>NC_080574.1:113135522-113760522 GCF_029962835.1 Magnolia sinica | reverse complement strand
AGCTTCTCTAGGCAATGATGAGCCACCCTATCCCATGAGCAATGATTATTTTCTCTTTTCAAAACTCATCTTTTTCTAAGAAAGCAATCATTTCAACCTTAGAAACTCTCTCATCTCTCTCTCTCTTTCTTCATTTCTCTCTTCTCCTCTTTGCAAATGCTCTCCAATGTCCTCCATTGCTGAACTTTTCTAGCCATCTTTCCTCTTCTTTCCCCCTAGATCTAACCATCAAAGATCCATCATCACCATTGAACCTCTTTCCTTGAAGCTTAAGGAGCATGGTGGTTGAAGAATCTTGAAGATCCAACAAGTGGGTGAGCATGTAGGATAGATTGCATGATTCTTTTTGTCATAGATCTTTTGTTGCTTCATATGGAGAGTGTAGGACCCACCACATCAATGGTGAAGGTCCACCACTCCTTGGATAAGGTTTTTTTTTAGCCAACACTTGCATGCATGTGATCTTGATGGGGCCATTCTCCATGGACCCCATCTTGATGAGATTTCCTTTATTCTTCTCTTCTCCACTTTCTATGGTTTGGATGTAATGATTATGTGGCCCACCTGATGTGCCATGCAACCAGAATTTTTAAATTTTGGGACATCCAGGCCCAAGTTGTTGGACACCCAGGCCCAACTGTGCTGCCTAGTTTTGCTGCTTGATTTGGAAAGCCTTTGGGCCTGATTTTATGGATTTTCTTGGGGAGGGGCTGGGCCTGAGAGTTGTGTGACACATCAGGGTGGACCCCACCTTGTGGAATCTATGATTTATTTCCCATTTATTAATTTTCTGGGCTGATCTAGACAGCAACATGTTGCTGTCCAAATTGCTGGAATTTTTTTTTATGCTGTAATGCATGTGTTGTAGGCCTTGTTGTGGTCTCCTTTTTTCCTGATTTCTTAGACTTCTCTTTGAGGTGTGGACCCCACCTAAAAGTATGCTAAACCTCACCTTCAAATGTCCCTATTTGATCACCCAAAAGGGTGGGCCAAGGAGGGTGGACGGTCCAGATTTTTCTGGACTGTCCAGCCACACTGTTTGCTGGAAAATCATAAATATCAGCCTGATTTTGAAATGGTGGGCCACCTTTGTGGACCCCACCTTACTGTATACGTGTATAGGAAGGTTGGCCTTGCATTTTTCCAAACTTACATAGACCTGGGCCCACTCAAATGGGGTGCTAAAGTCAGGGACAGCAGCATTGCTGCAGCAGGAAAATAAAAAATCTGGACCTTGTTGTCCATAAGTTGCATGAGTTAAATAAAATATTTTTACTATCCCAAAAATCCTAAATTTTTGTAGGGAGGTGTCCCACCCATGGTAGGACCTATCCACACAATTTCAGGGCCAAGGAATCCTATTTGGGCATCCAAAAGGGTGGGCCAACATACTGGACTGCCAGAAATTTCTGCTGTGCAGTCCAGCAGCATAGTCCCATAAAAATAATATTAAAAAAAATAATTACTAAGAAGGTGGGCCATATTTCTGGATGCCAACTTGTTTTAGGCTTGATGAGGGACCTTGGGTCCAAATTTCAGGAATTTTGGAGGCCCAGAACCCACCCATTGGATGGCCCAAATTCAGGACAGTTATATTCCAGCAATATTTCACCCTGGATAGATTGTATTCTTTAAATTAATTTAAATACTTCTGAGTATCATAAAATCATGAAAATTTATAGAGAGGTGGTCCACCCATTGTGGGACTCACCTACAAATTTTTGGGGCCAATGGAGCCCTGTACACACCGTGGAAAGTGTTGGAATGGCTCACCACGTTCAGGTGTCCTGATTCACCAGATTTTTCTTGATGGTCTATTTTATTTAAATTAATTAAAATACTTCTGACCGTCCAAAAATCACAAAATTTTGTGGATTTGTGGTCCACCTATGGGAGGACCATCTTGTAAATTTTCATGGCCATCGGGCCCCTGTACTGACCGTGGTGTGGCCTGTAAACTTGGGTCAGTTTTGGGCCAGATACTCAGGCCCGTAGGACTACCCACCACGGGACGCCCCTACCTTGGGCTGTTGATGGGCCTGTATTCTAGCAGCATGGCCCACTTCTAATGTGTGTTGTGCATTACTCTCTCATCCGGTGGGACCCACTGTGATATGTGTGGGTCACCATGGGCTAGTAACCCATCTGAATTACATAAATTTTTGGATTCCAGCAGGCCTAGGAAGTGGGTGGGCTGGAATTCCAATAAGGGGCCCAAATTTGCTCCATAGTTGATTGTTTTGGAGCTGTTGTGGCCCACCACATTTAAGGGAGTATTGCACATACTCCTTGCCTTTTTCCTTAGACATTTTTGGGCATAATTAGTTCCTCTTAAGGCCCACCTTTGTGGTGATGTTGGGGGTTAGCCTTAACCAGATTTTTGGTAGTTTATAGGCCCAATGGGCTGAAAACCTATTTCTTGAGCCCAAGATCGTGTGGGGCCTGACCTTATTGTTTCACGGGCCCAACGGGCCGTCTACAGGCTGACCGTGTGTATTTATTAGCCGTGATGCCCTCATGAAATGCTTAATTATGGGCTGACTTGCGGGGCCCACATAAATGTATATTGTGGAGGGCCTTGCTAAGTCTTTGGGCTGATGTGGCAAGGCCCACACTGTCAGTATATGCCTTGCCTATGTGTATTCTTGGGTTTATGGGCTGCCCTCAAGCCCACCATAATGTATGAATTGGATGACTTTTGTTTTGGGCCATTTCTTTAGGGCCCATTATGTGATATAATATATGCATGTTTGTGTTAGCAAGTAGGCCTTGTGGACTCAGTTCTTTTGGATAGGCCCATTGATCTTGAGCCTATACTCTCCTATCTATTGTGAGGGGCTTAGGGGCAATGATACACAAGAAGTCGAGCCCTTGGCTGCCCATTAAACTGACCCTGTACTTAGGCCAAAAGTGAGGCCCAACTCACTTGTGTTAAATGTGAAACTTGCCCATGTAAATGAATTACTGGGCTGCCCATGAAGCCCACCACAATATGTGGAATTATGACCTTTGTGGTTGGGCCCAAACCTTACTTGAGGGCCCACTATATGGCTTATGAGTTGGGCTTGGTGTATGGCCTACTAGTCCACACATTGCTTAGGCCTTAGATCTTTCATTATATGGGTAGTGGTGAGCTACCTCTTGGAAACCAGTTGAGGTTGGATGTCCTCCTGGGTGATCCTAAGGTAAGCTCATAGGTTTCTCTATGGGTGGTTAAAGGCCCACCATAGACCTTAGGCTATTTATTTAAGGCTCAATGTGCATGTATGTGGAACCTACCTTAATGCATGTTTGGTCCAGGCCGTCCAAGCCTTGGATCGCCCGATTGTGGAAGCACTCTCTGCCTTGGGTTGCTGCTGGACTCACAATCCAGTAGCAGGCCCACTTGATCTTTTCATGATATATACACACTCTCCATCTGGTGGGGGTCCCCCCAGTGAGTATAGTTGGCCTTCATGAGATTATTTCTACATACTCAACTAATTTCTGGACCTTAGCAGGCCCAGGAAGTCAAATGGGCCAAAAGTTTATCAAAGGGCCTTCGATGTACAATTTTATGGTTACAACTTTATTTGGCTGTGGGGCTCACCATATTGAGAACTTGTGTACGTGTTACATGCTTATGCTTTCTTATAATCCTTGGGCTTAATCAGTGCATTCTTTTGGGTCACTTTTAGTGATCTTATGAGGACCACCATCTTAAGATCAGAATTTTGGGACATCCAGTGAGCCCAGATTGGGCAGGGACATCCCAGCTTGGCCCAACCATACATTGGGCCGACTTCCACCATTTTGATGGACTTGTGGTCTGAGGTAAGGATAGTATTGGGCCCTCGGTTGCCTACTTAAATTGCTAATTATTAAGCTGATGTAGTGGGGCCCATTTCATCCAAACTTAAACCTATTTTTGGGCCGTATATTGTGTACGCGGGCTGCCCACCAAGTTCAACTTAATGCATGGATTCTATGGCCATTGGGAATTGGGCCTTGGGCCTTAATTCCCCTCTTAGAGCCATGTTGTTAAAAGTGGTATTATATCTTTTTATGGCTTATTATGAGGAATATATGTATGTAGTTACTTTTATTTCTATCTTAAATGTAGGCCTTGGGCCTTTTATCCATATAGTTCATGGTAGATATACCTTTTTGAGGAATGGTGGTTAAATGTCCCCATTATGGACCCCTATAGGTCCGGTTGTATTTAAGAGTGATTGGATACTTATCTTAGACAGTTGCTAGGCTCATTTCTATATTACTTAGACCCGTAGTTGTATGCTTAGTCTTGTGGGCTACCCCAGGTAAATGGGCCCCCACTAGAGGTGGGATTCCTTATGGATATTGTCTAAGTACCTAGTCTTGGCTCCTTCTTGGATAGGAGGAATGTAATTTACTTTGTATATCGCCGCATGATGCGCCTAGACCCATCTTCATGACCCATGTGCATCATTGTATGCTTGGATGACACTGTGTGTGTGGTTATGATTGTGTCATTGGGCATTGCATGCTGTCTTCCCGAGGGACGTAATATTCCCTCTTGAGCATGTTGGATGCTTGGAATTGATGCATAGTTGATTGTGTGATTCATGCATCTGGCATTGCATAATATATGAGCATTATCACCCTTGCTTCATCAGGGTTGTAGCCTCCACAGATACATCGTGGATGGCCATGTTTGGACACCGGAAATGTTACTTGAGCATACTGGGTGCATAGGATGCCCATGGGTGAAATTCCCAAAACTTCCATGGTACCAAGGATCTGCTCCAACACCGTGACCGGGTGGAATATATGAGCACACGAGGGCCTTATACCATTAGGCTGCGACTCCCACTGTCGTGTAGTCGGTTGGATAGGGGTGTGGCCTTACCTACCTGGTGTGAGGAGGCATTGCTAGGCTGAGTCTGACCAGCTCGTAAATGGGTCCGCTACCTTCAGGCCTTGTTGGTGATTGGTTGTCCACAGGCGGGTAGTGAGGTCTCTTACGCTCGTTTGACTATGCGGGGTCTATAGAGCGGCAATCATCCAGCAGTGTAATGGACCCCGGTGATTTCCTTATGATTGGAAATATACTTGACATACGGTTTGGTTATGAGCACTGGCATTACTTGCATCGCATTAGTATTGGTTATGTAAGCCCCTTCATGTATTGCCTTGGTATGGCGTCCAGTACTCATTGCATCATATTCATGATAAGCCTTGGTAAGGCTAGTGATATTCTCATTGAGCATGTCTCCTTCCTGTATCTCCTATTATTCTTCTGTGCACTATTATCACACACTTACACCACCCTCTAAGCTTCTATAAGCTTATGCACGATTGATGCGTGCAGGAGATCCTAGGCAGGCGTCGCAGTGGCAGAGTTTGGATTAGAGCTGAGCTTGAGGACCCAGTATTGCATCCTTCCTTTCTTTCTTCTATTATCTTATGTATGTCCTTTTGGACCTTATGTAACTTGTGAAAGTTCAAATTCATAGTGGATTTTGTGATATGTGCCTTTTTTATTCTCAGATTTACTTGTTATGATCTTGGGTATGCTCGTATTGGAAATGGTTATATTGTTATGGAAATCCTCCTTGTAGGATCCCAGGATCGGAACCTGCTTCAGGAGCCGAGAATGGTGTACTACGGAGGCTGTTACGGCCAGAACCGGCCATCGGGTTCCTTGTGAATCCGGTTACCGAGTCTGGGGCGTGACAAGTAAAGGGTGTTTTGAATTTTTGAAAAAACAAACAAATCGAAAAGGTTACTTTTACTTACGAAATTACATTTTGTAGGTAAAAGCCATCTTTACCAACGAAACTTATCGTAGGTAAAGGGTGTTTTGAATTTTTGAAAAAACAAAAAATTGAAAAGTTTACTTTTACCTACAAAATATAAGTTCGTAGGTAAAAGCCATCTTTACCGACGAAAATATTCGTCAGGAATAATGATTTAAATTGCCTTCAAATAGTCTGTGGTAAGAGTTTTACCTACGAATTCTTTCGTATGTAAAAATATTTAACAATACTTTTACCTATGAAAATATTCATAAGTAAAAAAACGTGGATGAGACTTTTACCTACAAAAATTTTCGTAGGTAAAAAATGTGGATGAGACTTTTACCTACGAAATATTTTGTAGGTAAAAGTATTTTTTTTCCATTATTCTAGCACAAAATTCCTGATATACACCTGTTACAATATATTTCATCATGATATACACCTGTTATATAATATATTTCATCATATTCACATTCACATCCATCTAAACCCAAACTAATGAAAAGAGAAAGAACATATGAGAGGTGATCCTTATCTCCTTTGATTGATTCAAGCTGCATGTGCCCTACCCAACTTCCTATAAGGAGAAGTTATATGGGTCTTGGAATAATGTTGGTGACAAATCCACCTTGTCTATTAATATTGTCATATTGTGTTAGGACATGACTCTAAAAATGAGATAAATGCAAATCTCAAATAATCTATGCTATAAGAGATAGTGGAGATGGAAATAGATGCATTGCTTGAGTTCGAGTATGCTTGCCAACAAAGCAAGATTTTTCTGTTTGTTTCCATGTGATTGGGCTACATTATTACATCAATTGGGTTTGGGTTTGGGATCGGGTTTAGGTTTGGGTTTTCAAGTTTAGGTTAGGGAGTTGAGATTAGGATTAGGTGTAGGTTTAAGTTTAGGGATTTGAGAATACATTTAGGTTTAGGTTTTAGGTTATAGGTTTAGGTTATAGGTTTAGGTTTAGGTTTTAGGTTTATGTTAAGGTTAGGTTATAGGTTATAAGCTTAGGTTATAGGTTATAAGCTTAAGGTTTAGGTTATAGGTTTTGGTTTAGGTTAAGGTTATAGGTTTAGGTTTAGGTTAAGGTTTAGGTTATAGGTTTAGGTTTAGGTTTAGGTTTAGGTTATAGGTTATAGGTTAT
Organism: Magnolia sinica; assembly: GCF_029962835.1. Classification (NCBI taxonomy): domain Eukaryota; kingdom Viridiplantae; phylum Streptophyta; class Magnoliopsida; order Magnoliales; family Magnoliaceae; genus Magnolia; species Magnolia sinica. The sequence continues at coordinate 113,753,609 of NC_080574.1, read as the reverse complement.
AGGTTATAGCTTTAGGGAATTGGGAATAGGTTAAGGTTTAGGTTTAGGAAATCGGGTTCGGGTTCGGGTTCGGTATCGGGTTTAGGTTTCGATTTTCAAGTTTAGGTTTAGGTTTAGGTTAGGGAGTTGAGATTAGAATTAGGTGTAGGTTTAGGTTTAGGGATTTGAGAATATATTTAGGTTTTAGGTTTAGGTTTAGGTTTAGGTTATAAGTGCAAGTTATAGGTTTAGGTTTAAGTTAGGTTATAGGTTAAGGTTTAGGGAATTGAGAATAGGTTAAGGTTTAGGTTTAGGAAATCGGGTTCGGGTTCGGGTTCGGGTTTAGGTTTGGGTTTTCAAGTTTAGGTTTAGGCTAAGGAGTTGAGATTAGGATTAGGTGTAGGTTTAGGTTTAGGGATTTGAGAATACATTTAGGTTTTAAGTTTAGGTTTTAGTTTATAGATTTAGGTTATAGGTTTAGGTTTAGGTTTTAAGTTTTTGTTTAGGTTAGGTTATAGGTTATAAATTTAGGTTATAGGTTATAGGTTAAGGTTTAGGTTATAGGTTTTAGTTTAGGTTAAGGTTATAGGTTTTGGTTTAGGTTTAGGTTTAGGTTAAGGTTATAGGTTTAGGTTAGGTTTAGGTTATAGGTTATAGGTTAAAGCTTTGGGGAATTGAGAATAGGTTAAGGTTTAGGTTTAGGAAATCGAGTTCGGGTTCGGGATCGGGTTTAGGTTTGGGTTTTCAAGTTTAGGTTTAGGTTTAGGTTAGGGAGTTGAGATTAGGATTAGGTGTAGGTTTAGGTTTAGGGATTTGAGAATACATTTAGGTTTTAGGTTTTAGGTTTAGGTTTAGGTTTTAGTTTGTAGGTTTAGGTTATAGGTTTAGGTTTAGGTTTTAGGTATAGGTTAAGGTTAGGTTATAGGTTATAAGTTTAGGGTAAGGTTTAGGTTATAGGTTTTGGTTAAGGTTTAGGTTTAGGTTATAGGTTATAGGTTATAGGTTATATAGCTTTAGGGAATTGAGAATAGGTTAAGGTTTAGGTTTAGGAAATTGGGTTCGGGTTCAGGTTTAGGTTTGGGTTTTCAAGTTTAGATTTAGGCCAAGGAGTTGAGATTAGGATTAGGTGTAGGTTTAGGTTTAGGGATTTGAAAATATATTTAGGTTTTAGGTTTAGGTTTAGGTTTTAGTTTATAGGTTTAGGTTATAGGTTTAGGTTTAGGTTTTAGGTTTAGGTTATGGTTAGGTTATAGGTATAAGTTTAGGTTATAGGTTATAGGTTATAGGTTAAGGTTTAGGTTATAGGTTTTGGTTTAGGTTAAGGTTATAGGTTTTGGTTTTGGTTTTGGTTTAGGTTTTAGGTTTAGGTTATAAGTTTAGGTTAGGTTTAGGTTATAGGTTATAGCTTTAGGGAATTGAGAATAGGTTAAGGTTTAGGTTTAGGAAATCGGGTTCGGGATCAGGATCAGGTTTAGGTTTGGGTTTTCAAGTTTAGGTTCAGGTTAAATAGTTGAGATTAGGATTAGGTGTAAGTTTAGGTTTAAGGATTTGAGAATATATTTAGGTTTTAGGTTTAGGTTTAGGTTATTTCCGTTTAGGTTAGGTTTAGGTTTAGCGTATAGGTTATAGGTTATAGCTTTAGGGAATTGAGAATAGGTTAAGGTTTAGGTTTAGGAAATCGGCTTCAGGTTCGGGATCGGGTTTATGTTTGGATTTTCAAGTTTAGGTTTAGGTTTAGGTTTAGGTTAGGTAGTTGAGATTAGGATTAGGTGTAGGTTTGGGTTTAGGGATTTGAGAATACATTTCGGTTTTAGGTTTAGGTTTAGGTTTTAGGTTTAGGTTTAGGTTATAAGTGTAGGTTATAGCTTTAGGTTTAAGTTAGGTTATAGGCTAAGGTTTAGGGAATTGAGAATAGGTTAAGGTTTAGGTTTAGGAAATCGGGTTTGGGTTCGGGTTTAGGTTTGGGTTTTCAAGTTTAGGTTTAGGCTAAGGAGTTGAGATTAGGATTAGGTGTAGGTTTAGGTTTAGGGATTTGAGAATACATTTAGGTTTTAGGTTTAGGTTTAGGTTTTAGTTTATATGTTTAGGTTATAGGTTTAGGTTTAGGTTTTAGGTTTAGGTTAAGGTTAGGTTATAGGTTATAAGTTTAGGTTATAGGTTATAGGTTAAGGTTTAGGTTATAGGTTTTGGTTAAGGTTTAGGTTTAGGTTATAGGTTATAGGTTATAGCTTTAGAGAATTGAGAATAGGTTAAGGTTTAGGTTTAGGAAATCGGGTTCGGGTTCAGGATCGGGTTTAGGTTTGGGTTTTTAAGTTTAGGTTTAGGTTAAGTAGTTAAGATTAGGATTAGGTGTAGGTTTAGGTTTAAGGATTTGAGAATACATTTAGGTTTTAGGTTTAGGTTTAGGTGAAGGTTATAGGTATAGGTTAGATTTAGGTTTAGGTTATAGGTTATAGGTTATAGCTTTAGGGAATTGAGAATAGGTTAAGGTTTAGGTTTAAGAAATCGGGTTCGGGTTCGAGATCGGGTTTAGGTTTGAGTTTTCAAGTTTAGTTTTAGGTTTAGGCTAGGGAGTTGAGATTAGGATTAGGTGCAAGTTTAGGTTTAGGGACTTGAGAATACATTTAGGTTTTAGGTTTAGTTTTAGGTTTTAGTTTATAGGTTTAGGTTATAGGTTTAGGTTTAGGTTTTAGGTTTAGGTTAAGGTTAAGTTATAGGTTATAAGGTTAGGTTATAGGTTATAGGTTATAGGTTAAGGTTTAGGTTATAGGTTTTGGTTAAGGTTTAGGTTTAGGTTATAGGTTATAACTTTAGGGAATTGAGAATAGGTTAAGGTTTAGGTTTAGGAAATTGGGTTCGGGTTCGGGATCGGGTTTGGGTTTGGGTTTTCAAGTTTAGGTTTAGGTTTAGGTTAGGGAGTTGAGATTAGGATTAGGTGTAGGTTTAGGTTTAGGGATTTGAGAATACATTTAGGTTTTAGGTTTAGGTTTAGGTTTTAGGTTTAGGTTAAGGTTATAGGTTTAGGTTAGGTTTAGGTTTAGGTTATAGGTTATAGGTTATAGCTTTAGGGAATTGAGAATAGGTTAAGGTTTAGGTTGTAGGTTAAAGTTTAGGTTATAGGTTAAGGTTTAGGTTTAGGTTATAGGTTTAGGGTGTGGTCCCTGCAATTACAAATATAAACACGGGCTGTCCAAATGGCCAAGCCACTCTAATGTTGTCCATAGGAAATGGACAGCTTCATCATGGTCGTAATAGCGGTTCCCACCTTCCAGGGACCCCTACTCAACATCCAGATAGCTCCAACGCATATCCGGGTCTGCTCCATCAATTTTGAGCAAATACACAAACACGGCCTGTCCAAATAGCCAAGCCACTCTAATGCTATCCATATGAAATGTATAGCTTTATCAAGGTCATAACAGCGGTTCCCACCTTCCAGGGACCCCCGCTCAACATCCAGATAGCTGCAACGCACATCCAGGTCTACTCCATCAATTTCAAGCAAACATATAAACACGGCTTGTCCAAATAGCCAAGCCACTCCAATGTTGTCCATAAGAAATGGACAGCTTCATCATGGTCATAATAGCGGTTCCCACCTTCCAGGGACCCCCGCTCAACATCCGGATCTGCTCCATCAATTTCGAGCTAATACATGTAAAAACAAGCTAGGCATCTATTTTTCTGTGGATGAGAACCAATCTTCCAGACTATTCATCCGGCAGTCCCTATAATGGAATATTTCATCTTTACAGATGAGGCTAAAAAATTTATAGTAGTTGGACATTGAATGATTAAAAGCATTAACTACTTCTGTTGCTTTTCTGCATATACACATGATCCATAGGCTAAAAAATTGCCATTGAGTTCGTGTTTTATGTTAATTTGGTTAATAGAGAAGGACAAGCTCTTTATACCAAATGACCTACAATTGATGAAATTTTTCAAGTAAATTGTATGAGGTTTACAGTAATCTTAGAGTGTAGAAAATTTCCAAATATGTGCATTTCAGTCCGAGTTATTTCTCTAATCATGATAGCCTTGGGAGGGTTGACCCGAGGGATGGGTTGATTGCAAAAGGGCTAATTAAAACTATATTGGGTTATCTTGCCGGACTAATGATTTCAGGAATAGCAAGATAACTCAATATAGTTTTAATCGGCCCTTTTGCAATCAACCCATCCCTCGGATCAACCATCCCAAGGTTATCGTGATTAGAGAAGGAACTCGGACTAAAATGTATAGACTTGGAAATTTTCTGCACTCCAAGATTACTGTAAATCTCGTACAATGTATATTCAATGATGTATATAATACAATGTATATAACATGAAATGGTACATGAGTGAGACAAGACAACGTAACCTTTTATATACAAGCCAGAAATTGATAGGTTAAGATTGTCCTATCGAGGAGATTCTTAGGCGTAGTCCATCTGTTGTTGGGACAAACAGGCATGGGTTTGGATTATTGGACCATGGACCCCACCTGTCATTGAAAACCAAGGATAAAAATCAGTGTATTGGGTATCATATCATTCACCACCGATAAGGTGGCCAATACTTCAAACCTTGTTCAAAACTATTTTATTCTGTGCAAAGATGTAACATTGCTACATGATACTCGTGATTGTGGTTTAAATCCAATGTTTGTTGCTATGAAGTGCTAAATTGTGCAACTCATCCATGTACATAGACACTTTTCTAGATGCTCAAAGTTGTGAGCCACATTGTGTCTAAAACATAGCCAATAAATACAAAGATCAGAAGATGGCGACTTTTTTATTACTAACCATCAAAGTAACAGTTAAAAAGAAATGGGTTGTGGTCCTAATTCAATGATTTTAGAAATCAGATTATCAAATCATCTGATCACTGTGGTTCTTAGACAATGCTCCATCCACAATGGTTGATGACGAGTTCTTGCCTTTTGATTATGTCTCCTACGCTTCTGAGCTCCAAGTAAGTGCATCTATCCATCCATCCATCCATCCATACGTGTGCACGTACAGTCTATGGCATAAGTACATACATACACACATGTAACATGCATTCATGATTTAATTAGTATTAATGTAATGATGTTTTTGATTAATAGAGAAGCACAAAGGAATTAGAAAATGAGATATTGGGAAAGCCTATTAGCATGAGCCCTTTATATAAGCCTATTAAGGAGCTAAATAAGGCAGCCACTAAAATAAATGACCAAAGAAAGGTTAGGCATCCCTTGATTTTTCTATAATATCGTTTTTTACTTGATTTGTTGGTGTTTGGTTTGCAGCCATTTTTGGAGTGGAGGAAAATAATTTCTTTCACATTATAACACAAATAGTGGGGTACAATGTAATTCGAGTCACAATGTAATAAACTGGACATGTGGAGAGAGAGAGAGAGAGAGAGAGAGAGAGAGAGAGAGAGATTATTTATAAGTCTCTTTTCTCATATGTGAGGGGAAATGGCAAAAAATAAGGTTTTTTTTTTGTTTTTTCTTTTGGTGTAGACAGAAAATAAGTTTTTTCTTTTGATATTGTAGTCTAAGAGGGATTTTAAATTTTAATTATTTATGAGGGGCATCATTGAAATTGTCCCTTGTAAATTGACATTCTTTTACATTATAACACAAATAGTGGGGTACTTATTTTGCCTCTCTAAGTCTTTTCCAATGGTAGATTAATTTGTATAATTAAGGTACAACACATTTTAAAAAGAGTTACAGGTATGTAAAAAATTCAAAAAATGTGTCCACTTAATAGCTTATGATTAAGATTTCACCACAAATGTGTAACGCACTAAAAATCGGGGGTTGAGTATAAACTCAATCCACGAGTTCCAACGCATCACCTATGCAACATAAATAATGATGATTAAATGTTGTCTGTGTTAGTGCATTAATCATGAGTGGGATTATATCAAAACAATAATTCATACTCCAGATCAATTCATATAACGCAAGCGGAAGACTGAAAAATGTATATAAACGTGTATGAACCAAAAGATCACGATCGATCTCCAGAGTACGAATACATCACTGAGTCATCATATACAAGTAATAGTTCAAAATAGTTCAACTACAAAAATAAACCCTGTGTCCCCGTCGATCCGGATGGCTTAAGCGAAACCCCCGGAGAACTGCATATATGAGAACTCGTCCTGATCATCATAGTAATCGGGCTCCACCTCCTGAGTCGCATCGTCATCTGCAACTAAGACAGAGTCTGGTGGGTGTTCAGAACACCGTCCCAGAATGTGGGAGTGAGTGATCAACTCAGTAAAACAATAAAGCAAAGGTTAACATGTTATCAATTCAGTCAAGCAGTAATGATAACGCAATACAAGCAAACATCCCTAAGTACTGTGATTAATGTAAGAATGATATGAATAATGATGCATGCCCTCGCCTGCGCTCCCTCAGCGACTTCATCTTATGATCGCGCATGAAACACTGCCACAGTGATTGACCTGCTACACCAAACGCACACGTAATGCGGTGCATGAGTGTGATTACCAAGTTATTATTAGTCCTTTTCATAAAGCGGAATTAGGAAGCTAAGATACTTCCCTTATATTAATTCCCAAACAATGATCCATTCTAGGGTCGTCAATCTTAGTAAATCTCACACGATGATACGGTTCTAGGTCGCTGCAAAGGACTCGTCACCTTATCAGTGCAGGCCTAATGTACTCTTATTGTTACATAAGGGCTCGTCGCCTCTACGCAGTCTTAGTGTACGCTCGAGGTCACTACAAAGGGCTCCTCACCTTATCAGTGCAGAGCGACAGCTCAAATACAGTGTCCTATACCACCGTATTCAGCTCACTGGTCACTATGGGGAGGCTCGTCACCCTAGCATAGGCCGACAGCTCGACCACGGTGTCCCATACCACCATGCCCGGCTTATGAGTCTTAGCAGATCGAGGTACCAAGGTTTAAAAGGATTTTCACTGGTGAGTTTGGTACCTTAGATTCAGGAAGCAGCATACATACATGGTGAACATACATTAGGACCAATCGGGTTACTTGACGAGCTCGACTGGTATGAGCGCACGTTGAATTGATCGACATGAAGTGCGTAAGCACTCCGTGTGGCCTAACCACTACCGACAACCAAGGTACGACTCGTGTTCATTGAACAAGTCCTATGTGGCGAGATAGCCTCAGCCACCATATCAGAACTTGTTACTGATTGCCTGGACTATTCCGTAGTCCCAAACACATTCAATTATAACAGATACTCATATAAGCAAATCAGAACAGTAATGGATCAACAATTCCAATCATACAAGCATGTGAGCATTTGATGGATTTCAACTTAAACATGAATTCACACATAAGTAGTGTCTATATAAAACAGACAAAGAAGATAAGTTACATGGAGGAAATCATACACATCGTTAAGGTAATTGAGAATCTCTTCTCAACGCCCATAAAAAGTACAATATGTTACACACTTATTCATTCAGACATTTCTACAAACACTTAGACTACATATTCCAACATACATGATGTATGTTGGTGATAACACATATTAGGACAAATCCTTTCCCCAAGGAGCTGTTACACATACAACTAGCATAAACATACAACAATTAATCATGGTAAGCACACGTTCAAATTTCATACGTATACGATACTTTCTACATATACATGGAATACACTAAACTCAAAATAGTTCATATAAATCAGAAACGCGATACAAACATTTTAATTGGCATGTGAAATTGCACCCACATCAGTAATAAACCATTAACCGACATTGAAAGCCTTGAAAACCATAACCTATACGTTTATAGTCCACACCTTTCGCCGGTAGACTTGTAATGAACTCAGTTTAAAGCTAAGTCTTTGCCTACGGCAGATCTGGCAACCTATAGGATAAATTAGGTTAGCTATTTGATAAACTACACTATCAGAAACCTTAAAATGGATTAGGGTTACGTTTCCTTACCCAATAGTAGAATGGAATTTGCCGGAATAGCGATGTAGATGCGGTAGCTAAGGCCGAGGAGCAATGGGATCGAATCCTAGGAGGAATCTCCAACGCTTACCCTTACTTTCTCTCTTTTCCCTTCTCTTTTCTCTTCTCTCTCTCCTAGGGTTTTATCAAATTCGTATGGCATATGAGAAAGGGTGTTTAAGGTCCTTATATAGGCCCTGGTTTGATGGGAATGGCCCCAGGGCCAAGGTATACTTAGGTTATATCCAAATATGGGCCGTTCCGGTCCAACGGAGCACTTTTGGTGGCCCCTTTTCCACGTGCGGTCAGCCTTAAGCTCCCTGACCATGGATCTAGGTCAGGCTGAGTTTTCGTCCTGGTCAGATTTACAGATCGGCAGTGGCGGACCAGTTTCAGTTCAGCGGTCACGATCACTCGATCAGGGCCACAAGTACATCGACATGTGAGGGACATTTCTCTTGATCCGAGGGTGTATTTGGGTCAGATTCTGATGGTCTGAATCCTTATATTTGGCCCGCAAGTGACACGACTCAGATTACTTAAATTCGGATTTTATTTCTAAATATTTTCACGTTTCTTACCATCTTCGCTCCGGGCTCAAGTTGTGCATTTCTAGACACAGTTAGGACTCGATTTTCAAGAGGGTTGTCAAGTCCATTAATGCGGTCATAACTGTATAGTTTCGGGGTAATCGGACCTTGCGGTCCAGGTCCGATACGGAGTTTCAATGTGCTCCCGAGAGCAACTAGGTTTTGAGATGGATTCTAGATTTCAGGGTAATGTAGAGTTAATGATTCTGCACATTTTGGGTCTTATAGATCATATTTAAAGTGATTAGTGCTAATTTCATAAGCACTATTGTTTAGCATTTGCTAATATTAACCTAATTTTTAAAGGATTTGGTTCTGGGTGATTTCTGCCTGAGGTGGTACTCGGGTCTTTGTATGAATTTTTTCAAGACGTTACAATCTACCCCCCTTAAAGAAAAATTTTATCCTCGAAATTAGTACCTTTTCGTACTCCTCGAAAATCTGAGGGTAGTTCTTTCGAACCTCAGCTTCTGTCTCCCAAGTAGCCTCTTCTTCTGTGTGATGCGTCCACAGCACTTTCACAAGTGGAATAACCTTGCTACGCAGTACCTACTCCTTCCTGTCTAGGATACGCGTCGGTCGCGGTACATATGTAGCGTCCTCGCTTAACTGTACCTGCTCCCATCTGATAATGTGGGAAGGATCGGGAACGTATTTCTTTAGCATAGATACATGAAATACGTTATGCACGCCCACAAGTGGTGTGGGCAAAGCAAGGCAGTACACTACCGCTCCCACTCGATCAAGTATCTGGAATGGCCCAATGAATCGAGTCGTAAGCTTCCCCTTCTTGCGAAACCGAAGGACTCCCTTCATAGAGGAAACCCTGAGAAATACATGGTCTCCAACATCGAACTCTAGTGGTCGCCGCCTCATATCGACGTAACTCTTCTATCTGCTCTGCGCTGTCAGCAATCGGCGCCTGATTATGTCGATCTTCTCTGAGGTCACCTGAACTAACTCCGGGTCAATCAAGCTCTTCTCGCCAATCTCTGCCCAGCAATGCGGCGCTCTGCACGGGCGCTCATACAGTGCCTCGTAAGGAGCCATGCCAATACTTGCCTAGAAGTTGTTATTATAGGCGAACTCTGTATAAGGAAGACAGTCGTCCCAACTGTCCTTGAAATCTATCACACAGGCCCGCAACATATCTTCCAGAATCTGATTCACCCGTTCCGTTTGCCCATCAGTCTACGGGTGGAACGCGGTACTGAACTTCAACTTCACACCCATCACTTCCTGGATACGAGTCCAAAAGATAGATGTGAATCGCGTGTCTCGGTCCGACACGATCTCTAAGGGAACTCCATGCAAATGTACAATCTTTTTGATGTACAACCTGGCCAACTCGTCTGCAAAGTTCGAAACTCTGATAAGGAGGAAATGAGCTGATTTCGTCAACTGGTCCACGATCACCTAAATGGAATCATAACCCTTCCTCGTCTTCGACAGACCTGAAATGAAACCCATAGAGATGAAGTCCCACTTTCATTCTACTATGGGCATGGGCTGAAGTAAACCAGGAGGTCGGTGATGCTCTGCCTTGACCTGCTGGCACGTGAGACAACGGGATACATAATCTGCTATGTGAGTCTTCATATTGTCCCACCAGTACGACCTCTTCATGTCACGATACATCTTCGTACTGCCTGGATGCATAGCCATCCTAGAATCGTGAGCGGCCTCAAGAACTTCCTTCCTCAAGTCAGGGAGGTTCAGGACGCATAGGCGGCCACAGTAATGTAAGCCCCCATCCATACCAACTCTCCACTCTGAGTCTTCATTGCTGTTAGCCTGCTCTCCCATCTTCGCCAACAGCTCATCGTCTGTCTGAGCCGCGATAATCTTGTCATCAATGAGGGGCTATACTCGAATATGTGCGATGCCCTCATACGGCTCCTCCACCTTGAGTTTCTGCTCAAAGTCTCGCACGAACTCTATCATGTCCCACTCTGCTACCATCAACGGAGCTGCAAATGCCAATGCCTTCTTGCGGCTCAGTGCGTCTGCCACAAGGTTGGCCTTGCCAGGATGGTAAGAGACTTCGAACTTGAAGTCCTTCAGTGTCTCCATCCATCGTCGCTGCCTCATATTTAGGTCCCGCTGAGTGAATATGTATCTGAGCCTCTTGTGGCCGCAAAAGAGCTCGAACTCCTCTCCGTAGAGGTAATGCCTCCAGATCTTCAAAGCAAAGATAATGGCAGCTAACTCCAAGTCATGCGTAGGGTAGTTTTTCTCGTGTTTCCTCAACTGTCGTGACAGGTAGGCAATAATCCTGTCCTTCTGCATCAAAACACCGCCCAAACCAACGCGGGACGTGTCCGTGTATATCGTATACTTGATCCCTTGCTCTGGCAATACTAGAACATGGGCAGACGTCAACTTATCCTTCAGCTCCTGAAAAGATGCTTCCGCCTTTTCATTCCAGGTGAACTTCAGATCCTTCCGTGTCAACTGAGAAAAGGGTCTAGCTATCTTCGAGAAATCCTGAATAAATCGGCGATAGTAACCTACTAGGCCAAGGAAACTCCTCACCTCAGTAACCGAACCGGGCTGCTTACAGTCCTGTACTGCGGCTACCTTAGCAAGGTCCATAGCTATCCTTTCCTTGGACACCACATGTCCCAAGAACTTGACTTCTTCTTTTCAGAAGTCACATTTCTTGTACTGTGCATACAACTGGTTCTTCCTCAGAGTATCTAAGACTACTCGCAGATGTTCCTCGGGTTCTTCCCGACTCTTGGAATATATCAGGATGTCATCAATAAACACGACGACAAATCGAAAAAGGAATGGCCGAAATACCCTGTTCATTAAATTCATGAATACGGCTGGTGCGTTCGTAAGGCTGAACGATATTATGAGAAACTCATAGTGTCCAAAATTGGTCCTGAAAGCCATCTTCTACACGTCTTCATCCCTTACGCGCAACTGGTGATATCCTGACTACAAGTTAATCTTCGAGAAATACCTTGCCCCCTTCAACTGATTGAATAGATCATCTATCCTGGGCAAGGGATACTTGTTCTTCACCGTCATTTGGTTCAACCTACGATAATCAATACACAATCGCAGTGAACCATCCTTCTTCTTTACAAACAATACAGGTGCTCCCCATGGAGACACACTGGGTCGTATAAAACCAGCATCTAACAGATCATCGATCTGTTTCCTCAGCTCCTCCATCTCGCACGGAGCCATGCGATAGGTCGAAAGTGAAATGGGCGTCGCACCAGGCGCTAAATCAATGGTGAAATCAATTTCGCGTTGAGGGGGTAGTCCAGGTATCTTCCTGAACACGTCTGAGAACTCTTGGACCACAGAAGTGTCCTCAAGAGCTGGACCATGAGCGTCCTCCAGCATGGAAGCATAACAATCAATGCAATAGGGCCAACTGACCTACACCGAAAAAGTAAAGGTCATGCCCTCTGGTCTATAAACTGTCACCACTCTACAATCGCAGTCGATCTCTGCCTTCATCTCTGTGAGCCAATCCATACCGAGAATGACATCATAATGATGTAATGGGGTGACAATCAAGTCAAGGAGCGCTATCCCGCTCCCTACATCTATCGAACACCCCTTATAGATCTTAATAGCGTCTGAGAAAGTCCCTGTGGCAGTAAGGATTCTCACCCCAACCATAGGGCTAGTTCCCAACCCTAGCCGCTTGACTATTGCGCACGATATGATAGAGACAGTGGACCCAATGTCCACTAATAAAAAGACTGGAGTACCTTGGATATGTGTTGTAACATCAAAAGCCATAGGTGGCAGAGGTGCTGCCTCTAATGCCTCTGTTGTAAGTGAATGCACTCGAGCAGGCTGAAAATGATTGGGCTGAGGTGCCATAGGCCATTGAGGTGGCCTAGATCGAGATGCAGGGGGCCTGAAAGAAGGATGTGCAGGTGCTGTCTGTAGGGGTGGAGCCGATAGAGCCTGAGGGCGAGGACGGTCGATTCTCTGTGGCGGCGAGAACCCACTATCTCTCATGCATGCAAAACAGCCCTCCGCAGCATGACCTGGTCTCCCACAGTACGTACATGTCACACCAGGTCACCTCATCGAACCTGGTCTCCCCCAGTACGTACATGTCCCACCAGGTCGCTTCATCTTCTGGTCTCCCGCAGCATTCCACACAACTACTTAGCAAAAAGAGACCGCATGCTTTTCATTTTTCAAAATTGTCATAATACATGAAATACACATTACATGAATCATGGCAGAAAATACATAAAAGCTATTACAAAGCAAGACTACCAACGCAGAGCAACTGCCAACCACAAACACACTATCTACCCACGATGCTACTGAGCTCTTAATCATTAAAACACAAACTATCTAAGATAGCAACGAAATAACTACAGGGCAACGACTTGGATGACTAGGCATCCGATTCTGGCGACGGAGGAGGTGCACCCTTATCCTATAGGCAGCACAGGATGGACTTCAAAGTGCTAGTCACTTTCTTAAACTTGTGTTTCACGAGGCCCCGAAGGTCCATTATATCCTGTCGTAGGATAGCCTGACCTTCTTCAAGTTGAGCTAAGCGAGCTTGAACAGTGCCATGCTCCGGTTCCGCAGGAGGGGAGGTCTCATCCGTATCCTGGGCTTCCTCTTCTTCCTCGCTCTGCTCTTCTTCTATTTCAGCTCCCTCTTCTTCCTCACTCTCTTCCTCTTCGCTCTCTATCCCAGCCTCACTCTCTTCAAGTAGGGCTTGTCATTGTCACGGCCTGATTCCCATCTGATTGAGAGTTGCTTCATTGATGTAGTGGATCGGCACCGGCTTCTCCGCCCCAAGCCTGTAGCCAAACTCATGTGCAATCTTGCATATGAGGCGACCAAATGGGAGCGAATCAGACCTTCTGTTAGAGTGTGCGGTGAGAACTATCTGTCGCAGAACATAAGCGGGCACACACAACTTCTCTCCCTACCCCACTTGATACAGAAAATCTACCATCAGGCGCGTGCACTCGTTGCGGTTGCTCCACCTGGGGTAGACGTTGAACGTAAAGATATGGTGAAACAGACGGAAGTCACCAGACATATGGGTCACTAGAAGGCTATTGTTGGATTGCTACTAAACCAGTTGGCCACAAAGAGCCTATTTGTGACGATCCCTTTCACGTACACTCTTCAGATTCTTCTCAGTTGCTTGTACCTCGCCAAGAGGCATATTTATAAGCCGAAATACTAAACCAACGTCGATGGTGGCTTCCTGATCTCTTCCACAAGGGATCTTGAACTGCAAGGGCTCCAGTGTAGGCTCTCGAATGTGGGCATAGAAAGCTCAGACTGTTCTCACATTGGCGCGGTACTCGCCCTCAAATAGCGGACCCCACCCGGCCTCTTCCAGGCGCTCGAGCAAGAGGTATTCTCCAAATAGCCTTGCATCCACATGAGCTTCAAAAAGGACTCTACGACCCTCATAAACTCCATGCGACAGCTCCGCCAATAGCGTCCTTCCAACGGGAGCCTGGGGATTAAGATCCCGTTTAGTCTGAAACTCCCGAGTGATACTCGTACTCACTGCGGCACCTCTTGGTCTCCTCGAATGAGTACGGCGACTAGGCCCAGCTTCTTCCACAGGAGCTCTTTTCTTTCCCATAAGAGAAAGAAGGGCGAAAAGAGAGAAAATAATCACCACAAGTTCAAAAAGATCTATTGAACTAGTAGGAAAAAGTGGGTATAAGGTGGATTATATGCTCACAAGAATGTTGAAGCACACAATGGTAGTTGTGTGCTCCAAAAAGACAAGGAATGAAGAAAGTTGAAGGAATAGGGAAGATGAGAAGAGGGATTGTTGGGTTTTGGAGTCTTGAGCTACAAAAAGGGGGATGTGTAGGCTCAAATGAAAGGGAATTAAAGAGGGAAAATGATGAAACCAAGTAGGTTAGTGAGCTTACATGAATTTGAGACTCAAATGGAGGGTTTAAGAGCTCAAATGAGAGAATGGAAAGGGGTTGGCAGCGGTGGTAGAGGGTTTTTGAAGGGGTAGTGTAAGGGATTTAACAGCGAGGCCTCGCCAAACCAGCGAGGTCCTCCTGCCCCCTGGGTCCCAAAAAGATGTGGGTCCCCCTGGAAGTGTGTCGTTTGGCCCCTCACTCCGTTTCGACTCGTTTCGGGTCATTTTATGTAATTTCTGGTGTAACTACTCATTTTTTGAATGTTGAAAGCTGGGATTGGATAAATCATGGTCTAAACTCGTCGATTGATGGTCTAGGGATGATCCGGGGTCGCCTCAAGCGAACACAGATGGGTACGGACCCGAGCAAAGGGATCTTTTTCGGTGATTTTCGCCAATCTGCGAAACTGGAAGTCCTAAGCTTGTTGTTGAGGGTCAAATATTGCATATCAGACCCAGTTATTGCCTGGATTTATGAACATGGTACTGTTTAATAAGCCCATTTTAATCATGTTTCTGTTACAAGGTGGAATTGCAAGCTGGGATTGGATCAAGATCGAATCTTCATATATGGCCTGAAGACCCTAAATAAACCGTACACGTCAAATTTCAGTAGTTAGATCCCTATGGAAGTAGTCCAATGGTCAGATCAGCCCATGAATTACTGAGCTGAGGCCCACCTGATATTCATATATGCTTCAAACGTGGGCCTTATCCATCCACACAGCAGTTTTTCGAAGGATCCGAGCCGTTCATGAGACTCACACCGCCAATCTTACTCAGGTCTAGGTGGATGAATGTCAAAAGACACCGGAGGTTTCGACGAGGTCCTCCTGCCCCCTGGGTCCCAAAAAGATGTGGGTCCAACCCTGGGTCCCCCTGGAAGTGTGTCGTTTGGCCCCTCACTCCGTTTCGACTCGTTACTTGTGGGATCTTGTGTTGAAAAAAAAAAAAAAAAAACTTGTGGGAGTTTGCTCATATACATACAAACGTAATGTAGTAAAGAAACTTCATGATTTTGGCCTTTAAATCTGGATGACATTTTTACGATGTTTCTATGGTGGATGAAAAAAACCAAAGTTCTCAATTGGATTATTTGATTTCTTTATTAAGTTGGCTATTTTGCTTTGATTATGGATGGTCACCAAATTCTCTATTAAATATAAGGATATAAATATTCAATTTTCCTTCCTCTGAATTCCTTAAAGTTTTAGATAACTATTCCACAATTATTTCTTAAATCCTATTTGGTTTAGATCACATCTTAGCCTAGTTCTAGTTCTACTTGGTTTCAGATAACGTACAGGTATCAGTCTATACTTGGGGAGTGAACACTTGTATCTACATTTTTCTCACACCCACCTAGGTCTAAATGCGTCAGCGTACGTTGTGTGACCATAACCCAGGTCCGGTGTAATCCAAATCATGCTCTGATACCAACTTGTAACGCCCTGAAAATCGAGGGTAGAGCATAAACTCAATCCACGAGTTCCAACACATCACTTATGCAACATAAATAATGATGATTAAATATTGTCTGTGTTAGTGCATTAATCATGAGTGGGATTATACCAAAACAGTAATTCATACTCCAGATCAATTTATATAATGCAAGCGGAAGATTAGAAAATGTATATAAATGTGTATGAACCAAAAGATCACGATCGATCTCCAGAGTATGAATACATCACTGAGTCATCATAAACAAGTAATAGTTCAAAATAGTTCAACTACAAAAATAAACCCTGTGTCCCCGTCGATCCGGATGGCCTAAGCGAAACCCCCGGAGAACTGCATATATGAGAACTTATCCTGATCATCATAGTAATCGGGCTCCGCCTCCTGAGTCGCATCGTCCTCTGCAACTAAGACAGAGTCTGGTGGGTGTTCAGAACACCATCCCAGAACATGGGAGTGAGTGATCAACTCAGTAGAACAATAAAGCAAAGGTTAACATGTTATCAATTCAGTCAAGCAGTAATAATAATGCAATACAAGCAAACATTCCTAAGTACTGTGATTAATGCAAGAATGATATGAATAATGATGCATGCCCTCGTCTGCGCTCCCTCAGCGACTTCATCTTACGATCGCGCATGAAACACTGCCACAGTGCTTGACCTGCTACGCCAAACGCACACGTAATGCGGTGCATAAGCGTGATTACCAAGTTATTATTAGTCCTTTTCATACATCAGGATTGGGAAGCTAAGGTACCTCCCTTATATCAATTCCCAAACAATGATCCATTCTAGGGTCGTCAATCCTAGTAAATCTCATACGATGATATGGTTCTAGGTCGCTGCAAAGGGCTCGTCACCTTATCAGTGCAGGCCTAGTGTACTCTTGTTGCTACGTAAGGGCTCGTCGCCTCTACGCAGTCTTAGTGTACACTCGATGTCACTACAAAGGGCTCGTCACCTTATCAGTGTAGGCCGACAGCTCGAATACAGTGTCTCATACCACCATATTCGGCTCACGAGTCTGGGTTGCTCACTGGTCACTACAGGGAAGCTCGTCACCCCAGCGTAGGCCGACAGCTCGACCACGGTGTCCCATACCACCATGCCCGGCTCATGAGTCTTAGCAGATCGAGGTACCAAGGTTTAAAAGGATTTTCACTGGTGAGTTTGGTACCTTAGATTCAGGAAGCAGCATTCATACATGGTGAACATACATTAGGGCCAATCGGGTTACTTGACGAGCTCAACTGGTATGAGCGCACGTTGAATTGACCGACATGAAGTGCGTAAGCACTCCATGTGGCCTAACCACTACCAACAACCAAGGTACGACTCGTGTTCATCGAACACGTCCTATGTGGTGAGACAGCCTCAGCCACCATATCAGAACCTGTTACCGATTGCCTGGACTATTCCATAGTCCCAAACAAATTCAATTATAACAGATACTCATACAAGCAAATCAGAACAGTAATGGATCAACAATTCCAATCATACAAGCATGTGAGCATTTGATGGATTTCAACTTAAACATGAATTCACACATAAGTAGTGTCTAAGTAAAACAGACAAAGAAGATAAGTTACATGGAGGAAATCATACACATCGTTAAGGTAATTGAGAATCTCTTCTTAATGCCCATAAAAAGTACAATATGTTACACACTTATTCATTCAGACATTTCTACAAACACTTAGACTACATATTCCAACATACATGATGTATGTTGGTGATAACACATATTAGGACAAATCCTTTCCCCAAGGAGTTGTTACACATACAACTAGCATAAACATACGACAATTAATCATCACAAGCACATGTTCAAATTTCATACGTATACAATACTTTCTACATATACATGGAATACACTAAACTCAATATAGTTCATATAAATCAGAAACGCGATACAAACATTTCAATTGGCATGTGAAATTGCACCCACATCAGTAATAAACCATTAACCGACATTGAAAGCCTTGAAAACCATAACCTATACGTTTATAGTCCGCACCTTTCGCCGGTAGACTTGTAATGAACTCAGTTTAAAGCTAAGTCTTTGCCTACGGCAGATTTGGCAACCTATAAGATAAATTAGGTTAGCTATTTGATAACCTACACTATCAGAAACCCTAAAATGGATTAGGGTTAGGTTTCCTTACCCAATAGTAGAATGGAATTCGCCGGAATAGCGATGTAGATGCGGTAGCTAAGGCCGAGGAGCAATGAGATCGAATCCCAGGAGGAATCTCCAACTCTCACCCTTACTTTCTCTCTTTTCCCTTCTCTTTTCTCTTTTCTCTCTCCTAGGGTTTTATCAAATTCGTATGGCATATGAGAAAGGGTGTTTAAGGTCCTTATATAGGCCTAGGTTTGATGGGAATGGCCCCAGAGCCAAGGTATACTTAGGTTATATCCAAATATGGGCCGTTCCGGTCCAACGGAGCACTTCTGGTGGCCCCTTTCGACGTGCGGTTGGACTTAAGCTCTCTGACCATGGATCTAGGTCAGGCTAAGTTTTCATCCCGGTCGGATTTACAGATCAGCCATGGTGAACCAATTTCAGTTCAGTGGTCACGGTCACTCAATCAGGGCCACAAGTACATCGACCTGTGAGGGACATTTCTCCTGATCCGAGGTTGTATTTAGGTCATATTCTGACGGTTTGAATCCTTATATTTGACCCGCAAGCGACACGACTCAGATTACTTAAATTCGGATTTTATTTCTAAATATTTTCACGTTTCTCACCCTCTTCGCTCCGGGCTCAATTTGTGCATTTCTAGACACAATTAGGACTCGATTTCCGTGTGGTTTGTCAAGTCCACTAATGCGGTCGTAACTGTATAGTTTCGGGGTAATCGGACCTTCGACGTGCGGTCCAGGTCCGATACGGAGTTTCAATGTGCTCCCGAGAGCAACTGGATTTTGAGATGGATTCTAGATTTCAGGGTAATGTAGCGTCAATGATTCTGTACGTTTTGGGTCTTGCAGATCATATTTAAAGTGATTAGTGCTAATTTCATAAGCACTCTTGTTTAGCACTTGCTAATATTAACCTAATTTCTAAAGGATTTGGTTCTGGGTGATTTCTGCCTGAGGTGGTACTCGGGTCTTTGTACAGATTTTTTCGAAACGTTACAAAATGCCACCCAAAAATTAATATCAACCCATAACCTAGGATTCTTTTGTAATATTATGTCTGTTATAAAGTAGTTGGAGTGGAGGACTGGTATCTTCCATTCATTATTCCGAATGTGGGGCATTACAAAGACAGCTGCAAGGGTAATATAAGACATTGCCAGTTCAGGTGTGGATACACCTATGGTGAAAACTTGGGAAGCGAATTAGTTGTTGTATCATACACCACCGATTTGGCTGGTGTGTATGTGTGGCGCTCAAAGAGAAGCGTGTCAGCTCATCAAGCCCGACTTGATACAAATGGTTGGAAGAGGATCAAGGTTATGTGGGCACCACAATGATGTATTTATTATCTCCATACTGTCCATCCATTTGGCGAGGTCATTTTAGTGCATAATCCAAAAAACGAGTCATATCCAAAGCTCAAGTGGACCACACCACAAATAGCAATGGAAACAACGATTCCCACGATTAAAATATTGATAGGGCTCATCATAATGTTTATTTTTAAGGTCACACAGACCTGGATGAAGAGGAAAAACAAATATCAGATTGATCCAAAACTTCTATGAGCCCCAAGAAAGTTTTAATGCCAGATGTGTTAATCCCCTACTGCTTTTTGGTTGATGGATAAAGAAATTTATAATTGTTGTGTTTTTCAATTGATATTAATTTTTTTTAAGTGCCATTGTTACAAATAACCTATAGCAGACTGATTCAAACAAATGCATAAATCAGAATACTCAACAGCAATGATGAACAGTCACTATCCCACAATGCAGTATGAATCACACTTTCTGTTGTCAAAAAAGGCTGCATGCACCAAACCCATTGAACTACCAATATGGCTGGATCCATTAAAGCATGCGATTAGAAATATGATTAGGGTACCATGATCCCCAATTTCAAAACCCCCAGATTCGAAAATCCCCAATTTCAAAACCCCCAGATTCGAAATGTGATTAGGGTACCATAATCCCCAAATTCGAAGCGAGAGTTGGGTACCCAAATCCCCAATTTCAAAACCACTGAATTTGATTTGGGATTAGGGTACCAAAATTCCCTAATTCAAAATGGGATTAGGTCCCACCTTCATTTTGTCGGCATTTACTTGGGTCATGGGTTAGGGTTTTTACCTTTCGAAGTGAGAGGAAGAGAACGAGAGGAGGGTTTGAGTTGGAACCCCAATCCAGTTTTCAAGCTTTAAGGAGAAGGATTGAGAGAGTTGAGCTGAGAGATCTCCAATCGGGTTTCCGAGCTCTGAGGAGAGAGAGAAAGAGAGAGAGAGAGAGAGAGAGAGAGAGAGAGAGAGAGGCTGCAAGAGAGACTGAGAGAGGACAGGATGGAGAGATCAAAGAGAGAGGAAGAGAGAGATAGAGAGCAAGAGGAGGGGGAGGGTGCGAGAGAGAGAGAGAGAGAGAGAGAGAGAGTTGAGCTGAGAGATCTCTCACGGGCGCAGGAGCGGGCGCGACTAGATACAGGTTTAGTAGCGAGTTGGCTACTGAAGTGACGTCGCCAAGTTCTGTGGGCCCCACTATGATGTATGTGTTGTATCCACACCATCCATCTATTTTGAGATATTATTTTAGGGCATGAGCCAGAGAATGAGGCAGATAAGGAGATGTAGTGGACCTCACCACAAAAAACATTGGGGAGAGTGATTCCCACCGTTGAAACTATCTAAGGATGACCATAATTTTTTTTTGAAATCCAACCTATTCAAAAGTTAAAAAAGACATGAAATAAGGTAAAACACAAATATAAGCTTGATCTAAAACTTTCATGGCCTTTAGAAGTTTTTAATGGTGGGTGTCACTGTCCCCACTATTTTCTGTGTTGGGTTCCACTAGAGCTTTGGATTTATCTTTGGATATTGCCTTAAAATGATCTCTCCAAATGGATGGAAAGTGTGGATATAAAACATACATCATAGTGGGGCCCAAAAAAGATAGGTATATAAATATCAGGTGGACCACACCACATGAAAACCTTAACCTTGGATATCCATCATTAAAATCCTCGAAAGGCCCACTGTACTGTTTATTTGGCATCCAATCTATTTACTAGGTCATACAGGCGTAGATGAAGGGGAAAAACAAAAATTAACTTGATCCAAAATTTTATGGCCCCCAGAATGTTTTAAATGGTTGATGCCCATTCAACACTATCTCCTGTAATGTGGTCCATTTCAGATTATGATATGCCTCATTTTTGGTCTCATGCCATAAGATGATCTTTAAAATTAGATGGACGGCATAGATTAAACACATACATCATGGTACTAAAGGGTCCAAAGTCCTATTTTTGGTCTCATGCCATAAGATGATCTTTTTTGACATGGACCCCTGAAACTAACCCAACCAGAAACCAAGGTCCAAAGTCCTATTGTTACAAAGGGTGGCCAAATACAGGGACCCGGGTCAGAGTCCTAAGGAAAAAAAAAAACTCTTTATTTCCAAAGAAGGATATCATTTTATAGAATTTCCAAAAATGATCGGCTAACTAATCACAATCCCATGTTTTTCATGTTGCACTTCAAACAATCATAAAGGGTCATTTGGAAAAATGGAATTTGTAACTAACTAAATAGAAAATTGCCAGGAGTTCTTCAGAAATTGGTTCTGTCGGTCATGCGTGGCAACTAGCAATGTAATTTTATGTAATCTGGAAACCATGTTAGAGTACTTGAAATTCATTCCTAGGAATTTCCATCTATAAAACAAACTTTAAAATAAAATAAATAAAGACCAGTGGGAGGGAACTCATTCCCTTTAGAATTTGCAAGCCACCATTTGGCCAGGAGTTAAGAAACTGGCCTTGTACTGGAATTAGAATTCCAACCACAATACATTTCTTACATTCCAGCTTGCAGGATGCAAGAATTTGCCCTTCAAATGGATTCAATTTCCAGCAATGTACTTTTCCAGGTTGCCAAAGGACACCCCTAATCATGGCTTGTTGACTTGCCTAAGTTGTATCTGACTTGTCCAAGTTGACTCGGACTCTATCGAGACTGGTGTGGGTCAGTATCACGAGTCACCCCTTACTCGGGTAAGTCCTGACTCGAACCCAAATGAGTCGGGATGAGTCGCCAAGTCAGAAAACCATGTCCCTAAAGTTAAATTTTGGGGTTGTCCATCTATATGAATGGATTGGTGCTAGCCTCGACTGTACCCCTTTTCACCTTTCATGATAGATTAGCTAATATAAGGAAAAACAAAAAAAAGGAATTGTATTGAAACATATTTTTATTGGCCAATCAGAATTGCCTCCCTAGTCCTGTACTTGTCTCAAAAGGTCCAATATACATACATTATTTGACCTGAACAGTAACAGTCGAGAAATCTTATGAGAATTGAACATTTTCGCATAGAAGGTGGAAGACAAATATTTGACATTCGAGAAGCATTTCGCATTTGATTTATCTAAGAATAAGTTTGAATTCCATTAGATTTATTTTATCTTTTTACAAAAAGAAAGAAAACCATAAGGTTTTAAGTCTTTAGTGCAATATGTATTATTCGGAATGGATCCGTAATGAAATTTAAGAGATGTATCTAGTGAGGATACATACGGCATGGTATTTTACAGTTAAATCAACATGAAAAAGACCTAAAGTTAGAGATTTATCAATAAGTAATGTTGCTTCAATACCTAACCAAGGAGGCAATTCATTTCAATTGAACATCCATATGCGCCCTGGACTAATTGACAAAATGAAACTATTACATAGATTTTAAATAGCCAAAACCAAAACTACCTCTATACCTTTTCCATTTCTTACGAATATTCAATGTTCCATCTTAGCTAACAATTTGATGTGTCTGGAACTTCTACAGGGAGTTACAAAACAGATTGGCAGGACGATGCATGAACTAGCTACAAAAGTTGACGAGTATGCTCGTGGAATGATTAGTGGGTCTGGTTCAACCCTGTTTAAGGAGATCATGGGAACTCCCCATGAGGTCGTGCTATGTGGGCCCCACCATGATGTGTGTCAAACATCAACACCGTGCATTTGATGAGTCCCCTTTAAATTATGGGATATCCCAAAAATCAACTGTGCACTTGGTGGGGCCCCACCTGAAATTTGGATGCATCTGAAACTTAGTATGACCCCTCATCCAAGTGGCACACACATAATGGATGTGCTGGATTTGTGAACCACATTTATGTGGGCCCAAAAAATAATTATGAATGTTTTAATGGAGGGTAACCCCTCTCAACTTTTGTATGTGTTGTGGCCCACACAAGTCATAGATTGATTTGATTTTTAATCCCTGGGCCCACCATGGGATGGTGCATCTGACTAATGGGGTAGATGTTTGACACGCATCATGGAGGGGCCCACAGAGTCATACCAGAGCCCGGCCTAAATTTACTTGCGCGCTCAAAACAGAGCCGCCCCCAAAAAAACCCAAATCTCTCTCTCTCTCTCTCTCTCTCTCTCTCTCTCTCTCTCTCTCTCTCTCTCTCTCTCTCTCTCTCTCTCTCTCTCTCTCTGTTCCCCAATCTCGTGCTTCATCTCTCTCCATTTCTTGCTCCATCTACCTCTCCCTGTCTCGTGCTACCTCTCCCTCTCCATCTCCCTCTCCCTGTGTCATGCTCCCTCTCACTCTCCCTCTCGGCACATCGTCTCCATTGCCACCATCATTGTCTCTAGATCTGGTGCAGCCAGCAGCTCCCGCCCTTCACATCTTCCCCGACAGGTACTCATTTCTCTGAAATGGTGATTCTTTGTTAAAACGGAGCATGATTTAACACCCTCTGGTTTTAAAACATGATTTCCGTTTTAAACATGGCGGGGCGTACAAATCAAGAATGGGTCAATAACTCTGATTCTCAAAATCGGATGGATGGTGTTAAGATCTCTCTCTCTCTCTCTCTCTCTCTCTCTCTCTCTCTCTCTCTCTCTCTCTCTCTCTCTCTCTGACACACACACTTGGGTGTTCTGAAATTTGTATTTTCGATTTGAATTTGTATCTTTTAATTGGAGAGGAAACCTTGACAGAGGAATGCACATGGCTGTCCTTTGGTTGGGTCACCTTTCCTTTTCAAATGGGTCCATTCCATGCCCTCTTTAACTTTCAACCTCTGTTTGGGTTTCAGTCCATGTGCCTAAATATATTTTGTTTGGGTTTCAGTCTACCAGATGGACCCACCTTAGGATCTTTACATTCAACTGGGCACTTTTAAACTCTAGGGTATGAAGTGTTTATGACCACATATTTGCAAAGTATAGTAGGTTTTAAGGTCTGACAAGTAGGGTCAAGTTTCAGTAATTCAAAACATTGATCTGTTGTCTGATCATGGATGGAGTAAACCCCCTGAAATTCTCCTTGATAGACAATCTTAACAACCTTTTGATTTGTGGCATATAGACAAACAGACAGTTAATGAGAGAAATATAACAGCAGTCTACATTCTACTGAAAATGGTCATAATATTGGTTTTGCTGGAATCTCCTAATTTTGGTGATCATGTGGCATTCTCCATACAT
The DNA here is from genome assembly GCF_029962835.1 of Magnolia sinica. NCBI lineage: Eukaryota > Viridiplantae > Streptophyta > Magnoliopsida > Magnoliales > Magnoliaceae > Magnolia > Magnolia sinica. The sequence continues at coordinate 113,729,077 of NC_080574.1, read as the reverse complement.
GGTCTGACTCGACAGATCAATTTTTTGGATTGCAGAAACATGGCGTGGCGAAAATGATGTGGAAAAACGGATGGATGGTGTGGATAAAAGTTGTGAATCATTGTCACCCCTCTAGCCTATTCCGAGCTAATGAGAGCATGGATTGAATACTACCCCATTAGGGCCTACTGTTAAGTTTATTTTCCATCCAACCTATTGATAAGGTCACATAGAAATGAATGAAGGGAAAAATATAAATATTTGCTTGATGACGTCAAGTAGTTTTAAGCCCTGATAGACGTGTATCTAGATATACAAGTTGTATTGTAAACGGGATTCGGTTCCACACCGAAGAACATGAGAAGTATAGGACCACACAAAATAGTGGGGTGGTGGTGAAGGAAACGAATGAGGAGGATGAAATTGACTTTTATGGCATTTTGACGGATATTATTGAGTTGAGTTCTTGTATGAGAAAGCGGGTATACTTATTTAAATATGATTGGTGAGACATTGGAAATAAGAAGTTGGGAATATAGACTAACAACTACTTTACGAGCATAAATTTATCTCAGAAGTGGTTTAAGGACGACCCATTTGTCCTCACCAGTCAAGCCGAACAAGTATTTTACTTCGCTGACACCAAGTTAGGCGACTCTTAGCACGTGGTGCAGAAAATAAAGCCTAAGAACGTATTTGACGTTCCCGTACCAGAAGTTGAAGATAGCGAGGACGAGAGAAATGAAACATCTAGAGTTGAACAAGCATATCAAGAAGACATGCCATCTGAAGATACAGGGACTGATTCAAGTGTTAATATTGATGTGATGCAATTGGACAGAAATGATGTGCCACCTGATCATGTTAATGCCTCAATAATACATGATATTGCTAAAGATGATAGCGGTTTCATTGATGACGACGTTGCAGATGATGAAGAGGAAATACTAATCAGCGATAGTGATGGTGAAGAAGAAATAGTCCTAAGCGATAATGATACAGACGACGATTATTAAATGTACACATGATTTATATGTCATTTTCCAATTCGAATAATTTATATATTCCATGTATACGTGAAAATTACAGGTCATGATTTATTCCAAAAAATTAACTTCTTTATAATCCACATTTGCAGTTGAGTCAATTTTTGAGCATGTCCTCCTTAAACCGGAGCATAGCAGAAGCACGCAACATACTTCATCAGCTGTTGCAGATGGACATTTTGGTCCTATCTTCTTCTGGTAGGGCCAAGAGATACCCAGTCTGGTCGATGAGTGTATGACGGATTATATCGACGATGACTCAGATGAAAGATTATACCATCTTAAAGAAATTTCGGTGCTGATAGAGATGTATAACCGCGAGAAACTTGATATGGAATATGCGATTCTGTCACTTGCACATCTGAATGGAGTCCCGAGAGACCAGATTTCTCCTATTGTGACCCTCATGTTGACTGAAAAAATGTTAAGCGCTTCACACAACATGACATATGCTTCTGAAGCGTACGATAACTTACGCAGGGAGTACTTCAGATAGTTTACCTCAAAGTTGTTTCATATTAAAACGAAATATGTGTATTTAATATAGAATGATAATATGTAATGGAATTTTCAAGGATTATAAATTAAAGTTTACAGTTTTATTATATTCTGCTTGCATTATAGTGTAATGGCCTAATCATATTTTAATCATCTCTCTAAGCATAAGCATAAATGCATTGTACCATCAACACTACTTATATAATATTTTAGTATATTTTACTTGTATTGACATTGTTTAAATTTATAAGTTCGTACCTTGCACATATTCAGTGATGGCACCAGGTGGGAGAGCACGTCATTCGCGCACTAGATCTACCCCTTCTACCCGTGATGCGACGGAGCCAGCATCACCGTCACATGTTGCATCGTAGGCGTCTGATCCCTCAGTCGTGTATACACCGAGCACTGTATGTAAGTCTAGACATATATTTCTTTTAATGGCTTCTATATATGTTTAGACTTTCATATTTTTTTTACAACAGTATCGTTGACCAGCCGACGAGGACGTGGACCCATGCGTGGGTTGCTTTTAGAGCGACTTACGCGTGAGTGTAGGGTGACAGTAGAGTTCTCACAGGACTACATTAAACCTATTGGGAACAATGTCAAACTGTTTACGTCGGAGGTCGATGTCTTATGCCGATCTCTGATCCCCTCCGCCACCCCCCATTGGGCATACGTAACAGATGATGTGCGGCAGCTCATCCGTCGGCGCCTTCAAGTAAATTTTAGTAAATTAAAATTTATTTTATAAAATTTTATTTACGGTTAAGTTATTTTCTTAATAAGTTTATTGCCTTAATCTATTATTTACGAAACTGCAGGATAAATTTGACTTAAATTTGAGTGTTCCACACATTTCCTATGCCGTCAATGACATGATCAAGGAACGGTTCAAGGAGTACCGCTACTTGTTACACAAGCGGTACAAACGGTGCATGAGCCATGAGGGGGGTGCACTATCCGCACCGCCGTAAGTGACCCATGATGACTAGCGGATACTCTACGATAGATTTTCATCTGATTCTTTTCAGGTAATATTTACATATTTACGATATCTTAAGGTAACAATTAAATTCACAATTAATAACAATGTATTATGAATAATGTATTCAGAAGAAGAGCAAAATAAATTCTGACAACAGGGGAAAGTTAGAAGTGAACCATGTAGCTGGTTCAAAGTCATTTGTAGAAATTCGTCACAACATGGTAAAAAATTACTGGTAATTATTAAGTTGATTTATTCTTTCCATGCATTTATATTAACTCTATTATCTTTTCAATTGCACAGCAAGATTTCGTCACTGGCCAGGAGCCCGGACCAGTAGACCTCTACAGAGGAACTCACTGTTGGCAGGCGACGGGATCTTAGGTATATCCTAGAGCCAGCGATATTTGGATAAAAATCCTTACATTGTAAAATTTAATTGCATTAAATTATAATAATGTTATTTTTTAGAGAAAATTCATATGTTTTCATTACAGGCGGCGATGGACACCTTACGCAGTCAACCCACTTCCGATGGTACTCAGCGGAGTGAGACAAAGATCCTGAGTGAAGTGCTTGGCACCTGTTCTGGATATGTGCATGGGCTTGGCCATTATGTCAAGCTCATGGCACCCGCTAGAGCTGCCTCCACCCGATCCATCATCGTTGGCGAGAGCGCCACCCGCCGAGCTGATATCGTAAAGAGAGAGGTTTAGCAGCTACGGGTCATTGTCCATGACATCAGAGAGCAGCTGGAGAGGAAGAGTGAGCAGCTGGAGAGGTAGATGGAGGAGCAGGAGAGGAGGATGGAGGAGCTGGCGAGGCAGAGGGAGGAGTAGGAGAGGCGGAGGATGGAGGAGCAGGTAAGGCAGAGGGAGGAGCACGAGAGGAGGATGGAGGAGCAGACAAGGTAGAGGGAGGAGCACGAGAGGAGGATGGAGGAGATGCGGGTGGAGCATGAGCGATGGATGATGGAAATATTTTAGGCTCTCGCTACACGCTTACCCACCGATACCCCACCACCTCCGCCTTCATCTTTGTGATTTTTTGTATTTTATTTATGATCTTAAACTTATATATATTTATGCGTGAATGAATGTCATGTGGATGGATGTAGTTTATGTTTAGATGGATTTACGTACTTTGGGTTTAAATGGATGTGAATGTGAATATGATAAAATATATTACAGAACAGGTGTATATCAGGAAGAATATGATGAAATATATTGTAACAGGTATATATCAGGAATTTTGCAATGGAATATTGAAAAAAAAAAAAAAAAGACACTTTTACCTACGAAAATTTTTGTAGGTAAAAGTCTCAACCACGTTTTTTACCTACGAAAATTTTCGTAGGTGAAAGTCTCATCCACGTTTTTTCCTACGAATATATTTGTAGCTAAACGTTTTGTAAATATTATTAGCTACGAAAATATTCGTAGGTATAAGTTTTGTAAATATTACTTTTTGCTAGAGGTGAGCATCGAGCCGAGTCGAGTCGAGGTGGGCTAAGCTTGGCTTGACTTGTCCATGATGTACTTGAGTTCGAGCTCGAGCTCGAGCTTGGCCTCGAACTCAACATTGAAGCTTGGCTTGTTTGCCAAAGCTGTCGAGTCGAGTTCGAGTCGAGTTAGTGGTTCGAGTCGAGTCGAGTTTACCTCGAGTCGAGCTCGAGCTTGTTGGGTGAGAGAGTAATGGATTCTGTTCTTGATTCTCCTCCATTGATGAAAAATTCAAAAATCTTAAGAGAATCAAAGCAAAACCCAATAAAAAAACCAAACAAAGCTTCGAATCAGATGAGGAAACCTGTAAGAATCGATTTGTTCTTGATCTTCTTCCACCAACAAAAATCCAAGTATTAGAAAAGAAACAGAGCAGAACACAGATCAGAAATCCAAGTAAAGAGCTCTAGCCAATCAGATCATTGGATTTCCTTGAAGCTCTAACAAATCTGAGAAGAACCCATCTCAAATTTCTTGGGTTTCTCGCCTAAGAAGTAGATCTCAAGAGATTGAAATCATACTTTTGTGGAGCTGAAATGAAAACTTGTGGTGGTGGTCGGGGCGGGCGTGTGGCTGGCAGTGTGCAGAGAAAGAGAAGAAAGGGAAAGGGAAGGGGGTGCGTGCGGTCGGGTAGAGACTCTAGGGTTTGTTTTTTATTTTTTTATTTTTAAGTTTAAACTTAAAACTTATATTAATATAATATATATATATAATATTTAATATATTTATTAATCGAGCCGAGTCGAGCTCGAGTTCGAGCTTCGAGTCGAGTCGAGTCGAGTGAAATGCGCCCTGGTCGAACTTGGCTTGAACTCAACTCGAGCTTCAAATAATTAGCTTGGCTCGGCTTGAATCGATCATTCAAGCCGAGTCAATCCAAGCTTACTCAAGCTGAGTCGAGCGAGCTTTTCGAGCTAGCTTGAGTCATGAACAGCCCTACTTTTTGCCTACGAAAATATTCGTAGGTAAAAGTTTTCTAAATATTTTAGGTAAAAGTTTTGTAATAATTTTTACCTACGAAAATATTCATAGGTAAAAGCTTTGTAAATATTTTTAGTTACAAAAATATTCGTTGGTATAAGTTTTGTAAATATTTTTACCTACAAAAATATTCGCAGGTAAAAAGTTTTGTCAATATTTTTATACGAAAAAAAGAGTTGGTAAAAGTTTTTACCGACAAAAAAAAATTATCGGCAAAGTCTTACCTTTGCTGATGAAAATTGTTTTTCGTTGGTAAAAGTTTTTCCCGTCGGTCTATTACCGACAAATTTACTAGCGAAAATTTTCGTCAGTAAAACTTTTTACTTACGAAAAAAGGCTTTTAGCGACAAAAATTTTCGTCGGTAAAAGTGGCTCTTCTTGTAATGGTTAAATCGGAAGTCTAAAGCCTGAATCTGAAATCTGAACCCTGAATCTGAAATCTGAAGTCAAAAAACTTGTTTGGTAACTATGGCTGAAGTCTGAAAATTAAGTACTGAATTTGAAACAATCTGTTTGTTAACAAACATCTAAAATGTTTGAAATATGTTAATTTGACATATTTGCCTCTATCTATCTCCTGTTTGGAAATGCTTTAAGTTATAAAGAAATTATTTTTTATTAAATGAAAATAAAATTATTTTTTATCAAATGCTAGTGGTCTATTTCAGAATTGAGCTGCATTCTTATTTGCCTACAATAAAAATATCATAAAATCATGTCTTAATGTGATGAAAGGCAAATTCTTATTTAACTATATAACAAAATTTCATAATTACCTTTATATACTCATCCCATCTTTCTTCAAGCCAATTGAATTGGCCCATCAATGCATTATACCCATGTCCCGTAATGCTTATCAATTTAATCCAATCCACGTAGTATACTGTACTCTCAGATAATCCCATAAATTCTTCAATTGTTTTTGATTAAATTCTTTTCTCGTACGCTTTTTCAACTCAATTATTAATTTGTTCCATGCTTGTTTGGTCAAGCTTGACCCTAACCTATCACCCTTATATGCTTCTTCAATACAACAATCAATAGATATTTTTTTCTCCAAATCACTCCATCTTGCCCTGCTACTATCCCTTGAAGCCATCGCTATAATAGTCTAGTATAAACTGAGAATTGTTTAAAGAAGAACAATTGGGTAAAAATCTTTTAATAATTTTACTTGCAATTTTAATAAATTTATTTGATTAAAATAAATAGAAAAGACAAAAAATCAAGAAAATGAAGTCAATCTTCAAAGATAGAGAGACTGTAATACCTGTCGAAGAGAAATATTTATAATCTTTTATAAAGATGCTGAAAAAATAATTGATGATGTAATGGAGAAGTGAATGAGAAGCCTGTTGTATTTTTAAAAAAAAAAAAAAAGAAGAAACGGGAATTGTTACTACACCAGATGATTTCCCGCCAACTTTGATCTCCTTAAAATTGTTCATACAACTTGGAGCTCGATGAGCCCCGTATAGGCTTTCAACGCAGGAACTTCGTGCCAAGAGGAGCGGACGCGATTTCCTGCTAAAGCCTTTCGCAAGGAACTTAGGTGGGACCCACCGTAATGTTTGTCAAGAATCCACTCCGTTTATCGGTTTTGTGAGCCAATTTTAGGAGATTAGATCAAAATTGAATAGGATCCAAGACTCAAGTGGGTTGTACTAAAGGAAAAGGTATTTAGGGAAATTATTACCATTGAAACCTCCCTGATTCGACAGTAATGTTTACATGGCATCCATACCGTTCATGACGTCATTCCTACTGGAATGAACTGAAAACAAAAATATTAGCATGATTCAAAACTTCAGTGGCCCCACAAATATTTCAACTGTAGACGTTTAATTATCACATTTTCAGCCCACTTGAGCATTGGATATGGTTCATCTTTGGCCTCATATCCTAAAATGAACTCACAAAACGAATGGACGGTGAGGATTTCTCACAAACAACCCAGTAGTCCCACTCGCATTCCCAGCACAGGAACTTCTTGTGAAAGGCTTTCGCAGGAAACCAGCATCCCCCAGCACGCTGAGCGTACTGAGTAAACTCTGTGGCGTCCACCATAATTTACATATTTTATCCACTCCGTCCATACATTTTAAAAGATAATTTTAGGGCTCTGTACCAAAAACAAAGTATATCCAAGTCTCAAGTGGACCTCACCAAGGGAAACAGTGTGAATTGAAATTATACCGTTGAAAATTTCTTAGGGGTACAGAAGCTTTGGATCAATATGTTGTTTGTGTTTTCCTTTCATCCATGTTTGTGTAATCTTATGAACAGGTTGGATGACAAATAAACATCACTGTGGGGCCCACAGAGCACTGACCACCAACCATTGGCTGGTGGCAGGGGGAATAGCTAATCCATTTTCCTTTGAACGCGGATCATGTCCTACCCCCGTCTGGATGGTCTGGGCAGAGATCTGTAGGGCCCACCGTCATGTAAGTGTTTTATCTAAGCCGTTCATTGTTTTTCTTATATTATTTTAATATATGATATAAAGGATGAAGCAGATCCACATCTTCAGTGAGCCACACCAAAGGATGCTGCAGTGATAATGACAGCCATCATTGAAACCTTTCTAAGGGCCACTGTGATGTTTTTTTACCATCCAACCTATTCATTAGGTCATGTAGACGCGGAAGAAGTGAAAACACAAATATCAACTTGATCGGAAACTTCTCCAGCTCTCAGGAAGTTTTTAACGGTGGACGTTCAATCCTCACCTTGTGGTCCAATTAATCATTGGACCTGCTTCTTTTATTGGATCACACCTTAAATTATCTGAAAAAATTAATGGACGTTGTAGATCAAACACATAAATCATGGTGGGGCATAAAGAAGTTTCACAGGTTAAAGGTTGATTTTGTACGATTTTGTACGGCGCAAACAACTTAAAAGAAAAAATTGCCTTAGTAACTTGAAAAGGGGTACTTTTGGAAGCAAAAACGTTTTATTTAATGAAAAATCACAGAGCGCATTCCGCGTTCACCATTAAGCGAGACTCCTATCACAGAAAGAATTCAGCGCTTTCGGTAGTGCAAATATTCAGTGTTAACAAACACAGCCCTAGTCTCTAACTAATTGAGATTAGATGCAAAGGACTGACCCTCATCGCATTTTTTTAAGGACAGCGAGCCACTCCACCCAACTAGCAATTCGTGTTTCTAAGGTATCATTCAGTCCCCAGACAGTTAATTTAGTTACAGATTTTCAGTTAATGCTATTCTGGTCTGTCCATGCACCCAAAATCCCTCATATTGGAAGATGGTAACCATCCAATATCTGGCCATTTCTTCGTTCAATGTGGACCAGTACCGCTGGACAAATAACATTCTATTTCGACATCAATTGAATATGGAACTCTTGGTCTGTGGAGCGTCCAGAGTGTGGGCCCCATAAAATCAACATGCAGGATCAAGGAACCATGTGATACACATTAGCAAAAGGAAATCCAAGTGGACCGTCTTGTTACACAATCAAGAGTGATTAATTCCTATTTGGAAATGATATTCCGGCTGCTTCCAACTCGAGACCTGGGCTCTACTCCACCGATGATTGTTTGAACCGACCATTGGCACTGAAACATGCCAAAAGAAATTTGATATTTCCAGCCACACATCATACACAAAACAAGCACATGGCACCTGCTGATGTTGCAGACATCCACAAGATCCAGGTTATTCGTCCGTCTGACACCATAATGTAACCAGAAGCCCCGTATATATTCCTCAAAAAGATGAGCGGTTATGAAAGGGATTCATGATGGAACTGACCATTTACGACCGCTTATGACATTTTGAGTTACATCAGGGACACGAAACATCTCTATGATGGCACTTTTCTGCACTGATCACGACCATTGATTTGATGGACCATGATGAAGATGGCTCATAGCCCATACATCAAGCCAACCGAACTACCAATGGCCCATAAATGTATACTTCATTCAATAGGCAAAACTCACAATAACCAAACAATTAGGCAAGAAAGGATCATCCACTCACTACCATTTCCATGTGATGCTGCACCAAATCAATGGCCCTGATTGGCAAAGACATTTGCCACATTTATGGTGAGGGAACACGCTTCACTGAACATTCAGTACTGTAGCTATTCTCAAACTACAACCACCCTCCGCATCCTGCACTTGTTTTCCAATAAACCATCTATAGCTTCAGGAACCAGAAATTCTGCACATAAGTTCTAATCTAGAAAGGATTCAAGTCTACAAAACAATTGAGCATCACAAAAGGGTTAAAATTTCCCGCTGCAGCTCCTGTACAATTTCTATTCTTAAGAAAAAGCCTGAATGCTGCTTTTTACAGCCGCGCTTCTGCACTCTCCAAACACAAGTGCCACAGACGTGCTGACATGGCACACGTGTGCACGATCAGAGTAATTCATCACTTGGATTACAGAGTTAATGTTCCTCTGCCCGAAAAAATTCAGGGCTGGTCCAATCATCAGGTGGGACAAACATGTACAAGAAATACTTGGAAGGATAACCAACAATTCACAGTGTATGTTTAAATGTGCGCTGCACCTAATGAGTGGGCTAGCCTGATTATTTCATCCTAGGGCACATTCACTACATCTCCAGTCTGGATGAATGTCTTGGATCTCACACATGGGCAACGTCAGCACATGTGGGGCACTTGGCTTTGACACAATTGCAGACGTGCAGCTGTAATAGCCTTCCTAAGAATAAAAAAAGATCTTCCACCATCAACCTTTATCCAATCTGGAGAAAGAAGAATGATAGTAATAACACAAAATAAAGACCGAAAGAAGCACACTACAAACGAAACCTTATCCTGAAAAGCGTGGCAGTGAAAAGAAAGAGAAATATGCACAGTTCTGAAACTCTTTAAACCCAATGCAATTCCAAGACCTATCTAGCCTCCACTTTCTGAGAATTCCAAATCTCCTAACCGCCTACCAGAACTTCGTCAAAGTTCCAGTCTCTTACAATGTCCCTTCTCACAGCACGGCTTCGAACGAGTCGTGGGGGCCCCGCAATACCTTGACCATTTGCCATAATGGGGGTCACCTTGGACGTCATCGCGGTGTTTGCTTCATTGGACGGAATGGATACCTTCCTACTCAAGCAGTTGACAATTGTGGAGCATCGCCCCTCTTGGTCTGAACTTGAGACAGAGTAGCTCCGGAAAGACTGTGACGGACTGTCCACGCTGTGGCAAACGATACACGCTAGACTCATGATTCAATAGCCACAACAGTAGCTGCATCGAAGCAAAGCAACCACATTGTAAGAAATCAGAGGCAACATAAGAAATCACAAGCAATATGTAGAGAACTGAACAATCAGTTCGTAAACGGTCAGCACTAGGATTGCAAATAGCCCATGCCTGTGTTAGCAAAATCAAGATTCTCATTACACTCAGGCCCAATCAGTTTAAAATCCGGCCCAAAACCAACCCAGAGCTGGCTCATTTGCATCCCAAGCCGGCACAAGAATCTCTTGAGTGAACAGAAGATACAAAATGAAAGGGTTTCTCATTTCTTGAAGCGATTGCACAAGTACAAACAGAACTAAAAGATTTTTTATAACGTAAGCAGAATTGGAAGACATGTTTTGATGGAACATGAAGAAGCTAGCATTGGTTATCCAATAGTATCAGACAGCAGTGGCAATCTAGTAAGAAGCAACATGGATATAGCAAAACACATGAGTAGATACATGCAGAAGAGAGGAGAGTAGAAACCCAAAACGAAACATTGTGCCTAATGTTATAGTGTCCTACTTCATTATCCAGAAGTATCCTACATCTGATAGCAACTTCAATATTTACAAGTATCTACTTCAACATCTAAAAGTATCTACTTCAACACAAACTTGATGAGAAACTACATAACAACATAGAGAAAATCGTGAATTTACTTCTCTTAAGGTAGAAATGTTGCCTAACACACTTCAGTGATAAATCTACAATCTGGCATCTCTGTTGTTTAGACCTCCAACAGAATTTATTCACAATAAACAATTCCCCTTGAATTGTTTATTGAAAATTTGATTATTCAAAATTGATTCCCAAAAGACATGTTGGTTAAAACATACATGAGAAAAATTCAGGCCAATCCAACCATCGTATAGCCACCACATGAATTTGGATGTTTTTGGAGGTTTGTCCCTTTTTCCTTGGGTGGGGCCCACCATGTTGGATATATGCCATCCAATCCATGCATTGCATAAGCACCACAATGATGATGGGATTCCCCAAAAACCAGGCCTATACAATCATTGGTGGGTCCCACCATAGAAAAAAAAATGGGCATCCATCCAAGCACCTCCAAGTTCACATTGTAGCTCACATCATATTGTTGGAGAAGCTTGATTTGTGGGCAGATCCAACTTTCACGATGGGTCAATCCTCCAAGAGAGGTTGGACAACATACGCAACCAAGTGGACCCCATGTGCAGTCCATTATAAGTTTCTTATGGTGGTAAGCATTGCATGGATATCAAGCATCATACTCTGCCAGAAAATCAAAATGTAATTTCCAGCCCTTTGGCTCATCAAATGGTAGAGGAACGTTTTCAAATAGTAGTATGCACAGGCCATTTCATGTAAAGATGGAACCCGCAATGTTTTCCATATTGTTATCGCGTAATGTATCACACCCTTGTGATACAGATACATATCAGTTGTCGCATGAGATATGTCATTTTTGTCGCATAATGATCGCTGTTGTTGGGAAACACAAGGAAGGAAACATTGGGAAATTGGTTGTATTTTTCAATGAAACTTCAGCAATTGTTAAAAAAGACATCAATACACACTTAGAAATCAAAACATCATAAAAAAAAATGCATATAACAAGTTTCCTCTGAATAAGATCCTAATCTGTGTAAATTGACTAAACTGATGCAAGTATATTCAAAAGTCAATTCATATAATTTACAAATGCAAGAAGACATGTATAGAAACACAAGCAATACATTCAAAAGCAAAAGAGGTAGAAAATCAGAAATATGCATGTAAATGATGTGAATGGCTGTGGCTTAGACCCACATAGACTTGCGCATATATTAGGAGTGGATTTTTTATATAAAAAGTACTCTGAAATGAGGGCCAATTGACCACTGATCGAAGTGGAAAAAAAAAATCAATTAAAACAATAAGACTGCAACCGATTTAGGAGAAATTGACCACTGAAATGGGGGCCAATTGATTTCATGTTCGAACAATAAGACTGCAACCGATTTAGGAGAAATTGGAAAAATTTTCAATTTTTCCTCAATTTTCCGCAAATCGACTCATCTCCCCCAAATCTTGAAATTGAAACTCTAAACCCATGATTTTTCATGCCTAACATGAAGAATCATGGATTTCTAACCATCTGACATTGATTTCACATGATTTTACAGCAAAAAAAAAATAAAATAAAATAAAATAAAATAAAATAAAAAGAAGAAGAAGAAGAAGAAGAAGAAAGAAGAAGAAGAAGCATAAGAAGAAGAAGATATGAAAACTCAAAAATGCTCCCCGAATCGAAATGGCCCCAAATCGGACTGGATCTTAATACTGACTCAAAATTTGTGTGTCTTCAAAGAGATTCAAAAAGGGTCGAAATCCACATTTCTAGTTCGAAGTGGAGAGCTAAAGAAAAACAGATTTAGAATGAGTTTTTTCGAATTTTCTGAAGAAAGCACGGGACTTCCCACGTTTCTATGCAATATCAGTCATGAGATATTAGTTTTGCAATATCAACCGATATCGAGAATTTTATAAAAGGGATTGGTCACAATATCTCGTGATGTTTTGCGATATCCGCGATATTATGTGATACATTGTGATATCATACGATATCTTCTGTGATACGAAGAATTTCATATACTACCTTGGGTTTCATATTGCCCAAGTGGGATACATGATATATTGTGGGATATACCGGCTGATATCGTCAATATTGAAAACACTAGGAACACCTGTTAGAGATCAAGTGAACAACACAGATGTCAACATGTAGGGTACACCGTGATGCCACAGACAAAAAATTATGTTGTCTGCTAATCAGACATCAAACTTGTAAAGAAAAATGGCCCGTCAAAAGAATTCCAACAGTCAATATTCAAAGTACATGTTTGGCTCACTCGATAAATGTGCGACCCTAGCTTTTTGTGCATGGCATGTTCAAAGTGCGCCCTACCTAACAAATGACCTAGATCTCTGACATGTGTGTTGTTGTATACACGTAGGTCTAACATGTATTCCAGCCCCCTCTAACCACGTTTGCCTCTAGAAAAATGTCTGAAGGTTGCTTCCAAAAAAAAAATCACCATTCCCATAATTGCTTCTTAAAAAGAAATGAACTAAACAAGGTAAAAGCATTTAAGTTGAGAAATAGTGTTTTAGGAATCAAAATGACCTAGAAACGAGTAAAGATAGCAAAAGAAAACAGGCCCTAAGTTGTAATAGAGGGGTCTCTCTTTATCGTTAGTGATTGTTGCCCCTTCTTCCATGCAAGTTTGTTCTCGTGTGTTCTCTACATGCTTCATTCACCCTTTGTGGGCTTCTATATTTTCATTAAAAAGGTACCAAGTTAGTGGTGTTTGAGCCTTTATCAGTCTTGGGCTAGAGATTGATTGCAAGAGGCAATTGATTTTGGTTCTGTTTGCTTTAGTGGATTGGGGGTCATTTACAGATAGAAGAAGAATACTGTTTGATCATAATATGGTCGAAAGTGGTGTTGAGTTATTTTATATCTCAAAGCTTGAGGTGTAGGGTGTTTTGCATCTCTCGTGGCATAAGGATGAGTTAAGGTGGAAGCCAGTGCCAACATCCAGGGTGCAAGAGAGGCGACTGAAGGGAGCCATATGCTTTGGAAAGCCCATGGTGGGGCAAGCAAAAAAGCAAGTCTTTTGTAGTGCATAAAGGGTGCCAATGAGGAGACCCCCTACTTTGAAAGTGGCACTGCTGAGGATAAACAATAACTCTTCAACAAAAGGAGATCTGCCTAAAGAGCCTACACAGTTATACCATGTGGTGTGTCAAGCAAGGTGGCCAAAGAAGTTCTTTACAATAGATGTCACGAACATTAGCTTAGCAAAGATGACGAAATTGTTAGGAAAGATTGCTTGGAAACTAGTGGATCAAAATTCCATCTATGTTGTTACTTGTTAGGAGGTCTCTTGTCAAGTATGTGTGAAAATAAGATGCCAGGAGACTAGGAAGTTGTGAGTCGCCCAAGAGCAGCTACGATAAAGATATCCAATCAGTATTGCGTCCTACTGGATTATTTCATCTATTTAGCTTTTGTAGCGGAAAAAGAACTATTAAGCAAGCAACAGTCTATTAGAAACTTCATTTTCATCACTTGGGCATAGTGCTTAGATTATCTATCCTACATTAGTTTCAATGTTAGAGTAAGTTAGCCTCCTTCAAATGGATTTGATGACAGGAAAGACTGTTCACAGGGTGATCTATTTAGGACTAAATGTCTTGTATATGGGAAGGCCTCTGAGTAGTAATCAACGGAAACAGTTGTAAGAACTTCACCCCAAAGCAGCAGTACTGAAATTGTGCACACTGTGATATCATTCAAAGTCTGAATAACATCAACTAAACAATACCCTTTAACGCATTCCTTTGGAGAACTCTTCCAAAGCTGTGAGGCGGTGCTAGATCAATTGACCATTACCATCTTCTTCGGAAACCATGGATAAACGGTCAAAGCATCATTCATGATGCAGAAAAGCATACTTATTTGTTCAAGACAAATAGGAAGAAGCTCATCTGGAAGTCATTCACCAAAAAAAAATACCAGTCATAGGACAAAGAAATACAAGAGAAATCAACAATAGAACCGAAGGAAGCATAATGCAGGGGCATTTTCACATCGGGCTCGAGTGGGGTGGCCTGTAGGATGCAGGGGCACACTCGGGGTGGGTGGCCCGCAGAACCCATGGATTTGGAGCCCGTGTGAGGCGGGTGGCTCTTGTAAGGCGGAACCCATGGATTTGGGGCCCACGAGAAGGGTTCAGCCAATAACCTAACATATGGATTTGGGGACTGGGCTATGAGAAAAATGGATTAATTCGCCATGCTCTATCAATTTAAGTTTTTAGATCAAGTGGTTAATTGTCCTGCATCAAATTGGTATCAGAGCAGGAGGTCTTGTGTTCAAGACTCCTCACCAGGGGTGATTAATGCGAGGGTATTTTCACACCGGGCTCGAGTGGGGTGGCCTGTGGGATGCAGGGGCACACTCAGGGTGGGCGGCCCATGGAACCCATGGATTTAGGGCCGGTGTGAGGTGGGTGGCTCGTGTGAGGTGGAACCCATGGATTTAGGGCCAACGAGGAGGGTTCAGCCGAGGACCTAACCCATGGATTTGGGGCCTGGGCTATGAGATAAAAGGATTAATTCGCCAAGCTCTATCAGTTCGAGCTTTTAGAGCAAGTGGTTAATTGTCCTGCATCAAAGCGTCTATGGATGAATCTATAAATGGATCTACTGATACATCAAAAGCTAGAGTGACCAAAACAATGGCTTAACAGACATTATGATGGATCAACAACCGGATAAGGACCAATGAAGGGATCTACGAACAGATCAGAAAACAATTCAACAGATTGATAAACAACCAGATTGATAATAGACCTAACTAATGGAATGTGTCGATCATGCTCCAACAATCTGAACTGACTGTTCGAGGTCTAAAGGTGAGATGGGGACCACAACAACAGCTACGGACCATGACCAAATAAAGATAAGAAACTACTAACCTGCCTTGGAGTCCAGTGCTGATCAAGACTGTCTGACAAGTGGACCCTCAACAATTGTTGCTAAAGCCAAGGATGGTACAACCAAAGATGGGCCAAGATGATGGATGGGGTTCTAAGCATTGTGAAAAATATCATTGAGATTTTAAAGATCTCACAATACTTTCGCAAATAATTAACCAAAGGATAAAATCACAATAGCATCACAAGATTTTCAAAATCCTAGCTGTTTCTGATTTCTGACAATTTTACGATTTTTTTTTCTTCCTTTTTTTTTGTTTGCTATTTTAAAGCAAAAAATCATTTAAAAAATCATATCTGAAACTTCAAATATGTGTAAGGTATGTTTCTTTGATTCATCTCTCCTGAATCAAAGTTTTTATTTCAGATAAGGTTAATGGAATGTTTAAGTTAAAGCATGGTTTAATTTTAATGCCTGGATTCATACACAGCTGGTTACTTGCTTTCCTGAATATCAATTACATACAAACTCACCTTCCTTTAGTGGGGTTAAGATCTTGGCTTTGAAACTCATTTTTAAATAAAGTCAACCGAATGAGCTTGGTAGCAATTTTCGAAAGTACCTTTTTTACTTTATATATATTCTACGTGTTAATGCAACATCAACTATGGGTTTGCCTATGTTGCATTTTTTGACTAAGCACTCAAACAGAGACCAAGTTCTATGTCAATTTCAATTTTGATAATGGTGAAAACAAATGAGAAAAGGAAACTCCAAAAGATCAAGATTAATAAAGCTGCAAAGAGTAATACTACAGTTCGGATAAGATTCTCTTCAATAATGATGGTGTTATCCTCTTAAGGGGACCACCACTTGCAACAGCACCTGCCTTTTTCCCTACATTCTTTACTTTTCTTTTCTTTTCTTTTTTTCTTTTTTTGAGCAGAAAACACCATTAGGCAAAAAAAAGGAAGCCCTAGTAATTGAGGGAGGGCAAAAGTGGATGCTGGTGGACTTCAATTCACAAGCGCAGGTTACAAGTGTTCTCTACACCATCCTAGATGGCTGACCATCACAAGGCTCTCCCCAAGTTGTGGTCGACTCCAGGGAATTGTGTCAAATTGATTGATTCTTTGCCACATTTACTCACACAGATCATTTTGTAACTTAGTTTAGGGCAATATAGGAGGCTCTGAAGCAAAGGCCGCATAGGACGTTAGTGAATAAGTTGACTGAGAGGACTGAAACATCACCAGGAGTGGATCCACATATATATTCCACCACTTAAAGACAATTGGTGGGAAAAAGCACAAATTTTGAAATTTCAAAACCCACTTAATGACTTCTCTCTTTTGGATTTTTCTCCACTTCTTCTCTCCTTCTTCAATGTGTTTCACCATGCCTGCATTCCTTCTTTTCTTCTTTTTCATCTTCATCCATTTATTCTCTAAACCATGCATCTTCTAAGCTTTTACCATCCACAACTACCATTCTAATAGAGTTTACATCCTTAATAGCCTTGCCTAATTTGCAACTCCCCTAGTTTCCCATTTTAACACAAACCATAGGAAACTTCCTATGATAGAAAGCATTCTAAACTAATTCATAACAGCTAGATGGGCATGAAAGAACTATGAATAAGACTTTATTCCAGTGGTGCTCATTGATCAATGACGGTAGCATATATCAGTTTCAGTTTCTCCCAAAGTTTAACACAAAAAAGAAGAAGAGGAAGAAAGAAAGAAAGAAAGAAAAGAAAAGAAAAGAAAACCTCATACAATCTCAAGCAACTTCTAGAACCTCTATCATGGACAAAAGTTTGCATCTCTAAGAAGTATGCAAACGAAATGATCCACCTCAGTTTCGCTAACGAAAATAAATCACCCAGAAAATTCCAATGGTGCTCACGTACACAAATTCCACAGAAGCTTGGTGATGAAAGATCCCTAAAATGTTGTAATCACTACTATGAACCTTTGTTCTCTTTTTTGAATGGTGAATAGAAAGAAAAGCAAAACAGGCAGACAACAAAGAGTTTAAAGGGATAGATGATGACATATCATCACTTCCATCAGATGAAAGACCTTTCCCCCAAATGCTATATGACTTGCTCTTGAAGGGACAAATTTGGAATTTTTTGGGTTTCTTTTCAGGTTATGTTGGACATCAAAACTTCATTAGTGGTTAAGACAAAATGGTTATTAGGTTAGAAACTTTTTATAGGTTTGACGAAAAATTAAATGCTAAGAGTAGTAATTTAGAGGAAAAAATGTTTGATATACACCTCTCCAAAAAAAAAAATTTGATATACCCCAATTTTTTCACGAAGCTGGTCCACCAAGGAGATGAAGTAGAGCTGCAAACCATCTTCACCGAAAGGAAAGAAAAATGGAGGAAAGAAGATATGAAGAAGAAAGAAGGAAAGAAGAAAGAGGGAATATATCCCAAAAGCAAGATTTTATTGCCTGAAATGATGCCATCATGATATGTGATAATGTCACCCAAGGTATCACATAATGGTAATGGCCAGCGTATCAGCCAGCTTGCTAGCTGAGACAATACAGTCCCATACCGGCCGATATAGCCCTGTAACAGCTGAAACTTTTTCCTTGGGAAAAAAATCTGAAATTTTATTGGTAAAGTCCTTTTCAAAAAAATGTCAAGATCCTAAATGTGTAATTATTTTTTGGTTTTGGACATGTATTTGATGGTGTAGCAGGCCATTCTTTGGCATGAATGTTTGTCCAGAAGTGTCAACTTGACCTGCTGAAAGTCAACCAATAGGCCCTATTGAACACAAGGGAAAAAGCTCAGTAAAGGGGGAAGAAAAGTGATAGTTTACCCTTTCCGATATTCCCTGAATGGTCCACTCCGCTTTAGTTCATCAAATCCCACTCAATTTTTGTGTTTTGATCCTCCAAATAGTCCTATATCTAGTTTAAACTTGGTTTCTAAACTTCTTTCATGGTTGAAATGAATAAAGAAATGGAAAACGAGAGAATTTTTTAAAATATTAATTTTCAAAATGAGCCCTTATGTTTTTATTGGCTTGTAACTGCATATTGGCTACAGACCTTTTTTTTTTCATGGCAGACTGATTCAGACCTTATCACGTAATGGGGGTAACCATTCCTTTACATAATGGAGTTTCCGGCCATAACATAACCATTATTTTTATACCATATTGCACCTCAAGAAAGTGAGAACCTGGGTGTTGTGCAATAAACAAAAATAGAAAGAAGAGGAAACACAGGAGCTTACTGGGCCTCTTTTGAGTAAAGAACTTGGTCATGATAGCAGACTTACTTAGTAAGTCCTGTAGGTTAATTAATTAGGTTTTGTTTTAGATAGCTGAAGTAGGAGCTAGTTAGGGATTAGAGCGTGTCAAAGAACAAAACCATGGGTTGAGCAGCGGTATAAAATCCATCTAATGGACGTTTTGCATATAATTTTCAAAGTTATTTTTAAACTTTGGGCACTGGGATGATTCTTTACAACTTGAGAAGTAATTTCTTAATATGAGATTGATGTGATACAGTGCAGTAACTAAGATCAGAAGTTGTGATGTTATTTTTTTATTTTTTACAATTTACTCCAGTTATTTGTTCTAAAAATTAAAATCTAAGTTTAGGGGCTGATTGTAACCAACCAGCAATTTTTTAACTTTGGGCACTGGGATGATTCTTAACAACTTGAGAAGTAATTTCTCAAAATGCGATTGATGTGATAGTATCCAACTTGTGCAGTAACTGAGAAGGATCAATTAATCCTAAAGACAAATCTACACCAGGTTGATGGATCAGCACAATTTAACAGTAGGATTTATACAATATCAATTGATCATCAAGATAAAATGAGGCATTTCATCAATTCAACACAAAAAGGAAGATTTGGCTTGTCATGATGGCCAGAAATAGGAGAGAATTTTGAGGAAAGATGATCAATTAGCAACAGACGAAGTCATCTATGATATGACTGAATGGTTAGATAGACATAATCACAATTTGATGGGTTGGAACAAAGGATTGATCAGGTAAAAGAACAAAGAGACATGAGTTTGGAAGATCACCTCAAGCAATTGGCAACTTCCATTGAGTCAGAAGCAGAAAGACATGATGCAATTGGCAACGTCCATTGAGTCAAAAGCAGAAAGAGATAATGCCAATAATGAAGGTGAAGTGAAGTTTCAATCAAACATCCAAAAGTCAAGTATATGGTTTAGAAAACACTGCAACAAGACCCAGCAGTTGATCATTCATCTATATTATATATAACTCGAGCAGAAATTGGACAATTTTACCCCTCTAATTAGTTGTCAGGAGGGACAAAAGCTTTGCTTTTTTCCTAGTGTAGCCCTTCAACCAAGGGCAAATTCCTTCCTAGGAGTAGCCCGCACCCGCTTCCTCTCTTGCATGTGGAGCTCATGAAGACAGCATTAAGGAGACTGTGTGAGAAGGGCTCTATGTAGCCCGCAGTGAAAGGTGTGTGAAATCCACCCCGTGCATCTGTTGCCCAGGCTCATTTTGGCACATCAGACCAAAATGATGGAGATCTAAAGCTTGAATGGGCCATAGATTCGGAATAGTTGGAATGGGTCGTCTACCTTTGACCCTTCTCTTTCTTTTCTTTTTTTTTCCTTTGCATATATGTGCTTCTGTTTGTACCGCCACCCTTCCCCTCCATCTCTCTCTCCCCTACTCTCTACATGTGTGTTGCACGTGCCCCATCCCCTACCCTAGTAGCCCTTGGTAAGAGACTGGATGGATCATACACCATATCAACCATACCACTGAGATAAGAGGGAGAGAACTTTCACCAAATCCGTTGAATTATAGTTTGCACAGGAACAAAAGAATCAGATTCAAGGAGTAAAGCCTATGGTTCAAGACTTCTACCAAAAAAAAAAAACTCTTGAGTTATTTCTTCATCGGGTTGCAACTCTTGATAGCTTCATTGGATGGAAAGAAGTAACAAAGAAAGCAAAGTGTAGCTTTAACAGCCAAATGGATTTGCCCTTATTTGGTGGAGCCAGTTTTGGAAGGATGATGAATTATTTGGCATAACCAGATGGAAGCTTAACCTCAAACCTGGCAAAGAGCAATCAATATATGGAAGGAGATGAATATTGAATGAGATTAATGTTAAACTGTAGGAAACCACAAATGGCCTCTGTTAATGACTGGATTTGGGCCATACAACTGTGAATGGTCTCCGTTGCTGACTATGAATCACGATTGTACAACCCACCTGGATGAATGAAATAAGGAACGTAACAGTGGTATGGCCCACCTAGTCTCATGTTTAATCCATGTTTCTCTTTAGCTTTCTCTCAATCTTTTCTATTTCGTTTCACTTCTATGTAATTTTACATGGTATAGAGCATATTTTAGTCTAATTTACACCACTTTCTTCTCTTCTATCTCATAAATTCTTTTTTATTTCTTTTCCTCTTTGCTCTTCATATCTCCTTTCTGCTGAAAGTTTTTAAAGAGACCAAGGGTTTCTTCTTTTTCTTTGTGTGTCAGGCTTATGTGATCGTCCACGTGTGAGAGGGTGAATGTTGTGTTTGTGATCATCACTCCTCTCATGTTCAATTGGAACATGTGGGCTAATTGTTTCATCAAGTGTGGTGTGTACATCATGTGGAGCATCCAATTAGAGCATTTTTAGATTTAGAATGGTCCACGTGTGAAAGGGTGAATGTTGTGTTTGTGATCATCACTCCTCTCATGTTCGATTGGAACAAGTGGGTTCATTGTTTCATCAATTGTGGTGTGTACATCATGTGGAGAGTGCAATTAGAGCATTTTTGGATTTAGAAGAGTCAGCCCTCATTCATGTTGGCACTTCTCTTTAATTTCGCCTTCTAATGATATAAAGGGTGATCAAAGATTTGTGTTCCTAAATCCATCTAACTTTTTATAGGTTCAAACAACCTCTATAAAATTAAATTGAGCAAATTACCTCTAGTGGTCTAAATCAATTCAAGTGTTTTTTACAGCCGAAGGTATATTAAAATATATGACCATGGAGAAACCAGATGAAGGTAATAACATATACAATCAATAGATTCAAGAAAGTGCTCATATCATGATTGGCGGTGGAACAATATGAAAACACTTGCTAGTGGGGATGTAATATTTCTAGATATTGCAAAGGAGATGTAGTATAAGTTATGAGAGCTGTGCGTACTGATCTGATAAAACATCTCTCATACATATCAGTCATTTAAAGAGATTTTTGCATACCAATAAGGAGATAAGTCTCTTGGTGAATATTATTTGAAGCTCAATGGAATGTGGGAACTGGGAAGAACTAAATGTGTATCAGCCACTCACTAGCAATCAATGTGAGGAGTTCCGTATGGCTAAATTCATCTCTAGCTTAAAACTGGAATATGAGCCAATGCATGCACGGATCTTAGGTGGCAAGAATGCTCCATCTCTAAATGAAGTTTATGCTCGCCTTCAACGTGTATCTCTTAGCTTTGTGGGTGAAGTCAGTGATAATTTTGCTTTGGCTTCATTTGTTGGACGAGACAGAAGTGGTGAAGACAACTGTCAAGGTAATCAAGGAGGAGGCAAAAGTAATGAAGATGATCAAGGCAGTTGTAGTGATGCAGGAGGAGGTCATGGATCTAGAAAGTGTACTCACTATGGCTTACAAATCACAATGTTGAGAAACGTTGGGACCTCCATGGGAAGCCAACTAGGGCAAATCGGGCATCTTATTCTAGAGGACATCGGGCCAAAAAATTTTATATGAAATGAATAATCATCTTGAAGTTACAAGGTATTCTGATACAAATTGGACACACACACTCCCCAATTAATTGGCAGTCCTACACATTTTATAGGAGGAAATTTGGTCGTGTGGAAGAGTAAGAAGCAAAGTGTTATTCTACTGCGCATCTTTGGCATTATGGTGCTCCTTTGAAGGTGGTGGCTTTTGGTTGGCTAGTAGGGAGGAAAGTAGTGCTTGCTATTGATAATCCTTGCAAGAGAAACATGGTCCTTCTAAACATTTGTTTGTTGTGGCGGAATATGTGGATCATTTGTTTATCCATTGCTCCTTTACGAGGGAGGTGTGAAGTCTTCTTCTTCACTCCTTTGGGGTTCTATGGGTTTTCCCCAATCACATAGAAGATCTTCTTACTTCTTGGCATGGTGGGGGGAATAGGAAAAATGGATAAGAGGAGGTGGAGGCTAAGTTTGTTAGCCATTTCTTGGGCTATTTAGGGGCAAAGAAATGAGCAATGCTTCAGGGATAAGAAGAGAGGAGTTCCAGATGTTCTCAGGAGGGCTTTTCTTTATGTAAAGGAGTGGGCGGAAGCATAGATTCTCTTGTGCTTCTTTGTCTCGTCCTTCGGGTGGGAGTGTTTAGTTGTTTTTTGGTGTATATCTCTATATATGTACTTCTAGGTTGTGGCCTTTTTTAATTGAATATCATCACAGTTTCAAAAGAGGAAAATAACAAAGTGTTGCAACCCGATCAAGCGCTGAAGCAAAATATAGGGCAATAGCTCGTATCACTTGTGGGCTCATGTGGATCAGGAAATTGTTGCAGGAAATGGGTTTTGCAGGGAGCTTAAAAATACAGTTATTTTGCAATAATCAAGCAGCCTCCCAAAATTGCAAACAATCCAATTTGTGATGAGATAACCAAACATATTGAAGTTGACTATCGTTTTATATTTAAGAAGGTTCTAGTGGTGAAATTTTCATGCCATATGTTTGGTCTCAAGAGGTCAAATTACTGATGTGTTCACCAAAGCTCTTAGGCGCAATCAGTGTACATGTATTTATTCCAAGCTAGGCATCAGCAACACATGCTCCAGCTTGGGGGAGAGTGTTAAGGATTGTGGATGTGGGTCATATAACTGTACGGCCCACCTGGATGAATGAAATAAGGGATCGTGCAGTGGTACAACCCACCTAGTCTTGAGTTTAGTCTATTTTTTTCTTTATTTAGTCAATTAGGTACGCTTAATATTAAAATGTCATATCATCAATGAGGCATAGTTCTGGGATATTTGCTTCTTTTTACTTAATGTAAAAGATAAGTAGACGCATACAGCCCTTATTCATTCTCTCTCTATCTCCTTTCTCCATCTCTTTTTCTTTCTCTCTCTTTCTTTTCACTTCTACATAATTCTACGGTGTCTATTTATCACATTCCACCAACTCCTACGGAGGGACGAATTATTTGAAGTGGCACCTATGCGTTCTCAGAATTAGCAACCCGAACCAGTACACCAAAGTGTTGAATCAGAAAGTCCTAATGGTGTCTTATAAAGAACTTAAACCATATCCAGGATCCGGGATGGTTAGCTCTAACAATATTATAGACTGTTAAAGAGGCATGTCAAACTGCCTTACAGAAATGAAGTGAATGGGTGAAGAAAGATTGTGACACCACTAGATGCTTCAAATGAGGATATGTGTCCAAAACAGCTAATGGATCTCATAATGAGAAACAAAAATCAATTTGATAACGATTGAAGAGAAGATTTCCCACTAGCAATCAGACATGGATGAAGGAGAAATCTGCCTTCAGCAATGAGTACTAACGTCCTCCAAGCATGAAGGAGAAGATTGGCAGCGGAAGAACATACTCTGCATGTAGTCAAGAAACCCAAAAGGTGTTTGTTAGCGACTGATAGCAAAAGCATGGAAAAAACCATATCAAGAAAACCATATTAACAAATTACAAGTGAAGGTGGAAAAACATCCTAAACCTTTACAGAATTGCAGGGATTTTAAGAGGCAACCAGGTGATAGTTCATAATAATTGATTCCCTTTATTTTTTTATTGTGAAGCACTTGATAGATGAGATATCATGCAAACCATGGTTTACAACAAAGACCGAGTTCATTTGACTCAAACAAAGATCTATATGTTCAAGTCACTGTGGTAAAAGGATTGTTTGAGTCCTATGTAACTGCAAGCGAACAAGTAAAGAAAATAACTTTACTCATAGAACCAGAGAGACAAAGAAGTGTGTCGAACAAAATTGGGTTGTAGTGCGAGGTTCTTATGGAGCTAAAGTTGCCTATAAATTCAACAGGATCAAATTTCTCCCAGTTGAGGAGCATTGATATGACCACATACCATCTCAGTCAATAGAGAGAAAGAAGTATAAGGAAGAAAAGAAGAGGAAAGGAAGTGTATGACCAGTGAAGTATATAGATGATCCCATTTGTACTACTTTTCCCTTTAAAGCTTTGTGGAATGATAGTAAATCCCGTTTTTTTTCCAACAAATCATCAAAAATGAAACATTCAAACCACAACACAAAATACCCCATCCATTAGAAAGGCAATGGTTTCATCTGTTGGCCATAAAGCCTGCTTGCCCCAGTTGGAACCCTATTTCCATCAAGTCTTCCAGCAGAGAGCACCCATTGGGTGATCATGAAAACAGCATCCCCTGTCATTTGACTTGATCCTTCTGAGTTGTTTTAGGTGTTTCCATTTGAGCACTTGTTCTGTTTTTTCATATTTTATAGTTTTTATAGCATTTTTTTCATTAAGGAACGTTGAGATGGCCAAACGCTGAAACATTCCGACACAGTCACAAATGAAAATGCCCATCAAATCAGAATTGAAAACTATGATTTCTGTAAATCAAAAGAGAAATCAACACAGGTACATCTCTACCATAACCAGAGATCAAAAATGCAATTAGGAACACATGTACCAACATGGTACATGTCCAAGGGATCTAGACCAATTATCAGGTGTGTTCACACCCCAAAAATCAACACCCATCTATCAAGCAGACCACATGTGCATTGAATATAGACCGTTGATCATCTTTTCCTACCCATCCATCGCGCCTGATTTTGGGCCAGAGCATGTTCAAGGTGCAACAAACCTAATAAACAGTCTGGATCTTGAACACATGTGCCATGAAGGGCCCGCACCACATACACGTCTTCAATTTCTCCCTATAGGAACCACCCTACCACGTCCGTAATCACAATAAAAACTTCAATTTGGTTACACTACCAAAAATACCCATAAATCATGATCCGATCCATCCCGATTCCGATAAAACAGATCACCCAACATAGCAAATTGCAAACTATCAACAATACAACATCCATCGCAAAACATACACAATTCACAATTATCACCTCAACACTCTCCACAATTGTAAACAACTCAACAACTACAACCAGAATCCAATATCAACAACAACACAAAAATTCAAAACTCCAAAAACCGGAAGAAGAAAAAAAACAAAAACAAAAACAAGGAAAGAAAATCCCATCCATACGCTTCACAACATTGCAGCATATAAACCCTACCAAAATCAAAGCAGAATCCCAAAAAATCAAAATAAATGCTATTAGAAAGATGGGAACTAGGAAAAGAAAATCCACGATAGATCTCAGAAGAATCAGACATTACAGAAATCAAGAACAGAAGAAATCATATAATTCTCAACTGTAATGAAAACAAAACGGAAAGGCGTTTGAAGATCAGAACACCGTAGAGAGAGAGAGACCGTACCTTTTTATTTCTCTCTCTGCGCTGAAAACGGTTTGGGTTGGAGGGAGAAAAAGAGAAGGATCTTAAGCTAAGAATCTTATATTTATACGTCGCTGGGAATATATCTATATATATATATACATATATACGTATAAGATACTGAGGTTAGACGAGTATAGATATATATACCGAAAATGAAAAGTGCAACGTATTCACAACAACTGTGGTGCAGACAACTTATGTGGGACCCACCATGACTCTATGATGAAATCCACTCCGAGCATCATGCACAACCACTCATATTTGGAAAACCATATAGAAATCATGCTAATCCATTGCTCAGGATTCCCACACCATAAGGAAATCTTGATAGGACGCACCTCCCTCTCCCAACTCTTCCTGATTTTATGGCCCATACGAGTCATATTTTTAACTTATTTTTAGGACTATATTTATATGAATAATTTGGTACATTATGACCGGAGTGGATGTCATGAAAATATCACTGTGGGGCCCATAAAACTCGTTTTCACATGCGAGAAATGATAAGATATAACAAGTGTATCATAAGATATGGTGCAGCCATTTTTTTCCCAGCCAACATATAAAAATAAAATCCAATCCTTGAAAACGATGGGACACACGGTGATGATCACCGGATATAAATATCAGACCGATCAACTCATCGATCTGATACAATTTTGAAATCCGTAGATATCCAATGGTACGGTGGCACATTGAATTAGTGGATCGGTCTTATTTTTTGAAATTTGATAAAAATGATGTTTTCTACATTTTACACGGATTAGATATTTTGCAAGTACGACAAGTTGTCAGTAAAAAGGTGGATGTATCATAACTTATGATACACCCGTCTGTATTTAATCATTTCGACAGTTTTTATGCTTAACGGAGTCAGCGACGTGAAGTGAAGTGGAACGACGGAGACGGGCCTTGAGGCCTTTACACGTGTCGCAGGTGAAGAAGTAGATCAGACGGTGAGAATCTTATGAAATGACGAAAGTGACCCTGCTTATGGAGGAATTAGAGAGTGATATTGGGGACCAAGGACCCTAGCACGTGTACTCAATTCTCGGACCGGTGACCTGTTTTACACATGTGATATTTGTAAAATCCACTCCGTCCATCATGTGATATTATCGATTCTAGAGGATTGTTCCAAAAATAATATAAATCTACAATTTAGGTGGGCCACACTACAGGAAAAAAATTGGAATGAGATGCCAACCATAGGTTTTCGGTGGGCCACCATGGTGGGTGTCTTTCATCAAAACCCGTTAATCAGGTGTGACTCACCATGATGAAGAGAAATACAGAAATCATCCTGATCTAAAACTTAGGGGGGCCAAACCATGTGAACTTAGAGGTTTAGGAGCAATTTTATAACATTCTCATTGGTGTGGCCCATATTTATTTTCTATTGAGCTGATCTTTCGTATGTACGGTGAGAATAATGCCTCTCACATGATGTACAGAGTGGATTTTACGAATCAATGCGATGGGTCTCACAGAGCTTGGGTGTTTTACGTGCTGCCGAAAATAGGTGATGTGGACGATTAGGCCATTTGTACGGTGGTGCGACACCTTAAATGGACCATGAACCGGAGATCTTGCAGCTTTGGAACATCCTACAGGTCCAATAGTTGCCTGCATTTTTCAATTGAATGTGGACCGTTGATGTTGACCGTCTACTGGGACGCCGCTATTTCGTGGACCACAAATAGTTAGGTTGAATTGGGACCATTGGTCAATTCGTTCAACCGTCCGTTTTTTTTTTTTCTGTACACCTATGTCATGAAGATGAGTGCACCCCCCTGATTTAGGGGGCGATGAATATGTACCGTGCGGCCCACCTGATGAGCGGCTTGGATCTCATCCGTGAAAACGTTGGACGGGAGTGCACCCAGCAGCACAACGATGGAGCTGGAATTAGACTCATGTGAGTTAAACACCATTTAAAAATAGGTAGTACGCATAGCACCGTTATTCAGCAATCCAAACCACCGGAAATATTAACCAGACTGTGGAAGGATACTAAGATTTCTTTACCGATGAAATTTTATAGATATGCACCATATATAATGTGAACCACAATGTGGATGGTGGGATAGTTTTGCACGAGTGCCATGTGAAAACTTACTACCATTTTAAAAAATAATGATGAACTACATCACAGAGTTGGGTGAGGGATAAGTCAGACTCGACGTACTCTACTCGTCCGCCCCATCCAAATGGTATAAACTTTACAATCCAAACTCAAACTAAGAGCACCTTCATCTAAACCATCAGTCTTATGCGACCACGATATGCAAATCGATGCATAGAGCTAATATATATATATATATATATATATATATATCTTAACTGCCACACTCAACCTGACATCTCTCCATCCCTCATCTCTTGCACCCAGACGGTCCCAACCCGATAGTCACTAGCTCAATAGCTTGGCTGCATGCTCATCTCAACTGAGCAGCTCATCAGCACCCATCAGTCCCACCCACTCACTGTCCACTCTCGACAACTACCCAATTCTCCAAAACAACTAATCAAGATAATTTTGTGTTCGGGAAGACTTCTATTTCATAATTTTCATATATTCTTGTGAAAATACAATATGATAGGGTATTCTAATTTGGGAGTTTTGTGAAACTAAGGTCTAGTAGGGTTGAATAGACAAAATGGAATGAGTTGAGTGCTTGTATTTGATCTGCACTGGCTCGGGTGCGTACGGACTGGCTATAGTGTGTCTGGGTTAACTTATGCTAAGCCATTTCTAAACCATAAACCCTAAACTCTAAGAAAAGGTCAACTAGACCCGACCTTGTGCTAACTCAACCCGAACCACCCAACTCGGTCCCTATGACCGGGTCGGACTCAATCCAGATTAGTCCAAGCAGGACCCGAACTTGGATTGGGTCAAGCATACTAAACTCGGTACCGAGTTCAGTTAAGTTCAGGTCGGGTCTATTTCCAAACTGGATCGGAATGGATCAACCCTAACTCAGTCCAACTCAACTCAATGCCCAGCTCTACCATCACATGAGTCTTACCAATGCAATAAGCACACGCGAATTGTCAGAAGAAGTTCTTGTAGTCGAAAGCTATGGGGAGCCCATAGAGATGTTGTGATAAATCCACCCGACCCATCAGTTTCTCAAGTCCATCCACCCCACCCATTAGTTTCTTAATACCATAATAGGACAAGAGGGGTTAAAAATAAGGCAAAAAAAATAAAACTTAGGTGGTCCACACCTGACGAAACGGCAGGGATTGAATGCTCACCATTGGAAACGCAGAGGGGGCTACAGAAGTTTTGTATCATGATGATATTTTCTCCTACAGTTTATCATCATGGTCAGCTCCATGAGGGATTCAATGGTGGACGTTTCCATTTTCATTGTTTCATATGGGATAGCCCACCTAAGTTTTGGATCTACTTGAAATTTAGGGCATGTTTGGTTAGCTGCATTAGGTGGGGTTAGATATGATTGTATTTATAATCTCATTTAATCCATCAGTTTGTGTTTGGAAGGACAATGTATAAGGGTGTTCAAAATTATTTTGGGTCTCCCGCCCAAATCGCTTGCTCAATCCTCACTTGATTCACCAAATCTCTTTTATTGATTCCTCAAAACCTACTTCACTTCCCCATATCCCTTTGTCAAATGCATTGTGAGTACGTGGATTGAATGTTCATGCACTCAAATGGTAGGTGGGGCCCACCGGAATATATTTGAAAAATTCACCCCATCCAATAAATTGTCTTGATCATTTTATGATAATATCTTGAAAATCTAGTGGATCGAAAACATAGTGAGTCAAGGAATGTTTCAATGGTAGAAAAATTTTCCATCACGTATTCTGTATCTTTTGGGCACCTTAAATTTTGGAAGAACCTAATTTTTTGTATCATGTCCTAAAATGATCTATACAAACAAAAGAACGATATGGATTTTTCATAAACTTCATGATGGGCCCCACCTAGCATCATAGCGCTGCAGGAATATGGTATGTACTTTCCCCGCGAGGTAGGTTGCATGCTTATCCTAACCAAGGGGATTACATAACACCCCAGATCCACCGAGTTGGGTGTGACACCTGACTGCGGGCCCCACTATGATGTATGTGATCACATCCACACTGTCCAGTCATATTGAAAGCTCTTTTTAGGGCCCCACCTAAAAAATTCCCTAGACAAATGGATCATAGTACAGGAAGCTCGACTGATTAACCATTACACTTCTTGTGGGCCACAACAACTTTGGATGAAGATGATATTTGTGTAGTCTCTTCCCATGGGTGCTTGTGAAATTATCAACAAGTTGGACGGATAATAAACATTCCAGTGCAATCCATGAAGTTTTTAATGGTGGGGTTTCAATCACATAAAAGCTCTGTAGTATGGTCCATGTAAGATTTGATTGAGCTTCATTTTTGTGATGATGTTCAGTAATTAGTTTTGAAAAGGGTTGGACGGTGTGGATTTAAGGTTTGTATATCATTGTGACCTCATATGAAGCAGTCACAACTAATTTAGGACTAAACCCAGCACCACGTATCCAAACGTGGATTAGTTGATAATAGAAAGATTCAAGATGGCCACATGTTACATCTCAAACATGAATTGAAAGAATTGCTATATACTTTTGTAATCCCAAATCTTTATCTAAACATGGATTGAATTCAATCACAGTGGATTAAAAATCTAACAATTCCAAACATGACATTACAAAACATGGATAACAATCCATACACAATACCTTGTAAATGCACTTTCGCAGTTACATCAAACTTAAATCGACCTGATGCAGTTGGCCAACCAGTCCCTTAAATTCCAGCATATAAAGATTCTTGTCGTACTGCGGATGGATGGAGTAGATTTATCACGGGCATATACATAGCGTCGGGAATAAGCAGCTGAGGAATGATACCATACTTTGCCGGAGCATGGAATATCGTACAAATGAATGACCCTTTGCAGGAAGTAACCTCAATTCCAGCCGTCCAATTTTTGGAGCCCACGGAATGATCAGACGATCGCAAATTCTCTAAGAATTTCAACCGTAATTATTTTCTTTTAACCATTTATTTTTCAGCCCAAGAAGGGTTAGGATCCACCCAAAGTGGGTCCCACAATTTTACTATTTGGACTGAGGGTATGAACATTACATGTACCTTAGCGTGTGCAGATCAGAGTCATGTTTGTGAATGCAGATCCTCACCGTCCACATTGACTACATAAAATAAATACTTAAAAGAAAATGGTTGACGGTTCAAATTCAGTCAGAGGAATCGGATGTCCAGGATCATCTGAAAAGTTTGTTTGGTTTTGATGCAATGCACCATCCAAAAATAGGCCTCATCACGTCGGACATGATTGATTGACGTACGTGGATAGCACGTGTATCGTGGAATATTTTACACCTTTTATTGAATAGCGGGGGATTGATACGAGAGTATGATGGGATACAGAGGCCTCAATGAAACTTTCATACGCACCCATTTCTTTCCAGCAACTTGTCATTTGAAAAATATCTGATTCATCCAAAAGGTGGGACACACCATGATGATCGTCTTATATAAAAATCAGACTGATCTACTCATCGGGTGGGCTAAAAGGTGAAAAATCTATGGATAAGTGATGTTATGACTCAGTGAACTTGTGGACGACCCAACGTACGGATCGGAATGATTTTGATGACATATTATCTTCATGATGTGATGTACTTTTTCCACGGATTAGATATAAGGGTTTTTAAAGAAATTATAAGATACAGTAGCTGCTTCATGAGTCATGATACGGCCATTTTCTCCTGCCAACATGCCACGTGTGTCCTATATGCAGTCTGGATAACGTGAGATGGTAGTGGACTGAAATCCGCTGCAGCCCTACAACGGTTTTACACAGGCCAAAAAGGGTAGCGGATTGCGTCCGACCAGAGCTCCTGTGGGGGCACCGTGATGTATCTGTTTACCTACGCCGTCCATGCATTTTCTCATATCAAATTAAGAAATGAACTCAAAAATTAAGCAGATCCAACGCTCAAGTGAAACACAACAAATATAACTCTTACATTTAATGCAACCAAGCTCACTATTTAGCATGGTCCACTTGAATGTTAGATCTGCCTCATTTTTTGTATCATCCCTTAAAATGATCTAAAAAAAAATGGACGAATGACGTGGAGTAAAAGATACATGATGGTGAGCAACACAGGAGCGCCGGTCGGACGGTTTATCGTGGGAGCCCAAGTTGGACGCAATCCGCTTCCGCCTAAAACACGCGCCGCGGCGGACGCGGATTTCCTACGAAAGCCTTGCGCAGAGAGTTCCTGCACTGGGAACTCAGGTGGGGCCTACTATGATGTTTGTAAGTAATCCTCTTCGTCCATCTATTTTATGAGTTTATTTTAAAATAGTATTCTAAAAATGAACTCTATCCTATGCTCAAGTGGGCCGAAAACGTGATAATTAAACTCCCACAGTTGAAATATTCATGGGCTACATAAGTATTGAATCATGCTAAAATTTTTATTTTCAGATCATCCAAGTAGGAATGAAGCTATTAACGGTATGGATGGAATGTAAACATCACTTTCTAACCTAGAGAGATTTAAACGGTAATAATTTCTCTAACCACATTTTCCTTTAGTACGGCCCACTTGGGCTTTGGATACGATTCATTTTTGGTATCATGTCCTAAAATGAACTCAAAAAATAGATGGACGGAGAGGATTTATAACAAACATCACAGTGAGCCCCACCTAGGTTCCCAGCGCCGGAGCTTCCCGCACAAGGCTTTCGCAGGAAATCCGCGTCCCGCCCGCGGTTGATCCACAGGGACGCGGATTAGCCACTTAACCCGTCGGTAGCAAGGATCGCGACTGAAGTGACGTCACAAGTTATGCGTGCCCCACTGTGATGCGTGTGTTATATTCATGCCGTTGATCCATTTGGAGAGGGCATGAGCCAAAGAATGAGGCAGATCCAAGGCTCAAGTGGACCCAAATGGATACACGGTGTGCATATAACACATACATCATAGTGGGCCTGCATAACTTAGTGATGTCACTTGTAGCAAATCTCCTTGCAGAACCCATCAAATCGCCTCAGTCCACCGATGTCAGTGGATCCTTAACCGTGGAATCCACTGTGATGTATGTGCCTAACATCTAGGCCGTCCATCTATTTTAGCAGTTTATTTTAGGGCATGATCCCGAAAAGGAAGTAATCTAAATCTTAGGTGGCTTACACCAAAAGGAAACAACGGTGATTGAATACCCACCAATAAAAACTTCTTTGGGGCCGATGAAATGCTACTTTGCCATCCAACCTGTTGATAATGTCGCAAAGACATGTATGAATGGACTACACAAATATCAGCTTCATCCAAGACTCTGGTACCCACAAAGTTTTTAAGGGTCAATCACCATTGTTTCATGTGGTGTGGTCCACCTGAGATTTGGATATGCTTCACTTTTAGGATCATGCCCTAAAATGAGCTGTCAAAACGGATGGACGGTATGTTGTAGGCACATACATCACAGTGGGCCCCACAAGGATTGACAAACTACATCCAAAATAGATAAGCACTATGGGCCCACCGGTTGTATATCTAAAATCCACCCTACCTATCAGGTTCTATCTAGGGGTGTACATCGAGTCGAATCAAGTTGAGCTGGCCTCAGCTCGAACTCGGCTCAGCTCGGTCCTTAAGCCTGATTGGCCAAGCTCGGCTCTGTTCGGTCAGCAACTTGGGCCAACTCAAGCCAAGTTCGTCATTGCAGCATTTTCACAAACACATGGACTGCACCTTCAAAATCTCATTGTATTTGAGACAACAGTAATGGTTTTACAGGTATTTTATCAAACACCTACCGCACTTTTTTAAGGCATTTCATTAAACACTTGATGAGCAACATCAATTTCAAAGTAACCAAGTCACTGAACTGGTTTGATTCAAGCTGGGTTCGATCTGAGTCAAGTCGAGCTGGGGCAGCTCGAACTCATTTTCGTTCTCAAAAAATCAGCTCAACTCAGCTCGAACTCAGCTTCGAAAGTCGAATCAAGCTTTTTCGAGTCGAGTCGAGGGAGCTAACCGAGCTAGCTCAGCTCGTGTACACCTCTAGTTCTATCATTCATTTTAGGCTTTGGGAAAAAAATCAGCCACATTCAGACTTTAGGTGGGCCACACTGAAGAGAACAATGGGGATGTGATGCCAATAACATGTTTGTGCGTGGAGCCATCACGGTGTGTATCTTTCATCGTACCCATTGATAAGGCACAACTTAAAATTTGAAGTGAAGATACAAAAATTAGCCTGATCCAAGAACTTACAAGTTTTCAGAGCATTTTTACATGGTTCCCATTCACTCATTAATTACACCATAAATTAGGCAATGGTACGAATTCCATGAACCGAGTTGTCCAATAAATGGGTGGATTGGCCTGAATTTCATTTCAGGTGATCAACATAGTGTGGCCCACATTTCATTTTATGGGTAAATTTTCAGCTTGGGATTTTATCTAGAAATTTTAAATTTTTAAAAATTTCAGTGAAACATTATTAGAAAATCTTGCTAAAAATAAAAAGAAAAATATTATAAATTATTAAACACACACACACACACACACACACACACACACACACACACATATAAGTGTACAGTGAATTGGTTAATATTTTAGTTAATTATTACAATAATTTTGGGATAAATAAGTGAAAATGTAGCAAAAAATCAAAACTAGCAATATTTTTAAAAAACCTTATGATGTTATCATGATAATATCATTCAGTGTATTTCTCACACAAGAATTACATTAAGGGCCTGTTTGATTTTTCATGTAACATGAAATATCTTAGTAAATAGGTAATAATTACTTACCCAGGTAATTACTGCATCGAAAACGATGCATATATGACCGCTTAAATTTTGGGCACTAGAACCGAGGATGGTTGCCAAATGGATGTAGAGCCCACTGTGATGTACATGGCTTGTCCACACTCATCGTATATGTCAACCTTATTTAGGGTATGAACTCAAAAATGAGGCAAATCCAAAGCTCAAGTGGACCACACCATAGGAAACTGTGATAAATCATTCACCCACCGATAAATATTTCTTGAGGCTCTTAGATGCTTTGGATGAAGCTATTATTTCTTGTGACCTTATGAAGGGTTTATATGACAAATAAACTCTTATGTGGGCCTGGTGAAAGAAATAGCTTTCAATGGTGGACGTTTTATGGACACGTGGGCCAATTGAGCATTGGATCTGATTCTGTTTTCAGATGATGCTCCAAAATGTTCTGTTAAAATGGATGGATGACATGGACATGTTAAATATATCACAATGCAGCCCACAAATTTAAGTATGATTTTTCACAGCAAAAATACAGCCTGGTTATCCAACACGATCAATAGTAATAATTACTCATTTACCATGTATTTATTGTTACACTGGAAAATCAAACAGGCCCTAATATTTCTACCTCTTACCAAATCCTCTACGACACCTATGCTGAGCTCTGTGAGGCCACCTTATTATGCATGTGATACCCACACCTTTCATTAGTGAGCTTTATTATGTTAACCACGCATTTCAAAGATCACTTGTATTTGAAAGCTAGGTATAGGATGTGACTCGTAGAGCTAAACACGAGTCGAGCTATCTCGACAAACTCGCTCGAAATGACTTGATTGACCTCGATCCAACTCGACCCTCAAACTGGTTTGGGTCAAGCCAAGCATCTAAACATATATCTTGAAAAAAATCGAGTCCAGTTCGAGCTTGACCAAACTCAAATCGACTTAAACTCGATTCGAACCTGACTCGCTCGTTTGTGTGTGTGTGTAAGTAAAAAAATTAAAACCCTAAATCTACCCCACCCAACTGGACCCCCCCACTTTCCTTCTTACTCTTTCATTTCACCCTACCTGAGTGCAAGTGAGCGGCAAGCCGGTAGGGACCCCACCCAACGAGCCAAGCAGCGACAACTAACGAGCGACCCCACCTCTCCCTCTCTAATTTGTTTATCCTTCAATCTTTTAAGCCAGGTAACATATCTGATTTATTTCTCCTTGCGTTGTGTTGGGTCAAAGTTAGGTCGAGGTCGGGTTGGGTTAGGGTTTGGTTGGGTCAGGGTTGGGCAGGGTCGGGTTGGGTCATGGTTAGGTTATGTCAGGTTGGGTCAGGGTTGGGTTGCGTCGGGTACAAATCACATATTACAGTAACACCTTCCAACTTCGTAATTCACATATGTTACATGTGTTTTCCTATTTTCACATTTAAAGATAGCCAGCGAAAAAGTCTCTATTACCCTTGGTGTTTGTGCATCTGTCACATCTCATTTAATTATTGATATTAAACAAGATGAGAAAAACTTAAATTCAGATACGTCTAATAAGGGAAAGAAAATATCAATAGTTTGGGACGATTTTGAAGAGGTTGAGGTAAAAGTGAGTTTAAACCATATTACCAAGGTTAGATGTAAGCATTACAAGTCAACATTCACAAAGTATTCTAGGAGATCAACTTCACATCATCACATACATATTATTAATTGTACTAAAAGTACAAAAAATCTCACTTTCAGACCAACAATTGTTCTCATTTGCCTCATCTAGAGGAAGCAAATCTGACATTTAAGCTGCTCTCATCACCCATAAATTTGAAAAATACAAATTGAAAGAGGGATTTGCAAAAATAGTTTTTGTTGAGGAGAAACCATTTTGATTTATATAGAGCATTGTTTTTAGTGAATACAACAGATACTAGAATTCCAAATTTGAGAAGTATTCGCGAGTCATGGCGAAAATTGAATGCATGAAGATGTATATAAATGATAAGAAAAAGATGAAAGTCCTTTTTTCATTAGTCCCACGTATAAGTCTTACTTCAGACTTGTATATCGCATCCAACCAAATAAAGGGGTACATGTCACTAACTGCACACTGTGTGGATGCAAATTGGAATTTAAATAAGACAATTTTAAACTTTTGTCACCTTTATCCGCCTCATATCAGTTTGTTTATTGCAGACTGCATATATAATTGTCTTCACGAGTGGGGCATCTAAAGTGGGATATCTTCAATCATGCTAGATAATGCAATAACAAACGATGTTGTTTTTATTTGGTTATATCTAATTTAGGGTGATAATTTATTTGATGAAGAGGAAGAGATCGAGAATCTAAACAAGACTGGCACTGCACCTTCATCTATTTAAAGTTTAAACGTTGTTTTTAATTTTTAGCATATTTTGATTTTGTTACTTATTATAATTCATATTTTGTTTTGTAAAATTTTAATTTCTATTATTTTTGAAGTGACTTGACATTAATATTTAAATTTTGAACGTACTGTAATTTATTTCTTGTAAATTATATTGGCTTCATGACCTTGCCTTAAAATGCAATTCTCTATTAACAAAAGTTCTTGTGCAGAAATGTCGTCTGATGACCCATCCACTGACATTTGGGATTATGGAACCCAAGCCTACTCCTCAATATCTAAAAGAATGAAGATTAAATGTTATTTGTGTGTAAACAAATTTGTGAACAAAACAAACTGGCTAAGAACACACTTATCTGGTTGAGGGAGGAAACGCAAAACCATGTCCCAATACTTCGCAGGAAGTACGAATTCTATTTCGGGCTCTCTTAGACTTAAATAAGAAAAAGCCACCCCATTCACACCAAATTCAACTAGCCATAAAAAATATAATGACAAGCCTATTATAATAAATAAAGATTCATAAATAGAGAGAGTGTAACGAATTAGTGAATTAGTAAGAAAAAAGAAGAAAAAAATGTTATATTAAAGGCTCTAAAAGAAGAACAATTGAAACTTGCATTGAAGATAAGTATGGAAGAGGCGGAGGCATCTAGATATCGATTTCCTCAAAAATAACATGACGCTGAAGCAGTGCCAAGCATGAAAATTAAAAAGAGTCATAAAACATCAAAGTTTCTCTCCAAGCTCTCCTTATTTTATAAGATGTTGGGAACTCTTTATATATCGGCTCATAAAAAAGGATTGAAAAAGTTAACTAAATTTATACAAGAACAAGATGGTAAAGTTTCACCATCTTCTGATTCAAAAGAAATAAACAATTACCTAGGAGAAGATAACACCTCTAGATTTACAAACATATTTTCTGTTGTTGACAAAATTAAAAACACATCAAGTGGATGTGATGACGAAAACGATGTTAATGAATCGGGTTTAGATAAAGGTGATAACTTTCTTATATGATGATCGAGAACTCGTTCCTCATATGGATCATTTTAATAAGTTGATGATGAATGTTGAGTGAGTTTAAAGTTTTATAGTAACAAATATTCTCATGTTGTTACTTGTTAGCTTGTGATAACTTGTTATGCACTGTCTTTGTACCTATCTCAACAATCTTGATTTTATTATTTTAATGATTTTATAATAATTTTTAAAATAGTATTAAAAAATGATATAACTATATTTGATTCGACTCGACTTGAATAGCTCACTCGGCTCGGCTCGAACTAGTGAGCCAAGGCGAGCTAAGGGGTGAGCTTGAAGATCAAGTCGAGTTGAGCTTGAGCTTGAGTCATGGTGGGTTGAGCTGAGCCGGGTTTGGCCTAACTTGACTCGAACTCGACTAGTATTCAGCTCTAACAACTAGCTTGTATCCAGCTCAATCTGTTGTAACCCCAAGCTCCATGGCATGCCTTAATGCTTTTTTTATATTCACTTTGCTTTTGATTTTCCAACTCATTTTAAGAAATGAGCCCAAACACTGAGATGGATCAAAACCTTAAGTGGGCCACACTATAGAAGACAATTGGGGTGAAAATGCCCACCATTGAAATCTCTGTGGGCCCAAGTATGTTTATATGCCATCCAACCCAATACTAAGGAGATTCTCATATAGATAGAAGGAAAACACAAATATCAGCCCTAATAATCAAAATTCACCATTCGATCCCTACAATTTCTTGTCATGTGCTTATTTGAGCTCTGGACTTCCCTCATGTTTGCACCCATATGTTAAATAAGCTAGTGAAATGATGGATGTAGTGTATATCACACAAACATCATAATGAGCCATATAGAGCTTGGGGCCACATGGAATCCTTGTAAAACCTGGTTATAAACAAGCCATGTCCCACTGCATAATCTTTGGAGAGTATGTTTATCCAGGTGAAAGCCACCTGCTGATTGAGGGTCATATATTGGATTTATGACCCACATACAAAACCATGGTTGGAGTCTTCCTCTCCAATATTTCCTTGGCCCACCTAAGTTATGGATCTGAGCTAATTTGTCCGGGCATCAAAGGACGCAAAATGAGGCTGCCGTCGTACCCACATCACGCCAGGCAAAATTAAGATTCTGAATAGTCCTAGTCCGAATAGTTGAAGACGAAGCCACAACCCAAGGTATGCCCGTTGACCGCCCTTCTAGTGTTTTAGAAGCATAAAACCGTTGATATGTATATTTTATTCACACTGTCGTTATATATATATATGGGAAATGATACTATGAGGTTGAGATGTGTGGGCCCCACCATGATGTGTGTCGAACATCAACACGGTGGGTCCCCTTTAGGTTATGGGATGTCTCAAGAATCAGCCGTATACAGAACTCACGTGGGCCATACCACCTAAAACCATGTGAAGATATTCCTAAAATATATAAAAGTACTTGGTGGGGCCTACTTGAGTTTTGGTTGTGGCTGAAACTTGGTCTGGCCCCTCATCCAAGTGGGACACACACAATGGATGGGCTGGATCTGTGAATCACATATCAGTGGGTCCAATAAATGATTATGAATGTTTTAATGAGAGGGTGACCCTTCTCAACTATTTATGTGGTGTGGCCCACCAAAGCCATAGATTGACTTGATTTTTAAGCCCATGGCCCACCATGAAATGGTGCATCTGGCTGATGGGATAGATGTTCTACACGCATCACGATGAGTCCACATAGCCCATCCTCATAAGTTCCCATGTTGACCTCATATATATATATATATATATGTGTGTGTGTGTGTGTGTGTATTATTTCAAGAGATAAAAGGAATAGTGAGGCCGATCCAAATCTAAGGTTGACGAGGCCATAGGAAAATAGCGGTAATTAAATGCCCACCATTAAAACCTTCAAAAAATTTGTGACCACA
This sequence comes from Magnolia sinica, assembly GCF_029962835.1. Taxonomy (NCBI): domain Eukaryota; kingdom Viridiplantae; phylum Streptophyta; class Magnoliopsida; order Magnoliales; family Magnoliaceae; genus Magnolia; species Magnolia sinica. Next base: position 113,688,682 of record NC_080574.1, on the reverse strand, counting down.
AGAAGTTTTCAATGATCCGCATTCAACCACTACTATTTTCATCTGAAAAGATAAATGAACAATGGATAAAATGCATATCTCATTGTGGGAAGCGGATTGCGTACTGAGTAACTCAATGAGCTTAGCACACGGAGTAAACTCTATGGGGTCCATTATGATTTATGTATTTTATCCACTCAGTCCATCCATTTTAATAGATAATTTTAAGGCCTGAGCTTAAAAATGAATATATCCAAACCTCAAGTGGACCACACCATAGGAAACAGTATGAATTGAACATCTACCGTTGAAAATTTCTTGGAAGCCACAGAAGTTTTTGATCAAACTTGTATTCGTTATTTTCCCTTCCTCCATGTCCATGTGATCTTATGAACAGGTTGGATGAGAAATAAACATCACTGTGGGTCCTAGAAAGGTTTCAATGATGGAAGTCACTATTCCAATTGGTTCCAATGGTATGGTTCACTTGATCTTTGGGTACGCTTAAATTTTAGTCTCAACCCCTAAAATAAGATAGAAAAATGGATGGACAGCATAGATAGACTAGATACATTCGCAGTGGACCCAACAGAGTTTACTCAGTACGATAAGAGCACACTAAGTAACTCAATATGCAATCCAATTTCCTCACTGTGAGTCCCACGTAGCGCAAGTAACTCTCGGCATGGTCAGCATACAATCAGTGGCCACGTGAACTTAGGCAATCACCCCAAAGGAACCTGACCGTAGCAAGATGTTACCAAGTTCTGTAGGCCTCACCATAATGTATGTGTTGTGTCCACACCGTTCATCCATTTATACAGAGAATTTTAGGATATCACCGAAATAAGGAGGTAGATCCGAGCTCAAGTGGACCCCTCCACAGAATACAGTGGAGACAGTTATGCTACCTTTGAAACTTTCCTAATGATAAGTTAACAAAGACATGGAAAAAGGAAGACATAAATGTCAGCGTGGTAAAAAATTTCCATTGCCATATAAAGTTTTTAATGGTAGGCGTTCAATCCCACTGTTTTATGTGGAAGGGTCCAGTTGAGCTTTGGATCTACCTAATTCTTTGGTTCATAACTTAAAATGATATCTCCAGATGAACAGTGTGGATCCAACATATACATCATCGTAGGGTCCACAGAACTTGGTGAAGGGACGTGGATTGTGAAGTTTGGTTGAACGGGCGCGGATCAGTAGTTACCCAGATAACAACTTATGGGTGTTACCCTTGCGGAATGGCCCACCCTGATGATATGCTGTATATCCACTTCATCCATCCGTTTTTCCATCCCATTGTAAGATATGATCTTGAACATTAAACATATGTAAAACTCAGGTGGACCACGCCGCAAGAAATAGTGATGACTGAACGGTCACCATTAAAAACTTCCCATGGCTCACTGTAAGCAGATTTGAAATATTTATTTTCCATCCAACCCGTTGATAAGGTCAAACAGAACTGGATGAAGGTAAGATATAAATATTACCTTGATCCAAAACTTTTCAGGCTTACAAAAAACTTTTAACGGTTATTTATCACTTTTTCTAGTGGTGTGATCCAACAGATATTTTAATTTAATTACGTTTTTGGATAACTTTCTTACATGATCTGAAAAAAAGGATGACCGGCATGGATATGAAATAAAATCATCAAAGTGGGCCTTACCATGAGGGTAACAATCACTAAGCTGTTATACGGGTAACAGTTAATCCGCTTCGGAGACGAGAAAGTAAACGTGAAGGAGGAATCTTGTGAAATGACGAAAATGACCTTTATTTAATGGAAGGAGAAAATTGGTGACCCAGTACCCGAGTACGTCTACACCGTACCTGGGTTTCCATTATGTAGATGAACAGTCCATTCTACATGGGACCACTGCAAACCGTAGGGGTCGTTTGAATGCCTGTAATTTTTTAGTGGTAAAAACATTACACATTAAAAGAGTTTCGGCTATAATCAATTTACATACTATTTAAAGTGATTTATAGGTAATTAAATTGTGTGTTTGATTAGCCTGTAAATTATTTATGATGAATAAAATATACATTCATACCATAGAGTTCGGGGGCAAACCTTCCAAAATCTATAAATCATACAAGCAGTTGAGATTTTTTAGGGCCGAACATTAAAGAATGCACATGCTAAATGAATTAGATGTCATCCACCCATTACAATGGCCTCAAATGCAATCTAGAAGTTTTTATAGGTGGGCATCCTATTTTTTCCTCGTGTGGTTCATTTAATAATGGACAAGCTATTTTTTTTTAAGGCCACAAGAGAGCATCAATGGAAGTAGATTAGATATACTTTGTATATTATGCTAGGCCCTACATATCATAAGTGTATATTAATCATTATGTTTTAACATGTATAATGACTTTTTAGTTGTAAGGACTTTATTTATAAATTGAAACATAACTTTTTATCAGATTTCATATTACAATTAAAGTTATAATTTGTCTATAGCATGAAAAGCCTTTATAGGCAAATACAACCATTCAAACAATACCTATAATCAGATTACTTGTAATCCCTCTACAACTTAAAAGACTTTCAGGCATCCAAACGACCCCTTTGAACACAATCAAGACATCTAGTAAATTTAGAAAATTCTAAAGATCCAATGCTTGTCATTTTCAGGCGGCGTGGAACGTTTCTGTTAACTGTCCATTTGGGGGCCACCAATCTACAGATTGGAAGGGACCAAGCCTGTTTGCTCATCAATAAGCTACACACAAGTACATATATAATTGAATGGCCATCCATTTCTTTCGGACACCAATGGCCTAAAGAAGGGTGTAGCGGCCTGAAATTTGGTGTGGTGAATCTATGTGGTGCGACCCACATGACGAGTGGCTTGGATCTCAGTTTGTGGAAATGTAGGACATGTTGTCTGCTAAATAGCACAATAATGAAATATGGATTACACTTTTACCAGAGGGCATGTTTGAGAGCCTGGATTGGAATCCCTCGATTGGTCATCTTCCTGTTGTGTTTGGCATTCTGAATTTAGAATCTCTTTTAATCCAAAAGTAACCATATATAGCATATTTAAAAAGGGTTTGAATTTAATTACTAAATCAACTTTAAAATTTCTAATGAGTTTTGAGAATGTAATGTTTGACACCATGATTGTAATAAGCCTGTTGAAATATATGATTTGCTCGAAAATGATGAAATTTTAAGTCTCGAATGTGCCACGAGCAAAAATTCATATCAAAATGACTAACCAACAATTTTTAACCATTAATTTACATGGACAATAATTGGACAGCACAAATCACCATATTATTGTAATTATAGTGATGCAATTGATAAACTAATTGTTTGGAAATATCATCATTGAGCCATGTGTCCAATAGATTAATAATCTAGTGACACATGTCATACATGCAATTCTTGAAAAGATTTTAGGTGAAATCCAAGCTTTCACTTTAAAATTCAAACTCTCTCTCTCTCACATAGATATTTAAAACCGTGGTTATTTTATGATGCTAACCGTACTAGGGTTCCTCGAACCCTCTAAATCTATGATGCCAAAGGAACCCTTAATATAGGGCAATTTATATAAGGGTCGGACAAAGCATGGTTGTACAGCAATCGAAACCGTCCGAATAGAAACCATATGAAATTTCCCTTTGAATCCATCCCGCTCAAGTTATACGTCAACCATCCATTTGATAGTCATCAATTGGATGATTAGGATTCATTGATTAGCATACTTTTATAGATGTGACCAATCAACAATCTAAAAGAGAATTCGTGAGGTCTGGATAGCTGTCCATGTGGGCCACATGTGAAAAGGACGTGTCACCACCATTTTCAAAATAGTGGGGAATCTATCACAGGAGTCCAGCTCATGAATAGTCGTCAATCTTAGTCAATGGTCATTGGAAGAATCATATCCTACTTTGCCAGAGTATGGCACATCATACAAACGCACGTGTCACCCACCGAACAGATGCTATAAGCTTTAGAATGATTCGTTTGGTAGATTGAAGGGTTAGAATCAATCCAAACGGGTCCCACAATATTCTCCATTGAACTTAGTCTACTTTCCAGTTGGAGGACATCAAATGAATAGTGAAAGGAAAATTTCAACCGTTCAAATTCAATCAGGGGAATCGGATTGCTAGGATCGTCTGATTGGTTTGATTTGTTTTGATGTAATCCACCGTCCAAAATTCGGTTCTTCGCGTCCGAACTGTGATTTGTGGAATATCTAGCCTTTCATGAAGAGGAGGGAATGAGAAATTTACGACCGTGGACCCCACCTTTTATCCAGTGGCCTTTATGAAGCAATGCAGACTTAACATGCGAACTTAGACCTCCTCATACGGACACTAAAATTGAGGACGAAAATACCCCTCCTTTTCACTGCCGTTTCATTTCACCCCCTTTCCTCACTCCGTTTCCAATAAGAAAGACAAAAAGCCCATTTTGCCATGGCCCCTACCTTATCAGCATTGGATTGCATCCTCTCCGTACATCGGCATTTTGTCATCTTTTGAAAATGGTCGGTCCAATGAAGAAAGCATGTACCATAGGTATATTTTAAACTCAGTTGGGCCCATATTGAATATATGTAGTATATCCAGGCCGTCCATCCGTTTTTCCATCTAATTTAAAGGGTTGAGCCCCAAATTGAAGCATATCAAAAGATCAAGTGGATCATACAACAGGAAATAGTGGGGATAATGATTTCCACTATTGAAACCATAGTAGGCCCAACAATGATGTTTGTTTGTTATCAAACATGTTCATAAGATCATACAGACATGGATTAATAGAAAACACAATTAGAAGCTTGATCCAAAACTTCTGTGGCCCCTAAGAAATGATCTACAGTAGAAGTTCAATTCAAAATTATCATGTGGTGTTGTCCATTATTAAGTTTGCACCACTGATTTTCTAGTTTGCCCCATTCAATTTCATGTTTGCCCCGCTCAATTTCCAGTTTGCCCCGCTGATTTTTCTAGTTTGCCCCGCTCAATTCCATGTTTGCCCCATAGAAATTCAAGTTTGCCCCACTCAATTTCATGTTTCCCCCGCTGAATTTCATGTTTGCCCCGATGAATTTCATGATTTTTCCCGCTGAATTTCATGTTTGCGCCGCTGAAATTTAAGTTTTCCCCTCTCAATTTCATGTTTGCCCCTCTCAATTTCATATTTACCCCATTGCATTTCATGTTTGCCCACTCAATTTCATGTTTGCTCTACTCAAATTTATGTTTGCCTCGCTGAATTTATAGGTTCCCTCCCTCAATTTCTAGCTTACCTCACTGAATTTTCATGCTTCCCTCGCTCCATTTCTAGTTTGCCTCGCTCAATTTTTATGCTTGCCTTACGCAATTCCATGATAGATAACGTCATTGAATTTAGCGAGCACTACATGAAGTCATTCGCATCTTTGAAGCCCTAATCCTTACTCTCTTTATTTGTTTATTTAAAAAATTAACGCATTATTTACTCTTTATTTCCTTAAGTTCTTTATCATTCTCATTTATTATGGAATGTGAGTACTCGGTCCTCTATTATTTAATCGAGTTGTGTATTATGGCAAGCTTACACGCACAGTTTCCAGTTTGCCCCGTTGAATTTCATGTTTGCCTCGCTCAATTTCACATATGCCTCGCTCAAATTTCAGTTTGCCCTGCTGATTTTGTAGTTTGCCCCGCTCAATTTATAGTTTGCCCTGCTCAATTTCATGCTTGCCCCACTCAATTTCTAGTTTGCCCCGCTCAATATGTAGTTTGGCCCGCTCAAATTCCAGTTTACCTCGCTCAATTTCATGTTTGCCCCGCTCAATTTCATGCTTGCCCCGCTCAAATTGAGATGTTCATTTGTGGAGATTTCCCTTCATGTATTATTCGGGGATTCCGATCTCTTAGAATTGTAGCTCTCATATTATCAATGAGGCAAGCTCAAAATTCAGCGAGGGAAGCTAAGGATTGAGCGATGGAACCTAGTAATTGAGCGAGGCAACCTAGGAATTCAGCAAGGGAACCTAGAAATTCAGCGGGGCAAACATGGAATTGAGCGAGGCAAACTGAAAATTGAGCGAGGAAACCTAGGAATTGAGCGATGGAATCGATGAATTGAGCGAAGAAACCTAGGATTTGAGCAAGGGAACCTAAGAATTGAGTAAGGGAAGCTAGTAATCGAGCGAGGCAACCTAGGAATTGAGCGAGGCAGCTTAGGAATTCAGCGAGGCAACCTAGAAATTCAGCGAGGCAACATGAAATAAATTCAGCGAGGCAACATAGAAATTGTGCGAGGGAGCCTAGAAATTGAGGGAGGCAACTTAGAAATTCAGCGAGGCAAGTTAGAAAATGAACGAGGCAAGCTTAAAATTGAGGGAGGCAAAGTAGAAGTTGAGCGAGGCAAGGTGATAATTATGTGAGGCAACGTAAAAAATTGAGCGAGGCAAGGTGAAATTAAGTGAGGCAACCTAGAAATTCAGCGATGCGAGGAAGAGAGTTGAGAAGGAAAGAAGCAAGGTTTGATGAAAGGGAGACGTTACTGAAAGAGAAAGAAGCATTGAAGAAGGAGAGAGAGGAGTTGAATAAGAGAGCACAGTTAAAGAGGGAAAGGGATTTATTTTTTGAGGACAAGGAAAAGTTAGCGAAGGAGAGGGATGAGTTTAATAAGGAGAAGGAAGATAGTCGTACACAGAGGGGACGTTTTATGATGGAGGAGGGTGAGGAGTTGACAATGAGAGGGGAGATAAATGATATTGAAGAACAAGAACTTGGACATGGGGATTTGGATGTGGAATCGTATAGAATTGCCAAAAGTAATGTATTGGATGCATCCACTTCTCATCCCGTTTATCAAAGGAGAAACAAAAGGCTACCGAAGCCGTCATATTACAAGGTTTCTCCGTACTTGTCCCTATCTGCATTCGATACCACTCCTGTAATGGTTCCCGAACCCGAGCAAGTAACAACTTTTGCTACTTCCCCAATACCATTTCTCTACGGATAGATCCATTCAGGATACTATCCGCACAGAAGGTGAAAGAGGCAGAGGACTAGTATGAAGCAAACAAGAACATGACAGCGGGAAAATGGTTCAGTACGATAAAGAGGAAGGATGCGTGGATTGATAGCGAGGTAAGTATTACTAATTTATTCTCTATATGCATTGATTGACATATAATAAATTGTTATATTAATCTATGGTTAGATCGTACTATCTTATTGATTAGGCTATCGACATATACATCGATTTTCTTGAGAAAAGGCATAACAACCTTTCAATAACATATCCTCAGGATTGCAAGTTTTGTCCCACATATTTTACGGTAACTATTTAATTCGGCAATCCTTAATCTGTTTTCCTTTTTTATTTTCTTACATGTATTGAACTTTGATAATGTTTGTAACAGCAAAGCCTTGAGGGGTGTTTACTGGTTTTGATCGCATACCATGCCTCGAAATCGGCGTCAAAATGGGTCTTGCTAATAAGTGAGCTGACCACGGCCTACGCAATTGCCAAGTAGCGAGATAAGGCCCGGTAAATTTCATGTTTGCCCTACTCAATTTCATGTTTTCCCCGCAGAATTTCATACTTGCCCTGCTGAATTTCATGCTTACCCTGCTCAATTTCATGTTTGCCCCTCTGAATTTCATGTTTTTCCTGCTCAATTACATGGTTGCCCAGCTCAATTTCATGTTTCCCCTGTTGAAATTCAAGTTTGCCCCGCTAAAATTCAAGTTTGCCCTGCTAAATTTCATGTTTACCCTACTGAATTTCATGTTTGCCCCGCTGAATTTCAAGTCTGGCTGCTCAATTTCTAGTTTGTCCCGCTCAAATTCCAGTTTGCCTTGCTGAATTTCTAGTTTGCCCCGCTCAGTTTATAGTTTACCCCGCTCAATTTCCAATTTCGCCCGCTTAAATTCATGTTCGCCTCGCTAAATTTCATGTTTGCCCTGCTCAAATTTCAGTTTGCCCCGCTGAATTTCATGTTTGCCCCGCTGAATTTCATGCATGCCTCGCTCAATTTCATGTTTGCCCCACTCAATTTCATGTTTTTCCCGCTCAATGTCATGCTTACCCCACTCAAATTTCAGTTTGCCCAGCTAAATTTCATGTTTGCCCCGCTCAATTTAACTAGTGTGAGTTTTCAAGAAACTTGCCTGAGTTTTTGTTTTAGTTTACTCAACTCAACAGGGTTTGAGTCGAATTTGTATTTTAAAAGTATGATCTCAATATACTTTTATTGCGAAATAGAAAATTGAAGAACCCAAGATTTTCTACAAAAGTGGTTAAATTCTCTTTCGATTTTTGCAGAAACTCCATTTTCAATATCATTTAGCACATGGGTTTTGTCTATGATAATTCAATAGGAATGATGACTCGAGAACATACCAATAAACAATAAACAATGGCCTAGATATAATGTTTATATTCAAAAATTGAAGAATTTTTCCTCAGAATTATTTGGTAAGAAATGAAAAGATTCTTATCTCACCACCAACCAATAAGCAATTCCTCAGTTAGATAAATAGAGTGGTTAGTCAGTTCATGCATGCTCCTCAAATTACAATCAGATATTCAAGATATCACAATGACTTTAAAACATATAGTTAAACTGAGTTCTCTTAAGCAAATTAGTCTTGATCGTTAAGGTTTTAGGATAGGCCATTAACCAATCTGACATGTTCGATAAAGTTGTGACTGTTTGCATCAATATCTCATGTATAGAGAAAAGACAAAGCACATTGAGATGGATCATCAACTTGCATCTATATCTTAGCTGTAGAACAAGGACAAAACACATTGTGACGGACCATCATTTAATCTAGGTAAAAGGTGCTAGTACAAATGCATTCAATACAAAATGTTCAATCATCCACCTTAATCACCAACTACATGTCAACATTGCTTATGTACTCATGGGTTATCAGGGATGTAGATTTTTCAGTATAACCACTCCAAAATGAGACAACCAACATAGGAATTTGATAGCTACATAATGCATGCACAATTGTTGATGAAGCATAACCCAAATATCGCATTGAGATGGTGATATTATTAGTCAGATTCTGGACCACTGGCTATTTTACTATAACCCTCCATTTGATGTCCATCAATTGGATGGTTAGGATTATATGATCAATCTGAATTTAGAGACATGGAACCAAACTAGTTTTCTCATTCCAAAATTGAAGAAAATGGCTAATTAAAAAAAAAAAAAAAAAACATGAGTGGTGCATGAATACTTGATTATGGAGAATAACTGAAAAATTACATTAAGAAGATGATGTTAACCATCTGATTTTGCCTTGAAAAGCCACATCCCACTGACTCGGTCGACCTCGAGTCACTGTCCCACAGACCCGGTCGACCCCGATTCAATGTCTTGTCCCACTGTCGGGGTCAGCTGCCAGATTGGCTATGGTACCTATGGCTACGGTTATAATCCGTAGCCATAGAGGGCCACTAAATCCGTAGCCATACACTAGCTTACTTAAAAAAACAGGGGTATTTTCATCCTCAAATTCATTGTCCGTACAAGCAGGTCTAAGTTCGTATGTTAAGTTTTTATTACTTCATAAAAACCGCTGGATAAAAGGTGGGGTCCACAGTCGTAAAATTCTCGGAGGGAATCTGATACCAGAGAATGGTCAGACGAGCCAATGTATGTGCATATACACCCATTTATTCACTGCCAACATGTCATGCGAAGAATATCTAATCCATTAAAAATGTGGATCACACCATGATGATCCATGATCTAAGAAAATTAGGCTGATCAAATCATTGGGCGAGCTAAAATATGAAAATCTTTGGATAGCCAAGGGAATGACCCGACAAACTGGTGTGGCCCACCCAACCAGTGATTCGGTTTGATTTTTATCTTCAATACTCACCATGATGTGATCCACATTATGCATGGATCGGATATTAAGATATTCCACAAAACAGAAGTGTTGGCATGAAAGAAATTATTGTATCGTATACAACAGTTATATTAAGTTTTTTATTCATATCATGGTGCATGTCTACATGGTGCTGACTGATGCGTCTGATTAGGTACTACGCTGTGGTCCTGAGCTGGCATGGAAGAGGCTCCGAGGGGCCCACCGTGATGCATAGATTTTATCCACACCGTCCATTCATTTTTTTCATATTATTTTAAGGTATAAACCCAAAAATTAGGCAGATCCAAGGCTTAAGTTGACCACACCACATGAAGTAGCATTGATAATGACAGTTGAAACCTTCCTGAGGCCCACTTTGTAACAACCCATTTTTTTAACCAACTCCACCATCCTCTTTCGTGTGGCTCACTTGAGTTTTGGATCAGCTTCATTTTTAGCCTCATGTCCTCTCATGGCCAGGCCAAAATGATGGATGGAATGTATTTATAGCATCATTAGTGGGACCCGCCACATCTAAAAAAAGGGAGGGGAGGGGGGAATTATCTGCAGCAACATGCAGAAGCACGTCATCGCCCGAACCAACCCACTCCTCGACTCTCTCCCTTCTTCCATATTTTTCGTATGGTAATGGGCACCAACCCTCCCACCAAACAAAACTGTCCCACATTCCCCACTCTTTTATTCCGTTTCTCACTCGCTTAAAAAAAAACAAAACAAAACAAAACAAAGAAACAATCAAATCAAAAGGAGAGAGACAGAGAGAGAGTGAGAGAGAGAGAGAGAGAGAGAGAGAGAGAGAGAAGATAATGAGAACTCTGTAGCTCAGGAGAGAGATTGATATTGAATCGGGCCCTTTTAAGTTGGATCAACAGAAATTTTTTAAAATGTAGGTGATCTTATACAAATGTGGAATTTTAGATTTCCATATTTTCAAATTCGAATTTCCATGCAATTTTATTTATAATTAATTAATTAAAATTCATATAATCGGTTAGTTAATCCTTTAATTTTTAAAATAAATTATTCTATATTTTTGGTGTGATTCCAACTCATATATGAAATTTTTATATGCTTTTGTTTATTAAATTTTTGTTATAAAAAATTTATATATAATTAATTTAAAATATAAAATTCTTAAGAATTATTAATTTTAAATTATTGCTAAAAATGTTTATGTAAATTTATAGTTTAAATTTATTGTAATTTATAGACTCTTTTGAATTGAACTACTTTGCCATCAATAATATAAAACCCACTTTAAATTTATGGATTTATTAATTAATTGAAACTCTTTTATATTTAACTTCAAATTAATCCAGAAATTTATTAAAAATAATAATAATTAATGTTATAAATTAATTAACTTAAATACAAATTATAAGAAAATTTGATGTGTATAAATTAAATTAGTAGCATAAATCCTCTTGAAGATTTTAAATTTTTAATATGATGTATTGATTAGCATTTCAGAATAATTAATTCAATAAATTTAACGTATACAAAATATAGATCTAGAACTTTATATTAGTTGATTTATTAACCTAAATTAAGAATTACCTTAAGATGTTTAATTAAGTTAGAAGTTTATATTATAATTTAATTTATAATTATTATTTATAAAATTAATAGTAATTACACTCACTTGGAGTACAAATTCAATTCAAATATTAAGAACTAAATCTATTTGAAATTAATTAAATGAGATTAAAATTATTTATGAAATTGTTGAGAATTATAAAATTTAGTATATAGAAATTAATATAAACTTTAGTATATATGGTTATATAATTATTTAAGTTAGAATTTTAATATTATAATTTTTTATATTATTTCAAAATTTTGAAAATTAATTAGTTATATCAATATATAAAATATAAAAAGAAAATCATAGATTCATAGCTCAAATAAAATTTTCAGAAAAGTCAAGGGCTTTGGCATAAATTTCCACACTATTACGAAACACGGCTTGTACCCTCAGAAAATTCAAATTACTGTCGGTTATAATAAATAGTTTTTTTTTTACAATTTTAGCGGTTAAATTTTTATCAGTATTAAATTTGTGCACCTTGTATAGATTCTACATTGTAACGTAGAAATTAGATTTATTAAATTATTTTATTGTTGATTTTAGAATTATTCATGTCATTCATGATTCTCTATTGTTTATTGAATTTTTAAAAAAAATACGAGAAATAAAGAACTAAAGTATATTTGTATCAACAAGTTGGGCGATCGTGTCCCTTGGATGATAGACCTTAAAGTCAACAAGTAGGGCAATCGTGTCCCTTGGGTAAAAGACCCTAAAACCCATTGGATCCTTTGGAGTCTCCTTTGTGTACAGTGTATGAGTACAATTGTATGCATGGACATATGTCAGAAGTACAACTGGAACATGTGTTTGACCAACTAACATATAAATGGGTCCCTCGCCACGAGGTACCGGTGCGTGGGTGTTAATGCAACGTGGCCATACACTGAGTACGATGTTGTAATTAATCATGTATGTTTATTTAATTATTCATGTTGAATCATCAATAGTATTGCTTGCATATCATTTTCACATTCCTTTTACTCAATATTAGCATAAGTTCTGTTGTTATATTTATTCAAATATATTACTTACTTAAAGACATAAGAAATCTAGAACTTCGGATTTGTGTCTGAGACAATCCTACTGAGTCGTTGTAGTCACGTTAAATTTAAACCATACAGGTGCCGAGTTGGAATATTTCAAACAGGCGGGGCTTTATTATTAGTTGCATTAGGTTTAGTTTGAAATTTCAATGTTAATGTAATAAGTTAAGTTATTTAATTTAATTAGTTGGTTAAGTTGTAGATTGTATGGTACAATGTTATTTAATTAAGTTTGAAAATTAGTAGTTGTCCTCTTTTATTTTATGTGTACATAGCCTTGTGGGATTGAGTATTTACTCGTACATTAATGATAATATATAAATTGTAGCTCATGTGCTTGGAATTTGGGTATTGAGTAGTTCCCTACTCGGGTACCTAAATTTTAGGGCATGACAGTTTGGTATTAAAGCCAGGTTTGAGATTAAAAATTGTGGACCTATGGTTGTCTTTCAAATTAGTAACTCAAACATAAATCTATTTGATTTTATGAGAAAAAATAAAAATATAAACTTAGGCATCATTTACATTTATGTGAACATCAAATATGATCTTATTTAGGCTTGACATTGAACTAACAACCCAAATCTGGACCCTAAGTAATTTTTAAGAATTTTTAGCACACTATGGTAAGTTGGACAATAATGATAAGTAGAAAATACTTAACTTACAAAAATCATAACTAATTAATTACAACTCTGTTTAAGTCAATTCAAAATTCTAGTCTACGATTAACAAGTTTAGTTTTAGTAAAAAATAATTCAAAAATGTAAATCTAGGTTTATCCTATACCAATATTAACTTATGTGTATACTAGCCAGAAATCATTTGTTTCTGGACAGACCTAATTATCTGAATTTTAGATTTTCTGTAGACTTTTTATTAGGCTGAAATTTTATAGAATTATAGTATACTCATAGATGTATCCTCATAAAAAGTTTTAGATCAATCTGACACATGTAAGCACCAGAAACATTAACGAGAATAATATCCTAAGAATTTGAATTTTCTGCACTACAACCTTGATACATATCACTGCTTGAATTCTCTTAACCTTCATGTGTAAGTCTTTTATATTATCTAATCTTTCTTGCAATTTAATAAATTTTCCATGCTCCTAGAAACCTTAAATAGTATGCATTCCCTTAATGATACTTACAATTCAATTTAGTTACTACAATCTACTTTGGTTGTCACACACTAAGCTTACATGTTTAATCAATCGTAGATTATGGCGAATCACAACATTGATGTCGGAGCCTCATCAGGAGCTCCTGGTCCCAATGCCACTGAGAACGGGCCACACCATATGTCTTACTCTGTATACGGGTGTGAAGGAGAGGAAGATCTAGGGTTCGGATGGCTTACCTAACTGAGACGCCATGAATGCCAAATTAGAATACCAGAAAACCAATGCCGTACTCTTCCTCTCCTTCACACCCGTATACAGAATAATAGATGGGACTTAGGGTTCTGTCGTTGTGTAGGATCAGGGACCCAACTCTCTTATATAGAAGCTATGGAGATGAGAATTTAAATCCCATCATAACTCTCTCTCCTACTGCTCCACATTGTTGTATCCTAGTTCAACTCAAATTGTTGTCTGCGTCGAACAGTTATAGCATTCCAACCCTAATACGCACCGCTGCGCAGATAGATTACATAGCAGATCACTTGAAGTAGGGCCCACTAGTCTACCCAATCACATAGTCCAACTAATAAGACAATCCAGACCGTTGATCAATAAGGCCCGCCACATAGAGTTCTTACATTCTCCCACTTGGGCCTCATTAAGTAATGTCAATTATTATCATATAGAATAATGTTGAAAATAAGTTTTTATTGTTAAGAAAACATCCAAATGGTTAACCAATGAAATTGTTGGACAATATGAGTAATGCTATTCAATCTGGTCCATCAAGACCGTCAGTATCGAACCGTGGTAGTCGTCACAACATTTAATTTAGGCGAAGTGAGGCTAAACGCAGTCACGAGTACTTTCAGTCTTAATGACATAGATCAGGAACTAGAAACTGTGATATAAGGATTACACACTTAGTGTGATGATATGTGCCTATCCTTAAGAGGTCCTGAAACTTTCACATGTCTCCAACGAGACATGACTATAGTTTTACTTACTCAAAATTTTGCGCATATATATAGAGAAACAAAAATAAATTTTTATATCAAAATCATCAAAACTGTATAAAATGAGATCTCTAAATGTTTATGAAAATCAAAGTACGCTCAACTCCCACTAACTGAAAACATCTGTGGAATCAATGACTCCCATGGATGTCACATGTTCCTAAAATGGCGTGACAGGGAGCCCTTTAATGAGCAGATCTGCAATCATCTGCTTAGTACCGATGTATTCCACAGACACTTGATGATTTTGAACTCTTTCCTTTACAACAAGATATTTGATGTCGATATGCCTCAACCTTTATGAATGCTTGTAATTACTAGAGAAGGAAATAATAGCTGAATTATCGTAAAATATTCTTAATGGTTTCGGGATATGCTCCAATACCCACAAACCTGAGAAGAAACTCTGTAACCATAGTGCCTGATTAGATGCCTCATGGCAGGCAATAAATTCATCTTCCATGGTGGACGAGGCTGTGGTAGACCGTTTCACGCTTTTTCAAGACACAACTCCTCCAATCATCATGAATATATATCTTAAGGTGGACTTCTTAGTGTCAACACAGTTAGTAAAATCTGCGTCTGAGTATCCAATCAACTCCAATTGATCAGATCTTCTGTATGTGAGTCCAAAGTCCTTCGTTCTCTGTAGAAACTATAATACTTTCTTTGCAGCTATCTAATGTTGCATTCCTGGATTAGATAGGTATCTACCCAACATTCCAACAACAAAGGCAATGTCCGATTGCATACAAACTTAAGCATACATGATACTCCCTACTACTAATGCCTATAGAAATTCTTTCATTCGATTCTTTTCCAAATCATTCTTTAGACACTGAAATAAGCCAAATCTGTCGCCCTTCACAATGGGCGACTGTTCAGAAGCACAATTTTGCATGTCATACCTTTCAAATACCCTGGTAATATAGGTCCTCTATGACAGGCTGAGTAGTCCAAGTGATCTGTTATGGCAAATCTCAATGTCGATGACATAAGAGGCGTCACCAAGATCTTTCATTTCAAATCTTTGAGATAAGAATTTCTTGGTGTCTCTCAACATCCTGATATCACTGCTAGCCAACAGAACGTCATCAACATACAAAATCATCATAATGAACTTACTCCCACTGATTTTAATGTAGATACATTCATCTGCAGTATTTTCTACAAAACCATACGAGGAAATTACTTTATGAAACTTTAGGTAGCACTGTCGCGATGCCTGTTTCAACCCATAGATGAATTTCTTTAGTTTGCAAACTAAATGTTCTGAGTCATTAGCTATAAAACCTTTATGTTGTAACATGTATATATTCTCATTCAGATCCCTATTGAGAAATGTAGTCTTTAGATCCATCTGATGTAACTCTAAGTCCATATAAGCTACAAGAGTCATTATAATCCTAAATGAGTCTTTCTTAGATACTGGTGAGAAAGTCTCCTTAAAGTCAATGCCCTCACGTTGGTTAAAACCCTTGGCAACAAGTCTGACTTTATATCTTTCAACATTATTCTTGGAGTCCCGTTTAGTTTTAAATACCCATTTACAACCAATCAGCCTTATTCCAACTGGTAATTCAATAAGATCTCATATTTTATTGTCTCTCATAGATTTTAACTCATCTTTCATGACATCGAATCAACAAGAAGGATCAGCACTTTGTTTGATTTGTGTAAAGGATTCAGGATCCTTTTCCAGCCCTATGTTAAAGTCGTGCTCCTGTAAGTATACGATGCAATCGTCTTGATTTACAGGTCTTCTCTCTCTTTCGGATCTTCTTAATGGTTCGGCTTGTTGGGTGAGATTTGGATTTTCCTCATCAGTGGTTTGTACATGATGTTTTATATGGTGTTCTACAGTGACTGCAGGATCAACTGCATCATTAATATCCACGTGATCTTAAGTGACTACAACTGGAGTCATAGTCCTTTGTTCTTCAAATACAAAATTTCTAATGTTCGTGCTTCCATGTTTTCAGCGTCCTCAATGAATCTGGTATTCTCAGTCTCAACAATCCTAATAGAGTGGGAAGGACAGTAGAATCGATAGCCCTTTGATCCTTTTGGATATCCTATGAAGAAACAACTTACAGTTCTAGGATCGAGCTTCTTTTCATATGGGTTATAAATTTTGGCCTCAGTAGGACAACCCTAAACATGTAGATATCGGAGACTTGGTTTTCTCTCATTGCACAACTCTAAAGGGGTTTTTCTTACTGCTTTGCTGGGGATCTTGTTAAGTATATGAACTGCGGTTTTGATTGCATCACCGCACAGAGATTCTGACAATGTCGAATTGCTAATCATGCTTCGCACCATATCCATAAGGGTGCGATTGCGTCTTTCAACCATACCATTCTGCTCTAGAGTATCAGGCATAATGTACTGGACGACAATGTCACAATCGTGTAGATATTTAGTAAATGGCCTTAGATTGCAACCTAATTCGTCATATTTGGCATGGTATTCACCACCACGGTCAGATCTGACAGCTTTAATCTTTGTATCAAGTTGGTTTTCAACTTTGGCCTTATAGATTTTAAAAGCATCCAGAGCATCTGATTTCTCATTGATAAGATAGAGGTACTCGAAACGAGAGTATTCATCTATAAAGGTAATAAAATATTTGTGTCCACTCCATAAAGTTGTAGAGAATGGTCCATAAATGTCCGTATGTATCACATCTAAGAGACCTACACTCCTTATTGCAAATTTCTTTCTAGTTCTGGCCTGTTTCCATTTTATGCAATCAATGCACACTTTATAGCGAAGAAGTCTAGAGAATGTAGAATTTCTTCTCGCATAATTCTCATAGTCTAGCCTTCACTTGGATCCTACTTTATTTCCATGTAAGGTATTAACATTATTGACGGGAGAGGCAATGAAGTCTAACTGGTATAAGTTGTTCACTATAGAGCCGGTTCCAACTTTAATCGAATCAAAGTAAATACTAAAGCTTTTATTTCTAAATTGGAATGAATATCCCAACTTATCCAAATAGAAAATTGAAACTAAATTGCGTCTTATAGACGACACACAAAATGTATCTACTAAATCCAAAAAATAACCAAACTCTAACTTAAGCCTATAGACTTCAATTGCCTTCACGTCTACCTTGACACTATTGCCTACATATACTGAGCGCTCTGCATCAGTTGGTGGCCTAGCTTATAGTAATTCCTGCATAAAAGTACATATGTGAATAGTTGTTCCCAAATCTATCCACCACGAATCCACCGAAACATCGGTTAGATTAGATTCAAAACAGACAAGAACAGAATTATTACCTTTCTTTATGAGCCAATTCTTATACTTTTCGCATTCTTTCTTTTGATGACCTACCTTTTTGCAAAAGAAATAACCATTTCCTTTAGCCCATTTGCCGGTTCGATCCTTTTCCTGATTGATTCTCATGGTTTCCAGATAGAGGACCAGAGGATCCATTATTAGAACCTTAGTTTCTTTTCCTTTTACCTTTATACCTATGCCCATGCCCATTTATTACTTTTCTTTATGAGCCAATTCTTATACTTTTCGCATTCTTTCTTTTGATGGCCTGCCTTTTTGCAAAAGAAATAACCATTTCCTTTAGCTCATTTGCGGTTCGATCCTTTTCCTAATTGATTCTCATAGTTTCCAGATAGAGGACCAGAGGATCCATTATTAAAACCTTAGTTTCTTTTCCTTTTACCTTTATACCCATGCCCATGCCCATGTCCTGAGGTCACCATATTAACATTTTGAACTTTAACCATCTGCCTAATCCTATCTTCTTCTTGAACGCACTGAGTGATTAATTCATCCAATGTCCACATGTCCTTTAGAGTGTTATAGTTTACCAAGAACGTGCCGAATTGAGGAGGTAGGTTGTTCATGATCAAATGAACCAGTTGATCATCAGTGAGTACAAGGCCTAGAGAACGGATCTTAGAAACAACCTCTATCTGCTCTACAATGTATTCACATATATTTCCTTTTCCGTCATAGGATGAGCGAGTCAATTTATTCAAAAGAATACCCACCTCAGACTTATCATATTTCTTGAATCGTTTTCCTATTTTAGTCAAGAAACCTTTGGCCTTATCTGTTTTAGGCATGGCACCCTTCAAAGATTTAGAAATCAAATACTTTATAACTTTCGGGCATGTATCATTTGATCTAAACCATGCATCTCATCTATTATAGTCTACTTCAGTGGCATCATCAGTTGGTTTTGGAAGTTCTGGTGTTATCAGGTCAAGATCTAATTGTAGGCAACCCAGGACAACTTCAATGGAGTCCTTCCATTGAGCATAATTAGATCCATTTAGGGGAGGGACTTAATGCGTATTAGTTAGAATTAAGACTGAAATAGAAGAGATACATACGTACTCACATTAGTTCATTATTTCATAAAGCAATTCATGAATGTAAACTAATATCAGGCAAAGATAATCAATTCAATTGCTAAGGGAGGCATCAACTAAATCATCCACGATGAAGATGGGCCCAACCATCACATCCTAGTGAGAATCTGTTACATCATAATCATTCCTCCTGTGGGTGGTAATAATAACATGCCAGTGATCTTCCTAAACATGAAACTAAGTGATGTTAGTCATGTAAATCTGAGACACTCAATACCTGTGGGTGAGATAAGTCTTTCAGCTTTACATTATCAGCACCATTTACTTCACTCGTTCACGTGACTGCCAAACGGTAATTGTCTATGTTTTCGTTACCGTATGCTTGAAAATGTGAACGCAACTGTATGCTATCCTCCTTATCCAAATGACACAAGTCTTTACTTGTAAAATTTTCATCAATTGAGGTCACTATGGTGGCTAATACAATCGAATCCAATACTACAAAGACAGACTCAGGATCATGATTATAATCCTGCCTCTTATTGGATTATATCTTGATTAGTCTGATGCGGCTCATAAGTTAGTTGGTACTGACCCTTTGGAAAATAAGGGAACATTAAAGTGAAAGATATGGATAGGTTTCACACCATACATTCCAACGATCCATATCCACTCCTAAGGATGGGTGATGGGCTCATAATTGGGCCGAATTGTGACTCTGAATGATTTGATCGTCATGAATGAGCATTACAATTTCGGTCTATAACATTCATACGATAATCTATGGCATGAAATAATTCATACAGATGCTTAGATTCTAACATAAGTGTCCATCAGTGAATGTTCTAGATTATATACTCATTTTAATCCAAAACAGGCGGATCAGATTCTATAAAGGATTCCCAAAATAAGGCCCCAAAGAGAAGGCTCCAGGATAGCACAACGATGGATAATTCATAAGGATCGTACAGGATCTTATCCACATATCCGAAAAGGGTCTGCAGACCCGAACAGATCAAATTGGGTCGACAAACTCGAATCAGTCCAATCAGGTCTGAAATGGATCCGCGGGCCCGATTCCTATTTAAAAAGAGCAATATGAGTACAGCCCTAAAACAAAAAACAAGGAAGGTTGAGGGCCTTCGCTGCACTGCGATTCTCAATGGGCGAAATCCATTCACCGCTGGAGCAGAAGGGAAGAACTAGAAAGGGCTGAAGCTTCTGCTCGATCCCCTCGGCAAGGTCTTGATAATAGGCGGCCTGAATCAATGGCAATTGCACCTGTCTTCCCTCAAACCCAGCTGCTGGATCTAAATCGCATGGCCACGAAGATACGTGATTGAGCTATGGGAAGACTGTGGCAATCAATGTTGTTGACAGATACCAGAGATAGGGCAAGGCTACCTTAAACCCTGTGTGAATGAGTACCAGGCGATTGAAGATTGCAACAATGACCAAATTTCTGACATCTATCAGGCGTTGCAATAAGCATGGCACCCTCCATTGAAATACATAGGTAAGGGTGTTAAAATCCGTCACTACACGCCCAATATATGGATTTGGGGTTTTGAATTTGAAATCCCTAATACTGGATTTGGGGATTCAAAATCCCTAATTGGATAACTGGATCTGGGGTTCAAATCCAAAATCCCTAATTTTAACTGGATTTGGGGTAATAGAACTGAAATCCCCAATATGGGATTGGGATTCAAAATCCCTAATTAATTAACTGACTGGATTTCGAATTGGAAAACCCTACTTGCTGATATGGGTTTCAAATTTGAAAAAAATCAATTGCTGATATGAATCTGTAATAGATGAATCTGATCATCCATGCCTCTGCACAGATGGCTTTGATACCAACTGTAACAAAATCTAGATGCGAAAATCCCAGAGACCTGTTGTGCATAGGACATGGAGATCTAGGGTTCGGATGGCTTACCTAACTGAGACGCCATGAATGCCAAATTAGAATACTAGAAAACCAATGCTGTAATCTTCCTCCTTCACACTCGTATACAGAATCATAGATGGGACTTAGGGTTCTGTCGTTGTGTAGGATCGGGGACCCAACTCTCTCTTATATAGAAGCTATAGAGATGAGAGTTTGAATCCCATCATAACTCTCTCTTCCACTGCTCCACATTGTTGTATCCTAGTTCAACTCAAATTGTTGTCTGCGTAAAATAATTATAGCATTCCAACCCTAATATGCACCACTGCATAGATAGATTGCGCAGCGAATCACCTGAAGTGGGGCCCATTGGTTTACCCAATCACATAGTCCAACTATAGGACAATCCAGACCGTTGATCAATAAGGCCCACCACAGAGTTCTTACAATTAGCTCCTTTCGTACAGAAGACCTATACCGAAGTGTTGGAGGGTGCCTTAGCAATGGAGAAAGACATCAACAAATATTAAAAGAATCATGATCAAAAGAAGGACGTAAGGAGTGGTGCTAGAACTGCTACATATATATCTCCAACCCAACAAGATGCAACTAAGAGGCAGAGAATAACACCGACATCGATGGACAGACCGATGGCAGCACTTCTTACAGCACGATTTTTGGGATTCTACTATAATTGTGGACTCGAGGGCCACACCTCTCGTTTTTGCTCTAGACCACAGCGCACTCAATATCCACAAAGGTCAAGACTGTCACATCAGTCTTTCAGGCCTTTCTAGCAATATGCGTCGCCGCCTATGTCCCAGCGACCTCCACTACATCCTTTTGCATCACAACCTTCCTCGAGACCACATCAGCCATATCCACAAAGGCTCCTATAGTCATACCCTAGCCCACCACAACAAGGACCTTCGTCGGTATATTAGAGACCACCTCACCAGCCGCAGCCACAGGTTAGATCTCAGTAGTACCAGCAGTTGAGGCAGGGAGGTTAAGCGCCACGACCACAAGCCTAAGGATGAGTCTACGCCCTAGTACAATCAAGAGACAACACAGTGCAACCTTACGAGAACTTGGCGCAATAATACGATGGCTCAATTCAGAGTTATGATGTTCCAGCACAGTCTGAGGATGAAGCGATCCAGACTTATGATGATGCCGCACCCTTATATGAGGATCCAGCACCACCAACAGATGACATTATTCAGCCTGACATCGAAGCTACCGGTGATGTAATTGAAGGTACAATCGTCATTTATTCATCCTTAGTTAGAGCGTTATTTGACTCTGAAATATCGCATTCATTTATTTCTTACTGCCTCTTATGATCGCTTGGGTTATCACTTACTCCATTAGATAAAAAGTTAACAGTAGCAAACCCCCTTGGTAATTCAGTGGACTTAAGTCAGATTTGTAAATCCTATCCAAGCATGATTAAGAATGTAAATTTACCAGCTAATCTTATAATTATGTCGATGCGATAATACGATATTATATTGGGGATGGATTGGTTATCTTTCTATCGGGCCAAAATCGATTGTTTTAGGAAGATACTCATATTGAATATTGATGGGCGACTACCGTTATAATTCCATGAAATGCGAAGGAAGGGAGCACCGGTTAGTTTGTCAGTCATCTTGGAAGTTGAACCCCAAGGAGTAGAACAAATTTCGATTGTTAATGAATTTGCAGAAATATTTTAAGATATTCTTGGATTACCTCCAAAGAGAGATGTTGATTTTACAATCGGTCTGGTACTTGAGACTGCACCAATCTCTAGAGCACCATACCGTATGACACCTGTTGAATTGAGAGAATTAAGGGAGCAACTTTAATAGCTCCAAGACCAAGGCTTCATTAGGGCTAGTACGTTGTCATGGGGTGCACCAATATTATTTGTAAGAAAGAAGGATAAGTCTTTGAGGCTATACATCGATTACCGTTGTAAGACCCGTATCCTAGCCCGTATCATTCCGTAGACCTCCGCGGTCCTCCCGGTCAAATTTCGACGACCCGCGATCTGTTATCAATGTTTGCGCGTGATCTTGAGTCGTGTCCTGTATATCAGAGTCGGCTCGACTCAAAACTTGTATCCTCGCTACCGCGCCGTCGCAGCAGTTCCAACGCCGCGTATTACGCGCCGAGGTGATACCCAGGCCAGGAGATGTAGGCCTGCGTTTAGTTCGAGAAAAATGTCACGCGTTGTAAATACCGAGAGAATCTCTACGACACGTCACATCAATTCATCAATCATAAGTTAAGTACAACTCATCACTCACCCATACATCTCTCTTCACCAAGTCAACAACACCCATACCTAACCATTCCCTTCTTACCAAAAGTCAAAAGAAACCATACACTCCATGTCATCTATCCTTACAACTCCCATCACTCTTTCATTTCTCTCTTCACCCACATTCAAGCAATTCTCAGAGGAAACGTCCATGGCTTCCAAGGAGAATAAGAGAGGAGCTAGTGTGGCCCACCTTCCGACCTCCCATCTCCACCATCAAAAGTCCATCTCAACCGTTGAAATTATCCCCTCGGAGCTCTAGGATGCATTGGCGGAAGAAGGAAGTGGAGATCTAAAGGTGGGTGATTTTTTTATGTGATTTTGATGATTAGAGGGCCCACATATGGTGGGACCCATCTTGATGTATGCTTTATATCAAAGAGGGGCCCATAGTAGCGGGGGGCCTCCATTACCACTAATCTCTCTCTCTCTCTCTCTCTCTCTCTCTCTCTCTCTCTCTCTCTCTCTCTCTCTCCCTCTCCATTTTTTTTGGAGTCTGTCCCACTTGATACATACTGTGTAACGTCCCAAATTTTTGTCAACCTAGAGTTAGACGTCCTTATGCAATGGGTCAATCATAACACCTTATTGACTTCTCAGAACTCAATTCCAAAGTTTAAAATCTCTTTTCAACCCATTTCCTTGATAAATCTCACCTTTCACCACCTTATTCTTCACATTTTTCCAAGTACTTTCATAGTAGACGCTAATCCTAACATTTAAATGATGGAGAACAATACTTAAACTTAAATTTACTATAATAGTAAATATATAAATAAAAATAGGTTTTGGGCCATTAGTCTTATGGAATCTAACAAAATAAATAGGTGATTCTGATAGAGTAACCTAGTCTGTCGTAATTGGGCAACATGTAGTTAAGTACTAAATTAAATAATCGATGGATTTGGTTTCAACCACTTTCTATTCAAACTACAAGGCTCAAAACCATTAAAATCACTAACTCAACATTACTTAAAAATATAAGAGCAATCTCAAAACCCAGTTGCTCACAGGAGCACATTGGAACTCCGTATTGGACCTGGACCGCGTGTCGAAAGTTGATGACCGCGAAACTATAATGTTATGACCACCTTACTGGGTTTAACAACCATCGCGGGAATCAAGTCCAAATAATATCTAAAAACGCACAACTTGAGCCCGGAGCGAAGTGTGTGGGAAATGCGAATATCTTTAGAAAATGAATTCAAATTTAAGTGATTTGGGCCGTTCACTTGCAGGCCAAATTTAAGGTTTCAAACCATCAGATTCTAACCCAACTACACCCACGGATCAAGAAAATTTTTTCACACATGGCAGTGTACTTGTGGCCCTGATCGAGTGACGATAACCATTGAACTGAAACTGGCCCTCCACGGTCGATCTGCTAATATGATTGGACCGAAATTGTATCCTGGCCTAGATCCATTGCCAGGAAACTTACCCTACGCCACAGGTGAGTAATGGACCTCCCGATAGGCCCCATTCGTTAGAAATAGTCGCCCTTTAGATACAAACCAGGTGTACCATGGCACCGGGGCCATTTGTGTCAGTTCTGGGCCCATATAAGGGCCTTAACCCACCCCTCTCTCATTCCATACGATTTTCTCAAACCCTAGGTGAGAGAAGAGAGAAAAGAGGAGGAAAGAGTGAGGAGAAGAGAGAGAGAGAGATAGGGAGATCGTTGCTGGGATTCACTCCCACGACTCCATATGCTAAATTGCCTCCCCACCATCGCTACACGAGTGATTCCAACTTCGATTTGGGTAAGAAATCCTAACCCTAATCTTGTTTTAGGAATCCAAATAGAAGAATCGACGAAATAGCTAACCCGCTTCGTTATTTAGGTAGCCGTCGTGCTATAGATGGAGTCATGGTGTACGAACCAAGTTCGTAACGAGCATACCGACGAAAGGTGCAGACTATAAATATTTAGGTTATGGTTTTCAAGGCTTTCAATGTTAGTTAATGATTTATGTCTAACTTGATTGCTGCCATATGATCTTAGTTACAACATTTTCAATATATCATATGTGTGTAAACTAGGTTGTATATAAAATGCATTCTATGTGTTTGTTGAAATGTTTGAATGAATATAAAATCACGATTTGAGTTTGCCATGACTATTAACCTAGGATTCATGTTTGTTGTATGTATGACAATCCCCTTGTGACAGGACTTGCCATAATGTATACCGTAACTATTTTAGTCTATGTATAATACAAAATGCATTCCATGTGTTTGTTGAAATGATTGACTGAACATGAAATGGTGAATTGTATTTGTCATGATTTCTAATCTAAGATCCCTGTTTGTTATATGTGTTATAGCCTATGTTGTGTAGGAAATTGCTATAGTTCACGTCATAACTAATCTAGTCTATGTATTTGGTAATGTGTAGGCTAAGGGTTTGATAAAATGTCTAAATGAATAATTGTTTGTTGAATGGTAATTATTAAGGGTGTTGAGATAGGATTCTCAACTACCTTACCTATGTGAATAAATTCTTTCACGTAACTTTAATTTCACATACGTGATTTATGTATAAAAATGCCATGTATAGTAGCATGCTTTATGTGTTTGATAAAATGTTCAAATAATTATTGTATATGGATTGTTTTTTAAATGCTGTTATGACTATCACATGTAATTACCTATTATAATTAAGTATAATTAGGACTACTATATAGTCCAAGCAATCGGTAACAATTTCTGTTTGAGTGGCCGAATTAGTCTCGCCACATTTTGATGCGTTCGGTGAATCTGAGTCGTACAATGATTGTCAATAGTGATACCATATCGATTAATTCAGTGTACACTCGTACCAGTCAAACTTGTCTAATAAACCGATGGGCTTATTGTGTGTTTACCATGTATGAACGCTACTGCTTAAATCTAAGGTACCATTTACTAATGTAAAAGTCCGTTTCAACCATGGTACCACGATCCGCTAAGACTCATGAGCCAGGCATGGTGGTATGGGACACTGTGATCGAGCTGTCTGCCTACGCTAGAGTGACAACCTCCCCGTAGTGACTAGTGAGCAACTCAAAACTCATGAGCTGAATACGGTGGTATGGGAGACTGTATTCGAGTTGTCGGCCTACCCCAGCGCAGCCCGGCTATGGCCCCAGTCGGGTTAGTGACGAGCCTTCGAAAATAGACTTTCAGTTGATATGGTGTTAGTGGTGTGACCTCGAGTACAAAATAGGCCTACGCTGACAGTGACGAGCCTCTCGTAGCTACCTAGAGTGTAAACTCTTGAACTTGCCTATCGTATGTGATTAACTAGGATTGACGACCCTAGATGGATCATTGTTTGGGTAAATGATATAAAGGAAGGTACCTTAACTTCCCAAACCTGTTGTATGAATAGGTCTAATTAAGAACTTGGCTAACACGCACATGCACCGCATTGGATGTGCCTTTGGCGATGGAGTTGAGCACAGCGAGAGTGTTGCATGTGCGACTGTGAGATGATGTCACTGAGGGAGAGCAGGCGAGGGCATGCATCATTATAGCATATCATCCCTGCATTAACAAGAGTACTTAGGACATGATTATTGTACTGCTTTATCATTACTGCTTGACTGAATTGATAACTTGTTAACCTTTACTTTATAGTTCCACTGAATTAGCTACTCATTCTTACCTGGGACGGCATTTTAAACACCACCCAGACTCTAGTTTAGATACAGGTGATGGCGAGGCCTATACAGCAGAGTTAGACTTTGTAGGCGAGGAGGAAGAGTTCTCCTACGTTCAACTATCAGGCGGATTTATGTAGATCTCATACCGATGCGCAGGGACTACTAGGATACTTGTTTAGTTAAACACATTTACTTCCCATATTTATATGGTTAGAAACAACACATGTATATATTTAGCCCGGTTTCATACTCATACTCCAAAATTTGTGAAACGTTTTCATAATTAAATGTATATATTTCAATCTTCTACTTACCAAATTACATTAACTCTAGAGTATGATATGTTGTTTTAATATAATCTCACTCATGTTTACTGCATTGCTAATGGACGACATATAAACATCATTATCCTTGTTGCATAAGTGATGTGTTGGAACTCGGAAGTAGAGCTTTGCTCGACCCCCGAATTTCAGGGTGTTACAAGATGGTATCAGAGCATGATTTGGATTAAACTGGACATGGGTTATGGTAACACAACGCATTCTGATGCACTCTTACTTAGGATGGGGCGATGAAATCTAAAAACCACATTAGAATCCCAAGTTTCACCGACGGGTGAAACTGACAGTTGAAGTATGACCCGTATGTACCTGCGATCATGTGAGATGATCCCAATTCCTTTCTAGACCATTAATCGATAGGTTTAGATGAAAATTTGGCGTATTCCACACTCAAAGGACCCGAAAAGCATGAATATACATGAGATGGAACCCGAAACCACATCAAACGGACTCGGGGGCCCAAACGACGCAAATTGGGGGGACCCGAGGTGGGTCCCACACATTTTTGGCACCCTGAGGGGGATGCCATCACCCCCAGGGTGAGTTATCACCCCAGGGTCTAGCGGACCGCGATGGAATCGCGCTTACTACGAGGCCTCGCGGTCCAACGAGCCGGGCAGCCCGTTTTCTATAACTTTTATCCAACTTTAAAAAGTCATATCTCCCTCGTTATAACTCCGATTTAGGTAATTTAAAAGATAAATTGAAGCTTGATAAGTCTAGTTTCATATAAAAATAAGTAAAAAAATATAATAAAAATTTTAATATAGATAAATATAGGTCATTGTGACAACTATACGAAGATCATTAGTTTGGACAGCTGTTGCTTTTATAATTTTTAAAATTTATCTACAAGATGAAATCTAATAAAATTTAATGGAGATGAAGTAGACTTGGTGAAGAACTATTAAAAAAATAATTAAAATAATATACTAACTAAAAATGCCAGAAAAGGATATAGAACTACCTTAGGACCATGGGAATGAGGATTATATAAAATCTGACAGTATAGGAAACACAATAAATTAATAACGTGAACCTAAGACCACTCTAGCTAGTATGGGCATATGTGAAGTGCTCAAGTATAGTTAAATTAAAGTTCAGACTACTCAATTCCAATCAGACAACTTTTAACCCTAAGCGATAAAACAATTTCCTGTATTAGAAATGGTACGAAATCATCTAATGTATGAGCGTAGACTTTGGATTACAACTATTGGATTACCGCTACTCTTTAATTAAGACTAGGCTACTGGTTATACTAAGAAATGTAAAAGGCTGATTATGCTAAAATAATTGAATGATAGACTTAGTTAGTTGGCTTGATTAGGTTGGAGTGAAACCTCATTCTTTCGTTAGATCCCCTTGATACTTATAGGCTTCTTTAATAACTCTTAGGAAAGTTATTTTGACTTAGAAACTAGTCACGCTCAGAGAAAACTTATGTATCCTTCGAATTAAATATTAGGTCAAGTTAACACACCCCTTAGAATTACCTACCCAAGGACTTATTACGATTGGGAACACGGAGTAGAGGAACAATATATAAGCGAAGTATTCGCGGTTTGAATCGAATTCTAAATCCTAGTAGTTACCAATAAACTCAATGTTCTGATCAAGCAGAAGATCGGGATTAACTAGGATTAAGAACTAATATGACAGATTTTCTGTCATAGACTAGGCAGAAGGTCTATGTATCCGGCTCAGACCCACTACACAACTTTCCTTCCGTGTTGGCCCGACCACTTACAACCAAAAGTTTATTACTTCGTCTTTGAGAAGTGTTAAGAATATAGAGCCAATAGAGATTTTTTTTAGGGCCAAGAAATTTCTCAAATGAGCAACAGACAGTTAGGAATTAGGTCCCGAATCACAGACCATTCTAGCATATATATTGTGCATATGAACTTAGAAAGATAGTCTACCAGTTAACCTATTTTGCTCAAATTCCTTATGTACTAATAATGTATAGATCATCTTATAGTATTCAACTGGGCATGATTAAAGAAGGTAAGTCGGGACCGTGGCAAAAGTCCTTCTTTGGTAGATTTAGGCATCTTGCCACACACTCACACCCGTCCCTAAAATCAACCACAACACCCATCATTTTTAGCTCCTTTCTATGACCATAAGTACCAATGTCATAGTACACATCATCGATGGAAGGAAGACCAATGTATTGAGATGTCGTTTCCCATTTCATGTCAAGGATAGGTCCTAAGTTATACCTTGTTCCGACATACGGATTGGGACATAGATTCCTGAGACTTGAGTATAAAAATAATTTTTAAAGAGGGTAGAAAAGTTATGAACTCAATCGGGTTAAGTAGGTAAGTACACTTATCTACCCACTCATAAGTGCAATGGAAGCTTGGTGGGCTAATAACCCACAGGCCCAGGATTGAAGGAAATTGATCCAGGTTACACGTAAGATTAGGTTACTAAATAGGATCTGAATCTTCCTTAGAATGTCAATAATGAAGTCATTGAAGGAAAGCAATTAGGGTTCGAGTATTAAACTAATTCATATTAAAGAATAGGCCTAACAATGGGTACGAGCTGAATTACAAATAGCCAAGGTCACTGTATCCCCAAATGCACTCGTTAAATACAGACCCAATAGGAGCCTTAGCTAATTTCAGGGCGAAAAAGTTTTAAGGAGGGTAGACTATAGTGAGCCAGACTAGCATAGATAGTATACACCCTGCCATACATATAAACTTGAATCAATAAAACTTAAGCAAAAAGAATAATAAAATCTTTACTTATTACCCTTAGCTAATTTTGGAGACGAAATTATTTTTTAAGGGGGGTAGATTGTAACGTCCTGAATTTTTGCCAACCTGGAGTTAAATGTCCTTAGGCAATGGGTCAATCATAACACATTATTGACTTCTCAGAACTCAATCCCAAAGTTTAAAATCCCATTTCAACCCATTTCCTTCACAAATCTCACCTTTCACCACCTTATTCTTCACATTTTTCTAAGTACTTTCATAGTAGACGTTAATCCTAACATTTAAATGATGGAAAACAATACTTAAACTTAAATTTACTAAAATAGTAAATATATAAATAAAAATGAGTTTTGGGCCATTAGTCTAATGGAATCTGACAAAATAAATAGGTGATTTTAATAAAGCAACATAATCTGTCGTAATTGGGCGACACGTAGTTAAGTACTAAACTAAACAATCAATAGATTTGGCTTGAACCACTTTTTATACAAACTACAAGACTCAAAACCATTACATTCACTAACTCAACATCACTTAAAAACCTATGAGCAATCTCAAAACCCAGTTGCTCACAGGAGCACATTGGAACACCGTATTGGACTTGGATCGCGTGTCGAAAGTCCGATGACCGCGAAACTATAAAGTTATGATCACCTACTGGGCTTGACAACCACGTGGGAATCGAGTCCAAATAGTATCTAGAAATGCACAACTTGAGCCCGGAGCAAAGTGTTTGGGAAATGCGAATATCTTTAGAAAATGAACTCAAACTTAAGTGATTTGGGTCGTTCACTTACGGGCCAAATTTAAGGTTTCAGACCATCAGATTCTGACTCAACTACATCCTCGGATCAGGAGAATTTCCCTACACATGTCAGTGTACTTGTGGCCCTGATCGAGTGACGATAGTCGTTGAACTGAAACTGTCCCTCCATAGTCGATCTGTTAATCCGATCGGACCGAAATTGTATCCAGGCCTAGATCCATTGCTAGGGAACTTACCCTATACCATAAGTGAGTAATGGACCTCCCGATGGGCCCCAATCGTCAGAAACATTCACCCTTTGGATACAAACCAGGCATACCATGGCCCCGGGGCCATTTGCGTCGGTTCTGGGCCTATACAAGGGCCTTAACCCACCCCTCTCTCATTCCATATAATTTTCTCAAACCCTAGGTGAGAGAAGAGAGAAAAGAGGAGGAAAGAGTGAGGAGAAGAGAGAGAGATAAGGAAATCATTGCTGGGATTCACTCCCACGACTCCATACGCTGAATCGCCTCCCCACCATCACTACACGAATGATTCCAACTTCGATTTGGGTAAGAAATTCTAATCCTAATCTTGTTTTAGGAATCCAAATAGAAGAATCGATGAAATAGCTAACCCGCTTCATGATTTAGGTAGTCGTCGTGCTGTAGACGAAGTCATGGTGTACGAACCAAGTTCGTAACGAGCATACCGACGAAAGGTACGGACTATAAACGTTTAGGTTATGATTTTCAAGGCTTTCAATGTCAGCTAATGATTTATGTCTAACTTGATTACTGCTATATTATCTTAGTTATGACGTTTTCAATATATCATATATGTGTAAACTAGGTTGTATACAAAATGCATTCCATGTGTTTGTTGAAATCTTTGAATGAATATGAAATCACATTTGAGCTTGCATGACTATTAACCTAGGATTCATGTTTGTTGTATGTATAACAATCCCCATGTGACAGGACTTGCCATAATGTATGTCATAACTAATTTAGTCCATGTATAATACAAAATGCATTCCATGTGTTTGTTGAAATGATTGACTGAACATGAAATGGTGAATTGTGTTTGTTATGATTTCTAATCTAAGATCCATGTTTGTTACATGCATTATAGTCTATGTTGTGTAGGAAATTATTATAGTTCACGTCATAACTAATCTAGTCTATGTATTTGGTAATGTGTAGGCTAAGGGTTTGATAAAATGTCTGAATGAATAATTGTTTGTTGAATAGCAATTATTAAGGGTGTTGAGAAAGGATTCTCAAGTACCTTACCTATGTGTATAAATTCTTTCACGTAACTTTAATTTCACATATGTGATTTATGTATAAAAATGCCATGTTTAGTAGCATGCTTTATGTGTTTAATAAAATGCTCAAATGATTATTGTATTTAGATTGTTTGTTAAATGTTGTTATGACTATCACATGTGGTTACCTATTGTAATTAAGTATAATTGGGACTACTATATAGTCCAAGCAATCGGTAACAATTTCTGTTTGAGTGGTCGAATTAGTCTCGCCACATTTTGATGCGTTCGGTGAATCCGAGTCGTACGATAATTGTCAACAGTGGTACCATATCGATTAATTCAGCGTACGCTTGTACCAGTCAAACTTGTCTAATAAACCGATGGGCCTATTGTGTGTTTACCATGAATGAATGCTACTACTTAAATCTAAGGTACCACTTACCAATGTAAAAGTCTGTTTCAACCATGGTACCACGATCCGCTAAGACTTATGAGCCGGGCATGGTGGTATGGGAGACCATGGTCGAGTTGTTAGCCTACGTTAGGGTGACTAGCCTCCCTGTAGTGACCAGTGAGCAACCCAAAACTCGTGAGCCGAATACGGTGGTATGGGACACTATATTCAAACTGTCAGCCTACCTCGGTGCAGCCTGGATGTGGTTCCCAGTCAGGTTGGTGACAAGCCTTCGAAAATAGACTGTCAGTTAGTAGGGCATTGGTGGTGTGACCTTAAGTACAAAATAGGCCTACGCTGGCACTGACGAGCCTCTCATAGCGACATAGAGTGTAAACTCTCGAGCTTGCCTATCGTATGTGATTAACTAGGGTTAATGACCCTAGATGGATCATTGTTTGGGTAAATGATATAAAGGGAGGTACCTTAGCTTCCCAAACCTACTGTATAAATAGGTCTAATTAAGAACTTGGCTAACATGCACATGCACCACAATGCATGTGCCTTTGGCGATGGAGTTGAGCACAGTGGGAGTGTTGCATGCGCGACCGTGAGATGATGTCGCTGAGGGAGTACAGGCGAGGGCATGCATCATTATAGTATATCATCCCTGTATTAACAAGAGTACTTAGAACATGATTGTTGTACTGCTTTATCATTACTGCTTGATTGAATTGATAAAATGTTAACCTTTACTTTATAGTTCCACTGAATTAGCTACTCATTCCCACTTGGGACGGTGTTTTAAACACCACCTAGACTCTGGTTTAAATGCAGGTGATGGCGAGGTCTATACAGCAGAGTTAGACTTCGTAGGCGAGGAGGAAGAGTTCTCCTACGTTCAACTATCGGGCGGATCTATGTAGATCTCATACCGATGCGCAGGGACTACTAGGATACTTGTTTTGTTGAACACATTTACTTCTCGCATTTATATGGTTAGAAACAACACATGTATATATTTAGCCCAGCTTCATACTCATACTCCAAAATTTGTGAAACGTTTTCATAATTAAATGCATATATTTCAATCTTCCACTTGCCAAATTACATTAACTCTGGAGTATGATATGTTGTTTTAGTATAATCTTACTCATGTTTACTGCATTACTAATGGACGACATCTAAACAGCATTATCCATGTTGCATAAGTGATGCGTTGGAACTCGGGAGTAGAGCTTTACTCGACCCCTGAATTTCAGGGTGGTACATACCGTCCACCGAGTGGTCCCACCCGACGGTCCGTTTGGACGGACCTGATTGAAGGAAAAATACAAATGTCAGCTTGATTGTGGGGTGGCCCACTCACCTGGGAACCCACCTTGATGATGTATCACGTGCAAGCCGTCCAGCGGGCCTGGACGCTGATGTGTATTATATATATATATATATATATATATATATATAAAGTACATTATGGTGGGCCCCACATGGGACCCACCTTTACTATATGTGTTCCATCCATCCGTAGATTCCATCCACGTGGCCCACCATCCCATGAGATATGATCCTGATTGTCCAATCTTGGGACGTCCAGCAGCAACGTTGCTGCTGGACCATTTAAAGGAAAGAACGGTGGGTCTCACACGTGTGGACTCACCTTTAAAGCATGTATTTCATCCACGCCTTCCAGACGTGTGAGTCCCACCTGCAGTAACGTCCACAAGTTCTGTGGGCCATATGATGTATGCGTTCCACCAACCGTCCATCTAGTCAACGTTTTGCTAGGTGGGGCCCTCCTTAATATATGTACTGTATAGGCACACCATCCATCTGGACGATGTACATGGGCCACTCCATGATGTATGCATTTCATCCATCTGACCATCCATCCTTTTTTTTGTTGGTGGGACATGTATGTAGGACCCACTTTGATGTATTTATTCTGCATCCACTCCGTCCATCTGTCTTGGACGGGTGGAACGTACCATGATTTATGTATTTTATCAGCTCCATCAATCTGTAGGGGGTCCACCCTACACGTGTGTCTAACACCGTCCGCTGGATTGGGACTGTGGGACCCACCTTGAATGTATGTGTTTCAGCACCATCCAGTAATTGTTGGATGGTGGGGCCCACATTGATATGTGTAATATCCATGCTATCTAACTCATGGACCCCACCTTAATATATGTATTATATATTGCTCCGTCCATCCCTGGACAGCACCATGTAGGCCGATGTTTAATGTATACACTGGAAATCCAGTCGTCCACCTGTTTTACCAATGGGACCCACCCCTGATGTATTTATTCTATATCCATGCTATCTATCAGGTGGACCACACTACAACCAGTGAGGGATTGAATGTCTACCATTGAAACCCCTTTTGGGTGCACAGAAGTTTAGATCAATATGATATTTGTTTTCCCTCTTAATCCAGGTCTTTGTGACCTTATGATCGGTGGACCACATTGCAACTAGTGAGGGATTGAACGTCTACCATTGAAATCCCTTTTGGGTGCACAGAAGTTTAGATCAATATGATATTTGTTTTCCCTATTAATCCAAGTCTTTATGACCTTATGATCAAATTGGATGGAGAATGTACGTTATGGTGGGCCCTACCTTGATGTATTTATGGCCCATCCATGGGGACCACTTGGATGTATTTGTGGCCTATCCATGAGGCCCACCCTGATGTATTTGAGGCCCATCTTGCAGGGTCCACCCATTGTATATTGAGGCCCATGGGTTGTGGCCCATTGTGATGAATTTTCGGCCCAGATAGCAAGGCCCGATGTGATGTATGAGAGGCCCCT
Source organism: Magnolia sinica (assembly GCF_029962835.1). Lineage (NCBI taxonomy): Eukaryota > Viridiplantae > Streptophyta > Magnoliopsida > Magnoliales > Magnoliaceae > Magnolia > Magnolia sinica. The sequence goes on along the minus strand of NC_080574.1, from coordinate 113,653,504 downwards.
TTATGATGTATGTGAGGCCCACATGTTGCGGCCCGATTTGATGTATTTGAGGCCTATTGTGATGTATTTCTGGCCCATAAGATGCTGCCCATTGTGATGTATTTAGGCCTAGGTATGTGGCCCATTGTAATGTATTCGTGGCCCATTTGGCGAGACCTGATGTGGTGTATATGTGGCCCTTGAGTGAGGCCCATTGCGATGTATATTTGGCCTTTGTGTGAGGGCGAGGGCCCACTATACGTATGGCTCTATGTGGGCCACTCCTTAGGAGCAATGTTGGTTAAATGACCACATTGATGAGCAATGATAGTTAAATGTCCACATTATGACCTTCCCTTAGGCCTTGATAATCTCATTCTCATCATTCTCTTATGGGTTAACCCTAATCGGTGGGCCCCATTCGCCACGTTCTATCGGATTTGATATGACCATGGTCGAGGGCCAATCTTTATATTATGGTTGAGCGGTTGTTCATCTATGGACCCCGCCTTGTTTATGTGCCAATTGTCGAGGCCGATTCCAATTGTCGATTCTGATTGTCGAGGCTGATTCCAATTGTCGATTCCAATTGTCGAGGCCTATTTCGATTGTCGATCCAGATTGTTAGGCCGATTGTCAAGGCCGATTCTGATTATTGATTCTAATTGTCGAGGCCGATTCCAATTATCGATTCCGATTATCGAGGATAATTGTCAAGGTCGATTCCGATTGTCGAGGTCGATTATCAATGCTAGTTACCGATACCGATTATGAGTATATGATATCGAGATCGATTATCGATACTGATTATGAGTATGTGACAACATAGCATCATGATACATGCCTATACGCATCATCTACATGTTTGTCATGAGATGTGGTTGACCATTGCATATGTCATTGGGCAGGTTGTTATAAGACTCCCTGATAGGCGAAGGTTATCTCACATGAGCGCATGATATATGCAGGATTGATGCATGACTGAATTGTATGACTCATGCATATTGCTTGTGTGTTGTGATTACTGTACGCCCTAGCGACATCAGGGCCGTAGCCTCCACAAGCATGTCATGGATGGCTAGATGGGTCACCGAAAATGTTTGGTTCGAGCATCTGGGCACTTTAGATGTACGTGGGTGAAAGTCTCTAAATCTCCATGGCCAGGAGACGCCCTAACGTCGAGACCGAGTGGATACATGAGCGCCCGAGTGCTGAATACTAGGAGGCCGCGTCTCCCACTGTGTCGTGGTCAGTTGGGAGGGGGTATGGCTTTATCTGCCTAAGGGTAAGGGGCATAGCTAGGCTGAGTTTGACCAGCTCGTGAATGGGTCCGCTATCGATGTGCCGGGTTGATATTGGCTTACTACTGGTTAGGCGGATAGTGAGGTCTCTTCCACTTGCATGGTCGGGCGTCAATGGGCGGCGATTACATGTAGACTGTACTAGACCCCAGTGATGATCCCAAAGATGTATAGTACTGATTTGTGGAGCAGGAGTTGCATACTCAACATTATATTCATTCATTCATTCACTATCCACTCGGGCTGGTGGTGCACAACTAATCGTTATGTGTACTTTCGCAATGGCCGAGATTTCGATTGGGGTGCCCGACTAACCTAAGATCAGGAGCTTACCACATTGAGTCTATCTATTCAAATTTAGGTATAGGACTGGTTTGGATAGAAGTCCTTTGTGATAGGCCACATAGCCTGCGATACCACGTACTATCATCCCGAATTCACATTACGGCTTAGTCATTTCATTTGCACCACATATTGTATATTGAATTACATCCTCGGCATATGGCATTCTGGGTTGCTGTGTTTCTGCATTTATATGACCTAGATAAGGTTGATGGTATTCATAGCTTTTCTAAATTGCATATTGTGTTGCATCCTCGATATCTGATATCTAGTTTATTATGTTTCCTCATTATATAGTCGATTTATATTACTTTCTCAGTATATGATATTGGCTTGCTATGTCTTTTCATCATATATCCTAGATGAGGTTAATGATATCTTTATGGACTTGTCAGTATTTCTGCTTACTTTGATATCGTATGATTCATGATCTTACCAGTATTTCCGATGTTGTATGATTATAGTATTATATTGAATACTTGGCACTTATCTTGTTCACACACTCACACCACCCTTTAAGCTTTCTATAAGCTTATGCATGATAGATGCGTGCAGCTAATGTTGGTTGTAGCAGTGTGGAGCTTGGAGCATGTAGCTGACTTCTAGAGCTTGATTTTGACATACGTATTTCCCTTTCAGCATTATATTTAAATGTTTATATTAGTGGATATGTGATGATGATGTTGTCTTTGTGATTTAGGTAAACTTATGGTTATGCTTCTTACAAGATAAATGTACGTTGAAAAATCCTCTTTATAGGATCCCAGGATTGGAACCTGACATATGGGAGCTGGGATCCGAGAATGGGATACTACGGAGGTTGTCGATACCAGGTTCAGCGATCGGGATTCCTGTGAATCCGATTCCGGGTTTGGGGCGTGACAACCGTCAACTTAATAAGGCAACTATCAAGAACAAGTACCCGCTGCCGAGGATAAATGATTTATTTGATCAATTGAAGGGAGCTAAATACTTTTCAAAGATAGACCTACGATCTAGATATCATCAGTTGAGGATTAGAGATGAAGATGTACCCAAGACTGCCTTGAGGACTCTGTACGACCATTATGAATTTCTAGTGATATCCTTCGGACTAATGAACGCTCCAGTAGTATTCATGGACCTCATGAACAAGGTCTTCAAACCGTATTTGGATCGATTCGTGATAGTGTTCATAGATGATATTTTAATTTACTCTAAGACACAAGAGGATCATGCTGAACACCTTCGAATAGCTCTTTAGACTCTAAATGACAATTGGTTGTATGCCAAAGCTTCAAAATGTGACTTTTGGAAGAATGAAGTAAAGTTTTTGGGATACGTGGTATCAGAAAAATGAGTGTTGGTAGACCCATCAAAAGTCGAAGCAGTGTTAAATTGGGAGCAACCCACCAATGTGACAGAAGTGCGCAGTTTTCTCAGATTAGCTGATTATTATAAAAGGTTCATTGAGGGATTCTCTAAGATAGCAAGGCCATTGACTAACTTGACCAAGAAGGGTACTTCTTTTAAATGAAATAAAAATTACAAGCATGCTTTCTCTGAGTTAAAGAAGCGATTAACGGAAGCCTCATTACTTTCTTTACCAGCCGAAGGAGAAAGATTTATGGTATATACCGATGCATCTTATCAAGGGTTAAAATGTGTGCTAATGCAAAGTGGTAAAGTAATAACATTTACATCAATGCAGTTGAAACCTCATAAGTAGAATTATCCCACTCACGACTTAGAGCTTGCAGCTGTAGTGTTAACTTTAAAATTTTGGAGGCATTATCTTTATGGTGAGCAGTTTGAAATGTATGCGGATCACAAGAGTTTAAAGTATCTTTTTTATCAAAATGACCTAAATATGTGGCAGAGGAGATGAATGAAATTCTTGAAGGAATATCATTTCGACATCTTCTATCATCCAGGCAAGGCGAACGTCATAGCGAACGCGTTAAGCAGGAAGATGCGAAGCTGTTGACAAGTTTAATGATTAAAGAATGGGAGATGCTTAATCTAATTAAAGATTTTGATGTCAGACTTCGTATCGATGAACCTTGGGCTTATATCGGTAACTTAGTGGTGTAGCCCACTCTAGTAAGTAATCTCTTAATTATATATTTAAATTAGTCCTTTAATTCTTATATTAGGATGTAGTTATTCGGGATTTTCTTTTTCACGTGCGATGAATAATAGAAGTGCAGAATAATGATGCATGGCTACAAGAGAAAATAACAGAGGAAGCAAGAAAGGACAACTTGGAGTGACGAGTAGGCTCTGCTGGTAGGTTCAGATTTCGAGGGAGGTTATCTGATCCTGACATATCTAAATTGAAATAAGATGTCTTAGATGAGGCGTACCGTACAAAATTCACCATCCACCCAGGAGGAATTAAGATGTAACATGATGTGCGGCGTCAATATTGGTGGAGTAATATGAAGAGGGAGATAGCCAACTACGCTGTAAGGTGCATTACCAGCCAGTAGGTTAAAGTGGAGCATCAGAAGTCGTCGAGACTTTTACAATTGTTATGGGTTACAAAGTGGAAGTGTGAGCACATATCGATGGATTTTATTGTCAAACTACCGAAAATAAGCCATCATAATGATGTAATATGGGTGATCGTTGATAGGTTAACAAACTCAGTACACTTCCTTCCTATACGTATTTCTTCATCCCTAAACAAGTTAAGCAAATGGTATATCAAGGAGATCATTAGGCTTCACGGTATTCTTGTGTCCACTGTATCCGATTGAGACCCCAGGTTTACATCACGCTTTTGGAATAGTCATTAGAAGGCCTTGGGAACAATGTTAGACTACAGCACAGCTTTTCATCTACAGATTGACGGACAAACGGAGTGGGTAAATCAAATCCTAGAAGACATGATTCGCAGCTGCATTCGTAACTTCAAAGGAAATTAGGACGACCACCTCTATTTAGTAGAATTCGCTTACAACAATAGTTTCCAGTCCAGTATTAGCATGGCGTCATTTGAAGCTTTATACGGAAGACCAAACAGATCACCAAGTTGTTGGACCGAAGTGGGTGAAAGAACATTGTTGAGACTGGAACTAGTGCAAGAGACATCCAAGAAGATTGTTGTTATCAAAAAATATCTACATACCGCTCAGAATCGCTAGAAGAGCTACGCCAACAATCGCCAAAGGAACTTAGAGTTCGCCATAGGAGACCATGTGTTCATGAAGGTATCCCTGATGAAAGGAGTTATGTGATTTGGAAAGAAATGAAAATTGGTACAATGCTACATCAGACCATTCGAAATCTTGCAGAGAGTAGGCCTTGTAGCCTACAGACTAGCCTTACCTCCTTAGCTTATTGGCGTCCACGACGTATTTCACGTATATATGCTTCGAAAGTATGAAAGAGATGCATTGCATTTCATTAACTGAGAGCCATTGGAAATCCGAGAGGACTTATCTTATATAGAGCAACTGATTCGCATTCTCCACAGAAATGAGCAAGTACTTCAAACAAGAACAATACCACTCATGAAGGTTCAGTAGGGGCATTATGGCGAGGATGAAACTTCTTGGGAGCGAGAGGATGAAATCCGAGAGAAGTACTTTCATCTCTTCATATGATAGGTGTGTTAAATTTTGGGAACAATTTTTGTTAAAGGGGGTAGAATGTAACAACCTATTTTTTTTAGAACCAACCCCACCGTCCTTTTTCATGTGGCCCACCTGAGTTTTGGATCAGCCTCATTTTTGGCATCATGTCCTCTCATGGTCAGCCTAAGATGATGGATGGAGTGGATTTATAGCATCATTAGTGAGACCCACCACATCTATTAAAAAAACAGAATTATTTGCGCGACGTGCGAAAGCACGTCACTGCCTGAACCTACTCCTCAACTCTCCCTTCTTCCTTCTTTTTCGTATGGTAATGGGCACCAGACCCTCCCACCAAACGAAACTGTCCCATATTCCCCACTCTTCCATTCCATTTCTCACCAGCTTTAAATAAAAATAAAAATTAAAAAAAATGAAAGAAAACAAAGAAACAATCAATTCAAAAGGAGAGAGAGAGAGAGAGAGAAGGAGAGAGAGAGAGAGAGAGAGAGAGAGAGAGAGAGAAGACAAGGAGAACTCTGTAGATCAAGAGAGAGATCGATATTGAATCAAGCCCTTTCAAGTTGAATCAACAGAAATTTTTTAAAATGTAGGTGATCTTATACGAATTTGGAATTTTAGATTTTCATGTTTTTAAATTCGAATTTTCATGCAATTTTATTTATAATTAATTAATTAAAATTCATATAATAGGATAGTTAATCCTTTAATTTTAAAATAAATTATTCCATGTTCTTGGTGTAATTCTAACTCATATATGAAATTTGTAGATGCTTTTTTTTATTAAATTTTTGTTATTAAAAAATTATATATAATTAATTTTAAATATAAAATTCTTAAGAATTATTAATTTTAAATTATTGCTAAAAATGTTTACGTAAATTTATGGTTTCAATTTGTTGTAATTATAGACTCTTTTGAATTGAACTACTTTACCATCAACAATATAAAACCCACTTTAAATTTATGGATTCCTTAATTAATTGAAATTCATTTATATTTAACTTCAAATTAATCTAGAAATTTATTAAAAAATAATAATTAATGTTATAAATAAATTAACTTAAATACAAATTATAAGAAAATTTGATGTATATAAATTAAATTAGTAGCATAAATCCTCTTGAAGATTTTAAAATTTTAATTTGATATATTGATTAACATTTCGGAATAATTAATTCAATAAATTTAACATATACAAAATATAGATCCAAGACTTTAGATTAGTTGATTTATTAACCTAAATCAAGAATTATCTTAAGATGTTTGATTAAGTTATAAGTTTATATTATAATTTAATTTGCAGTTACTATTGATAAAATTAATAGTAATTACGCTCACTTGGAGTATGAATTCAATTCAAATATTAACTAAATCCATTTGAAATTAATTAAATGAGATTAAAATTATTTATGGAATTGTTGAGAATTATAGAATTTTGTGTTTGGCGATTAATATAAACTTTAGTATATATGGTTAAATAATTATTTAAGTTAGAATTTTAATATTATAATTTTTTATATTATTTCAAAATTTTAAAAATTAATTAGTTATATCAATATATAAAATATAAAAAGAAAATCATAAATTTAGAGCTCAAATAAAATTTTCAGATAAGTCAAGGGCTTTGGCATAAATTTTCACACTATTACGAAACACGGCCTGTACCCTTAGAAAATTCAAATTACTGTCGGTTACAATAAACAGCCTTTTTTCTTACAATTTTATAGGCTAAATTTTTATCAATATTAAATTTGTACACCTTGTATAAATTCTGCATTGTAACGTAGAAATTAGATTTATTAAATTATTTTATTGTTGATTTTAGAATTATTTGTGTCGTTCATGTGTCTCTATTGTTTATTGAATTTAAAAAAAAAAACAGTGAGAAAAAAGAAATAAAGTATATTTGTATCAGCAAGTTGGGCGATCGTGTCCCTTGGGTGATAAACCCTAAAGCCAGCAAGTAGGGCAATCGTATTCCTTGTGTGAAAGACCCTATAACCCATTGGATCTTTCGGAGTCTCCTTTAAGTACGGCGTATGAGTACAATCGTGTGCGTGGACATACATCAGAAGTACAACTAGAGCAATAGTCTGACCAACTAACGTATAAATGGGTCCCTGATCACCACAAGGTACCGATGCATGGGCGTTAATGTAACGTGGTCATACACTGAGTACGGTGTTGTAATTAATCTTCTATGTTTATTTAATTATTCATGTTGAATCATCAATAGTATCGTATGCATATCATTTTTACATTCTTTTTACTCAATATTAGCATAAGTTCTGTTGTTATATTTATTCAAATATATTACTTACTTAAAGACATAAGAAATCTAGATCTTCACATTTGTGTCTAAGACGATCCTACTGAGTCGTTGTAGTCAAGTTAAATTTAAATCATACAAGTGTCGAGTTAGAATATTTCGAGTAGGCAAGGTTTTATTATTAGTTGCATTAGGTTTAGTTTGAAATTTCAATATTAATATAATAAGTTAAGTTATTTAATTTAATTAGTTGCTTAAGTTGTAGATTGTATAGTACACTGTTGTTTAATTAAGTTTGAAAATTAATAGTTATCCTCCTTTATTTTATATATACATAGCCTTGTAGGATTGAGTATTTACTTGTGCATTAATGATAATATATAAATTGTAACTCACGTGCTTAGAATTTGAGTATTGAGTAGCCTTGCTCGAGTACCTAAATTATGGGGCGTGACACACTCGATGTATATTTTCCATCCAACCTGTTCATGAGGTCATGTCGAGACATAGGTTTTCTGCCAAATCCTTCACCAAGAAGTTCTTGAGCTAGGATGCTAGGTGGGGCCCATCATGATGTTTGGGATAAATCCACCCGTCCGTATGTTTTGTGAGACCATTACAGGACATGAGACCAAAAATGAGGTATGAGGTAAATTTGAATATAAAGTGGAGCATACAAGAGGAGAAACTAAGGAAATAGCTTCCTGCCATTAAAACCTTCATGGGCTCCAACTGGATGTTTATATGCCATCTAAATCCTTTATAAGGTCATGAAGTGAAATCACAAAATATTTTATACTAAGCTATTGTGGCTTTATGAATGTTTCACTAATGACCATTGAATCCCCACTATTTCTTCTCCTATGGTTCACTTGAATTTTAGATTTGCCTAACTTTTGGTCTCATGTTCTATATTAATATCACAAAACAGATGGACATGATATATTTATCCCAAACATCATGGTAGCCCTACATAGTATCAACCCGCGTACGTCACGTTGAACTGGAAAGGAAAACACGGATATAAGCTTGATTCCCTTATCGGGGGTGACTAACAATGCTGTGTGCTAACAAGCTATTGAAAAAAAAAAAAAACAGAAGGCTTGATTAAAAGCCACTGTGCCCCGAAGAAGATTTTAATGGTAGGCGTTCAATCTCAACTACGTTGTCCATTTGAGTTTTGGATCTGCCTCATTTTTATGAAAAAAATAATAATAATAAATAGACGGTGTGGATAATACTCAAGCATCACGGTAGCCCCTCAGAACCTCCGCTTAGGCCAAGGTCGGGACAGGCGGGGTATAGTACCCTGTCCGCGTCCGTACTTCATGATATCTTATGCGAGCAAACGCACCCATAGCCATTTGATTTCGAGCATCGAGTTTTGGCCACAGACCATTTTATCTCAGCCATCCATCTGTTACCCAGATATTGGATGGTTACGATCATTCTATTTGTACGGTTCTAGGGTAGATCTTCATCCACGTTGGCCACGTGATTTGGATAGACTAATTGATTTGATAGACTGGACTGATGTTCCCAACTTCCCGTAGACCACGGGAATCGGGGATAGCTCAGCACCACCAAAAAATGAAAATTCCCGTACAAGAGTGCACTTTGAAAGTATGCTTGCCGCACATATTATATTGGGGGAACACGTGTGTAACATCGGATCCGTTCATCAGTCGATCCTCAATTTACTGGTCCCATATCCCAAAAATAAACCTGATACAATAATAATCTGGGCCACAATGGGCCAAAATCCAAAACTTCCATCCCTCAAATTAAAGAAAGTGAAAAAAAGTAATGGACGGTCCAAATCGCTAACCCAACCCACCATGGATGGTGGATAACAGAAATTGCTGATATTAACCAGCTGATCGTATTTCTCTTTTCAAATTTGGACCACTCAATATTTTAATTTCAACCACTCATTTGATAGCTATCTATTAATTAGATGGTTAGGAGTGCATGATCAGTGCGATTTTAATGATGTGCTCTACCCACAATGGGACCCACAATTTGGACGGTCCAGAGAGCTGTACATTAATGCCAAATGTGAGAAACATGAATAACCACCCTTCTTTTTTTTTAAGTTATGCAAAAGTAACACGTGTCCATTAGAACGCACCAGAAGGTCCAAATAGACACCTGACCCCACCATGTCCACCATGAGGAGATGGCTCTACCACATTTCGGTTCCACCTGCTTATACCATAAATGCACGTATTTTCTAAATTTGGTTTAGCCTAAATAAACATTGGGTCCAACCTTAGTGGAGGCCTACTCATTTCTTAAATCTGGTGCGCTGACCCCATGACGCAGGGCAAGGAAGGACGAAGGACGTGTGGAAGTCGAGCACCATGTTCCATAGGGGAAATCTACCTCGAATTCACGAAGCTACTTTGGACTCCTCACAGAGATGCCTCCGATTGACAGAGAAAATAAGAAAATAGAAATAATTTTTTAAAGAATTGAAATAAATTAATTGATGATCAAAAATAAGTTTACAACCCCTTAAATAGTAATATGAACCCTCCAAAGAAGTTTGGGAATCAAACTACAAGTAAAACTCCTAGAAATAGTGACTTATTATAAATAGTAAACTTACTATTTATAGATGATCAAGATTTCTAGACCTCATGGTTTTCGACCAAAAATAGTTAAGTGTCCTATTTGCCTCAACCATGTTATTCTCATCATTCTTCTAAGCACTTTTGGATATAACTCATAAAGCCCAACGGAAGAAAAGTTATAATTAAACTATAAATGGTAAATTGAAAATAAAATGGGAATTCGACTATCAATCTTATGGAATCTTGCAAATTCGGTGTGGGTCACCCGACATAGTGGGGTTAGATAGTTAAAGTAGTTTCTCCTACCCCAAAATCATATATGGCATATTGGATAACTCATTCCAATTTGCGAGATGTACCCATTTTAAGTTTTTGACGGTTCGGACTTCCGCCTCTGATCAAGCCTTCTCTAGTCTATCTTGGCCATGAAACTGTCCGTGACGCACTCTACATCAGCCCATTGCTAGTCTCCTAAATAAGATTTAAGTATTATTTTAGAAAATATTTCATAATAAAGGCTAGAAAATACAAGCATGCTTATTATACACATACATACACATAGGAGTGGGTCAAGTTAGGGTTGTAGGCTAACCCAAGTGTTGCGCAGCACGCCAACAACGCAGTGAACCGAGATTCAATCTCCGGTCTTACCCAAAAACGATAAACAATAAGAATATAAACTAGAAACAGATCAAAGTAATTCAAACAAACCACAAGACAAGATATACGTGGAAAAATCCCAAACTAGGGTAAAAAATCCCGGATACAAACTTCCACTATGAAGAAAAATGAAGATTATAAGGCAATATACTAACCTCTCTCTTGAAAATATAGAGAAAACCCTTTGCCAATACCTTAGAATTATTTCTCATACCCTAGAAAAGCCCTAGGGACACATATTTATAGTTTAGGCAACTTCTCTTTCGCACCCTTGCGAAAATCGACTCAAATTTCCGTAATCCGCATCAAATCTGGAAACGAATCTGCGTAACCTCGACTAGTCAAACAGACTGCACAACCGGTCAAGCGGACCCCTTGACCGGTCGAGTATGAGCCACAACCAGTCGAGCACTTAGAAACCCAAAAATTGATGCTTGCTGGACTTTGCATCGAGCTAGTCCACGACTGGTCGTGGGGGCTGCATGTCAGGTCGTGTGGCCTCCAGATGTGGCTACACATCTCAACAATCTCCCACTTGGAGACACATCGACATAAACCTTCGTCTTCTACATCCAGAGTGCACCACCTCCCCGTCTTCAAGCCTGAAGACTAATCAAAGCTGAACAAAGTTTCAGCTTCTCCCGTGTGACTGCGTTGGTCAGCATATCCGCATGATTCTCACTTGTATGAATCTTCTCCAGAGCAATCGATCCATCTTCCAGTAACAAACGTATGAAGTGATATCTGATGGCAATATGCTTAGTCCTTGAATGAAAGGCTGAATTCTTAGCCAAGTGTATTACACTCTAATTGTCACTGTACAGCTTGCAATCTGTTTACTTCTTACCCAACTCTTCCATGAAACCTTGCATCCACACCATCTCCTTGCATGCTTCTGTAGCCACAACATATTCTGCTTTCGTCGTACTGATAGATACTATCTTCTATAACTGAGAGACCCAACTGACTGTAGCACTACCCAGAGTAAAGACATAACCTGTAGTGCTTCTTCTGCTGTCGATATCTCCTGTCAAATCTGAATCCACGTAGCCTTGTAGCTTGATTTTCGATCCACTATAGCATAACCCTACATCATTAGTACTTACCAGGTATCTAAGGATCCACTTCACAGCTTCCCAATGTTCCTTCCTGGGGTTATTCATGAACCTGCTTACAACTCCCACTGTTTGAGTAATGTCTGGCCTCGTGCTCACCATAGCATACATGAGACTCCCAATAGCTGACGTGTATGGGACTTTAGCCATGTAATCTCGTTCCTCCTGCATCTTTGTACCTTGCTCCTTAGATAGCTTGAAGTAGTTAGCTAATGAAGTGTTAACCGGCTTAGCACCTCTCATATTGAATCAATCAAGTACCTTAGCTATATACTTTGCCTGTGACAAAACTAATTTCTTATTTTCTCTGTCATGCTTTATCCTCATGCCTAGGATTTGTTTTGCAGATCCAAAATCCTTCATGAAAAATTCTCTAAACAGTTGTCTTTTGAGATCTGAGATGTCCTTCATGCTTGAACCGGCTACAAGTATATCATCAACGTACAGAAGAAGGATGATGTACGACGTATCAAACTTCTTCAAATAACAACAATGGTCTTCATGACATCTCTTAAAACTGTTTCCTAACATGAAACTGTCGAAATTCTTATACTACTGCCTTGGGGCCTACTTCAGGCCATATAGACTCTTTTTCAGTCTACACACCTTGTTCTCCTTTCCTGGTGCCACGTATCCTGTCGGCTGATGCATATATATCTCTTCTTCAAGGTCCCCATGAAGAAAGGCTGTCTTAACACTAGCTGCTTTAGATGTAAGTCCTCTGTAGTCACTATACTTAAGACCATACGAATCGTAGACATTTTCACCACAGGTGAAAATATTTTAGTGAAATCGATACCTGACTTTTGTTGAAACCCTTTCACAACCAATGTAGCCTTGTACCATTTCGAACCATCGTGCTCCTCCTTCAGTCTATAAACCCACTTACTATGAAGAGTTTTCTTACCCTTGGGTAGAGTGACTCGCTCCCATGTAAGATTAGCTTCAAGAGAGTCCATCTCATCATCCATGGCCTGCTCTCACTTAACCTATGTCTTCGACTATAATGCCTCTCAAAACATTCTGGTTCACTATTATCTGTCAGCAGTAGATAATATAAGGAGGGTGAGTATCAGACTGTGGGTCTCCTCTCTCGAGTAGACCTTCTCACAACCGGTTTATGTGGCTCTGCCTCATAATGCTCCTATGCATGATCATCCTGTGGCGCTGTAACACCCGTATCCGGTAACTCTTCCAACTCTACGAATTCTTTTTTCTCGACTTATTTTCCTGCACACTGTCCTTATGCATCACTTTTTCATTAAAGATTACGTCCTTACTTCTGATGATTTTTCAGTTTTCTGCATCCCAAAACTTATAGCCAAAATCATGCTGCCCGTAGCCTATAAACGTGCACCTCCTGAACTTCGCATCCATCTTGTTTCTGTGCTCTGCATCAATGTGAACATATGAAGTACAACCGAATACTCTGAGATGTGCAAGGTTCACCTCTTTTCCAGTCCACGTTTCTTCTAGTAGCCCTCCATCCAATGGTGCTGAGGGACTTCTATTGATGAGATATGCCGCAGTATTCACAGCATCTGCCCAAAAGGTCTTGGGCAATCTTGCATGTAACCTCATGCTCCTGGCGCGCTCAGCTACACCATTCTGTTGTGGTGTCCCTGAAATCGTTTTCTAATGTTTGATTCCATTTACTGCACAATACTCCTCAAATCTCTTATCGCAATACTCTCCCCCGTTATCAGATCTGAGACATTTTACTGTTTTACCTGTCTCATTTTCTACCATAACTTTTCACTTCTTAAATACATCAAATACATCAGATTTATATTTTAAGAAATAGACCCACAGTTTTCTACTAGCATCATCAATAAAGGAAACAAAATAACGTGAGCCACCAAAAGATAATACCTGTGCTGGTCCCCAGACATCAGTGTGTACAAGCTCCAATAGATGCGTCTTTGGAGCGCGTCCCATCTTCTTGAAGCTTACCCTTTTTTGCTTGCCATACACGCAATCCTCACAGAATTTTCAAGTCAATAGACTTCAGCCCTGGTAGCTTCCCTTTTAACAATAACATTTTCATCCATTTCTCACTCATATGTCCCAACCTCTGATGTCATAACTGCCCATTCACTCCAGTTGATGTGACTGCGAGTGGACTATACGATCCTAAAGTCACATACAAAGTACCTTCCTTCTTGTCTCGAGATATCACCAATGCACCTTTTGTGATCTTTCAGGAATAACTGGTGAATGTCGTCACATAACCGGTATCGGCCAACTCCCCCACTGAGCTCAAGTTATATTTCAAACTCGGTACATGTCTGACATCCTTCAATTTAAAAGTCGTTCCATTTTTCTGATTTACATGAACGTCCCCCTTTCCAACAATACTGCACGGCTTATCATCACCTAGGTAGACTCTCCCGAAGTCACCTGATACATAATTACGCAGAACTTCCTTACATGAAGTGGCATGAAACGAAGCACTCGAGTCTATAACCCAAGACTCATTCCTCGCATCAAGAGACAAGATCAACGCCTCTATGTCACTCTCCTCAGATAGATTCACTGAATCCTTCCCACCTTGAGAGCTTCCTTCTTGTTTCTTGAGCGCCCTGCAATCACGTTTCATATGCCCCTTCTTTCTGCAATGCCAATACCCATCTTTGTCTTTCGGTCCCTTGGACTTCTTCCTGGACTTAGAATGTCCGTGTTTATTGCCTCCTTTGTTCAGCGATCTTCCTCTTCCTTCAATGTTTAAAGTATTCCCTGAATCGCCTAAAACTCCTGATGCCTTTCTTTTAGATTCTTCGCTGAGAATTAGACCGGCCACATCATCAAATTTCAGCTTTGTCAATCCTGAGGAATTGCTCACAGCAATCACCAAACCTTCCCAACTGTCTGGCAAACTAAACAAGATCAATAATGCCCTAACCTCATCCTCAAAAACAATGCGAACGGATTCCAACTGGCTCGTGACTGTGTTGAACTCGTTTAGATGTTCAGCCATGCTCCCACCATCTGACATCTTCATGTTAAATAACTGTTTCATAAGATAAACCTTGTTGGACGTTGAGAGTTTTTCATACATGATGGCTAGGGCTTTCATTAATTTTTTTGTGGTTTTCATCTTAGATATATTGAAGGCGAAACTCTTAGATAAAGAGAGTCGGATTGTTCCTAAAGCCTTTCGATCCAATAAAAACCATTCATCATCTGTCATTTTCTTTGTTTCTTCTCTTTTCCTCCTAGACGAATATAGAGGTCCTTCTGATACAGATAATCCTCCATCTGCATCTTCCAGAAGACAAAGTTTAAACCATCAAACTTCTCAATTCTAGTATTCCCTTCTTCCGTCATCGCTCCCAATAGAACTAAACCAATAGCTCTGATACCAGTTGTTGCGCAGCACGCCAACAACGCAGTGAACCGAGATCCAATCTCCAGTCTCACCCTCAAACAATAAATAAGAAAAAAATATAAACTAGAAACAAATCAAAGCAATCCAAACAAACCACAAGACAAGATATACATGAAAAAATCCCAAACTATGGTAAAAAAACAATGGACGCAAACTTCCACTATGAAGAAAAACGAAGATTACAAGGCAATATATTAACCTCTCCCTTGAAAATAAAGAGAAAACCCTTCACCAACACCTTAGAATTATTTCTCATACCCTAGAAAAGCCCTAGGGACACCTATTTATAGTTTAGGCAACTTCCCTTTCGCACCCTCGTGAAAACCGACTCAAATTTCCGCAGCCCGCATTAAATTCGGAAACGAATCTGCGTAACCTCGACTGGTCGAACAGACTGCATGACCGGTCGATTGGACCCCTCAACCAGTCGAGCACGGGCCACGACCGGTCGAGCACCTCGGAACCCAAAAATTGATGCTCACTGGACTTTGAGTCGAGCCAGTCCACGACTGGTCGTGGGGGCTACACGACTGGTCGAGCAGGGGCCATGACCGGTCGTGCAGCCCCCAGATGAGGCTCCACATCTCAACACCAAGCTCAACCCAACTGTAAAATGGGTCAATCCAACTTGAACAAACCTTAGTTATCATAAGCTCATCCAAATCGTCTTGGGTTGGGTACGGTCTGAGAGAAGGAAAGATGTTAACAAGAGAGGAGGAGAGCCGGAAGATTAGATGGAAGGATTTCGACCGTAATAGGCCTTTTGGTGACTGGATCCGGTATGTGAGCCGGCATGCCAAGTAGGCCAATGATCAGAACAGTCCATGTTGTGGAATCTATGTTATAATTAAGGCCCAACTCAAGAAGCTCACATTTAACATATGATTACAACCATCACTAACAATGAAAGTGATGACTTCCAATGGCTTTCATTGGAAGTCATTGGAAGTAGCAAGAGTATGAGCGGTTCAAATCATTGGAGTATCTCATCATGTGGGAACCTAATGGGTGGTGGCAGACACTCCATCGGCGAATCACGACCATCGGAAAAGGAATTCATTGCGTAATGTGTAGAGCTTTGCTAAGTTTATACATGTGTATAAGTCAACTAATGCACACTAGTCAGGTGGGCCATAATTAACTGTATGGTCATGGAAAATTGGATGAAGTTTTCTAATTCTTTGGCTTATTTCTAACATTGTGACACACCCACTGATTAGACCACATTTGCCTATCCACGTGATAGATGGTTTGAATGTTTCACCTGTGTGCGAGGCTAGATATATAGTGGTGTGTACGCATTGATTGAAGTATGCATGCAAGTCAACTCCATGTTGTTAAGATTTTTGGAATATAGCGGAATATTTGTTGGACATGGGCACGTGGGGCTCACTTGTGTGCAATCACTAGAAGACTTGTTTTCTCTCCATGGTTAAAAGTTGAATTTGAACTTCAACTTTGAATACAGATTAGATAAGGAGATCGATTGAAATCGGATATCCTCCAACTTCATTCAAACTCTATGGGATTTTCATATAAAAGTGAAGGAGTTCTCTCGTGAAAATAATCTGAAAATCACGAGAGGCTAGAGAAATAAATGTCATATCCTTATATGTCCATTTGGATCGTCCCTTAAACAATCCAAGCCGCAGATCATAGTATGGAACCATCCTTACTGTAGAATCAAATGGGTGATCAAACACATCTACTCTTGTAGTGGTTATGTGGATCACTGGACCTACATCGTCTATCACCAGCTTTTGTGAAGGTCTCATATCATTTAGACCGTCGAATCCTACAGGCCCACTCTTCCGCATCGAGACTTTCAGTGGTATCAGAGCGACTCAACAATGGTTCTCTAATTTAATGTTGAAAGTATCGTGTTGACGTAAGCAGGCCTTTAATATAAAATTATATCATTTTTTCGTTAAGCTTTTATTTTATTAAAACATATCGATCATACTTCATTAAAATATTTAGTGGTTGAGGGATTAATTAATAAAAATGAGAATAATATTAACATATTCAATCAAATCCTACAGAAAGAGAGATTGATGGTTTGAACATAAGAGGGGGATTGTGTTGAAACCTTAATAAAAGGCTATGAAATCTAGATAAACATCTAGAAAGAAAACTTGAGAGGGTTTAAGCTGTGTAAGAAATACTAATATTGTAAAATATCCTTTTGATTAAAAGAGATTGAGATTTTGCAAAATAAAGAGATACAAAATTCCTAAGATAGATTTTATTGAATCCTAAGGAATAGTATGGGCTAGGATACGGGCCTCACAGCTCTCCCCTCCTAATAAAAATTCCGTCCTCGAAATTTAAATCAGAACACGACCAATAAAGAGCTCACCAAGAGAGGGAAATCCTTTCCGAACACAACATGCCCGCATAATCAAACACCTAAGATATGGGGACAACGCCTGCGAATCTCAGCCTTCTGCTCCCAAAATGCCTCATGAATGCTATGATGATCCCACTAATATTAGATCTCGGATTAGAAATGATCGAAGCTCAAATACTAAGCAGCCTCACAATCTCAACGGTAGGGAGTTATGTCAGAAAATCTCTAAGTTATTCGAACCCGGGGATCTAACCATTCTAAGTTCTCAACAATCATAGAGTGTGGGGTAGCTATCAGTAGATATGTGATGTTATATTCAAGTATCCCCAAGTTATGCTCTGATACCAACTTCTATCACGCCCCAAACCCAGAAATCGGGCTCACAAAATTTTCGATCGCCAAATCCGGTGCCGACAGCCTCCGTAGTAGCATATGCTAGATTCCGATCCTGGGACCCTACAAGGAGGATTTTCCAACGTACATTTGTCTCGTAATAAGCATAACCACAAGTTTACCCAAATCTCAAAGGCAACATCAAAATCACATATCCACTAATATAAACATTTAAATATAATGCTGAAAGGAAAATACATATGTTAAAATCAAAACTCCAGAAGTCAACTACATGCTCCATGCTCAACGCCGCTGCAAACTAACGCCACCTGCACGCATCTATCGTGCATAAGCTTATAGAAAGCTTAGAGGGTGGTGTAAGTGTGTGCACAAGGTAAGTGCTAAGTAAGCAATATAAGAGAAATCAGAGTAAGCGAAAATACTGACAAGCTCATAATTCATACAATATCAGAAATACTGGCAAGTTCATAAATCATACAATATCAGAGTAATGCGAAAACATACTGAAAGACCCATAAATACCATCAGCCCTATCCAGGCTATGCGATGAAGAAATATAATAAAAGCAATATCATATACTGACGAAGCAATGTAGATCAGCTATGCAATGCAGATACAGCAAGCCAAATATTAGATGTCGATGATGCAATGCAATATGCAAATCCTAATGAGTCCACGAATACCGTCAGTCGTATTTAGGCCATATAAATGCATAAACAAAGTAACCCCATATACCATATGTTGCAGATGTAATGCGATATGCAGTGCGAATGACCATGCTGAAGTGTGAAGTCGAGATGATAGTACGTAGTATCGCAGGCTATGGGGTCCATCACAAGGGACTTCTATCCAAACCAGTCCCATACCTAAATTTAGATAGTCAGACTCAATGTGGTAAACTCCTAATCTCAGGTTAGTCGCATGCCCCAATAGAAATCCTGGTCATTACGGAGGTACACGTAACAAATATTTACGCACCACCAGCCCGAGTGAATAGTGAATGAATGAGTATGTAACTCCTGCTCAATAAGTCCACATATCAGTATTGTTCATCTCTGGGATCATCATCGGGGTCTATTACACTCTACGCCAGCTTGCCGCCCCTATCCGAGCGCACAACTGGGTAAGTGGAAGAGACTTCACTATCCGTCTGCCAATATCGGGCCCGACTCGTCGATAGCCAACCCACTCCTCAAGCTGGTCAAACTCAACTTAGATATTGCCCCCTCACTTAGGCGTGTAAGGTCATACCCCCTCCCAATCGACTGCGACACTTTGGAAGATGCGACCTACTGGTATACAGCCCTCAGGCGATTATATATATCCACTCGGTCACGACGTTGGGGCGTCCTCTAGTACTAAGAGGGTTTAGGGATTTTCACCCAGGGTCATCTATGGCAGCCCGATGCTAGAACAAATTTTCAGTGTCCCGTCTGGCCATCCACGATATGCCTGTGGAGGCTACGGCCCTGATGTCGCCAGGGCACACAATACAAGATGCATGAGTCACACAATCCAGTCATGCATCAATCCTGCACATACCGTACGCTCATGTGAGATAACCTCCGCCTATCGAGGAGTCTCATAACAATCTACCAAATGATATATGCAATGGTCAACCACATCTCATAACAAACATGTAGATGATACGTATGGGCATGTATCATGATGCTATGCAGTCACATACTCATAATTAGTATCAATAACCGGCATCGACAATGTGGCATTTAACCAACATTGCCCTCATAGCATGGCCCTCATAGAGCCTAACATACAATGGACCCATGGCCTCACACGAGGGCCAATTTTACAACACCATGGGCCTCACCCAAGAACTTAATACACATCATGTTGGGCCTCACTCATAGGCCACATATACATCAAGTGGGTCACATCTCACGGGTCTAATATACACGACAGGTGGACCCTGCGCATAGGCCTCAAATACATCAAATGGGCCATGTACCTGGGTCTCGAATACATCAAGTGGGCCATACATCATGGGCCTAATACATATCACAATGGGCCTTGCCCTTAGGCCATGAATACATCACAATGGGCCTTGCCCATGGGCCTCAGATTCAGCAGGTGGGCCCCATCATATGGGCCTTAAATACAAGGCAGATGGGCCCTATCACATGGGCCTCAAAATACAAGGCAAGTGAGCCCTGTCACATGGGCCAAAATACAAATAGGTGGGCCCTGCACATGGGCCAATAATACATCATGATGGGCCTCATGGATAGGCCGCACCAATGGGCTTCAAGTGGGCTTGGATTACACCAAAATTCATTTCAATGGTTGTAGGTGTATCATGTGTATCACTGTACACTATTATAGGGGTACATGGTTCACTAATGTGATCAGCACTGTCCAAACATTTCCCAAGTAAATCAACACCACCCAAACATTACCTATATAAATCAGCACGGTTCAAACATTTTCCAAGTAAATTAGCACCACCCAAACATTGCCTATATAAATCAACATGATCTAAACATTGTCCAGCACTATCTGAATGATGTGGATATTAAATAAATAAATCAAAGTGGACCACACGTCCATCCAAATGGATAGACGGCGTGAATATAGCACACGCATCATGGAAGGCCACATACATCAAGGTCGGCTCCAATCAGCACCGTCCAAATGGACGGTGTGAATATAGACATGTACATCTCAATACGCCCCACACCACAGAAGGTAGATGGACGGCGTTGATGAAACACATATATCACGGTAGGGTACATGGCCGAACGGCCTAGATGAACACATACCTCATGGTGGTTTCCACAAAACTGGACGAATGGCGTGGGTATACAACACATATATCTGGTGGTCCCCACGGAATTTGCTGACGTCAACTACAACAGTAATATAGCCGGTGGGGCCCTCCGATGTACAGTTTAGATGTAACACATAACTCATGTGGATAACTCCTATCAATGAGTCCCATGAATAGTCTGCCCAATGGCATATGCTACGATCAGTCACTACTCATATCAAGCATACATATGATGTGTATGGGCATGAATCATGGAGTTACACAAAGTAAGGTGATGAACTATCCTCACAACAAAGATGAGCCTAGGTGGCCTACACCCAACAAGTATGGGCCTATCAATGGGCCTTAGGGAGAGTTATAATGCGGACATTTAACCAACATTATTCTAACAATGTGGACGTCAAACCATCATTGCTCCCAAGGTATAGCCCGCCATAAAGGTCAACACATAAACCAGGGTGGAATCACATTCAATGGGCCTTATGTACATCCCATTGGGCCTCAACCCATGGGCCTCTAATACATCAAATGGGCCTCACAACATGGGCCTCATGTATATCAAGGTGGGCCTAATCACATGGGCCTCATGTATATATCAAAGGGGCCTCACCAACCACACCATTCACCTATATGCTTAAGATCAATTTAAAGCATAAAGAAAATAAATTATATTGAAAGGTTATCTGGACCGCATTCTAAATATAAGTGGCGATAATGATTTCCACCATTAAAAATTCTCAAGGCCCACTGTATCATTTATTTTCTATCCAATCTGGTCATAAGGTCACACAGACTTGGATTAAGAGAAAAGAAATTTCCTAATGATCCAAAACTTACGTGAAACAAAAGGTTTCAATGGCAGACACTCACTCCCACTACTTTTTGTTGTGTGGTCCACTTGATCCTAGATCTATCTAATTTTTTTTTTAGTCTCAAGCCTGTAAGACAAGCTGGCCAAATGGTTGGACGGTTTGGATGCAACACATGCATCATGGTGGGTCCCACTGTCCAGGTGTGGACGGTGTGGATAAAACACATAAATCATGATGGGTTCCACCGTCCACTGCTGTGGACGGTGCGAATAAACACATACATCATTGTGGTTCCACGTGGGGCCCACCATAATGTTTATATGTCATCCAACCTGTTGATAAAGTCACGCTGACCTGGATGAAAGGAAAAATAAATTTCATAACTGATCCAAAACTTCTGTGATACCCAAAAGGGTTTCAATGGCAGTCATTCAATCACCATTATTTCCTATGATATGGGCCACCTGAGCTCTAGATAGGGCCGATTTTTGGAGGGGGCCCACCTAATGAACGGTGTGAATAAATAACACACATCATGGTGGGGCCCACGGCTGGACCGTGGGTCCTCTATCCGCCCGCTTACACGCAGCAGGCGCTGCCTGCGCGCCTCTGGCAGCAGCAGCATCTGCTGCATATATTTTTTTTGTTTTTTTTTTAATCTATTTTTTTATAGTTTTTCATGTGCAGGGCCCACATCTGGTGAATCCGCTCCAGCCATTGCACTCTACGACTCGAGATAGATCAAATGAGTCCAATATTCGACGTGTTTCGGCGTGTAGAAAAATTTAAGGTGAATTTAAATGGTGAAAATTACTATTTTCTAAGGTATGGCCCACTAGTTAGTCGGATCAGCTTCATTTTTCGGCTCAACGCCTAAAATGAGTTGGGAAATAGGATGGATGGAATGGATTTGATCCTTGCATCAAGGTGGGGCCTGCATGAACAACCCTTCCCAAAAGCTTTTAACCAAAGCTAATATTTGTGTTTCTAAGCTCACGTCCAGACGCTGGACTCTTTTTGGGCGTGCAAATAAATCATTAAGGTGGGCCCTGCTTAGGTGGGCCACCACATGGCTGGGTGGTGTGAAACATAGACATATATAAAGTGAGCCCCACCTACAAATGGCTTGGATCAAATACATGCTTCATGGTGGGGTCCATCCGGATGGGCCACACAACCACATCATCACATACCATAAAAGAAAGAAAGAGAGAGAGAGAGAGAGATAGACACACCCGTGTGATGGAGGGACCCCGACACTATGGGCTCTCCCTTACATTCAATCATACATCAAGTGGGTCCCAATACACGTGGGCCCACCAAATCAAGGATCAACGGTAGAGATTCCTTCTCCACCAAAATGAAAGGTCTAAATGACCTCTATCCATGTAAAGAAAATAAACATCATGATGGGGTCCATGGAGAATGGCCCCATCATGGAATGATCATGAGAATCAAGGTGGACCGTTGGCCACACCTAGGGTCCAAAGTGAGATCCATACCATCAATCGGTAGGTCTCACTTGACCCATCATCAAAATATGAAAATCTAGCCTATAAAGCACCCACCTCAAGATCTCTTATTCATTCTTCCATCAACACGTTCTATAGCTCCAAAGAATGTGATCCGACGGTTGAGATGAGGCTTGAAGGGTGGGATTAGGAGATAGGAAGGTGGGCCACACTAGTTTCTCCATGGAAGCTTGAGAAACTTGGACGTTGGGGCTTGGATTGCTTGGGAGAGTGAGAGAGAGAATGAGAGAGAGAGAGGTGATGGGAGAGAAGTGATGGGAGAGAGGGATAGTGAGTGATGTAAGTAGGTACTTTGTTGTAAGAAAAGGTTGACTTTTGGGGAGTGTGGTTATACTTCGGGATGGGTGTGAGTGATGGTGAGTGATGGGAGTATACTTGACATTTGATGTGATGGATTCTCTTGGGATTTGCAACGCGTGGTGCTTTCCTCGAACTGAACATGGGCCCATATCTCTTGGCCCGAGTATCACCTCGGCGCGCGAGACGCGGCATCGGAACCACGGCGACAGCGCGGTCGCTAGAGTATAAGTCTCGGGTTGATCCGACTCTGGAATACGGGACACGACTCAAGGTTGCGCGCAACTGCAGATAACAGATCGTGGGTTGCCGAAATTCGACCGGGAGGACTACGGAAGCCTACGAAACAGTACGAGCTAGGATACGAGCCTCACAATATCTACATTGGTAATAACATTTTTGAAGACGTGCTAGGGATTGGTGTTTACCATCTCTGTGCACACATAGGGCGGGCAATAATCCTCCGTGATACTATTTTTACACTGGGCATGCGTCCAAGTTTAATTTATGTTTTTAGGTTATTAGTTAATGGTTTTGATATTCATTTTTCTAGGACAAAGGTTTTGATATAAAAATGTTGATGGACCGGAAACACTCGATCGAAGTCAGTGGTGGCCTATTTGGGCATCGGGGTGTCGGTTTGTGGCGAAGTTTAGTTTTTCCTATTCTATTCCTTCCTCTCTTTCCATTTTTGACCCCTTTTTTTTATCGTTCTATGGTCAGGATGGACTAGAAAAGCTCGATCAGGGACAGAGGTGATCCGGACCGTCAGAACTTAAGACGGACATATCTCACAAACCAGAATGAGTTCTTGGACGTGCCATATATGATTTTGGGGTAGAGCAAGCTATTTTAGCCTCCTATCCTTGCTATGCTGGGTTACGCACACTGGATTTGTGAATTCCTGCCCAATTGAAGGTCAAAACACATTCTAGTGTTCCAAGACTCTTACTCTACCACTATCGCAGTTACTCTCTCTCAAATTAAATCCTTTCCAAATTCAAGTTCATAAGCTAAAGCTCGATTACTTGAGATGACTAAGGGTTCAGTCCTAGAGTTTAATGTCACTAAGTCTTAATGCCCCCCATCTATGTCAGCAAATGCATTATGTTAAGTCTACAGCCCACGGTCCAGTTTAATTCTAAACTCATGCTCTGGTACCACCTGTAACGCCCCAGATTTCGGGGGCCGAGTAGATACTCGACTCTCAATATCTCGGGTGTCACTTATGCTTTGCGGAAGTGGGGTTCCATAGTTCATTTTACCTGGCAGTTGAGCAATTCATGGAATTAAAATAGACTATGCAATGTACTCTGGAATAAATGTAAATTTTAATGCAAGTAAATTAACTAACAAGTAAAATATGCTTATCCACAGTACAGGACAACAACTAAGAAAAATATGCAGTTTAAAAAATACAAAATGTATCGACTTTAAAATTTCATTGACATCCTGAAAGTGTCCTACATCGGCCCACCCAGCAACTGGAAGTACGAGGACTCCTTTGAGTCTGTGTGCGCCTCCTCCAACGCATTAGACTCCATAGTACCTGCATTTACAAAAGTATCTGGTTAGTGTTTTAAAACACCATCCCAAAGTGGGAGTGAGTGATCAACTCGGTGGCTCCATTAATATCAAGTTACACAGGCTATCAAATCCACATGCACAATTAATGAAAAGAAATTTAAGCATACATTCCATAGATACTTTTGTTAATGCAAATGCATACTATTATAATAGGATGCATGCCCTCGCCATCCAACACTCCCTCAAAGCGACTCCATCTACACGTTCGCATATGACCAACACTTCCTTAATGCGACCTCAACTACCAAGTCGCCAATATAACTGACGTAATGCGACAATGATCATATTAGCTGAATGTTTAGTTATGTTCATTCATCCAGCAAGATTTGGAAAACTGAGGCACTCCCACAAAATCCAGGCCCTAATCCAATCGCGAGGCCTAGGGCGGCTGTAGCGGCCTCGTGCCTGCAATTCTTGATCTGTTTGGGTTCATCATTCCAATTAAACTCATAAGAAATACGGGTTTGTAAACTAGGTTGCTCATGATCACTACAGGGAGGTCGTCACCTCAACATAGGCTGACAGCTCAAGCATAATGTCCCATATCACCATGTCCGGCTCACGACACTTGTGGATCATATCATAGCGTTTGTAAATGGGCGTTCCAGGGGCGAGGGGTGTCTCAGGTTCAAACAAGCCTAGTCATACATGGTGAACACACATGGTTGGATAAGTAGTGGACTAATTCGGCTGACTCAAGCGAACTACGGCACGACTAGCACTGGGTGCTAGCATCCTGTGTAGTCCAACTACTATCGGTTGTCCATCTTCGGCCTGAATTAGTCGAATTGGCCCAGGGCAAATGATCCAGTAGGGCAGTCCTTGTGAATTTTTTTTGATTTGCTAGCTAACTCAATTACCAATATACTAAAATTCTATAGCATGCCACAAATAATTCTACTTGGGAATAGGAAACCAAACTCATCAATGTTTCAGGATATTCTAGCTGATATGGGTAAACAAATAGGCATGCAAGTGCATTATTCAATCATCGCACAATTTACAACAATCAACTAATTAGGCGCATGTATTAAGGGAAAAATATGGAGCATGTGGGCATGGAATTTTAGTGAGTCCAATGTATCCAAGCATGCAATCAATATCGGCCGCCATAAACAGAATTTAAACTTCACGGAAGATAATAGGCCTAAGGATTAGTCACCAGTTAGCATGAAATTCATAATTTTCACTACACAATTATTAATTGAGACATAGGTTCAATAATTGGCAACCTAAAGGTAATGGTCCGCACCTAGGGGTGGTCCGACGATTCTCGAGCGCCGTTCTTAGGATACCGACTGAGCAATTGATGGATTGAGCCCTGCATCGAGTAGGTTACTCGTAAGGGTGCATGCGATAGCCCGCAAGGCTTAATTTTTAAAAGAGGCCAAAGGATTACCTTTCTATTGTCAGTGGGCCATTCTCTACAGTGGGGCAGAGTTGAGGGCTCTGACCTGGGCAGCGGCAGCAAGGAAAACCCCCAAACTAGCTCCCTAAAGAGCTCCCACCTTCTCCTCCCCTCTCCCTCACTCCCTTGCAATTAGAAATTTAGATGGGAGTGAGAGAGTGAAATTTTTGGCATTAAATAGTCTGGATTTTATGCCTAAATGGCCCTGAGGGCCCTTTTCCTAACATGCATGCCCCTAGTGGGCTGGATTTACACCCACAGGGCTCCTTCAAGGGCTCATTGGCTCATCAGCGCCATGGGGCAGATGCCTCATTGTAGGATGAGCGATCGATCCAATTTTGGTAGAGATCGGATGCCTTGATCGACTGTCGGGACCCTACTCGCAATCAATGGCTATCGGTGTTCGATCAGGGCCACAGTTATACGGATATGAGTAAGGAAATATCCCTGACTCATGGCTCAAGTTTAGTCACAATCCGACGGTCAGAAAGCCACAACTTCGTGAAAGAGTAGACATTCTATTTCACTTAAGTTTTAGGCTTCAGCCCAGGGTATTTGTGCATTTCAAGCACTCAACCTCTGTCCCAAGTTATACAGTTTTGGGTACTATCTTGATTTGCCACTCGCGATGGACATCAAGCCTAGTGAGATGGACATTATTCTATAGTTTCGGAACTAGTGGCCTACTAACGAGCAGTCTAGAGCTTGTTTAGATAATTAGGGCATTTTTTTAATGAATTAGGTATTAAGATTTCTTGTGCGTAATTATTAGGGTTTGGATTAACTATATTCATAGTGTGGACTATTCTTAATTAGCGAAAATGGCAATTCAGTCATGATCACTCTAGACCGTTAGTTCTTAGGCTAAATGAGTAATTGGGTTGATTTGGTTTATTAATTAAGATCCGACCCATAGTTGTCTCGGCTTTAAGTAAGTCTTTATTTAGTTATATTTATCTCGGTTGGTCGGTGATAGATTGGCTAGATTTGGGCCCTAGATAAACAAATCATGAGGCTAGACTTGAAGTTTAAGTGATTGGGTGGATTTGTTGACTTCTTATGGTTGATTAATCGAATTCGTGTGGTTCTTTATTCGTATCACCTACGTATAGGCTCACCTCAAGCGTCAAGAGTCAGTAAGTGATGGCGTAGGCTAGTTATATATATATATATATATATATATATATATATATATATATATATATATAATTAAAGGATTTTCTTTGGCAATCCAAAATAGTGAAAATTCAAGACGTTCAGTACTCAATATCAAAAGAACGGAATTTTATATAGTGAATAAGTATAAAGCATGATTTGTTGCAAAATATTTCACATATAATGAAGGCATTGATTCCGAGGAGACTTTTTCAACTGTTGTAAAATTATGCTTAATCTGCATGATCTTGTCCATTGTCGCAAGTTTATACTAAGAGTTATATCGAGTGGATATAAAGAACACATTCTTAAATGGTTATTTGAACGAAGAGATATATATATATACAACAGTCTGTGAGTAATATACAAAAAGTACACAAAGAAAGTTTATAAACTGTTTAAATCTATTTATGGGCCTATCCATTACCACTTTCGAGTTTACAATGAGTCAGAAAAATCATTGTGTTTACATAAAACAGTCTAAAAGATCTTTTCTTATACTATCTCTATATGTGGCCTGCTATTATGCGGAGATATAAGTTTGTGTGTGTATGTGTCTACATATATATATATATATATATATATATATATATATATATGTGTGTGTGTGTGTGTGTGTGTGTGCATGCTCATCTGCACACCTACACACATGCGCACCTTTACACATGTGTCATGGGCATCTAATTCGAACGGTCCATGTGATGCGGAATCCCATGAAACCCCAAGTGACAAATTTTCACCCTAATCTAAAATTCTAGTGGGCCACAGCAAAGAGAAATGCAAATCAAGGAAGGAAACTCTTTTCATTTTTCATGGCCAAGCAAAGTTTTGGATCAAAGTAAAAATTGAGCCAGGGGGTTTTATGAGGTGTTGCTTCACATGGACCATTCAGATTTTGGAGTCACATACGTATGACGAATTCTCCAAAAAGTTCGCACGAGCTCCATGCAAACTGGTGAGCAGCTGAGCATTCGGTTATATATATATATATATATATATATATATAAGAGAGAGAGATGCTCACGTGCGCACCTTTGCATGCATGTCATGGGCGTTTAATCCGAACGGTCCATGTGATGCAGAATTCCATAAAACCCCAAGGGACAAATTTTCACCCTGTTTAAAAATTCTGGTGAGCTATAGCAAAGAGAAATGCAAATCAAGGGAGGAAACTGTTTTCATTTTTCTTGGCCCACCAAAGTTCTGGATCAAAGTAAAAATTGGTCCTGGAGTGTTCAATGAGGTTTTGCTTCATGTGGATCGTTCAAATTTTGGATTCACATCACGTATGATGATTTCTCAAAAAAGTTTGGTGCAAACTGGTGTGCAACTGAGCATTCGGCATATATATGGTCTCCTGCGAACCATATCGCAAGGAATTTATGTGCGAGCCTTCATGTAAGTCATAAGATGAAGTGAGCGACTGGGATTCAGCTGCATTGAGAGAGGGAGAGTCTTCAAAAAAAAAAGACTCTCTCCTACACTCACGAGAGACTCTTGGAATTGCAAGCGGATTTCATGCAAAAGCCTTTCATTGGAAGATCCTGCGCAAGGATTATGTGTGGGGCCCACTACGATGTTTGTGATAAATCCAACACATCCATCCATTTTTTGAAATCATTTTAGGACATGCGACCAAAAATGAGGAGGATCCAAAACTTAAATGGGCCACATGAGATGAAACAGTGGGGATTTAGTGACCACCGCTGAAACAGTCATATGGCTACAAAAGTTTTGTATCGGTTTAAGTTCCTGGTGTTTTCATTTCATCTCAGTGAAAATGACCTTATAAACGGTTTAGATGGAATATAAACATCAAGGTGGAGCCTAGGAAGGTTTCATCAGTAAGCATTCTTTTCCCCAATGTTTCATCTCGTATAGCCCACTTGAGTTTTGGATCCTCTTCATTTTTGGTATAATGTCCTAAAATAATATCTAAAAATGAATGGACTGGTTGGATTTCACACAAACATCACATTGGGCCCCACATAGAATCCTTGCCCAGGATCTTAATGGTAAACGATTTAGCAAGAAATCCGCGTCCCCTGGAATTGGGAAATGGATTGGCTACTCCCCTGCCACCAGCCAATGGCAGGTGGTCGGTGCTATGTGGGCCCCACCATGATGTATGTGTTTCATCTATGTTATCCATCTGTTTTTCTAGATCATTTTATGGTATGAGACTAAAAATGGGGTATATACCAATCTCAAGTGGACCACATTACTAGAAACAATGTTGAATGGATGTTGACCATTAAAAAAATTTTGGGGGCCATAAAAGTTTTGGATCAAGCTGATCTTTGTTTTTTCCCTTCATATGGGTCTATATGACCTAATCAACAGATTGGATGTCAAATAAACAATACAGTGGGGACTAGGATGATTTTAATGGTGGATATCCAATCAGTATTGGTTTCATGTGGTGTGGTCCATCTAAGATTTATATTCCTCTCATTTTTTTAGATCAATCCCTAAAATGATTTTTAAAAATGGATGAAACACATACATTGTGGTGGGGCCCACCGTGATTTATATATTTGAAAAGGGAAGTGGATTGCATATATAGTGAGTAATCAGTCTGCTAAGCATACCGAGAAAACTCTGTGGGGTCCACCATGATTTATATATTTTATCCACTCCTTCCATTCATATTACTAGATAATTTTATGGCTTAAACCCAAAAATGAAGCATATCAAAATATCAAATGGACCACACCATGGAAATAGTGTGAATTGAACATCTACCGTTGAAAATTTCTTTAGGGCCACTCAAGTTTTAGATTAAGATTATATTTGGTTTTTGCCTTCATCCATGTTTTTTTAATCTCATGAATAGGTTGGATGATAAATAAACATCACTGTGGGGCCTAAGAAGGTTTCAACAGTGGAAATCATTATTCCTATTATTTCTTGTGCTATAGTACACTTGATCTTTGTATTTGCTTCAATTTTGGTTTCAACCACTTAAATAAGCTGGGAAAACGGATGAACGGTTTGGATAAACCACATACATTCACGGTGGGCCTAGCAGAGTTTACTCAACACGATAAGAGCGTACTGAGTAACTCAATAGGCAATCCAATTTCTTCTCTGCTCACCGCAGGAGGCGGATTGAGAAATTTACCACTGTAGATGCCACCTTTTATCCAGTGGTTTTTATGAAGTAAACAAAACTTAACTTACCAACTTAGACCTTCACGTACGGACAACGAATTTGAGGATGAAAATACCCCTCCTTCTCACTGTCATTGCTTTCACTTTCCCTTTACACTAAGAAAGATAAAAGACCTATTTTCTCCGGTACAAAAATCCATCCACTAGATCATACCATTTTCCCATTGGATTGCATCCTCTCCATACATCAGCATTTCCTCATCTTCTGAAAATGGCTGGTCCACTGAAGAAAGCACGCACCATAAGTATATTTTCGTATATTGCCTATTGGATGAAGCTTACATCTGGGCCATTGGTTCATCTATGTATACATCATCCGATGAACATGATGGATTATAAATAAAACATCATTGTGGGGCGTAGCAAGCGAAATCAGATTTTTGGCTCAAACCTTTAATATAGATAGAAAAACAGATGAATGTCGTGGATAGTCCACATACATTCAAGTTGAATCTTGGGCCCAAATCAATTAACTCAGTACAATAAAAGCATACTGATCAAAATGATTTCAAATTTCAAGAGTTCTTGGTCTATTTGACCTACTTCTCGGCAATATGCTCGAGTTGTCGCCGACATTCCCAGTTCATGATTAGTTGAATTCCCTGAGTAATGACCTTAGAATTTGATGTTTGGCTACTTCAATCACATTTCAAGTTCATTGAAATTCATGATAGGCTAGTTTAATTGCATTTCAATTATGTGTTAGGCTAGTTCAATTGTATTATAAATTCATTGAAATTCATGTTACCCTCACTGAATTTCCAGTTTCCCCAGCTGAATTTCTTAATTTCCCCGCTCAATTTCCAGTTTTCATGCTTGCCCCACTCAATTTCATGTTCGCCCCACTCAATTTCCAGTTTGCCCCGCTGAATTCCATGTTTGCCCCGCTGAATTTTTAGTATGCCCCGCTCAATTTCTAGTTTGCCCCGCTCAATTTCATGTTTGCCCTGCTCAATTTCTAGTTTGCCCCGCTTAATTTCTAGTTTGCCCTGCTCAAATTCATGTTTCCCCTGCTGAATTTCATGTTTGCCCTGCTCAATTTCCACTTTACCCCGCTCAATTTCTACTTTACCCCACTTAAATACTAGTGAACAAATTGCCTGCAAGGTCAACAATGTCTCAAAGCTTTAGTGTGTGATGCAAATAGATATATAGGCTTCGAATATTGTAAGCATTTACTTGGAACTTCTAACAGAAAAGAAATGAAGTTGACAACTGTCATCCTCTGCACCTAGTGGAAGAGAAAATAGCATGTAGCATGTTACAACTATAATTATATATCAGTTTGATACAGTCATCATTAAGTTCTCTTTAAGAATATGGCATTCATAAGATATTCTTTCACATTATCAGACACCAAATATTAATAATAAATTTCATGATTTGAGAAATTAAGGATGGCATACGTTTAATAAATTATGCCATTGCAAACCAACTAAAATTTTCAAATGAAACACCACTACTTTCACTCACAACTTAGGATTGAGATGTTGTTGTTTCTGCAGTTGTCTCAGTGCTATCTTCTATCTGCAAAAGCAATGCTAATGCGTAATGCATTATTTATCAAGATCAACTATAAAAGGTCATCTACATGCATATACTCACATACCTTCTCTTCCATTTAGGTTTACTTGTCAATCCAGCAGCCTCATCTTTAATTTGTAGTACATTGGCATCATTCTTTATGTTGCATTCTTGGCCAAGAGGCTAGTTTTGGTAGGGCTAAAGTTCCAATTTGACTTCATACTTCTCTGACGTAGCCCTTAACCTATCTGAACTTGGAGAGCTTGCAGTAAAGGGAAAAGATTGAGCTGGGCTTGTGATCGCATTGGTCGAAGATGACCACAACTCATCTATGTTGCCAATCATTTCATGCCCAAGCATGGAGTCATTTCTGCAAAATCATTAGTTGTGAGGATAACCTATCAGATAAATACCATTGAATTATGACATAAAAGAAGTGGGACTATTTTACATGATAAATCAAACTACCAAGCTGCAAAAGAGGAGAAAAAAATGGGCACTACCTAAAGATTCTATCAAGATCATCAAAGTTTCCAATGTTAGCCCAACCATAGTCAAGAAAGCTGCCGCCCTTTTTATGTTTCATGTTTGCCCTGCTCAATTTCATGTTTGCCCTACTGAATTTCATGTTTGCCCCGCTGAATTTCTAGTTTACCCCGCTCAATTTCCAGTTTCCCCCGCTCAAATCCTAGTTTGCCCAGCTCAATTTCATGTTTGCCCCACTGATTTTCATGTTTGCCCAGCTGAATTTCTAGTTTTCCCCACTCAATTTCCACTTTGCCTCGCTCAATTTCTAGTTTGCCCCACTCAATTTCTACTTTGCCCCGCTGAATTTCATGTTTCTCCCACTCAATTTCCACTTTACCCCGCTCAATTTCCTGTTTGCCTCGCTCAATTTCATGTTTGCCCCGCTGAATTTCTTAGTTGCCCCGCTCAATTTATAGGTAAAGCTGGGCAAACCTGACCCGATCCACTGGATCCGACCAGATCCAACCAGGTCCGACCCGATTCGAGCCGAATCGACGGCCTAATCACTCAAGTTTGAGCAGGATCAAGCAGATCCGACCGTTAATTCGGTCAGGGTCAGGTCAAAGTTAAATCGAACCGCACCGAACCGAAATCCGATCTGTTTGGAACCGATCTGATTCGAACCGGACCGGACCCGATCTATAATTACTATTTTACCCTTAACTATATATATATAAAGTTTTTTTTACCTTTTACCCTACCCTCCCTCTCTACCAGAACACCCACCGTGACGAACCCTAAATCACTAAACCCTAAATCATCATATTCGGATTGGTCGAAGATCTTTGCTGAAAATAAGATTTGTGATTTTGGAGTTTTAGGTTTTTCTTGAAGATTTAAGGAAGCTTTGAGAGATGTTTGGGGGCGATTTCGATCCGTTTCAGCTCTGTTTCTGCTGAAAATCATATTGAATTCTGGTCAGAGAGAGGGAAGCATCTTTTGAAAGGTGAAGGAAATTCCATTTTTCTATTTGATTTTGATGATTTCTCTGTGCTTTTGAAGTGGGTTTTCTTTCTTTTTCCTTTTTTGTTTTTGTTTTTTGGTTGTTTGTTTTGGGACTGCACTTTTTAAGAAGTTTGAAGAAAGGAATCATTTTTTTTTTTTTGGTAATTTTGTTTAATTTCTCTAAATTTTTTGGGAAGTAGATTTTAAGCAAGGAAGTAGGTTTTGTTTCCTTTTTTTGCCATTTGGATTTCTCTTTTTTTTTGTAATTTTTATTTCTGCATTTTTTAGTAGTTTTCATGAAAGGAATTTGGATATTTTCCTTCTCTGATTTTGTGCCCTTTTTTTAAATTTGATCTCATACTGCATTTTCTGAGAAATAGATTTTGAGAAAGGATTTGGATTTTGTGATTTTTTTGGTACATTAAATTCTATACTTCTTTGAATCCGTTTGCATCTGCCTATCATCATCCCTTCTCTTCAGATATCTTTTTCACTTCCATATTCAACACTGGACCCATCCGAATCTGGCATAATCCGATCCAACTCGGTTTTCCTGACCGAATCGAACTCAGATCGGTTCATGCCAGTATGGGTTAGGATCGGATCAAGTCCGATGACTCGGACTCGATCCCGGATCGGACCGAGTTCGAGTTAAGCCATGCAAAACTCGGACCGAGTCGAGTTAAACCCAATCTGATTCGACTCGATCTGATGCCTAACTCTATTTATAGGTCGCCTCGCTCATTTTCTAGTTTGCCTCGTTGAATTTGATAGTTTGCTTTGCTTATTTTGATAATTTGTCTCGCTCAATTTTCGGTATTTTCTCACTCAATTTCTATCTCGATTTCATATGAAGCTTGTTCAAATTCATGAAATGCTACATTGTTTTCAATTATGTCTGATTTTGTACATTATGATTATCTTGTGAATTTTATGTTTAATATGTTTTTCAATTCATCTTTGCAGGTGAAGAAAATTCTATTGTAATCCCAAACCCAACCTATAAGTGTACACTGAAATGGTGGTTTAACAAGGTGAAGGGTGGAGTAGAGAAGTATGATAGTCGGATAAATTTGTTTAGCCAATCCCCATTTTTATTTTTATTGCATGTTACATCCTTTAGATTTATAGGGGCTCTATTTCACCTTCTTTTTCTAAGATATAAAGGTGATCTAGTATTTGAGATTAGGGGGAGACGATTGGAGTTCACGGAGATGGACTTCACCCTTATTACGGGCCTTAAGTCTGGAGAGCGTACGGTACCGAAAAATCGTCGTACTACTAGTACATTAAGAGAAAAATACTTCAAAGAATATCCAGTCTTAAAGAAGCACTTAATGGATGTGTTTTAAAGATTAGTTGACACCAATAAGCACGAGGATATCATGAAGGTTGCCCTACTTCTGGTTGTGGAGTGCTTTCTTAGGAGAACCGAACTGAAAACCATGTGCAACATGGATTATATTCACCTAGTCGACTTGCTAAATGATTTCTATAGCTACTCTTGGGGTATTTTGGGAAACTATACAATGTCACAAGGAATTGAATCTGGCATTGCCACATCAAGTGCCCTTCGCTACATTATATGTGGTTGCATCCTTCCTCTACAAGTAACAACACTTCTTATTTTCTACATGATTACAGTATATAGTCAATTCTAGATTTTTAACTTGGTGCAATTTCATTCTAACAGGTATAGGTAGTAGAGATATTACTGGCCCTACGAGAGTGTGTTATTATTGGCCCTACGAGAGTGTGCTATACAAAAATTCACCACCCATTGGAGGAAGTCAATAGCATATAATTGTCTGTCTGTAAACTGTAGATGATATTTGTCAAGGGCATGGGAGGAATTTTTGTGAGATGTTGATTATTTAAATTGTTTGATATACCTTGTACCATTTTAACTGAATAAAATTTATAATCAATGAATATTTATTACCTTTAATTGATCCCCACTCATGTTGTATATTTCATGTTGTATACTTCATGTTTGCCTCGCTCAATTATCGGTTTGCCCCACTCAATTTCATCTTTGCCTTGCTCAATTTCATATTTGCCCCGCTCAATTTTCAGTTTGCCCCACTCAATTTCCAATTTGCCCCGCTCAATTTCATGTTTGCCTTGCTGAATTTCATGTTTTCCCTGCTCAATTTCATGTTTGCCCCGCTTAATTTTCTGTTTGCCCTGCTTAATTTCTAGTCTGCCCTGCTGAATTTCATGTTTGCCCCGCTCAATTTCCTATTTGCCCTGCTGAATTTCATGTTTGTCCCACTCAATTTCCAGTTTGCCCTACTCAATTTTCGTGTTTGCCCCGCTCAATTTCCTGTTTCCCCTGCTAAATTTCATGTCTGCCCCGCTCAATTTCAAGACAGAGAGTGGGTGAGTTCAAAGGGTTGTGTGATTCATGACAGGGATGGTCTTTTTGCCCTGCTCAATTGCAATGGTTCCCTCGACCAATAACTATGTCAACCTATGGAACGACTCGGAATTAAATGATCAACACGAAGTGAGTTTGGCGAAGTGTTGCTCCTTTTGGACATATGTACTTGAAAATTGGAACCCAAAAACTGAAGATATTCTCAAAGAGAAAATAACCAAGTTGCCCTCCTAGACTGCCTTTAGTGATGGAATTCGGTTAGTAGAGAAGGATAAACTCTTTATACCAGATGACCTACAACTGAAGAAAATGTTTATGGAAGTTAGCGAAAATGGTATTCTATTTGTTTGGTACCCGCAGTCCAACGAAGATACAGTCCTAATATATCATATCCTAACCAAATCCAACTAGAATGTATGTGGTAGGGATACTGATGTAAATAATCTAGTATACTATAATACTCACAAAATGCTAGAATTCTATCAAACAATTCAATAAAGGAACAGTAGAAGAACATGTCCTTCATAGTTATTGTACATTTTTTCTTGAAAATCACAAACCCATGTGGATTTAGTTACATATGTGCGCATTTGGATGCTCAACTAAAAGAATTGAAAATCATTCAATTCTTATAGACAAGATGACCAAAGCTAAGGGTGGCACCATTCTTATTCACCATGACAATTCTCTAATATTGAATCTATGCATATTGGACTTGAAAAGGTCTGTAATTCCAATTTTCGATGCTTATGAATGCACTGGGCCTAGTTTCGCTTCATCCATTTACTTTAATTAAATCGAAACTATCACAATTCACTTCAATAAAACATCCAAACACAGCCTAAGTACATGGATGCTATAGTTCATGACAATTGACTACACAGAAGGGATGAGGAGTGAAAGGAAGATGTACCAACCTGATAGTTCTCCCCTTCAACCTGCAAGACGAAGTTCGCTTATGAAGTCAGATAACTTTGAGAGCTCCAAATCAGTGAAAATGTCCTCGCCGAAATTTAGACTCTTTACAACATTAACCTGTCAGCATGTATTTAATGTGGAGGATTAAAAACAATTCCAGAAGATATTGATACAACTATCAAAAGTAAACAACTAACAACTACTAGTGTTTTCCTATGAGAATCTTCTATTCGATCTTTACAGAAAGAACTGTCTCGAATCATGTAAGGGTAGAACTCGCCATATGCCCTTACATTGGCTCCTTGGCTACGAAACCTTTAGTGGATCTTCATTCCCCACTACTTTCTTCTCAATCTGATAGTTTGTTATAATGTTTCTATGCAAACTTAGTAAAATCAGTAGACTCAGTTTATGATGGGCGTGCGCCGATCTGGCGGGGCCCCCCCAATTGTTTTTCTTTTGTTTTTTTTCTTTTTTTTTTTGCACACACACTCACCCACATGCACTCATGCCTTGATCATTTGGTATTACCCCTTCGCCGGTCCTCTTGTTTTTTTGGTGCCCCCACCAGGATTCATTAGAGGATAATTATAAGAAGAAAAGGGGATCTTAAGTCTAACCCCAACCCAAAAAATAAGAAAATTGGATCTTGTGATAGTACAATTTTGACTTGGAATCAGATGGTGGAAACTCAGATTCCAAGGTAATCATGATATAATTATAAGATTCATTTGTTTGATGCCATAACAAATCATCAATTCCTTCTAGTTGCAAGGTAGACCTAAACAAGCATGTAAACGAGTTTCGATTTACTTTGGGGCTAGGGTGATTTACCTTTCCATGGCTGGAATTTGGTTAGTAGAGAAGGATAAGCTCTTTATACCAGATGACCTGCAACTGAGGAAAATATTTATGGAAGCTAGCGAAGATAGTAGTCTATTTATTTAGTACCCGCGGTCCAGCTTACAGACCATTGATTCAAGTAAAATTTACGAGGTTTACAGTAATCTTGGAGTGCAGAAAATTTTCAAGTCTGTGCATTTCAGTCCGAGTTCTTTATCTAATCACGATAGCCTTGGGAGGGTTGATCCGAGGGATGGGTTGATTGCAAAAGGGCTGATTAAAACTATATTAGGTTATCTTGCTAGTCCTCAAATCATTATGCCAGTAAAAGAGAGGCACAAGGCTACACAAGCTCTTATTGATCTTGTAGTTTTCAAGACAAGAGAATGGCTGAATTTTTTATAATATTGAAGATGAATGGGAAAATTTTCCAGCAACAAAACTCGAATAATCGATGAATTTCCAATATTATCGACCATGGTTTCTAAAATACAAAATTCAGAATAGTTAGAAACAAATAAAGTGTAGGGTGCTAACTTCCTATTGCCAACACATATACATACACATACATATACATAGTCATCTGATACTTAGACAAAAGCAGTTGTCACGTATGTAAAGTCCTAACGAAACAGCTAGCAACATGTTAGTTATATAAGTATACTCTCTCGTGCTTGTTGCTTAAACTGTAGGGTGCTAACTTGCTATTACCAACCAGTGTAGGGTGTTAACTTACTATTACCCACCATGTTCAAAGTATCGGTATCGCTACAAGTTACGCTAGCCAGGGATACAGAAACAATATCGATATCGCCGATAGTATCGCTAATAACTAGAAACCAGTTTAAAAGAAATATCTACTTTTTAAACTACTCTTTCTTATCTAAGTTTTCTTCTTGGACAGAACTTAGAGGTCTAGATCCTCAAACTGGTTCCTTTGCATATCGATATTATCGAACAACGCTCGATATTATCGAGAAATTATGAATTTTTATGTTTTGGTTGCTGGACATTTTGGTAAGGATCTTCAATAGTATCTAACTATGGTCGATATATCGAGAAATAGTCTCTCGATAATATTGATATATGGTCGATATTATTCAACATTAGCTTGTGGATCTTAGCTTACATGATCCTTCCAATGCTTACCTTAAAAAATAACACTAATAATAACCTATGCCATGTATTGAAACTATAAAACTCTAGGCACAATAGCAGTAAGACGCATCATATCTAAAGTATCTAAAGCCCCATCATGCTTGCAGCAGCAGCAGCATGTTTGTCAGGGTTATGATGTGCCTCGAATAGCCCAAGGACTAAAGAGTTCCAGTAATCCAAGCATACTTGTCCATGCATTTGACGCAGACAAGGTAAGACTCTATACAAATTCAATTACAAAGAAAAGAAGGCATGCAGTTAACATGACTACTTTAAAAACCTCTATGTTATCAACATAAGAAATGCCAATTAGATATTCAAGATCCATTAGAAGTGCAAATCTGTTCTCTGGAGTGGATTCAAGTACTCGGATATAGGACTGCATAGGAAAAACACTGTCCGAGTCACTAAGCAAGTTCCATCCAATTACATGTCTAGCAAACCAGTAAACATAAAAATAGGATATAATACTAAATCCAGTATGTTTGTCACTCTATGAATAGTAATGAACACAGCATCCATAATTTGACAGACAAATGCAAGTTTTCGGTTGAACACCAAGCTTTAAAACCAAAGGCCAGAGGAATGCATATCACTTCATATTTATCATATACTATTACCTTTACAATTCATGCAGTCATATTTTATTCTACAAGAATGTATAGGTTCTGTATAGTACAAACTATGTTAAGTAAAGAAACTTGCCTCGTTGAAATGCAAGTTTGCCTCGTTGAATTAGATGTTTGCCTCGCGCAATTTTAGTTGAGATTTATTCCATTTTATCTGAAGCTCGCTCAAATTTATTAAGTGCTTGATTGTTTAGTTTATGTGTTTAAGTCTTATTTCATTTGAATTTCGTGTTTGCCTACCTCAATTTCATGTTTGCCTAGCTCATTTTCATGTTTGCCTCGCTGAATTTCATGTTTACCCCACTGAAATTCAAGTTTGCCCCGATGAATTTCATGTTTGCCCCACTCAATTTCAAGTTTGCCCCGCTCAATTTCATATTTGCCCCGATGAATTTTAAGTTTGCCCCGCTCAATTTCAAGTTTGCCCCGCTCAATTTCATGTTTGCCCCGCTGTACTTCATGTTTGCCCCGCTCAATTTCATGTTTACCCCGCTCAATTCCTAAGTTGCCTCGCTCAATTCCTAGGTTGCCTCGCTCAATTTGTAGTTTGCCTCACTCAATTCCTACGTTGCCTCGCTCAATTCCTAGGTTGCCTCGCTGAATTTCTAAGTTGCCTCGCTAAATTTGTAGTTTGCCTAGCTCAATTCCTAGGTTGCCTCGCTAAATTTTTAGGTTGCCTCGCTAAATTTCTGGTTTCCCTCGCTAAATTTCTAGATTGCCTCGCTCAATTTGTAGTTTGCCTTGCTCAATTCCTATGTTGCCTCTCTCATTTTGTAGTTCTACCTAGGTTGCCTCGCTTAATTCCTAGGTTGTCTTACTGAATTTCTAGGTTCCCTTGCTGATTTTCTAAGTTCCCTCGCTTAATTTGTAGTGCCTCGCTTAATTCCTAGTTTGCCTCGCTCAATTCCTAGTTTGCCCCGCTGAATTTCTACATTGCCTCACTCAATTTGTAGTTTATCTCACTTAATTCTTAGGTTGCCTTGCTCAATTTGTATTTTCTCTCGCTCAATTCAAGGTTCCCTTTCTCAATTTCTACGTTGTCTCGCACAAGTCCTAGGTTGCCTCTCTCAATTTCAAAATGCATTCCAAAGTTGAAGTAATAATCACTATTCACTAAGACAGGTTTTCATCATATAGCCAAATCTTTTTTACAAACACAGTTGAGTTGGTAGAAAAAAGGATTCAGAATATTGGCAAGATAACCTTACATTCTTGTTTTAGCACTAATCCAAATGGTAACACATCAGCCATTTTCTCAAATACAAGAGGTTCTCACAAGTTGAATTCTTTTATGTGGAAAATCAGGCAATAAAAGTCATCTTCAAATGAAATTTAGTGCCTTAATACCTGGCGAGCCATGTAAATGAAGGTCATTCAGTTGTTCTATAAAGCCAACATCACTATCTCATCTTAAAGAACTGCATCTTTTTATTTCATTTATTATTATTTTTACCTTCTTTCTATTAGGCTATGTTTGGAAACCGTGGATCCAGTGCCAAACAGCAGAAAACGAAAATAGATTATCTTTGATGTGACTATTTGTTTTGTTTGGATGGCAAAGAAAATGGTGTACAATACCTGCGGCTATGGTTATAATTCGTAGCCATAGGGGGACCGCCAGATCAACATGGCCTCGCCGGACAGGCAAGCAAGTGGCAGGGACGTAGCAATTTGGCGATCCTGCCCCGATTCGGGTTTTGATTTGGGGGGGGGGGGGGGGGAGGCCACCAAACTGGCTTACAGTATCTATGGCTACGGATTATGTTATCTATGGCTACGGTTATAATCCATAGCGGTTTACTTTAAAGAGCAGGGGTATTTTCATCCTCAACTGCTCCGACCGTACATGCAAAGTCTAAGTTGGTAAGGTAAGGTTTGTATCCTTCGTAAAAATCA
The DNA here is from genome assembly GCF_029962835.1 of Magnolia sinica. Lineage (NCBI taxonomy): Eukaryota > Viridiplantae > Streptophyta > Magnoliopsida > Magnoliales > Magnoliaceae > Magnolia > Magnolia sinica. The sequence goes on along the minus strand of NC_080574.1, from coordinate 113,612,015 downwards.
CTGGATAAAAGGTAGCATGTAAATTTCTCAGGCAGATTTCCTGCGAAAGCCTTTAGCAGGAAGTTCCATTGCAAGGATTTTGGGTGTGGCCCACTGTGATGTTTGTAATAAATCCAACACTACCATCCTTTTTTCGAGCTCATTTTAAGACATGCGACTAAAAATGAGAAGGATCCAAAACTTAAATGGGTCATACGAGATGAAACAGAGGGGAAAGGAATGCCTACCGTTGAAACTTTCCTAAGCTCCATTTTGTTGTTTATATTCCTTCCAAACCATTTATAGGGGCCATAGAAGTTTCCAATCAAGCTTATATTTGTGTTTTCACTTCCTCTATCTCTATGTTAACTTACCAATAGTTTAGATCTCAAAAATACATCATGGTGGGCACTAGAAATGTTTCAACGATGAGTGTCACTACCCCCACTGTTTTCTATGGTGGGGTCCACTTAAGCTTTAGATCTACCTCATTCTTTGTTTCATGCCATATAATGATCTCTCCAAATGGATGGACAGTATGGATACAACACATACATCATGGTGGGGCCCATGGAGCTTAGTGATGTCAATCATTCTCAATATCTAATCCACGTCCGGTGTTACTCTGGGAAATAGATTCGCTACTCCCCTGCCCTTAGCCCAATGGCTGGCGGTCAATGCTCTGTGGGCCCCACCATGATGTATGTGTTTCATCCATTTTTAAATATCTTTTAGGGCTTGATCTCAAAAATGAAAAAAATATAAGTCTCAGATGGAACATACCACATGAAACCAATACTGATTGGATATCCACCATTAAAATCATCCTAGGCCCCGCTGTACTGTTTATTTGACATCCAATCTATTGATTAGGTCATACAGACCCATATGAAGGGAAAAAACATAGATCAGCTTGATCCAAAACTTTTATGGCCTCCAAAAAAATTTTAATGGTCAATGTCCATTCAACACTGTTTCCTGTAATGTGGTCCACTTGAGATTGCGATATACCCCATTTTTGGTCTCATACCATAAAATGATCTAGAAAAATAGATGGACGGCATGGATGAAACACATACGGGGCCCAAATAGAGGAGTACCCAATCCGTTTCCCAATTCCAGGGGACACGGATTTCCTGCTAAATCCTTTCATTAAGATCCTGGGCAAGGATTTTGTGTGAGGCCCAATGTGATGTTTGTGTGAAATTCAACTAGTCCATTCATTTTTAGATATCATTTTAGGACATTATACAAAAAATGAAGAGGATCCAAAACTCAAGTGGGCCATACGAAATGAAACATTGGAGAAAGGAATGCTTACCGATGAAACCTTCCTAGGCTCCACCTTGATGTTTATATTCCATCCAAACCGTTTATAAGGTCATTTTCACTGAGATGAAATGAAAACACTGGGAACTTAAACCGATGCAAAACTTTTGTTCACATATGAATGTTTCAATGGTGGTCACTAAATCCCCACTATTTCATCTCATGTGGCCCATTTAAGTTTTGGATCCTCCTCTTTTTTGTCGCATGTCCTAAAATGATTTCGAAAAATAGATGGACGGGTTGGATTTATCATAAACATCATAGGAGGCCCACACATAATCCTTGCACAGGATCTTCCAACGAAAGGCTTTTACGTGAAATCCACTTACAATTCTAAGAGTCTCTCCATTAATGTAGGAAAGAGTTTTTTTTAAAGACTCTCCATTTCTCAACGCCGCTCGCACATGAATTTCTTGCAGGAGACCATTACTATATATATATATATATATATATATATATATATATATATATATACACGGAAACGCTCACCTGCGAACCAGTTCGTACGTACTACGTACGAACTTTTTTGAGAACCCATCATACGTGATTTGGATCCAAAATCTGAACGGTTCATGTGAAGCAGCACGTCCTGAAACCCCCCGGGCCCAAGTAAAAGTTTTACTTTGATCTAAAACTTTGATGGGCCATGAAAAATAAAAACAGTTTCCTCCCTTGATTTGCATTTCTCTTTGCTATGGCCCACCAGAATATTATATCCGGGTGCAAATTTGCCACATGAGGTTTTATGGGATTCCGCATCACATGGACCGTTCAGATTAGACACACATGGCACGTGTGCAAAGGTGCGCACGTGCGTAGGTGTGCAGGGGAGCATGACTCTATATATATATATATATATATATATATATATATATATATATATATATATATATATATATATATATATATGGAAATGGTACTATGAGGTCGACTTCATGCTGTGTGAGCCCCACCATGATGTGTGTCAAAGCATCGACACCATCAGCCAGATGGGTCCCCTTCATGTTATGGGATATCCCAAAAATCAATCATATACGGCACTCAGGTAGGCCATCCCATCTAAAACCATGTGAAGACATGCCTTAAACATATAAAAGCACCTGGTGGGGCTCACCTTAGTTTTGGATGCAGCTGAAAATTGGTCTAATCCCACATTTAAGTGTGACACACACACAATGGATGCGCTGGATTTGTGAAAAACATCTCGGTGGGCCCAATAAATGATTATGAATGTTGCAATGGGAGGTAACCCCTCTCAACTATTGTATGTGGTGTGGCCCACCCAAGTCATAGATTGTCTTGATTTTTAAGCCCTTGGCCCACTATGGAACGGTGCATCTGGCTGATGGTGTTGATGTTCAACACACATCACGTGGGGTATATGAAAAGGTACTATAAGGTCAACCTCATGGGAAGCTTTCCATGTGGTCGAGTTCTGTGGGGCCACCCTGATGTGAGAGGGGCATTCATCCCATTATTCAAATGCACCCTTCCATGGTGAGCCGGTGAGCCATGAGCCTAAAAATCAGGCCAATTCATAACTAAGGTGGGCCACACCACAAACAAAGGTTAGAGTGAATGTCTGCCCACTGAAACCTTCCTGATAGTATATAAGTGCCAATGAAATGTGGTACAGACATCCAGCCCATCCATTGTGTGTGTCCCACTTGGATGACGAGTCACACCAGATTTCAGGCCATTCCAAAACACAAGTGGGCCCCACCAAGTGCTTTTAGATGTTTCAAGCATGATTTTTCATAGTTTGAGATGATATGGCCCACCTACGGCTGATTTTTTATACATCACACAACCTAGATGGGACCTACCAAATGCACGGTGTGGATGTCCACCATACATCACGGTGGGGTCCACAGAGCTCAACCTCATGGGAATCTCCCAAGATGTCAACCTCATAATACCATTTTAGACACACACACACTATATTCTAACAGATGGAACAACCAGATCACGCACCCCATTAACAACTCATAACAGATGACCAAGAGGAGGTTGACATGATCACATGCTTCCATTTTAGCATCTAGCTTCTTCATTGATTGCTACCAACAAGGATCAGAAGGAACTCCACAAAAGGACTAAGAGTCATTAAGTGAAAAAGTCGTTGTGAATTGATAATGCATGTTCAGATGGTTGGAATTTAAGTAAAATGAGGATTGTTTTCTTTAATTTTACCTTTTGTATTGTTTGAATAGTATAAAAAAAAAAAATTGTAGATTCAACAAAACAATCACCAGACTTATCCATAGATAAGATTCACTAACATAAGAAATAAGGTGACCATTGTTTAATTAAATATTAGATTGTCATCTGCTATCCGAACAACACCTCAAAAACTGAACTCCATTTTTCAATATTACTCATGGAAACAACCATTGGATCATCATTGCTCTTTTCTTTTCTTTTTTCTATGGATTTCATGTATCTATACATGACCTTAAATATATGCTGGATAATGCGACATATGGGGGAGGTTGCAGGTCACAATCAAATTAAAAAATCATCAAATCTCATTCACGAGATGAGTTCTCTCTCAATACTTATTATAATGGTCCATATACTGAAATATTTAAGCATGGAAATTAGAACTTGTCCAGCCCTTCTTCAGGCATATAAACTGAATGTCCATTTCAAGTTTATAACATCATGCAAAAATGAGTTGATCTGTATCATATACACTGTGGATGACTTAACACCTAAAAGTTTGGAGAAAACTCATGAAAATTTTGCCACTAAAATATTATACAAAGAGTGCATGACTATAACAAATGGATGTTAAATGCATAAACAAAAGTTTGTGTATCAATTTAAGTGCCATGTGCGTTGTGAATTATTTAACATATAAAAAGTTATAAAAGGCTCATGACATTTTTTCCTATTAATATATGTGCATGAATATAACAAAATGAGTATTAAATCCATAGACAAAACTTTTTGCTTGATTATTGATTTACAAGCCTCAGTATATTTTTGACTTCATGAAATTTTGAAGATAGCATGAAGGAGAAATCTGTAAGGTAATTGATTTACTCTCTTATCAATTTACTATTTTAGATTTTTATTTTTTTATTTTTTTTGTCATTTGGTTATTCATAATTATTATTACACCTTCCCTCATGTCTAAAATAAAATATCATTAAATTTTAACATAACAACAATTTATTTTGTTTGAATTCCCTCCATGGTTATATGCTTTATTACATATCATTCACTGTATTTATTTGTTTTTGTGTTTTAGGATTTAATATAAAATATTGGAATAAACTGAAAAACACATTTATGGTCATCTAAGGGCCTATTTGGATGATTCTTAAAAGGCAGCTCAATGGCATCTAGCAGCTGAGCAATGAAATTGATTTACTGAGCCAAGATCAGGGCGATGGAGATCAGTGGCACGGTTTTCTCCTGATTGCCCGTTGCAGAAGGAAGAACCACCAGCTGAGCTCGTTGCATGCCTCTTGATGACTGCTTTTGTGGCAGAATTGTGGCACCACCCAGCAGTTCTGATGGCAACACTCAATGAATGTTCCACTATTATTTATTGTGTTTGTATTTTGGAGTCTTATTGAATATTCCACCATTGTTTGTGTTTGTACTTCAAAGTCTCGTTATAATTATTTGTTGCTATGGAGACATCATGTAGTAGTGTGAATAAGGCAGATCATGTGGTAGTATGAATCAGGTCTATTTGTGCTCCAATCTGTCCTTGTTTTTCCCTTCTTTTTGTTATCTTTCTTCCCGTGATTTCTCGAATGCGTCAAACAAGCCCACCCAACTTTCGGACTCATTTGGGCTACGAGGTAGGGCTTCTTCATTAGGCTTGTGCTTGGCTTCCTGATTAATTTTTGGCCAGTTGGTAGAATGGATCTCTCAGGTGTGCTTGGCTGGAAATGTAACGTTAGGGTGTTCAAGGGTTGAAGTTGCAAGCTTTATATTTCTTCCACAGGAAATGATCGGGTACAATGGCTACAAGTGAACTTCGACATACAACCACCATTTTCTCCCTTACAGTATCTTATGTAGAATATCTGATATATGAAGAAGGCCACATGACAATTATCATCTGGTGTGAAAATCAGGCCAATCCACTAACCAGCGGAGCTACACCACTACTCTGATTCATAGTATCATCTGTCAACCGATTTTGACAACGGGTTCCACTTGCTGAATGGATCCGCCTGATCTTCTGCAATTATCATGATAGTGTGGTGCTTTGTACAGATGATATTCTACATAAATGATGTGCTGGGAGAAAAGAAATGGTCATCGTTGCACGTGATTATTCATCACTTCCACAACCAAGGTTTGCTCCAATACATCCTAAAGCATTTCTTCAATTGCACAGGAATTTTCGTGTGTGCGTGTGTGAGTTGGGGGGGTGGGATTGATATATCCTATCATCAATGGTCCAGAAAACAATGGCAGATGGATTGCAAAGGTTAATGGACAGACTCCTCGCCTGACATAAGACAAGCTAGGAAGAAAGTGCTGATGTAAAATATTTTGTCCGCTACCACTGTCCAAGGGAAAACCATCTCTCAGGGCAGCCAAAAACCTTCCCCCTATTAAAGCTTTAGAAAAGAAGGCTTTGCTGAGAAGGTACTGCACATGCAGTTTCGGAAGTCTGTAGTCCTTCCCACTTAAAGGTAGCACTTTCTCTGTACAATGGTTCTCAGAGACGGGTTCGATCTCATCATCCTTTAGATTTCTTCCAAAAGTGAAGTTCCAAAGAAAAGTCTCCTGTGTCATAAAGAATCTCACACCAATTATTTGTAAATATTAATAGTTAGCTAATTGCCAAACAATACCTTGGATTAATATCACTGTCAGTGTAAAATCTTTCGAAAAGATAACAATACTGCACAAGGACATGATACCAAATCCACTCCAACCTCTGAGATGGACTAGAAGCATCCCATCTCATTAGATTAGATTGAATGGTCAGCCATTCACTTCCCTTTAAGGAGAGCAGAAGGAGAATGGTGCAACCAGCATCAGCATTGCCATCCAAGTAGAGATTACCTGTGGTACAATCAGATATTTTATCAAGGTACAACATTCTTATAAGGAAAATAATTCAGTAAGTAACAAGGTGCATACTATTTTTTTTTCATTGAGATTGTGGATGGAGGTGAGACTAGATCACACTACATAAAAAAGTCAGCACACATGGGATCCACTTCCCATCACAAGCTGACCCTGATCCTACAATTATAGCAATTGCCCTTCTTTTCTTTTCTTTTTCTGAAACGATGATAATATTATTTCTAAAGGAGCCAAAGCCCAAACTTTACAAATATACAAGAGACCGGGAAATTACAACTCCCCTCAAGACACTAGAAATGACTTTATGATCTTTGAAGATAAAGTCCATTAGATTACAAAAGATTTTGCTCTGCTAAACACCTCAGGAAACTGCCTACCACCATTTCTGAAGCATTGATTGTTCTTTTTTTTTTTTTTTTGAAACAATGACAATATTATTTCTAAAAGAGCCAAAGCCCAAACTATACAAATACAAGAAACCAACCCTTTCCACCCCCACCCCCACCCCCCCCAAAAAAAAGAAGAAGAAGAAGAAGAAGAAGAAGAAGCTAGAAAGGACTTCATGATCTTTGAAGATAAAGTCCATTAGATTACAAAAGATTTTGCTACGATAAACACCTCAGGAAACTGCCTACCACCATTTCTAAAGCATTTATTGTTCCTTTCCTGCCAAATGGTCCATATGCCTCCAGGTAAACATAGTCGCCAGATTTTTCTCCCCTGTGCACGCGCGCGCACCAAATTAGGAAAAAAACAAAATGTCAAGGGAGCCTGGCGCTACCCAATCAACCCCGAACAAAGTGAAGAAATGATCCCATAACCTCTTTGCAAAAGAACAATGAATAAAGAGGTGATCCATCAATTCCTTGCCATGCATACAGATCAAACAAACATTCGGAAGAATGAAGCTTCGCTTTCGAAGGTTATCTATTTTAAGCACCTTCTTCCTCCCCACTAGCCAGGCAAGCGCCGCTACCTTTGGAGGAGCGCCATAACTCCATATGAACGATGTCGCACAAGGCCCATCACTAAGGTCAGCCCCGCATAGGGTCATGGAGAACGATTTTACTGAAAAGCTCCCAGATTTATCTTTTAGCCATCTCAAAGAATCTGCCTCTGAGGAAGGTGTTTCACACCAAGCGACTCCCCAAAGAAAAATGAGTATGAGAACTCCATCTGAGGAATATCCTCAAGACTCAGTTTGGACAAGTGGAGGCCATGGATTAGTGATGTAGACTGTTGTTTTGTTGGACAACTCTGTGGATTGGGGAATCCCAGAAGTCCTATTGAATAAACCTACCTTTCTATTGGTGGACAGAAACAGTAAAGAAGAAATACAGCAGTGGTCCACATTTGATGGGAAAAGCCCAAACACTGGATGGGTGTAAGCTCCCAAGCTAGGGTAGTAAAGGAACGGTCTATCCACAATGGAGCCCGATGGAACAAAATTCAGATCTAGATCCCCAAGCCTGAGTCCCACTTATCCAAACTCAACTCTCAAGGATGCAGTGGATATCCTTGGCTGGAGATTCATATAATTCCTCCAGTAAACATAGATGAGAAGACCTTTCCCAACATCCCACTCTATCCCAACCAGTGTTTTCAATAGCGTGCATAGCGTAGCGGTAGCGTACGCTATGTAGCATAGTGTAGCAAAATCGCTACGTAGCATAGCAGGTAGCGTATATCCCCTGTAGCGTGCGCTACAGGGGTCGTAGCGTATGCTACGGCTTCGTAGCGTGTAGCGCGGGTAGCGTGCGCTACCTGTAATTTTGGGGAGAGCACGTAAATGCCAAAAAATAAAATATAAAATATAAAAAAATTGTAAGAAGGTGATTTCAGTACCTGTAGAAGAGGTACGCCTGATCGGAAGAAGAATTCGGTGGGCCTTAATCGACAACAGTTGAGTTTCGGTCTTCCGCATGTACGAAAAAACCTCCCCTTTTTCTTTTTTCTTCGAATGGATGAAATTTTCAAAATCAACGAGAATTCTGGAGAATAATCTGCGATCTCTCGGGAATTTTGGTTCGATTCGGAGATTTGGGTTCGAAATGGAAACCCTCAGATTGGGATTTGGGTTCCAGATAGAAACGGGAAACCCTATTCCCCTTTCGAAAATGGCATCGGACCCTTTTTTTCAGGTGCGGATTAGCTACTGACAAGTTTAGTAGCTAGACTCGTTACTAAAGTGACGTCACCACGTTCCGTGGGCCCCACCATGATGTATGTTTTGTATCCACACCTTCCATCCATTTGTAGATATCATTTTAGGACAATATCCAAAGAATGAGTTAAATCCAAAGCTTCAGTGGACCCCAGCACAGAAAACAGTGGGGACAGTGACGCCCACCATTAAAAACTTCTGAAGGAGACAAAAGTTTTAGACCAACTGATATTTGTATTTTCCCTTATTTCGTGTTTTTTGGAACATTTGAACAGGTTGGATTTCAAGTAAACATTATGGTGGGCCTTAGGATAGTTTCAACGGTGGTAATCACTTTCCCTACTGTTTTCAGTGGTGGGGTCCACTATAGCTTTTTATCTGCCTCATTCTTTGGTTCATGCCCTAAAATGATATCTCAAAATGGATGGACGGTGTGGATACAACACATGCATCATAATGGGGCCCACGGAATTTGGTGACGTCACTTCAGTAGCCCACTCGCTACTCAACCTCTTAGTATCTAATCCGCGTCCTTTATTTTGGGGACGCTGCTCATGTTACAGTCGTGAGTCGCAGCGTCATGGGCCCCATTATGATGTAACGTATTTTATCTGCTTCGTCCATCTATTTTGGACACTCATTTTATGGAATGAGCTAAAAAAATGAGTAAGATCCACATTTTAGGTGGACCACACCATGGGAAACAATGTGATTGAACGTTTGCCATTAAATTTTTTTTAAGGCCCATTGTTCCTTTTTTTTTTGAATTTTTTTCGATGTGGAGACAAAATAACTTGGTATTTTCAGTTTTTTCCTATTTTTTCCCTTTTAAAATGCCGGTTACTGTCGGTTTTATGTTCTTTATACTTGTATTGTACTTAATGCTCTTAACTTTGGGATTTTTATTTTGAAGAATGTGACATTTATATATTTTGCTTTTTTCTTACTATTATATATATATAAAATAGAAGTATTGTGTAGCTTACGCTTACACGCTACAGAGGGTTGAACGCTACGCAACACGCTACCGCTATTTAAAACATTGATCCCAACTACTTGGGGTCGGCTACACGAATCCTATTCAGCCATTCACTTTATGGAGGACTATATCCTCAGTTAAACCATAGGTCATCAAGTCTTTTCTTACTATCTCCCCCCACGTCCTTTAGGGCCTTCCCCTTGCCCTTTTATAGCCTTCAATTTGAATCAGCTCACTCCTGACAGGCACAGTTCTCCATTGCAGAGAATCTAGTTTCCCTTAACACCACATCAACTATGACTAAATAATCCGAGCTTTCCAGTTCATTGTTAAAATACAAGCGGGCAGCAGTGAATGCAGCCACCCAACAGGTGGGCCCTAGGTGGCCCATGGTATAAAAAACACCCTGATGTAATACTAGCATTTGATTAACAGGCAATCAGGACCCATCCCCACCTCTTGATTTTCACTATCCATTTGAATGCTATGAATCAACAGCAAGTATTGTTTCTCCACCGTGGTTTTCCTACAGTGGGCCATCCATAGTACAACCTACCAGACAGATGGTCCAGATTTGCCAACCGTACAACCATGCATACGGTAGACAGGTAATCAACCATGATTTGTCCATTGAGCAACTGGTTAAAGTTGGCCTAATAATCCACAGCAACATAAAGAGATACAAGAGATTGTTACCTTCTAGCCCTTCATCCTCTGGTACAATGTTAGCGCTTGACTACTCCCATGTGCACATCCAAACATCATCAATGCAGGCTCCTTCTGAATGCACAAACTTAGTGACTAAGTGACAGAAAGGAACAACACAACTCTCTTTCAGCTTCCGAGGCCCTACAACCTGATGGAACTTCATTTTGCACTGAATCACACAATAAATTGAAGATTCCATAATGAGATGCTGGCAGTCAATTCCAGAAAGTAAGCAGTGATCAAATCCCTAAATGTTACAGCTGACATACCCCAAAATAAGAACAAGTCAGCTAGATGTTAGTTTGCATGTATATTCAAGGACTAGATTACTGTGTGCGCGCATTTTCTCAACTACATGGCATGCATGCATAGCAAATCCAGACTTCCCAAAACATGGGCACATTATGGATGGACGAAAAATCACAATTATCAGATGCCTGACCATCCATCAAATTGGTGCCCAAATGTGGCAGATAAAACAAAAGCTGTTAGTAACAGCCAATATCAGATGGATAAGATCAAAAAAATATTGAGATATTCGGGATATGCTCCATCCACAAGGGATCCCAAGATTGGCCAGTCTGGGTTGACTTATGTGCATGCCACACACATACATATCTACTCATATTCAATTATTTAATTTGTTAGGGCCTCACCATATATTCTTTTCATAGTCAGCGTGAAAGATGGCACTGGGCCCAATTCACATGAGAGCTGAACAGGGCTAGGGATTCAGAAAGCCATCTGTTACTGCAAATTTTGATTCTCTTCAGCATAAACAACATGAGAGGCAGTAATATCAGAAAATAATTTTTTCCCTCCATTCAGCAGTGCAGTTGCGACTTGGAATACTGCTGTTCTATCACCATTCGAAAACCATTCTGCATGTTTTCCTTTCTGTCCCCCTTAAAGCCATGTCTGTTGCTGCAAACTTTTATTCTCATCAGCATAAACAGCATGAGGCACAGTTCTCACTCCATTCAGCAGTGCAGTAACAACTTGGAATACTGCTGTTCTATCACCATTTGGAAACCATTCTGCATGTTTTCCTTTCTGTCCCCTTCCAACAACATGTTTCTTTATCTGTATATCTGATATATTTTGAGCTCTTGAACAAAATTGTAGAAGATAATCTCCAGACCAATCTCTAAGCTCGAGCAGTTTAACTGTTTTTGTCAATAATGACCAGATAAATATCCTTTTCCTTGGAAAGAAACGTAAGCCTGCACTTTGGCCCACCCTGACCTTTCATCAGAGGAATGACATCTTCAAATGGACATTCCATACCACAACATGCCCGCAGTGTGAACGAAGCTGCTTTTGGAGTTTTGTAGAAGGGTACCTCAACTGTGCATTTCCTCACTTCCTCGCCACCTTCAAATTGGCAAAAATCCAGAAAAATATACTGAACCGAATTTCCCAAAGCCATTCGTAGCCACAGCCTGTCCTTGCTTGAAATGTTATACAACGTGATCTGAAATGTAATGCCCACAGGCAATCCTGAGATGTATGGAATTGGATTTTCAGAATCATTACCGGGGACGTGAAGTTCTGCTTTGATGTGTTTGAATCTTCCACTGAAAACAATTTGCTCAAGGGAGAAGATTTCAACTAACTTATGAACAGGAAGTGGGTACGAGACATCATTGATTTTCACCTCACAACATTTTATTAACTCCTTAACGAAATCAGGAAGTTCAGTGGGCCAGGGTTCACAAAGAACTTGTATACGAGAAACCATAGCCTGTAATCTCTTCAATGTGAGGCCACAGCAAATTCCAACCTTCGATGACCTTAGTACACAACTAAGCAATATCAGATTTAAGATATGGAATTCCTCTTCTTTACTGCACCCTGAAAAGGCATACCTCATACTGGTAAGACTGGTGTCTAACTTGTCCAGGAGCAGATCTAAGACCCCCTTTCCCATAACCCAGCACTTTCTCGGCTGTAAATGCTCCCATGCTTTCGTTAGAAATTTGATTGCCTTAACATACTGGGAGGCAAAGGCTAATACACCGACAGATCTGTGTGAATGCACAGTAATCATCGACAGCTCTTCTTTGCAGCCCCTAATGCAATGAAAATTTTAGCAAACATAGAGACATCTAAGAGGCAGATAATGCCTCCAAAACCAACAGAACTTTTTTGCCACCCAAAAAGACGAATTAGATTTTCTACCAAAGGTTATACATAATGGGGAAAACTAGCTTGAGCATAGCATACAAATTTCCTTGTCTTGTGCACTGCACTCAAACTGGATATTTTGCATGCAATCCATTGATCTGGAGTGTTCGTTGTTGTCCTACTGCAGATAGCTGACTGTCCACAAATTGCAAAGATTAATGATCATTTTTTATGTTTTTATGTAATGTTTATTAGTTACTACGGATGGTTCTACCCATCCAATTGGTGGACCGTTTCTTGTTCAGTGGTGTGTACCGTCCATTTGCAGGTTGCTACTCATACAATCAAGATTGTCTAGTAAGCGTGATTTTAAAACTGTAGATGAGCAACCTGGCTAGTGTATGGTTATGCCACATGGCCACTTCCAGTGTGGTGCACACAATCAGGAAATCAGCAAGCTGCACTCAAATTACATTTCCACATGGATAACAGTGAGAAAAAGCAAGGGAGAAAGCATATTGTGAGATTAGAACCTCAATATCCTTAGTACTTCTTCTGTAAAACCCAATTTTATCAGAGGCCAGGCATCTGCCACCGTTTTCAGAATAAGCTTTACGACATGTGTGGCCTCATAAAGGATTGCTGCTTTCTGTTGGAATGCTTCAGGGGGGCCTGAGACCTGCCTCAGGTCAGACAAACTGTCCTGAAAATGGACTTCAGAGGCACCATCACTGACTTGCTGCAAGGAGCCATCTATTTGGCTTGTTTTCTTTTTACTATTATGATTTAGGTAACATCTTTCAACCCCATGCAAGAAGTTTTCACCCTCTTCAGAATTTGGTGCTGCATTGGATTTACTGCAACTAAACAAATAAGCCAAGAGGGAATCTCTGTTTATAACATCTTCCAGCGAGGAAGAGATCCTTCCCAAGAAGGGGACTGCATAAGAAAATAGCCGTGTTGGAATACCATAGACGAGCTGTTCATTAGAAAAAGGTGCTGCTATGATTAATACCAATAGTGCTGCTACCCGAGGTCTATCAAGCCCCAACTCTCCTTTAGAAGAAGGCTCTATCTGAAACAAATATAAAAATTAAAAGAAAAATAATGGAGACAATCTTTCTTCTTTTTTTTTTATCTAGTAGAGAAACACTGGTGTGATTAACCAGAAACATGAAAAGAAAGAATATATAGCACAAGCTCCTACCATAGTTAAAGAGACATAATTTAGGCCCTTCCTAGTGCATAAAGGCAAACACACTCAAGAATCCTAATGAAATAGGATATGGCAGCTCTAATGAGTCAATAACCAAGTCTATATTTCATAAAAATGATGGCAACCTTGTATTCTCAAGATTAGAGTTCTTATGTCATAACACACATTAAGCGGCTGTTTGGTGTTGACTTCTTTCCAAAGCCAAAAACATATAGATGATGCTCAGCATTTGAGTTGCCTTCTAGCAGCACCTCTATCAAAAGAAAAACAAGCAGGAAAAAGGAACTTCTGTTGCTATTTAAGTCACACTAGACAAGAATTCAATTGTTGAATTGCCAGTTTAGCAGGCCAACATGTTAAAGGAACAAATAAAATAGGTATTTACGAGTATCTTGACCCAGATGGCCTCTAATATTGCAGCAAATGCACTTGTGGAAAAAACGAATTCCACTTGAGATGTTTAATGTGTTATAATTATACTTGGTAAATGTTTCCTCAAAAGCCATGTGTTTCATCACCTTGGCTCTATTATGTAAAAGGGAGATTGATAAAGATGTTTACAATAGACTTAGAGCTAGGTGGAGGAAGTGGTGATGTCTCTGAAGTATTGTGTGATAGCCACAAGCCAATGAAACTTAAAGAGATTAATAAGACAACTATTCAACCGCCTATGCAATGTGGGGCAGTGTTGGGCAGTTAGAAAGCAAAAAAGAGAAGATACTGAGTTTGAGGAAATCAGTATGTTGAGATGGATGCTTGGGAAGAGTAGGTAGGAAGAATTAAAAGTGATGTTGAAGCAGCCAAGGAGAGGTCCCAATGGAAGATAAAATTATGGAAAACATATTGAGATGATCCAGTCATGTGCAACAAAGACCAAAGACGGATTGGGTCAGAATGGGAATGTTTGATTAGAGTTAAAGGGCTTGAAAAGTAGAACAGAGGAAGACCTAAAAGACTTGGATTGAGATGGTGAGATTGAAAAGATGGAAGGAAAGAGAAAAAAAAGAGAGAGAAGAGAGAAGAAAAGATGAAGGAAGAAAGGAATGGGGAAGGGTTAAACGTCCCCACCCCCTTTTCTCTTTTATTAAAGTAATAAAAAAGCAAATATGACAAAAATAACCCTGTACAATAAACTTTATGTCCGGCATATCCCAAGATTAAAAACACTACGAAACTTGTGGACCATGGGCCCATAACCAAAACCAAGAGGGCCATAGGCCCATACCCAACCGTTAACACACCCCCTCAAGCTGGAGCATAGATGTCTTGCATGTCCAACTTGGATATAAGTTTGTCGAACTGATATTTTCCAAGAGCCTTGGTGAATACAGTTGCGATCTGATTATGTGATAAGATATAAGGTATGTGGATCTGTCCCAAAGATATCTTGTCTCGAATGAAATGGCAATCAACTTCTTTATGCTTTGTTCTCTCATGAAAAACAGGGTTATTGGCAATATGTATCGCAACTTGATTGTCACAAGGTAAAGACATTGAAACCTGAACATCAGAACCCAATTCTTTGATAAGAGATTTCAATCACATAAGCTCACAAGTCGCATGTGCCATTAACCTATATTTAGCTTCAACACTTGATCCGGCAGCCACATTTTATTTCTTACTCTTCCAAGTAACCACATTACCACCTAAGAAGGTGCAATAACCCGTAGTCAACCTTCCATCATGTATCAACCCTGCATAATATACATTTGAATAACCGGCTACCAGAAGATGACCATGAGCTCTATATAAGATACCCTTCCCGAGGGAACATTTCAAATACCTAAGGATACCCATAATTGTTGTTAGGTGTGGTGTCCTTAGACTTTGCATGAACTGACTCACTACACTAACTGAAAAGACAATATCATGCATGGTTATAGGCAAATTGATGAGTTTGCGAACAAGTCTCCAGTACATTTTAGGGTCTTCTGACAATTCTCCTTCTTCAGCTTCTAATTTGAGATAGGGTCTATTGGAGCATCATCCAATTTAGCTCCCAACATCCCTATCTCTTTTAGCAGGTCACAAGTATATTTTCTCTAACATAGATTTATTGATGAGGACATCCCAGCACTTATGTCTAGACAATCATCACTGGGGCCTACGAGGCCCAAGTCGCATTCCTAGCCATCGTTGAAGACCACACAGTGGGTAGATGCGCATGGGTTGCTTGTTTGGAGCATTTGGACCGTTGGATTGAATGGGTGCATCGATTAGCCTGTTGGATCGCGCACGATGAACCTTCGGACCACTCTTGATCGTGGGCCATCTTGATCGTGGATCACCCCATTAGCCATTAATAGTTGAGGATAGTTTAGATTTGTTTGTTTTGAATAGTTTTTGTCATTTAATTTATTATTTTTAGACTATTTTATGTTTTACTTGAGATAAGGATTTTTTATGAGAATTTTTTCCTGAGAGAGGTTTTTTGTAAAAGTCTCTTTTGGAGACTATAAAAGGTTTGAACCCCTTTAGGGTTTGATTATTGTGAACCATGAATGAAAAGAGTTTCCTCTCCTTTACTATGTGATTTAGCAATTCATCTCGCAATGGGATTGATGGTGTGAAGCCATTTAGGGAGTGATTTCCCTAGTTATCCTCTTCGTTTTCTCTCTCTCAAGGTACTTCTCTTCTCATCTCTCTTTCTTCATCTTCTCTTTCTTTTTTCTTTTATGATTCTAAACCAACCTAGACATAACCTACATCCAACTGAACCCAAGCTCAAGTCGTGAACAATGTCTGTACGGACTGCCCCAATCTGTGGCCCCCCAAGCTTCGAATCTTTGACTTCCATCTTCCCTTTGATCCCCTTTACAAAACCCCTAAACATAAATCCCAAACCCTAACCCTAAGATTCCCAAATCCTAAAATCCCCAATCTTTCCAAACCTTAATCCCCAAATCTAAAACTTCATCTGAATTCTCCCAAAATCTTATAACCCTAAACCTAATTTCCCCAAATTTCCCTAACCTATTAACCCTAAACCTAATTTCCCCAAATTTCCCTAACCTATTAACCCTAAACCCTCAAATCCCTATCCCCAAAATCCTAAATCCTCAAATGCCTGTATCAAAACCCTAAATTCCTAGTTTGCTAAATACTCTAAACTTATTCCCTACATTTCCTAACCCTTAAAACAGCCCTAAACATGCAAAACTCTTAGAATTCAAGTGATTCCATGAATATTCAGATTTAATACCTATGCTAAGTGGGAGTCATATCTTCCACACAATCCTAATAGCTTGATACTTTATAAGAATCACATTGCGGGACTGTTATTAGGTGTTTTGAACCTTAACATGTTACAAATTTGAGTTTCTTTTACTTTAGTAGTTTAGCATTATTTTGTCTTTTGATTGCTCTAGTTAATCCGCTATCTAGTTTCAATGCATCATATTATGTTAGATCATCCTGTCCTACATCATTTATTCCAACTTTCGATCTTGCCACTTCAATGCCCAGAAAATATCGAAGAAGACCCAAATCTTTGATATGCCTTCAACCTTTTAATACCCTCAAAACACCAGTCACTATAATATTGTCAACATACACAACCAGAAGAATGTAGCCAAAGGTTAAGTGCTTTGAGAAGACTGAGTGATCTACTTTACACCTTTTTAACCCAAAGGATACAACTACAGTCCTGAACTTCTCAAACCAAGCACGTGATGATTGCTTCAACCCATATGTTGACTAGTTTAACCTATATACATTAGACGACTCCCTCTAAGCAACATACCCGGAGGTTGCTCCATATAAACTTCTTCGTGTAGGTCTTCATGCAAGAATGTGTTCTTCACATCTAACTGAAAGAAAGGCCAATCATGATTTGCAACAAGTGATATAAAACCCGAACTGAATTAATCTTCATCACTAGGAAAAATGTATCTATATAATTTACCCTATAAATCTGAGTATATCCCTTAGCAACTAACCTAGCTTTATAACAATCAATTGACCCATCTGGCAAGAACTTAACTATGTACACCCATCTGTACATGACTGGAGTCTTACCTGAAGGAAGATCAATCAACTTCCAAGTATCATTGGAGTACATGGCTTTCATCTATTCATCCATAGCTCGTTTCCAATTTTCATTAGACAATGCCTCCTGGACTGACTTGGGAATGGATACAACAGACATGGTGAGGGCAAACTTGTGATAATTTGTGGACAGATGGGTAAAAGTGACAAAGTTGGAAATAGGGTAACACAAAAAAGTTTACCTTTCCAAATTGCGATAGGAAGGTCATCTGCAACCTCAAAAGAACTAAAAACCTTAGTAGGTGTAGTACCCAACTACGTGGATTGAAGGGGAATTGTCTATAATGCTTCATCTTTTCTCCTTTCTGTAATAAGTTTGTGTGTAATCCTTCTGAGGTGACGAAGGTATCTCAACATCAAAATCTGAAGGAAATACCTTTGGCAATGGAGTTTCCATAGATTTGGTGTTAACAGTGTGATCATCTTTAACGTAGAACAGAACATCTTCAAAGCAGTTACATCAGCAGTCACAAAATGCTTCTTAGAGGTGGGAAATATCATCGATAACCCTTTTAAGTACGTGAATATCCCAGAAAAATACACTTAACTGAACGAGGCAAGAGTTTTATCTCGACTAAACCCAAATATATGAGCAAAGCAAGTACAACCAAACACTTTGGGAAGAATAGGAAAAGCTAGTTGATTAGGAAACAAAATAGAGAATGATGTTTCGCCATCTAAAACTGATGAAGGCATCCTATTAATCAAATGACATGTAGTAAGAATTGCATCACCCTAGAAGATTTGTAGGGCATTCATTCCTAGCAACAAGGCTCGAGTTCCACCATATGTCTATTCTTGCGTTTAGCCACCCCATTTTGTTGGGGTGTATATGCACAAGAGGTTTGGTGGATAATGCCCTTGGTAAATGGGTTTGAAAATCCTTAAAAACAAATTCTAGGGCATTATCTGACCTAAACGTGTGCAATTTTGCACCAAATTGATTCTTTATTTCATTATAAAAATTTTGTAATACATGATAGACTTCTAACCTATGCTTTATTAGCTATAACCACATCATCTTAGAGTAATCATCAATAAAGAGAACAAAGTATCTAAAACCTAACAAACCTGGGACTTGAGCTGGTTCCCACAAATCACTATGAACTGATGGGGACATCACATGCACGCCGCCCCCCTACGCACGAAGGAGGGCCCCACCGTCGATCTAGATCGATGACGTCGTCCAAGGATGGCCCCCTATCTAGAAGATGGATTTTTGGTTCCTTGGAGTGGACCCGATGATCAAGTAAAGCCCATCTTAGGATCTCATGATCGGGGCCCACTAGTCAGATTGATTTCATATTTTAGGTTTTGCTTATTGTTATTATTTAAAACATCATGAACACTTTAGATTTCTTTGTTTAGTTTTTATTTTAGTTTACTTCATCGTCAAGTAATAGGTTGCGCATATGGTGCGAGTTTTGGAGTGTAGGGTTTTCCTATAAATAGGCACCCCTTGTAGTTCTTTTGATTTCATCGAAGATTAATAAAAATTCTGCGTTTTCCTACTCTCTGAGTTGTGAAGCCTAATTGGGTGCGAAGCCCTCCCTTCATCGAAGGGTTAACTACCGTGGTGTGAAGCCACATCTATCCCGATTCACCCCCATCCATCGCCACCTCTACTACCCATCTTCTACCATCCCTTCTTCTCATCTCACCCCATCATCTACACTTCGAATCAATCATCTATTGCAGCAATTCTCCTCCCCACAGCAGAATTTCAGAATCTGACCCCACAAGAGGGCTGAAACTTCGGCGGAGCACCACGCACAAACGGTATATCGGATCGAGCTGAGATTTGGGGGTTTTAGAGTCCATCCCTGGCCGACCACGGCCAAGGTGGCATTTTTCTGAATAATGGGCCCCACACACGTGCAGTCGGGATCATACACGTGCGTGTAGGCCATTGTTGTTGTCCATACATGTGGTACTTCTCTGGTTCATCTCTCTCCTCTCTTTCACTCCGCTTTCACCCAAAATCCCTAAACCTAACCCTAAATTACTCAAATCTCCAATTTTATGCCCTTTTTCTCACCTTAGGGTTTCCCGAATTAGAATTTCTGAATCCCCTGGATTAGGGACTGATTACTATGAATGTGTGGATAATTATTTCTTATCTTGGAGTATCGTTTGGTTCATAATTTTTATTGATCCAGCCCTATCATGTGTAGGCCTGGACCCGCATAGATTCTCCTTAATTGAATGTTTGAACTTTCATGTGAGATATGGAATTTGTGTAATTGTTTCTGAACTAATGCGATCTTAAGCCTGAAATCTCGCATATCATATTTAATTTTCATGTCCTGCATCGCGAACTAATTTAAATGGAACATCGCTTCTTGAATCAATTCTAGACAGAAAATGAACTCTATGAGGTTTACTCAGCTCGCATGCTTCACACTCCAACTTTAACATCTTGGGAAGAGATGGGATGAGAGTGTGTAGATTATTAAGATATGAATGTCCCAAATGACGATGTTGTTGAATTGATGAATCTAAAGAAAGCACTAGCACAAGTACCGGTTCTCTTTTCAAGTTATACAAACAATTCCGCTAATGACCTCCACCAATCGTCATGCCCGTCTTGAGGTCCTGAAAGACACAATAAGAAGGAAAGAAGGAAATGCAACAATTCAAGGACCTTGTTAGCTTACTTATAGACAGTGTTTGAAACATCGGTATCACGTTATGTATCGCATCCTTGGGATACAGATAGATATCGTTTATCGCTCAGGATATATCGTTTGTATCGGGTAATTTATCGCACTTTTTGGTAAATATTGGGGAAATGGTTGAATTTTTCAATAGAACTTCAAGGAATGTTAAAAAAGACCTTAATACACACTTTTAAATCATAACATCTCAAAAAAGAAGTGCACATAATAGGTTTCGTTTGTATAGGGTCCTAAGCTATGCGTTGTCTAACTGAACTAATGCAACTATATTCAAATTCAATGCATAACATTTAGAGTGTATGTGATCAATTCATCAAACACTCCTAAATACTTCAAAATTAGTCTCAATTGACAACTAGTTAAAGGGCAATTTCGAGAAAAAAATAATATTTTAATAATTTTTAATTCAAACATGATTTTTATTTTCTGAAAATTGACAAGGACTTAAAAAATCAATAGACCAGCTCTCATACATGCTTAATTTCATGTTTGGAGTGCAAAATTGCAAGTAATTTGGGACAAATTGGGAAAATATTGATTTTTCCCCAATCTTCCCCAAATCAGACCACTTAACTCAATTTTCGAAATTAGAGTGTATGCGGTGTTCGAGTTGTCAGTATCGCTACAAGTTTCGCTATCGGAGATAAAGATAAAATATCGTTATCGCCAATAACCGAAAATGCAGGGAAAGGGGGAAACATGGGGAAAAAAGTGAAATTTTTCAATGAAACTTCAGGACATGCAGAAATACACGTATTTACATATTTAGGAATAAAAAATTTGCAAAAAAGAATGCATACATAATAAGTTTTCATGTATTGAAAGCCTAAATGCATGAGTTGTCGTAAGAAATCACTTTAATAGTAACTAAAATAAGTTTATATAATACAAATGCAATTCACATAAAATAATTAAGACATGTAAAAATAAATGAACTAAAAAAAGCACACATTTTTGGAGCCCCCTTATGTATGGTATATCCATGTTGTCCATCCATCCCATCCAACTAACCATCCATCCATCCAACCACCCAGCCATCCTATCCATCCAACTATCACATTCATCCAATCATCCCATCCAATCATTCAAACATTCATCCATCCATCTCATCCATCCAACTATCCCATTCATCCAATCACCTTGTCCAATCATTCAAACATTCATCCATCCATCAATCCAACCATTCCATCCATCCATCCAACCCATCACGTCATCCAAACATGCATCCATCCATTCCATTTATCCATCAAACCATCCATCCCATCTGTCCAACAATCCATCTATCCCTTCAAATCATCCAAACATCCACCCATCCATCCCATCTATTCATCCAATCATCCCATCCATCCAACCATCCATCCATCACATAAAATAATCCAAACATCCATCCATCCATCCAACCATTGCATCAAATAATCCAAACATCCATCCCATCCATCCATCTATCCATCCAAACATCCATTCGTCCATCCCACCTATCCATCCATACACAGATTCCATCCAATCATCCATCAATCCATCCCACCTATCCATCCATCATCTCATCCATGCATCTAACCATCCAAACATCCATCCATCCCATCCAATCATCCAAACATCCATCCATCCATCCCATCTATCTATCCAAACATCCATCCCATCCAATCATCCAAACATCCATCCAACCAACCAACCATCCCATCCCATCCATGCATCCAACCATCTAACCATCGGGAGATGATTAGGTGCAACGTAAGATCCAAACATCCATCCATCCATCCCATCCAATCATCCAAACATCCATCCATTTATCCCACCTATCCATCCATCCATCCATCCATCCCATCTATCCATCCATCCATCCATCCATCCCATCTATCCATCCATCCATCCATCCAACCATCTAACCATAGGGGCCCACCTTGATGGATGCATTCCATATCCATCCGTTTTGTAAGACCCTTTTAGGACATGAGTCTAAAAATGAAGTAGATCCAATTCTCAAGAGGACTTTATCATAGGAAACGATGGTGATTGACCATTAATGGGCCACAAAAGTTTTGGATCAAGCTGATATTTGGTTTTTCCTTCATCCATGTTTATGTGACCTTATCAATGGGTTAGATGGCAAATAAACATTACGGAAACATTAAGGTGGGCCCTAGGAAGTTTTTAATGATATGGCATTCAATCACCATTGTTGTATGGTCCACCAGAGATTTGGATCTTCTTCATTTTTGGGATCATGCCCTAAAACATTCTGAGAAACGGATGGACAAATACATCATGGTGGGCCGCACCATCTAGGGTGAGGCACGGACCGCACCTAATCCACTCCCCAAACCATCACACCTTTTTTTAAAAGCTTTATGTTAACTATTAATTTTTTAATGTATAATAATTGTGAACCAGTCTTATTATGTTGTGTGAAACTCACGCTATAAAATAGCTTAAAAGTTACTTAATCTATTAATTTTGTTTCAAGGCAAAATGGTGGTGACCCATGCTTTTTTAGTGTGTCAAATACACATTTTAGAAAAACTTAAAAAGGTTAGCTTAGAAGGAAAGTTCTTCGAAAGAGGGTTTCGAAAACCCTTCTTCCAAAACCCTAAAGTCGACACTAGTTACTTCTCTGCAGCCGTTGCCGCTGCCGTAACCGCAAGTATTATAACCCTAGAATCTCGAAAGCATTTTCAAGCTCACAACATAGATTCAATTTTCGACAAAAATCCCAACAATATTAGAATAAAGCTCGCCGAAATCCCAGATTTTTTGAGTTATTTCATACTTTCGAAGACCAGCACCGCCGATCCACAGTCCAATCACTTCTCAATATTCCGGAAAGAGGTATTTCTAAATTGATTCTTTTTTATTTTCCAGTATTTACGGCTTGATTTTGTCGGTGAAATTTCGAGAAAAAAAATCGGCAAAATATCGCTAATATCCAGGAAAGAAATATGGAGTTTTTGGTTTTGAAGAGCTAGCGATACAAAAAATATCGGCAATAATTCGATATTATCGTCGATAATTTAAACATTGAGTGTATGTAATGATCAGTTTATCAAATACTCTAAAATATTTCAAATTTTGTTTCAATTGATAGCTAGTTGAAGGAAATTTTTGAAAAAAAAAAATGGAGAACATGAAGAACCAATAGATATCGAAATCAAAACTCCAACTCCATGATTTTTCATGCAAAACATGAAGAACCAATGGATTTATACCATTTGACACTAACTTAATATAATTTCAACAAAAAAGGTATCGGAAATTGAAAATGCTCACTGAATCGAACATATGGGATATATCGGCACTACCCATGTGTTCCGTATCGCACAGGTGGGATACAAGATATATCGTGGGAAATATCGGTTGATATTTAAAACATTGCTTACAGATAAAAGGCTAAATGGAAACTTAGATGCATATAGAACTGATGACACAGAGACTAATGCATTAAGTTTAGCACTACCAACTCCAAAACATTAAACAACATACCATTAGCTAAAGTAACCGACGCATTTGACGAAAAACAATCAAAAGAAGAAAAGAGACTATGATTACCAAAAATATGGTCGGATGTCCAACATTTGATGATCCAAGAGGAGGCAGATGACAAAAGAAATGCTTTACCTGATTGAGCCAAAGTAGCTGTAAAGGTGGAGGCATTGTTGCTGGATGTAGAGCCATTAGCAGATAGAAAATGTGCATATTCCGCTCATGATAATGAAACACTAATCTGTTCACCACCAGGATCAGAAGAAGCAAGAGTAGTGGATCTACCATTGGAAGAAGCATCCTTTACCATAAGGGCTTGATTAGTCCTTGGGTTTTCCATGAAGATCCCAGCAAAAGTCCACAGTATGACTGGTCAAGCCACAAGGAGTACACGTGCGGTCTCCTTGACCACCACAACCACCTCTACCTCCCCTTGAGAATCTATAACCTCTTCCACAACGGAGAGCACCACGCCCAACACATCCACCATGGCCTCCACGTGAAATAAAATAACTGGAAGAAGAGGCCAATGCAATTTTATCATATGCATTAACATTAACATTATCAACTTCGCGTGCCAAGGAGACTCTCTAAAGCTTTACATAAACCTCTGCCACTAAAGGAATAGAAGCTCCTGCCAAAATTTGATACTTTGTCGATTAATACTCTTTTGGCAGTTTGAATAGAAGTTTCACTACTTTCATATCTTCATGCTGCTTCTTCATGAGGGTGATGTCAGGCGTGATAGGATGATATATGGAAAGCTCCTACCACATCCCAATCAATTTTGCGAAGTATTCACCAAGGGATTTATCCCCCTTTGAAAAGAGAAAACAGAAGATCTCATATAATTGATACACATAAGAAATATTTTGTTCAAAGGAGTACATCATCCTCATAGTATCCCAAACATCTTTTGTCGTGTTTAAGAACACACCAAATTTGAGCTCACTTCAAACTCCATGATATTCCATAACCAAGATCGAATTTGGGCATCTCATGCTTCCATTGTTTGTATTTAGGGTCAAAATCCTCCAATTTAGGATCGGTGAGATATTGATCCTTTTCACAGGCTAAGAGAAAAACCTCGACAAACTTGGCCCATGGAAGATAATTCTTCCTGTTCAACTTGATAGAGGTTATTAAGGCATTGAAGGAGGGACCTTGCATTTCCCTAAGAAACGAAGAACCACCAACTACACTTTTGGACTCAATATACATTCCACAATAAACTTACTTCAATACCAATGATCAATACCAATGAAGAACCCTAATTTTAAATGCCAGATCCACACACAACTAGTCCAAAATCACGTAACACAAAAATTTCTGGCCCAAAATAACTAATTCATGTCCAAACGATTCCAACATTGTATACGACTTTCCGCGAAGGAATACTCAACCAAAAACTGCATCTACACATTGAAACCAATATTTTAAAAAATTAAAAAATTAAAAAATTTTAATTAAAAAAAAAAAAAACCTTTAAATATCACCTCAGGAAAAATCAACGAGCCTTCATTATCCGTCAAAGTGTCTATGCTCCTTTTTTGAGGACGTTTTCTTTCTATTTGAAGAATGATGCAAAAAAAAAACATGTTTTCTGCACACAAAAATAGCAACTTACTTTCCCTTAAAGCCCGATCAGTCCCCAACGTTTCTATAAGATCTCCAAAGTTAAATCCAACAACTAGGGGGTAAATTGGAGAAGACTGTGGAGCTCGAACTACTCCTAACAGGGCTGTAAGTGTTATTATCTTTAAAGCACATTCTACACCGTGCTTGTCAAATTTCGTCTTGTCAAAACATCTTAGAAAGTGATCTTTAACTCAAGCTCATGATGAAGTTCAAGTTAAACTCACATTGAAGTCCAAAACAAACTCAAGTTGAAGTTCAAGTCAAGTTCAAGACAAACTCAAGTTGAAGTTCAAGTCAAGCTCAAGTTGAAAATCAAGCTCAAGCTCTACTTATATACTAAGCTTGAGCTACTAAAGTTCTAGTAGAAGATCAAGCTCCTTTGAGAAGTTCAAGTCTCTAACATACTTCGAGGCAGTGAAGTTCAATCCATACAGATATTATAAACCCTAAAAAGACTTTAGGTTTAGGTGTTTTCAAAACATATTTAAAATTGGATTTTTATACTTATAATTGACTGAGTTTCGACCAGCCTAAGTTTTGGCTCGACCAGTCTAAGAATTTCTCTACCAGTCCTAGCACCAGCCGAGGTATAAAAGAATTTTTGTTACTTCTTCAACCAGTCAAGCGTTCCTCAACTTGAAGTCCAGCAATGAAAATCAGTTCAAATTTGGCTCCTTCAACCAGTCGAGCAAAGCTTTCGACCAGTCGAGCAGAGCTTTCGACCAGTCGAGAATTGCCTTCGACGAGTCGAAGATCTGTTAGATCTTATCCCGCTCGAAATTGAAAATTTGTTGGAACTGAATCTGGTGCTTAGACGAGTCGAAGCAACAACTTCTGTGCCTATAAATTGAGGTTCTTTATCAATTCAAAAATACAATTTGAGTTTACCAAAATCCTTCTGCAAGAGAGAGAGAAGCCTTACTAATTGTCAAGCTATCAAGCGGTATTTATAAATCATTTTATAGCTTTTTGCTTAACTCCTTAATCTCTTATTTTATCATTCTGATTCTTAAAAGAGAGAGAATACTCTTCATTTTGATATTTAAAGGAATTAATATAAGTAGCCATTGTTTTAAATGTAATTAAAATCAATAGATCCCTGGACCTTTTCTATCGAACCAAACATTGAACATTCGTCATTCAAGAAAAGCGGTTCTACGGCTACAACTTCTTTTACGGTGAAGATAAGTATACATTTATATTTTGTATTTGGTTTTTTCTGAGATAGCCAGAAAATCTCAGAGTTGGTTTTTCTGAGATAAGCCAGAAAATCTCAGTGAAGGGTTTCTTTGTTTGTGATAGCCCGATAAAATCACAATTGTATCAGGTTTTAAGGTAAGCCTGTGAAAACCTTATTCATAGTGAAAGCCGAGATTACGTGGTTAGTAATCTTGGGAGTGGAGTAGGTGTGGCTATTTGAGAACAGTTGTTGACACACCGAACCACTATAATTCTTGGTGTTGTGGTGAATGATTGTAATTTCTTTTATGCAAAAGTGGTGAATGTTTGTAATAGATAGTTTTATTTACTCTTGCTTAGTTTGGAATTTTGATTTTTATCAAATTCGTGAAATAAAGTTGTCCTGCGTAAACTTGTTTGGGTGAAGGTTGTCCTACGAATCAGTTTGAATCAACGTTTCAATACTAGTGCAATTGAGATCTTTGATTTATTTACTTATTCAGCATTTTATTCGATTATTTGGCATAGTCCTATTCACCCCCCCCCCCCCCTATAGGACTTCTTAAGCTCGCCTTTTCAAGGGCTCTAATACCATGTAGATTGGTGTAGAGATTAAAAAAGAGAAGAAGCAAAAAGAAAGAAGAGAGGAGAGAAGAAAAGATGAATAAAGAAAGAAATGGGTTTGGGTTACACGTCCCCACCCCCTTTTATAAATATATTAAAAAAAAAAAAAAAAAACAAATATGACAACAATACCCCTGTACAATAAACTGTGTCCAGCATATCCCAACTTTAAAAACACTAAGAAACTTGTCGACCATAGGCCCATAACCAAAACCAAGAGGGCCATGGGACCATACCCAACTGTTAACACCTCAAAAACACCTTTTCTTGATCTGAAATCCTAAGTTGCAAGAACGCATTCTAGACAAAGTATGAGTTTCATATTTTGGTGTCATTAAAGTTCTATTTTGGGAATAGATTACTTGTCATTCATCATCATAGCCTTGTCCCAAATATTTGGGGTCAGCAATATGGTTTCCCTAGCAACAATTTGACAATTGGCTACCAATCTGATGGGGACATCAAAGGACCTACTCGGGTGTACCAGAGATGGAGATGACCACCCACATCAGAGCAGCTTTCTTTGTGGATGGGAGACGAGTTCCAGATGGACCCCGCCGGGCCATTTTAAAGACCCCACATGCATTGGACGTGCATCAGGAAGAGCCCATCTTGGGATGATGCATGTGAGTTGCTTAGGAAATCATTTTAGTTATACGATTTCTATTTCGTGTCAATCCGACCATTGGATCTTGTCGATCAAGCCATCGGGCCACCAGATCTTCCCAATTTGGGCCCCTTGGATTTTAATCTTGCTTTCTTTATGTTTTTTGTTATTTTTAAGATTTATTTGATGGTTGGGATTGATAATAAATGTTTTAGTTTTCTTATTTTGGATGATGGGACATTTTACTTAAATGAATGGCATAGTTGTAATTATGCTAAATTTTAATTCCGAATTTTTTAATTATAAAACCACAAGGGGAGTGGAGTTCCAACCATAGTGGAGATTTGAGAAGAAGAAGAGAGAGAGAGAGACAGAGAGAAGCTCTCTTGTATGAAAGAATTTTTCCCATTATTTTCTAGGGATTTTTAAAAAAAACTCTCCCTTCCAATTAAATTTTGGAAGGGTAAAAGCTTGTTTGGTAGTGGATTCCCCAAGGTATATCCTTCCTTTTCCTCTTCTTCGAAAGGAATGGTAGAAACTTGTTTGGTGGTGGATTCCCCAAGGTATATCCTTCATCTTCCTCTTCTTCGAAAGGTATTCTTCTTCTTACCTCCTTCCTCTCTCTTCTTCAAAAGGTATTATTCTTCTTCTTCTCTTATATTCCTCTTTTCCTTTCCGTTACAACCTTTTAAACCCTAGATCTTCAATTTTCTATCTCTCCCATTTCTAAAAACCCTAATTCCAAAATCCTCGATTCCCATGAACCCTAATTTTCCAAATTTCAGATTTTCCCCTTCCTAACCTTAATCATAAAACCTATAAATTTGTCCCTTGTGTGTGGAACGTGCCTATGCTAAATTGGAAGTTTTATCCTTCCATCAGTCCTAGTTTTAATTGATTTATGTGATTTCTTAGCGTGCGGGGATGTGATAAAAGTTAAATCAAATTTTATTTCATATTGTTTACTCTTAATTACTTGGTAGGTTAGCATCTTTTGTTAATTGAATTACTTTATGGACTCTTTCATAATCTCCATGTTGCATGCTAGCATTAAATCATGTGTCCTGCATCACAGTCTATCAATGACTCTCCTCCTTCACTCGGAGGACTTGGGACCAACTAGCAAATCATCACCAGGCAGAGTATATAAGCTGTTTACCATGGAATCACAAATTATTACCAAAGGTGCACATTAAGCATTTCTTTAGAGATGAAGTTTTATTAATAAAAGGTAAAGGACATAAATCATGAAGCAAGAATAAACTACATATGAAAAGATCCAACTTAGAAACCACATCTTTAGCTAACAGTCTGATATATCATTTGCCACGTTGCTAACATGTGATTACACAAGATTTTTAGCAAGCAGATAGCCTAAACCTCATTGAAGAGATATTCGCGCATTAAGTTCCCCATGTTAATGATGCAAAATGGAAAAGCCAAGTAGTCAACGCCCATCCAACATCTAGGTACAGTGCTAGAATGGAACTTAAGAGCTTAATGGTACCTGAAGATCAATTCAAATAGGTGTACAATTTGTATATTAACAAAAGTAAAAGCATATTTTGTCAGTTTTTTGTGGTGTTTTAGAGGGGAAGTTTACCATCTCTGGAGAAAACTCCTTCACAAAGTTGACAACAAAGTCCCAATGACTTTTACCAATACAAAATAAAACAAAGAAGATGCCGGCTTCATCCTGAAAGGAGGAAAATGATAAACAATAAAGTAAACACAATAGGTACTATTGAAAGTAATGAGTTCAATAATGCTATTCAAATCAACACATATAATATTTTCCACAACAGAAAGGTATATCGCAATAGAATATTCAAGAGAAACTTTGAATAGTTATCACCAATAGTAGCTTTACAGATGCAAGATTCCTTTTTTGATCATTTGTAGGATAATAATATTAATGTGCAACTTTAATTTCAAATTCACTATGAATGTAAGTTGGATAACCTACCTATAAAAGAAAGAATTTGATTACCCCATTATCTAGCATGCTGGAAGCATGCAGAACATTACAATGAAAGAAGGTGCCTCAATGGTTAAAGGCAATGGTTGAGATCTACCTAGTCAATAGATAAGGTCATAATGGCAGGTAATTTGCATGACTTCCACTTCACAAAAACAATAGCTGTTGTCCTTTTTTATTTTTTAAAAATGACTAAATTTATTAAGATCTTTTGAAATTTAAAATTTAAACCTCGGTAAGGGCTTCTTTTTTCCTTTCTTAATAAATATCAGAAGTCATAACTTTTTTTTAATGTAAGAATGTGCACTGGAATAGAAGTAAAGGAGCACTGCACCTCTGGATATGTTTCCAAATTGGTTAGAAGACCATTAATTGATGATCTAAACATCTCAAGATTAGGCAACTTCATAACTCGAAGTAGTTCTCTTGCTGCATGTCTGATTGGGGAATCTGAGTCCACTAGCACATTGAGGAACTGCAAAGATCACAAGGATATATAATCAGAGCAGAATATGCATTCCAATGATAGTTTGTCCAAGAATAAAGAACACCAGAAAAGAAGTACTCATAATAGAAAAAATCTTCAAACAAAGCATCTCAAACATTCATATTCATACTATTAAATTCATTTGACTACTAAATATAGGTTGATTTTTATAACATGCTCAAAGCTGAGACATAAATGGGTGGAGTGCTGAACCTCAATCAGACCAAAACCCATCCAAGATTGGAGAGAAGAAGACCGAACTGGATCCTCGTTGTCTATGAAAAATAGACTTGCAACCAACATCTGCTAACATTTGTGAGAGGACAAGGGCCAAATCCTGAAACCTAGTCTATTTTGAAATGTCAGTTATTATTATCCCTTCTAATTGGAGATTTTAATTGAGTTTGATACTGTAGGTTCATAGTGGAGTTGCCTTCTAAGATATTGTCCCTCCCAAGGTTACCTGGATCACAGGTCGCTTCGGTATGAGCTACCAGAAAGGGCACGCAGTACGCTTCTTCCTCCAATACATGGTACATTAGAGGTATGATAATGTGGGTCCCTCCAATAAATACACAAAGTTTATGCAATTCAGTTTTATTTATAATCACATGTTGCAATTTATATACAAAATGATGAATGTAAATGGTAATACTTTAGACCTAGCATACATGGTATTATAGTACATGTATGCTCCTAAATAAACCAAAGTATAAAATCTCTAAATTGTACATATAAATTTGCATTACAACTTAATCAACAACAACATTGTAGAAGAATATGTTTGGGTCACTAGAAATAGAGATGTGGATCGCAAATGGCCAAAATCCATATCACCTCTGGAGCATTGTGGAATCATGGTATGCCTATGAAACTTCAGGGAAATTTTTATAAGACCGTTATTCGACTGGCCCTGCCATATGGGGTTGGAGTGGAGTGTTGGGCTATTAGAAGCAACACGAGGAGAGATTGAGTTTTATGTAGATGAGGATTTGGAGTGAGAAGACTAGCGCTAACGAATATGATATGAGCTTACATGAGCCCACTTAAATGGATTATTTTAGTCTAGGACATAGAGGAGATTTTTTCTTTTGTTATTAATGACATTTCTATAATTATGAAACTTTCAAAATATAAACGAATGAGAAGGGGGGTGTAAAGCCTAACATCAGCCCATTCTCTTCTCTCTACATTCTTTTCTCCTCTCTTTCTCCTTCTCTAATCGACCTCTTTCCACTATTTTACATGGTATTAAAGCTTCATCATTTCTGCTCATTTTTCTTCTCCAAATCTTCTTATTTCTTATTCTCTTTTATCCATTGGTGTCTCCTATCTTGCTAGTGCTGAAAAATTCTTAAGAAACCTAGGGTTTCTTTTGTGTGTTGGTCCTTTTGTAATGGTCCGTGTGTGCATGGGGAAATGAAGACATTGGCTTCTTGAATGATATCATCTCACATGAGATCATTACAAACATGTGGTCTGTTTGCACATATTAGATGTAGTGTTCGTGATTATATTTCTTCATGGCCGGTTGAAAGTAGTAGACATGTGAGTTAATCTTTTTGTCTAGGGTGACGTGCGCATCGTGTGAAGTATTCAAGTGTGATACTTATCGACTGTGCTAGATTAGCCTGCGTTTATGCTTGTGAGGTATTCTTCTTTTATTTGTCATGGAGATAAAGTGACCCGAAATCCGGATATATATATATATATATAAACCTATCTGATTTTTTAGGAGTCTAGATAACCTTTATAAAATTAAATTGGACAAATTATTTACAGTGGCCTAAATCAATCGAAGGTTTTCTCACGGTCAAGGGAAAATTAGGATATCTAAGAATCTAGTACCTATGACCAATGGATCCAAAAAATAAAACGAATCATGACCCGGTATGGAGTAGCATAGAACCCTCCATATGTGCAAATGTCATATTTCTGGAAGCTAAGGAAATGTGAGTGCTCTACAAGAAAAGTATTCACCTGATAAAAACATATTTCGTACTAATCAGTTATATAAAGAAATATTCAAGCTTCAACAAGGAGGTAAATCGTTGGGTAAATACTATTCCAAAATCAAAGTAATGTGGGAAGAGCTAAACGTACACCAGCCCCTAACTACTGATTTGGAGAGATTACATCAACAAAGTGAAAAGTTCCAAGTGGCAAAATTCTTATATGGGTAGAAACTTAATAAACTGGTTCGTGCATAGATTTTGGGTGGTAAATATGTGTCATCTTTAAACAATGTGTACGCACGCTTCCAACATGTATCTTTGGGCTCTACAAGTGGAGCCACTAATAGCCTGGTTCTAGCATCGTTATCTGGCTAGGGCCGCAGTGATGGTCGTGGTGGAAGAAGTGGTTGTGGGGATATGGGAGGTGGTCATAGCAAAGATCGCAGACCTAGGAAACGCACGCATTGTGAGCTCTCCAATCATTTTGTTGAAAAATAGTGGGACCTCCATGGGAAGCCTATAGGGGCTAATCAAGCTTCCCACGCTAGAAAAAGCAACATGCCTCCTCTGGCTAATTCTACATCTACTACTCCATAAACACGTATGACTAATTGGTGTGATGCCATGGAGTGATTCCAAGTTATCCTTCTCTCTCATTCTATTCAATCAAAAGGTATTTCTTCACTTTTCTTGTTTTCTTTCTTTCTAGTTTTCTTTTTCTCTTTCTCCATGAACAAACAATCCCTACCTCCGTTTTTATTCTTCCTTCTTCCAACCCTTACACCCTCAACCTAACCCGCCTTGAACTTCCACCCGATCCACTCCCCCTTACTATACAACTGTACGACCATCCCTGGCTGTACCCTCCTTTTCGTACAACCGTGCAGACAAACTTGCATGGTTGTCCGTACTGTCAGCCTTCCCTTCCCTCTTATCCTTTGTTTCCCTATACAAACCGTAATCCCCAGACCCTAAATCCCTAAATCCTCAAACCCTAATTCCCAAATCCAAAACACCAAATCCCCAAACATTATTTTTCCTAAATATGAAAACCTAAACCTATTTCCCCAATTCCTTAAACCTCGAAATCAACCAAAACCTACCAATCCTAACAAAGTCAAGTACTTCCCTTGAATGATGATTAGTACCTATGCTTAGACGGAAGTTCTACCTTTCATAGATCTTGATTAATTGATATTTTATTAGATCAACATTGTTGGACTGTCAGTAATGTTCGAAGTATTGGAATCGCTACAAGTTTCACTGGTCGGGGATACGAAAACAATATCGATATCGCCGACAATATCGCTGATAACCAGAAATGTGAGAAACATGGGAAAAACCGTAGAATTTTCAATGAAACTTCAGGAGATGCTAAAATACACATTTGTATATATATGAATAAAAAATTTGCAACGAGAATGTATACGCAATAAGTTTCCATTTAATGGGGGCTTAAAAGCATGCGTTGTCGTAAGAAACAATCTTAACCATCCCATTTAACCATCCAATCATCCATTCAACCTTCCATCCAAACATCCATCGATATTGCAGAATATCGACAACTCGCGATATTTTGCAAAGAAATCATCAACAACAGCAAAGGAAACAAATGATTGTGGTCTTGGTATGGCACATGTTGCGATAATGATAATATTTAGATATTATCAATATTAGCAACGACAAATGGAAAACTGCATACAATGATGCACTCATAAAAAATTTTGAAATAGATTTTTTTTTAATAAACAAACTTTCTGTGATATCTCTACGTTGGCAATATTATTGAAAAATCACTAATACACTTGTGATACAAGTGTCACCAAGAATTTACACAGTCGAAAATATTGGCGATACATTGGTGATATCGATACATTAGAAATACAAGCGACACCTGGAATTTACATGATTGAAAATATTGGCGATATCGATTCGTTGGTAGTACTTGGCAATACATTGTTGATGCTTGGAATTTCTAATACTACCGGTGTTATCGGTATCACTAACGGTGTTACTGGTGTTATCAGTATCGCCAAGCTGGAGATAACGACAATATTGGAGACATTTTGATGATATTGGAGATAATTCAAACAATGACTTTCGTATAGCTTGAACTCAAACATGTTACATAACTGAATGTTTAAATTTTGTGATAGATTAGCTTTACTTTGTGTTTTCATTGCTCTAATTAATCTGTTATTTAATTTTGTTACACCGTCCTAGGTTAAATCATCTGTCCTGCATTACTAGCACGATCGCTACTCTGACCCAAGAAGAATATACCAAGTTACTGAACAATCTATAGAATCAATCAGTTCCTACTACTTCTACAATTACTTCTAACCCTATAGCTACATTCGTGACCTCAGGTATGGCTTGTTTCGGATCTAATTCTCATACTCTATGGAGTCGTTTGGCACTTGGATTTGGGGGTATTTGAAGGTATTTTGAATCCATCGGTTGTTTGGCAAGGTGGATTAGAAGGTATTCCATGTCCAGGGGATTTCCAATCCTCACTTTCGGTGAGTTTTTTAATCCCTCCCTTTTAATTGGATTACCAATCCTCTCCTTTTTTTTCTCATTTTTAAAGGCAGGAGAGTCACATGTGTAACATGTGTCACTAGGCTAATAAACTATTGTACATGTGGAACACTGATTTTTTTTATGGACACGTGGCCCACTAATGATATCCCGAATCAATCAGATAATCCACAGCAGTAGCCATGAAAGCTTCATCATTTCTGATCCTTTTTCTTCTTCTCCAAATCTTCTTATTTCGTATTCTCTTTTACCCATTGGTATCTCTTATCTTGCTTGTGCTTTTAAAAAAAATTCTTAAGAAACCTAGGGTTAGTCTCTTAGTTGTGATCTTATGCTTGTGGCTCATCCAAGGCTTGGAATTTTATCATTTTATGCCAAAGTATATATTTCAATTTGCTTATTACAATCATTGTGTCAAACATCACATATGTACACTAATTAGGAATATTAAAGTTGATTTAGTAATTAAATTCAAGCTCATGTAAATATACTATATAAATTAAGTGCATAACTATTTTTGGATTACAGGGGATTCTAGGGTGCCAAACACAACCGGAGATTTCGGAATCCAAGGTATTCCAAATCCAGAGGATTTCCAATCCATGGTGCCAAACGAGGCATATCAATTGACTCTAGAGCGTCCGACCATATGACAGGTCAGTCTAACATGTTTTCGTTTATTGATGGCTCATTAACAAGCTCCTCTGTCACTTTGGGAGATGGTATCCAATACAAAGCATGTGAAATGGATACCATTCATACAAAATCCCTTTCTTTCATTATCCTCTGTTTTACTTATTTCAAAATCTGTAAAATCCTTTAAGCCTTCTCTCTACTAGCAAACTTACAAAATTCCTTTCTTGTTGTGTCACTTTCTATCCTTCATTGTGTTTTCCAAGACTTAATCATGAAGAGGACACTTGGTGGAGGATATGAGCATGATGGGATGTACTATATTGATCATGACGTTGGGAGCGCAACAACATAAAAAGACATCTCAGCTTATTAATGGCATTGTCGCATCGGTCATCCATCAGTGAATATTCTTAAGAATATCATTCCTTCCTTGACGTCGATGTCATGTCTAGAGTACGACGTTTATAAGTTGAGTAAGCATCACCACGCTACTTTTCCACCACGTATTGAGAAATATCTCTTTTGTTCACTCAATAATTGGAGTCCAGTTAAAATACCTAGTAGGTCTGGATTTAAGTATTTTATTACATTTTTTTATTATTATTCAGGAATAACATAACTTTATTTAATGAAGGATAGATGTGAATTATTTTCTATTTTGAAGACTTTCCACATGAAAATGCAAAATAGGTTTAATTCAAAAGCATGTGTTTCAATTTGATAATGTCGAGGAGTACATGTCCCAAGCTTTTAGTCAGTTTTTTTTCTAAAATAAGAATCCTACATCAAACATCATGCGTGCACACCCAAAAACAAAATGGAGTTGCAAAACAAAAAAATCATCACCTTCTTGAAATAACTCGTGTTCTCTTAATTCACATGAATGTACCTAAGAATTTTTAGAGTGGTGCAGTATTCATAGTATATTTTCTGATAAATCGGATGGACTCATTTGTTTTAAAGGGTCAATCGCCTCTCCAAGTGATGCGGACATCACACCATCACTCCGTACATATCAGAGACTTAGGTGTCGACAAGCTACATCGGCACTTTCACTTTGGCTAGGTGACTGATGGTGATCGCCAATGGTCATCGGCGAGCATTAGAAAAGCATGGATTGCATGGACCATATTTGGAAACCATCCCATCGTTGATCATGGTCTACATGATTGTCCATCCATTGGATCATCTTATATCCCATCATAGGGCCATCCGATGGTTAGATTATGTTGGACCCTTTTGTTAGTTAGTTCTTTTATGTTATTTGATGATTTATACATTTTAGTTTGTGATTGGACGGTGGACATCTATTTGTTACATAAGATTTTTTTTCTTTTGGGATGGTAGATTAGACTTTTTACCTTTTAGGACATAAAAGGTATTTTGCTTTTGTTACTAAATGGGCAAAATTGTCATTTCAACAATTTTTTGGAATAATATAAAGCAAGTGGGGTGGGGATATCTAAACCTAATGTGAGTTTGGAGAAAATCTTAAGGAGGCTTTGTGGGAGTCACTTTCTTCTTCCTTCATTGTTGTGAAGGCTAGATCTTTGGATAGAAGCCTAGAGGGTGTGAAGTCACTCTATCCTTCGTCCCTAAGATCTTTCCTCTTCCACTTCATGCTTGATGAATCATAGGTGGTAGGTCTCTTTGAATCTTCAATCCTAAGGTAAGAAGAAAGTGACTCCAACAAAGCCTCCTTTTCATTGTTTTCACTTGGATATGATTTTACTTGATCCTACGGGCCACCTAAACCCATCTTCCATTATTAACGAACTCGACCTGTGCATGGACCACATGATCAACCCACACATGTGACTATACGGCCACCCGTGTGGCTGCCACACGCACATGTGGGGCGCACTTGTTCTGATTTTGAGTCGGTTATGTTCCTTTGTCCACGATAAGCAACTCAGGTTTGGCCGTTTGCATTTAATATTCCTAGATCTCAAAATTTTTGCGTTGGAACTACCCTGGTCCAACCAGGGAAACATCAAACTTTCACTTATTGAACCCGGACTACTCATATGCTAGTCGAAACATCTTTATCTTCCTTGGGCCCAATTTTATGAGTGTTTTGTTTGGTCAAAGGGCTTGTGACTGTGATTTGGCCTCAAATCATACCCGTCATCTCTTGGGCTTCATGTTGTTTGTACGTGCATCACGCTTTAGTT
Source organism: Magnolia sinica (assembly GCF_029962835.1). Taxonomy (NCBI): domain Eukaryota; kingdom Viridiplantae; phylum Streptophyta; class Magnoliopsida; order Magnoliales; family Magnoliaceae; genus Magnolia; species Magnolia sinica. The sequence continues at coordinate 113,574,428 of NC_080574.1, read as the reverse complement.
TGATGATTTTATTTATTCCTTTGATTTTGAGTTAAATCTCGGTCACATAATTGGTTTTGCATCATCCTACATCACTAAGTTTTGTTCCCAGATACTCTGTTATTTCCTCTACCTTCTAATGTTTTTGGATATGTTTCTTTTGTCCATCAATTAGAGTCTGGCCACAATAAATTTGATCCCTAAGCAATTAAATGTATTTTTCTTGGATATTTTCGCACACGGATGGGTTCTCTTTGTTATAGTCCATCACTTCGAAGGCAATAAATATGTGCAAATGTTACCTATTTTTAGTCTACCACATTCTTCTCAAAAGATACCAAATCTTTTGATACGGAAATTATTCACATACCTATTGCGGTCAATGAAGACATCCAACCTCAATCATCTATTACCTCTACCATTCCCACTGTTCCTCAACTAAAAGTCAACTCACGACAAAACCGGGCAAATGGTACAACCAATCATAATGTGTCGTCCAACATATCTTCTTCAAAAACTTGTGGTCCAGTGAGTTCTTCAAATACATCTAATATTCATATTGCCCTAAGAAAGGGTAAGCGTATATGTATCGATCATTCCATTTCTAAATATGTTTCATTTCATTATTTATCTCTAAATTTCCACAACTTTGCCTTATCCCCATCTTTTCACTTTGTTCCCAAGTCATATGAGGAAGCTTTGTTACATAAGAGGAAGCAAGCTATGGTGGAAGAGATCAATGCACATCATCAGAATGACACTTTGGAACTTACCACTCTTCTGATTGGTAAAAGTGTTGTGGGTTGCAAATGGGTCTACACAATCAAGTTTCATCCTAATGGTACGTTTAAATGGTTGAAGGCTCGCCTAGTCGATAAGGGGTATAGTCAGACACTTGGTGTTGATTATAGTGAAACCTTCACTCTTAGGGCCAAATCTAATTCCATTATGATTATACTGTCCGTAGTTGTTAATCATGGATCACCCCTCTTCCAACTTGACAAGTTTAGCAAGGTTGTATTAAACTATGGCTTTGTTCAAAGCCCTGCTGATCATTCAGTTTTTGTACATTAGGGTATCTTTAGTCTCATTGAACTTGTAGTATATGTGGATCATATTATTGTCATTGGAAGCACAACAAGGGGATTGAAGAACTAAAGCATCTCCAACGACATTTTCTTATAAAAGATCTGGCTCATCTTTGATACTTTCTTGGTATAGAAGTGGCCAGATCCGAAGGAGTTAATCTATCTCAATGGAAAATTGTTATGAATTTTACTCATGGAAACGGGTCTTCTTGGGACCAACCCAGTTGACACTCCAATCGATCCTAATCACAAGGTTGTCAGTGATCAAGGAGATGCAATGAAGGATATGAGGAGGCCAATATTGTCAAATCACATATGCGATCGTATGCGAACAGCATATGCTGTTTGTATATGTGATCGCATAATTGCACATGTCATTGCATATTTTTTTATTTTTTGAAAAAATTAATTGAAAAAAGAAAAAAAAATGAAAAAGAAAAAAAAAAAAAAAGGAAAAACTTGCCTAATTAGTACACATGATTGGATTGGGTTATTTTACTTATTTCGTTATATTTTGAGTGTTTCATTAAGTTATATATTTAATAACTTATATTAGATTTACATAAATTTTAACAAAACAATCAACAAGCTACATTAAGAGAGAATTAATTATTAAAAAACTTCAAAATATAAATTGTATTGATAAATGGATAACTCAAAACTACTCTTTAAGTTACAACTTACAACTTAATTTATAAAAATAACAAGCACAACTTACAAAATAGAAAAAATAAACATACTTGAAATAGTTGTAGAGAGAATAGAGTAAGAGAGATAAAGCGAGAGATTTAGAGCTTTGGAGTAAAGAATAGTGAAAATGGATGGGATATAATTGCTTATTTATAAACAAAAGTGCACCAAATTGAAAAATAAAAAATTAAAAAAAATTAAAAAAAAAAAATTGACTATTGGTAAATACGCAATCGCATATGCAGTATGTGATCGCATATGCGCTCGCATATTAAAGTATGCCATGGCATACTTGGCAGATTCTGATCCACAGTATGCGTATATGCGGTCACATTTGACAACAATGGAGGAGGCACAAAAGATTAATTGAAAAACTTATCTACTTAACCATTACTCAATCGGACATATCATATGTAGCAAGTGTGGTAAGCCAATTCATAAGTTCTCCAAAAGTATCTCACATGGAAGCAGTTATTCGAATTTTGCGTTACCAGAAAGGAACACTAGGTAAAGGAATTTTGTTATAAATGGAATGGTCATCTTTGGATCACAGGATATTAAGATGCAGACCGGTAGGTTCCTTAGCAAATAAACGATCCGCTATGGATATTGTACAGTTGTGGGAGAAGGTCTAGTCATGTGGAAGAGCAAGAAGTAGAATGTAGTGTCCCAATCGAGTACTGAAGCAAAGTACAAAGAAATGGCTCATACTCATGTGACTGTGAGTTAATGTGGATAAAGAAATTATTACATGAAATGGGATTTACATTGCACATACATGTGTAGTTATTTTGTGACAATCAAGCTGCTTCACACATAGCAAACAATCCAATCTATCACGAAAGAACTAAATACATAAAAATTGATCGTCACTCCATACGTAAGAATGTTTCCGAAGGCAAAATCTCTACTTCATATGTTTAATCTCAGGACCGACTTGATGATGTCTTCACTTCATTCCACTCAAGCTACACATATATTCCAAGCTTATAATATTTATGCTCTGACTTGAGGGGGAGTGTTAATGAATGTGATATGGGCCTACATGGGCCCACTTAAATGGGTTATTTTGGTTAGGACATAAGAGGGGATTTTTGCTTTTGTTATTAATGACATTTCTGTAATTGTGAAACTTTCATGATATATAAGAAGGAGAGGAGAGGTGTAAACACTTAACTTCAACCCATTATCCACTTTCTACATTCTCTTCCCTTCTCTCTCTTTCTTCTTCTCTATTCCATCTCTTTCCACTATTTTACAAGAAGGATAAAATTAAAAATGAGGTCATCTGAAGCAACCTTGGAGTACTCCAAATAGGAAATAAAACACTAGAAAGCATACTGAGATTGTTCAATCATGTGCGATGAAGTCTAGATACAGCACTCGTGAGGAGGGGAACATTGCTTACGGTTGAAGGGCATGAAAAGACATTGAGAAGAATATCTAACAAAATTCAATTCAAGTGGCATAAAGGATTATGAAAGCTTGTTCATTTATTGAGGGTAGTCGTAGGGCCTAGGATCGATCAGCAAAACAAGATTGATAAAACCAAATAGCTGGACATAGGTCCTTGTGATTTTTTATTTTTTTATTTTTGAAAGATGATGAATTTTATTAAGGGGTCATTTGGATGGGAGTAAATGGAGGTAAATAGGTGGAATTGGGAGTAAATGAAGGTAATTGGTACTTGAGGTGTGTTTGGATGGAAGTAAACGCATGTAAATGAAATGAAATGAAATGGGAGTAAATGTGCTTGTAAATGAAATCCTCTCTACGAGAGAGGATTTGGAAGTAAATGGGGTGAAATGCCTTGAGCCCCCTTGGAGAGTCGCACATGTAAACAAAGGTGTTGCTATGCACGTCCGCCATACACGTGTCACACTAATGATACTCCAAAACAAAGCAAATATCGGCTACATCACTAAAATCACACCAAAAGAATGATCCAAACTGTCCGAAGGATGGCCATCTAAATGGATGGTTAAAAAACATTGACAAGTTTGTGGCCTACCTGAGACTCGAAATTTTCTCATTTTTGGCTAAAGTATATATTTCAATGGGCTAATTACAATCCTTCTATTAAATATCACACATGTACACTAAGTTGGGATATTCAAGCTGATTTGGGATATCACATATATTCCTGTGAATATATTGAAAAATTCAAATACATTCCAATTCCTCCAATTTACTCACATCCAAATAGAATATTTTGATTTCAAATGCATTTCATTTACTCCCAGCCAAACACAACTTTGTAAGCTATTTACTCCCAATTTATTTACCTCCAAATCCATTTCCCATTTACTTCTATTTACAAGCTCCCAATCGAGCCCTAAGGCCAGAGACCAAAAAAACATATATCTTCATGATAATGATGAGGATGAAGATTAATATGAGCAAGATGATTAATAAAATTTTAATATATATATATATATAGAGAGAGAGAGAGAGAGATGATGATGATGATGACGACGATGATTTTATTCGTTACAACAGTTTAGTCTGTTTTGTGGTGCATTACATTAGTATTTGTAGTTGATTCACGACAAATCGAAGTTAACATTAGAGCTTTCCAAGAGACGCTATTCAATCAAAGAAATAGATGTGGCATTAGATGAATTTTACTATTTTACAATGAGAATATTTTGGATTTTCTCAAACCTTGTCTTTCTTATGCAACATATCAACTCACAATGTCAATTAACTTTCAATCGAAATTCAAACTAAACTGATAAAAAATGGGAGAAAGACCATTTTCCATCACCTAGGTTTTGCCAGTGGTGCTACTTCTACAAGTACTGAAAAGAGATAGCATGTGGATCGTGACTTCATATGAAGGAAGAAGGAAGACTTCTAACAGAGTTTAACATGCATGAATTCATATGAAGGAAAACTTCTAACAGAGAATTAGAGAGGACAAACAGAATCCAATTCAGAAACATTAGCACTAGATACTAAAATCCACAGTTAAAGTACTGCCCTAATATTCTACATCTGCATTCAAACATAGGACCTTGTAAGTTACAGTAAAAGGACCATACCATGTGCATATGTTTCTCTTGCACTTTCAGATGATCGTATGATGCCATATGGAACATTGTTTTCAAAGTTTGCAACCGAACAACCGAGGTATCATCATTTAATATGTCCATCAATAAGTTTAAGGCATCATCGGCAAACTGGATAGAGAATATTACAAGTGATCCCAAGGAAGCAGAGGCAGCTCTCCGTACCTTTAAGAAGGTGCATTTGGAATAGTAAGTCTATGAAAAAATATGAACCATATGATCCTCGACCCGAGAATATGCAGAGATCCTTCTATTTCCATTTTGTATAAGTGGATCCCATGTTTCAGTGGTCCAGACTCAGAGCGTTGATACGATGGGCCAAACTAGGATGGACAAGACTCAAAAGTCCCCAGATTGGAAATCCTAAGCAACCAATCTTTGGCTTGTTTGCAGTTGAATGGGAACCTTGCTGTATGCTTTTTTTACCCATCTACTTGCAGGCCACAAATCAAAGCTATCACTGTCATCAAGGAGACATTTCCACTGTCCCCCATCCATGGTGGGGTACATCAGATCAATGATCTGGATCACTGAATTACCGGCGCCACTCGCGTGAAAACCCAAGGATGCTAAGAATCTAGGATACACTCAGGTTCAGGATTGCATGGTTCCTCAAGGAAACACAATCTAATTGCAGCCAAAACTACCTCATGGAATTCATCCTCGAGCCCATGTACAAAAGCACCAGCAGCACTTGATGTGGAAAGTGCAGATTCTTTTCCAATGGGTTTACCTGCACTTTTTCTTTCTTTTTGATTGCCTAATATTTTCTTCGATAGGGACTGCAACAGTACATCCTCAGATACCAGCCTGGTTTTCCCAAGGGCAAGAAAAGCTTCAACTCTAACCTTCATACTCATGTCTCTTACCATTGAGCAAAGCTGGAAGCAGTTAGGATATGAGAGATAGTGGAAAAAAGGATTTTATACACTTTTAAAAAACTAGTTCAAAGATTTGAGTAGAAACAAATTATTAGGAGGATCTATAGGTTCCTACTCACCAGTAAGTAACCCACAGTTTCTCAACGTGCAAGATTATGAATATGAAAGATCCATGCTTCAGTGATCTCAGCCATTCATCTGAATCTGATAGAACCCGCCATGAATTGCATACACAAAAATATGCCAGATAGGAAATGCCCTGACCCTTCAATATTTGGCCTTTTCCACAGTAAATGTGTACCACTGCTGTACTTTTCTCTAAATCATCTATTTGTTGTCCACTGATCAACGGGTTGGGATGGTCCAATCTGGGATATTTTCAGGTTCCATTGTGTAGCCCATCAGGTCAACAATTTGGATCACTGAACCACAGCCCCCAAATGTGCAGAAAACTAATTGTTTGCTAATAAGCAAGACCCTATAACTCCAATTAGCAGACAAGACAGCCATAAATTAACCTATAAAAGTTGTGATTGCCTCTTTAGGGAAGGAAACCCGTTTCAAGGGAATGTCATAAATACTCTCAAACTTTAGCATGACATGACCTACACTCTTACACCACAAATAGATTGTTAAGACTTCATTTTTACAAAAAAACAATAGATCCTAATCTATGGCTAAGAAATGTAGCAGTTAATATTCTTAAAAACTATGTAAACTTTAATGAAATGAAGTATTTGTGGTAAATTGGCGCTAGAGGTATCTGTTAGCGAGGACCGGTTGCTGTGAATTTGACTCTTCCGAAGCCGCTTCATTTGGAGTCCATTCAGGGAAAGAGGAATGACTCATCCAGAGGTGCTTCTTTTTGGAGTAATTATTCAGAGTTTGGTCTCAGTGACTTCGTTTAACAAGCGTGTTCATTCTTTCAAGCACAAGTCGTTTGAGTCATCAAGTGCATTTCTAACAGTCACATATTTATTTCATGTTGTAGTGGCAAACTATGTACCGATACCCCCAGTGGCTTTTGTAAAAAGAAAGGTAGGTACATTCATGTGTCAGCTGGAGGCACTTTCAACTAGGAGCATGATTAATGGGTCCAGGAATCTTTCTCCACTTGCATGCAACATGTATAGCAGACTACACATGGTGGGTTAATGATGACCACACTTGAGCAGTTATTGGATAGCGAATGTTGAGACAGCATTCAGTGTCTCCTGACTGGTCCCATAGGATCCAATGCAGTGCTGACTGTAGATAAATAGCAGTTGTCTGGATCTTTCAAGAAGTATCATATTTTTTTAATTTTGGACACCTGGTTTTAAAATGACATGTCACCTTGGCCTAACAAAAGAATCCAAACAGTCTCCCCTCTGTTGTGAATGACAACTTTCTCATGACATGTGCAATTAATAAGCATATCTTCGAGGACGAAAAATTAACCATTGTCAACCACATTCAAAAAATCAGATGGGAAGAGTAGTGGTTTTACACGTGGATTCACAAAATGTGTTGCATTAAGAGATGTTTATGAGCCTTGTATGAGCTTTACATTTTCATCTTGGAACTCTACTGTGATGTTTCTTTTATGCTTGCATGGAATATAAATATGGTCTCTCTATGTGCCAATAAATAGATGGCTTTCCTATTTGCTACAATTTGAATTTACATGATATGGTGTGTTTTAGCATAACATTTTGTTAGTTCTTTTGGAATTTGGGTGCACGGATTTAGAACCCAGCTTAGCATACCAAGCATCAAAGATTCTACTATACATGGTACAGGGCATCAAAACCTCTTCGATCATTAAAACAATGAGATTGCACTCAAAAAGTTCTGTAATGATCAAACGCACCAAATAATAATTAGTGGTTGGCAGAAGTACTGCAACCACTTGCTTTAGAGAAGATAAAGAGAAGATGAAAGAATTTCATAACAAAGCATGGTCATCGGGGGGTAGTACCTGAAGAAATATTTCATCTAATTGCTCTTTGTTATCCACTTCACAATTTGCATCAGCTAAAATTTGCCCCCACTCGCTGACCTGAATTTCGAAATCACGTTCACTCATTTCATAAAGTTGAACTAAGGCACATCACAGCAACTCCATACATGAGAACGGAATTCTCAATCAAGTAATTGGAGGCTGGAGCAGTATCGTACGCTAAGCAGCAACAAGCATACAATAGAAAAGATAACTTCTAACGAAGAGTTTCTATCAAACTGTAAAGATAAACCAAGTGGTATTAAATTAAATAATTAATTAATTTTTTATTTTTTTTTTAAATGAAGCCTTTCCATGGATCGGGCAATGGCCACAAAAATGCATTGATCAAACAAGCATGAGTGTCCGCTCATCATCTGGAAGGGGACTGATAAAATGAAAAATGGCAGAGCTACACATCAACAAGCAAAATTCGTTGCTTATGAATTGTGATGGTTAACACAGTCCAATTTTCACAATTTTATGGTAGTACAAGCCAGTTGACTGTGCATTAACCAAAAGTTCAACAATAGCATTCTCTGGTGTAAAAATGTGGAACCCACCATGATGGGCCATAGCCCAAAATTCACATCAATCAAATAAGCAATTTTTGTATATAAGTGCACTAGTAATTGGATGTTTGCATTCTGGTACATAATTATAGCTGTAATGCTTTAAGGTACCTTCATAATTCAGGTTTTTTGCATCCCGGTACCTTCTGTAGATTTCTCTAAGGTCTGTTAATTTAAGCGGCTGGTTTTCACTTCAGTAAATGACAAAAATATCCTTATGTATGAAATGGCAACAAGCATGATTGTCCATTAGATATCAATCAATCAGCTAGTTAGAGCATTGTTCCAGAAAGGTATGTTATTTTTATAAACATTTGAAGTGGGTCCAATACCTGAATGATAGAATTTGAACTATATTTTGCCCCTGTATGGTTTGTGTGCCTGTGTATCATCCATTGCACTCTGCCTGTGTATCAAAAGTTTTCTCTAAGATATTGTCACTTTTCTAAGTCCACACTGTGTATTAGGAAGTTCCTACACACTCCGCATGTGTTGGTGTGGCAACACAAGTACGACATCCAATTCATTCATCAGAGGGGTACCACTGTAGATCTTCTGATGCAGGACAATTAACCACTTGCTCTAAAAGCTCGAACTGATAGAGCATGGTGAATTAATCCATTTATCCATAGCCCAAGCCCCACATCCCATGGGTTAGGACCTCAGCCGAACCCCCCTCGTGGGCCCCACTTTGCATGGGTTCACACAAGGCACCCGCCTCACACGGGCCACCCACCCCGAGTGTGCCACTGCATCCCACAGGCTACCTCACCTGAGTCTGGTGTGAAAATGCCCCTGCATTATCTTCTAGGCCAAAAATCAGGTTGGTCCAATAGTTAGGCCGGAATTTCTCACCCATGCAACTGTTTCTAGCACGGTGGCCCACCTAATGGGTTCACGAGATCTTTAATTGGAAGAGACATCTACAAAATCAGATCATCTGATGGACGGGTTGGATATTGCACATGCGGTCCATGACGGCACATGCACGAGCATGTAGATGGTATCTTGTATATGTAGCGAAACCCTTTCCCATGTGACAAAAACTTTGATACTCTAAAAAAGTGTAATGGATGAGACACGGGCACTTAGAAATTGCATATGTGCCATACGGGTAATTCAAATTGAAGTGTCTAAATCACAGGCCCCAATTTAGATTTATCATGAACTAAAATTACACTTATATAATTATCTTACTATGGACTGGTGGGCTTCTTTTTTTCTTTCAAAGGTGCATGATGGGCATTTATTGGGTAATTAAAATGAAAAATGCCTGACAGACCTATTTCAACAAGTATTAATAAATCTGAGGCCAAGATTATTCAACCAATCTGATATTAGGATGTTCCGTAGAGAGCAGATTCCACAATGAGCTAATCATGTCACTTGTGCAATTTCTCAATGCCTGCATATCAAGCTTGATACTTTGTCAAAGTATCAAGTAACGCCCCTTCGCCATGTCACATATACTATGGAGCGATTGCTCTACCACACTCCAGTTCCACACAGGAAGAATGGAAACCCCACTCATAAAGCACTTGCCAACATGGCATGCAAGTACAAGATCCCACATCATGTGGAGCCCATCGCCGACATGGCATGAACAAAACCTAGGGCTGCAACTTAGGCCGAGCTCAATCAGATCCCAACTGGTCCGATCCAATTTTATGTTGGGTTGGGTCAACTCAGTTTGAGTTTGATTTCTCTAACCTGATTTAAATTCAGATTATGTTTTCATTGAGCTATAACTTGATCCCACCCACATAAGCATTAGTCAACCTTGCAGCTCATAATTGACAAGAGTTTAAGGTCATTTGGTAGAGCAATCTTCACGGTACAGCAATCTACAGTGGGACTAACTAATCAACTATTTTAATTGATTATAACCTAATGCAAATCAGGGCTTTGTTCATTATAGACAGAGGGTTATCATTTCATCTAGTGTTGCTGCCCACTTGCAATGGGACCCTCGACATCAAGTGATCAAAATCACCAAGCATGGAACCACAATGGTTTGCCATAAGATAATATTTTAGACCAGTCATGCAGACTATGAAACCAGTCCTCTCTTTTCCTAAAGTCAAAAGTGGTATACAAGAAGACTGAACTGCCAAGCCACGCTGATTTAAGGGCCTGTTTCTTTTGCCCATTTTCCTGGTAATGTAAAAGAATTGTGTCATCATTGTGATTTTACCACTGCCAAACCAAACATGTATTCAGGAGACAAGACAATACTAGCTTGTAATAATTGCACCTTTTCATGTAATTACAAGAAAAACCTCAAATCCAAACAGTAACATTAGTGTATTTTGGTGATGATTTAACATCAATATAATGTAAAAATGTCATCATCATTACAATTTTACCACCAATAAACCAAACACAGGAATTGGCAGTCAAATGTAGTTGTTGTCAAGAAACAAGTAATTTGTAATCATTGCACATTTCCTTTACATTATTGTAATAACTTGTAAAACAAACAGGTTTTCATCATTTACAATAATAATAATAATAATAATAATTAATAAATCAGCTACTTAAACTAACAAAAGTAATTACCTTCCAAAAATAATATTTTTTTTATAAAAAAAAAAAAGAAAGTAAGATATATCTAACCAAAAGTACCAGGATGCGAAAAATATGAATGAGCCACTAGCTTATGGCATAGACGATTTACTTGTGTGCCCAAATGCAAATGCCCAATTCCTAAGGTACTGATATATAAAAATCTCATCAAATAATCTTGGACATCCAATCAGTGTCCAGCAAATGAATGACCAATAGGAGAAAAAGCAGCAGCATCCAGCGTTCATGGGGCAAAAATCCACCCAACATGAGTGGCTAAGATCATCCAATTTGCACAATTGTATGATAGATCCATTCCAAGTGCAATGAGGAAAGAGAGAGAGAGAGAGAGAGAGAGAGAGAGAGAGAGAGAGACTAGCGATTGCCTGCAAGTAGTCGTATATTAGCTTAACCTACAGCCAGTCCCATGTGCCAGCATGTCAGTTGTGTGCAGCATCAGGTCCATGCAAGAGTCGGGCCCGACATGAAGATCATCGTCCAAAATCAGGTCGGTCCGATCACCATGCAGCCACCATGTACAGAAACAATGGAGAGTTGATGTGCGTCCCAGATGACAATTGGAACGGCCTGAATTCTACATCAGTTATCTTCATGGTGGGCCGACAACAGCTGTAGCTTAAGCTAACCTACAGCTGGTGGCAGGTGATCTTTCCTGAAACAAAAAGAACTCATACTGCAAGATACTAAAAAATCAATCTCTAACCAATCGAATCGCGCCCAGTCTCACGATCTCATCTAGGTCCAGTAGAAGCTTGACTGTACGATCATACATTCCCTCCGTCATCAAACTGCACATCCCAGCACCGTTCAACTTGGCAAAACCAACCAATCCATCCAAAGCAGCTCTCCTCACAAGCGGATATGGATCCTTCAGAAACCCCAAAAACGCGCGCGCGTAATTCGTATCCGAATCCACATTCAGTATCTGCGCCATCAGATTAAGAACCCGTAAACGGACGGCTGCGATCGGACTGGACAGCAGCGAGATGATGACGCTCCCTTCCATCGTGGACAGTGAGCTTCTGCTGCGGCCGTGGCCTGATACTGTTATGATCGCCGCGAGGGCGTCCAGCATGAGACGGTCGGATCGGCCTGTGGGCCATCGATGGCGGAGATAGGAATGGACGGTGTCGATTACGAGGGGAGAGAGGTTAGGGTGAAGGAGGGAGATGTGTGTGAGGAGATTGAGGGTTTGGTGGAGATGGATGGGGTCGTGTTCGTCGCAGCGGTTTAAATGGAGGGAGAGGGCGTGGATGGCGCTGCGAATGGTGGCTTCGGAAGGAAACGAAGTGTGGAAGACAACGGAACGGAGGGATGAGAGGAGATGGAGGTGAGATCGACGGTCAGTAGGGAGAGGGATGTCTAGAATATGTGGTGCCGCGTCCATGGCTTGGTTGGCGGGCATACTCCTTCCCCTCGTCTTTTTGTTGTTCCCTCGTGTTTGATCTAAATAACGAGGTTTGCTTGCTCACGGCCTGTTTGGACTGATATAACCCATGGACGATCCCCGTGGGAAAGAGAGACTGGTTTTTAATAGAGACAGGAAAAGCCTGGGCTCACACCCACCCATGGAACCTGGCACCACACTAAGGGCCTGTTTGGGCGGTGGGATTAGAAGGGATTAGGTGGGATGGGATTCATCTGGTTCCGTGCCAATTCCAGAATTTTTATTTTTATTATTTTTTAAGGTATATTACTTCATGATGCTCTTGGCAAATAGATAGGTAATTGTACTACCGGTTGTATCCACGTGGATCTTTTTTTTGCATTCCCATATTCAATTTACATCTCTCCGTAAACCAAAAAAATTACGTGGCCCTTGTTAATCAATCTTAAATACTGGTCAAGAAAAATGACAAGAAGCAAATTATATACAGCTAATTATTGAATTACTAGAAAAATGATCTATTGGTTGCAAATGACAATTGTTTGGCTCAAAATTTGGTCGTTGATACGCGGACGTGCTAGAGCAGGATGCGGTTCGGTTTCAAATCGAATGCCGATGTATCACGACTCAAATCCGGAAATCGGATTCACTGGAATCTCGATCGCCAAATCTGGTGCCGACAGCCTCCATAGTATCCCATTCTCAATTCCTGGCGTCTATACGCCAGATTCCGATCCTGGGATCCTACAAGGAGGATTTTCCAATGTAAATTTAACTCATAATAAGCATAACCACAAGATTACCCAATTCACAAAGGCAACATCATCATCACATATCCACTAATATAATCATTTGGGTACAATGCTGAAAGGAAAATACATAAATCGAAAATCAAGCTCCAAAAGACCGCTGCACGCTCCAAGCTCAACACTGCTACAACCTAACATCACCTGCACGCATCTATCGTGCATAAGCTTATAGAAAGCTTAGAAGGTTGTGTAGGTATGTGCGCAAGGTAAGTGTCAAGTATTCAACACAATGTCATATTCATACAATACCAGAAATACTGGTAATCCATAAATAATACAATATCGGAATAAAGCAGAGATACTGACAAGATCATGAATTATCAGAGTAAACAGAAATACTGACAATATCATAAATCATACGATAACAGAGTAAGCGGAAATACAGATACGTCCATGAGTCAAGCAATATTAGAATACGCGATACAGAACAGCTATGCAAATGAAGAGTCATAAAGAGCTAAATGTCAGATGCCGAGGATGCGATGTAATATACAGTACAAATGGAATGACCATGCTGGAGTGTGAAGTAGGGATGATAATACGTAGTATCGCAGGCTATAGGGTCCATCACAAGGGACTTCCATCCAAACCAGTCTCATACCTAAATTTGGATAATCAGACTCAATGTGGTAAACTCCTGATCTCAGGTTAGTCGTGCGCCCCAACCGAAATCCTGGCCATTGCGAAAGTTCATATAACAAATAGTTGCGCACCACCAGCCCGAGTGGATAGTGAATGAATGAATGAGTGAGTATGCAAATCCTGTTCAATAAGTCCACATATTAATACGGTACATCTCTGGGATCATCACCAGGATTTAGTACACTCCAAATGGCACAGCCCCTCTCCTAACAGCACAGTCCAAGTGAGCGTAAAAAACCTCACTATCCGCCTGGCTAATAGTCTGCCAATACCTATCCGGCACGTCGATAGCGGACTCATTCAGGAGCTGGTCAAACTCAGCCTGGCTATGCCCCCTACCCTCGGGCGGGTAAGGTCACACCTCCTCCCAACCGACCACGACACGTGGGAGACGCGGCCTCCTGGTATTCGGCACTCCGGCGCTCACGTATCCACTAGGTCTCAACATTAGGGCGTCTCCTGGCCACGGAGGTTTAGAGATTTTCACCCAGGGACATCTATGGCGCCCGTATGCTAGAACCAACATTTTCGGTGTCCCATCTGGTCATCCACGATATGCCTGTGGAGGCTATAGCCCTGATGTCGCTCAGGCGTACAGTAATCATAATGCAAGATGCATGAGTCATACAATCCAGTCATGCATCAATCCTGCACATACCGTGCGCTCATGTGAGATAACCTCCGCCTATCAGAGAGTCTCGTAACAACCTGCCCAATGACATATGCAATGATCAACCACATCTCATAACAAACATGCAGATGATGCGTATGGGCATGTATCATGATGCTATGCTGTCACATACTCATAATCAGTATCAATAACTGACATCGACAATCAGCCTCGACAATGTGGACATTTAACCAGCATTTCCCCCAGGGAATGGCCCACATAGAGTCTAACATATAGTGGACCCATGGCTCACAAGGGCCAAATATACGACACATGGGCCCCACTCAAGAGCTTAATACACACTACGATGGGTCTTTCACATGGGCCTAACATACATCACAATGGGCTCCATCGCCTGGCCCTTAAATGCATCACAATGGGCCTCATCACATAGGCCTCATATAAATCACACATTGAGCCTTAAACACGAGCTGAATACACGTTACAGCGGGCCTCAAATACAGGCCGCATATACATTACATTGGGCCCCGACCATCGAAATCGGCAATCGTTACGATAACCGGCCTCAATTGATAATCGGTAATCGACCACGACAAATCAGAATCGGTAATTGGCCTTGATCGATAATCGGCCTAGATCAATAATCAACCTCGATCGATAATCGGCAATCGGCCACGATAAATTAGAATCGGTCAATAATCAAAATCGACAAATCAATCACAACAATGGCACTGATAAACAAACCGGGGTCTATAAATGATCAGTCAATCAACCATAGTATAAAGATCGACACTCGACCGTGGTTATAACAAATCCGATTGTACGAAGCCATCCGTCTACGGCGAATGGGGCCCACTTATTTGGATTAACCCACTAAGGGAATGATGAGAATGGGTCTAACAAGGCCTAAGGGAAGGTCACAATGTGGACATCCAACTATCATTGCCCATCAATGTGGACATCTAACCAACATTGCTCCCAAGGAGTGGCCTACATAGAAACATATAATGGGCCTATGACCCCACGTTACAATCATGATGGGCCTCATTTACGTCACATAGGCCTCGTCATGTGGGCCAACATACATCTCATCAGCCTCGAATACACAACAGGTGGGCCTCGCACTTAGGCCTCAAATATATCATAACGGCCTCGCATCTGGGCCTCGTAAGTTAAGTGGGCCACATCACATGGCCCGCATTATATGGGTCACACCATTGGGCTTCATGTATATCAAATAGGTCGCGCCGGTGGGCCTCATATATATCAAGTCGAGCCCGCTCTTATGTATTTTAAGACCCGGCCTATTCATAAAGAAACATAGGGATCATGAAGTGAAAACAATATCAGCTTAATTGGAAACTCCCATGGCCCTTAGAAGTTTGAACGGTGAATGTCACGGTCCGCTATTTAAATGGTGGGGTTCACTTGAACTTTAGATCTAACCCATTATTTTGCTCACACCATAAAATGATATCACAAGTAGTTGAACGGCATAGATACAACACACGCATCATGGTGGGCCCCACCACCCAAATAATGGGCCGTGATGATAAAACACATACTTCATAGTGAGGCCTACACGTAGAATAGCAGTGGGTCCCACAGAACTGAATGGTGTGGATTGTATCCACAATTACAACAGGTCCCACAGACCTAGCTTACACCAAGGGAGCAAGAACAGCTACATAGTTGCCGGACATGCAGCCTCAGCTGCTTAAAGATACAGAGGTGGGTCCTACTTAGGGCCACCCTCATATGATATAAAGTATATATATATTAATTTATTATAAAGTCAGCTGCTGTTCATGCAGCTTTTCTATTAAAAGGGAGAGGTGGGTCCACGTAGGGCCCACCACTACATTCAAGTATATTGTATTATAATATAATATATAATATATTTTATTATATATATTAATATAATATAATATAATATATTAATATTATATCTAATACCCAACCACGTCCAGGCTCTGGACGTGCATACATCACACGTGGGTGTCCCCAGTAGGGCCCACACCATATATCTTATAGTATATAGATATATATATATATATATTACATTATATTATATTTATATAATATAATATATCATGCAAGGGCTTAAAAAAGGGCCACCGTCCAGACCGTTGGAAGCTCTGGACGGTGCTGATCTTGGCACAAATCATGTGGGTCCGACACGTGGGGTGTGTCCCACCGTTCAAGCACGGTGGACACCACATACATGATGGTGTGGTCCACCTCAATGGATGGACGGCCTGGATGGGTCCCATGGACCCCACGGTCAGGTCACATTTCACTGTCAGATACCCCCACTAGGCAACCAATGCCAATACGCCAGCGTTGAGCTAGCGTCTGGCCCTAGCGTTGAAACGAGGTGCATTTCAGTCAATCTACCACAAGAACTATGGATCCAGGTGTGGGTAGATATCAAGGATGGCCCCACACGAACGTGGGTCCCACCGTCTAGGGATGGTAGATACGATACCCATCATAATGGGCACCACCATACACCGCTGGACGGTGTGCATACGAAACATACATCATGGTAGGGTCCACACGGGTGGACGGTGTGGGACAAACACTTACATCAGCGGGTCCCATGCGGGGCCCACCATAATGTTTATCTGCCATCCAAGCCATGGATAAGGTCACACAGACCCTAGATAAAGAGGAAAACAAATTTCATAATGATCCAAACTTCTGGGACACCCAAAAGAGTTCTAATGGCAGACGCTCAATCACCACTGTTTCCTGCAGTGTGGGCCACCTGAGTTCCACATAAGGCTAATTTTTAGGGGGCCCACTGTCCCAAAAGGGGACCCAACAAATGTATGGTGTTAATGGTCGACACACATCATGGTGGGGCCCACGGCTGGGACCCAACGGTCCCTGTCCAACCGTCCCAACGCAGCGTCAACTACTGTATGCTTTGTCTTTTTTTTAAAAAAAAAAACAAATTTCTTCTGGTTTTTCCTAAGTAGGGCCCACATCAGGAGTATCCGACTCAGCCATTGGATTCTATGGCTCAAGACAGTCCCAATGAGCTTGATATTTGATGTATTTTTGGGGTACAGAAAACTCATGGTAGATTTCAATGGTACAAACACTGTTTTCTATGGTATGACCCTCCAGAAAAATCGGATTTACTTCATTTTTCGGCTCAACTAAAATAATCTGGAGAATGGAATGGACGGCTTGGATTAAATTAATGCATCAAGGTGGGGGCCGTATGAATGGCCCACCCAAAGATCTAAAAAAAACCCACCAACGTTATACGTATATAATATAATATATATATGTGTGTGTGTGTGTGTGTGTGTGTGTGTGTGTGTGTATATTGGTTAGCTTACCGGTACACACCCATGTCAGGACACGCACTCCATGTTAGCCAGCTTCACGTCCAGCGTCCAGGGACGCTGGACGGCATGGATTGGGTAAACACAACATCATGGTGGGCCCCACATGGACGTGGCCCATGCTTTATCAAGGTGGGTCCCACAAGAACGTAGCCCACCTAATGGGTCCGATATTTGTGTTTTCTCATCATCCATAAGGTAGGGTCCACATGATTTGGATGGTTTGGATAAGACATACATCGAGGTGGGGTCCATCTAAGTGGGCCACACATCACACAAAAATGAAAAAGAGGGAGAGAGAGAAGCACCCACATTAGAGCTTGGACTTCTTCTTCCACCAATGTGATCTAGAGCTTCAAGAGAACAAGATTCAATGGTTGGGATTGATTTTGGAGGGTTGGATTTGGGGGTGAAGAGTTTGCAAAGGGTTGGAAATGGAGAGCTCTCATGGACGTTGGGAGCTCTCTCTTACTAAGAAATAACAAAGAAAGAGGGAGGGAGAGAGATAAGAGAGAGAGAAAGGAGAAATGATTGTTTTTTTCTAGCCAGACAATCATGAGTTGTAAGGGAGGCATGGGCTAAGGTCATTATGAGTTATAAGAGCATGCATAGGGCTATGGGCCAGGGCTATAGCTTGACATCATCCTCATGATGATAGTTGCTAGGGAAATGAGCAATCTAGATAGGTAGGTCCCACAACGCGCGGTCCACGACCATTATCATGCAAAGTTTCACAACTCATGATCTAAGCGTCGGATTGGCGCACGAGACGCGGCGTTGGAACCGCGGCGACAATGCGGTCCTGACGGTACAAGTTTCGACTCGAGCCGACTCAAATATACTAGTCACGACTTAAGATTGCGCGCAAAATGCCGGTAAAAGATCACGAGTTGCCGGAATTCAACCGAAATGACCGCGGAAGCCTACGGAACGATATAATCTAGGACACGGGTCTTACACGATGACTCCAAGCATTGAAACGGGTAAGGAGACCACCCTGCTCGGTTTCGAATCGAATGTCGATGACTCCAAGCATTGAAACAAGTAAGGAGACCGCGGGTGATATATAATCGAGAACTTAACAATCCGACCATCTATTCAACTACCTATAAAAGAGATCGGGCGATTTGCGAATGAAAGGGTTCATACTTCTAATGGTTTTTTTTTCTTTTGATTGAAGTACCTCGATATTCATGTAATTACGATATTCATGTGATTGCGACCGTAATTTAATAATAAAATAATAGAGAAAGAAGAAATAATGGGCTTGAAGCTTAAAATAATTTTATTGATGATTTACAGTAACTGAACTTACAATCAACTATTGATAATGATATTTCTTTCACTACTCAATAGAAACTGAGCTTCATTGCAATACGACCATCAAGCGGAGGATGACGATTATCTCGACTGTCACGCCCCAAACTTGGAAAATGGGCTCACGAAATTTTCGATCGCCGAATCCGGTGCCGACAGCCTCCGTAGTACCCCATTCTCGGATCCCGGCACTCGCATGCCAGATTCCGATCCTGGGATCCTACAAGGAGGATTTTCAGTATAATTTTTTTTTTTGTAATAGAGCATAACCACAAGTATAACCAAGTCACAAAACAACATCACCACATATCCACTATATCAAAAACTTTTAAGTACAATGGGGAAAGAAAAATACAAGGTGATAAAAAAAACTCCAAAATGATCAAATGCGTGCTCCTGCCTTAACGCTGCTGCTGTCCAACGGCATCTGCACGCAACGGTCATGTATAAGCTTACAAAAGCTTAAAGGGTGGTGTAAGTGTGTGCGGAAGGCAAGCGCCAAGTATGCAATATCAGAGTAATGCAAAATTATGTGGTAAGTATATGAATGCTATCAACTATACCAAAGCTATGTAATGTAAGGTATGAATGCTATCGACCATACTAAGACCATGTAATGCGAGGCCTATGTAGCCAAATGTCATATGCAAGATGCAAAGCAAGCATGTCAGTACTCATCAAGTACACATATCAGTACAGTTCCTCTCTGGATATTACCAGGGTCTAATACACCTCACACTGACTGCCTCCTCCTTATCTGCACAGTCAAGCAAGTGGAAGAGACCACACTATCCGCCTGACCAGTAGTCTGCCAATACCTACTCGGCTCGTCGATAGCGGACTCATTTGCGAACTGGTCATACTCAGCCTAGCTTATAGCCCCCTCACTCGGGCGGATAAGGCCACACCCCCTTCCAACCGACCACGATACAGTGGGAGACGCGGCCTACTGGTATTCGGCACTCGGGCGCTCGTGTATCCACTCGGTCTAGACGTTGAAGCATTTCCTGGTACCAAAAAAGTTCTGGGACTTTCACCCAAGGACATCATAAGTGCCCACAATGCTAGAACCAATATTTTCGGTATCCGATACGACCATCCACGATGTGCCTGTGGAGGCCACGACCCTGATGTCGCTAGAGCGTGCAGTGAATCACGACATATAATGCAAAATGCATAAGTCAAACCGTTAGTCATGCAGCAATCTCACACGTACCATGCGCTCATGTGGGGCACTTCGTCTCATAAGGAGTCTCGTAAATGTCTCAGCCCAACGGCTTATGCTATGATCAAACATTCCTCACATCGAGCATACATATGATGCGTATGGGCATGAGTCATGGAGATATACTAATCATGTTACAAAGTGGTGAATTATCCTTACAATGCAGATGAGCTTAGACGGCCTACACACGACAAGTACGGCCTATCAATGGGCCTTAGGGAGAGTCGTAATGCGGACATTTAACCAACATTATACTTGCAATGTGGACGTTAAACTAACATTGCTCCCAAGGCATAGCCTGCCATAAACCATAGAGAAATCACGCATTGCAATGAACCCTAAGGACAATCCATCGGCCTCGACCCACGGGCCTTAGATACATCAAATGGGCCGTATCACATGGGCCTTATATTCATCAAACGGGCCGCATTAATAGGCCTCACCAACGGGCCTTATGTACATTGCAATGGGTCATAACCCATGGGCTTTAGAATACATCGAAATGGGCCTAATCACATGGGCTCTATATACATTAGATGGGCCACACCAATTGGGCCCCATGTCTATACTCAAGTGGGCCCTAACAACGGGCCATAATACATCAAGATGGGCCTAATCCTATGGCCTTATATATATACCAAGGTGGGGTGCACTTGGACTATAGGTTGAGCTTACAAAATGGTTAGACAATTTGGATTCAACACAAGCATCATGGTGGGGGTCCACATGAAGGCCCACCATCACGTATATTATATTATAATATATATATATATATATATATATATATATATATATATATATATATATATATACATATACATATACATATACACACACACACACACTGCCGCCCCCACACGTGGGGTGGATCCCACCGTCCAGTGTGGACGGTGCAGATATAACACAAGTCACGGTGGCTTCACCGTCCACGGCCAGTGGACGGTGTGAATGAAATACTTACACTGCTGTGGGTCCCATGTGGGGCCCACCATAATGTTTATTTGCAATCTAAACCGTTGGTAAGGTCACACGACCCTGAATGAAAGGGAAAAACAAATTTCATCTTGATCCAAAACTCCTGTGGACCCAAAAATGGGCTTCAATGGCAAACAATTCAACCCTATTGTTTCCTCTGATGTGGGCCACCTGAGTCTTGGGTGGGGTTGAAATTTTAAGGGGGCCCACTGATAAAGGTGGCCCACCATATGAACAGGTTGGATGGCAAATATACATCAGGGTGGGGCCCACGGCTAAGGCCGTGATAATATAATGATATAATGCATGTAATATATATATATATATATATATATATATATATATATATATATATATATATATATATATATATATATTATTTTATTTTATTTTTTTTGAAATCGAGTTTTTCTGTGGTTTTTCGTGTATGGGACCCGCATCAACTGAATCCAGCCCATCCATTGCTCTCTATGGCTCAAGACTATTCCAACGAGTCCAATATCCGATGTTTTTTGGCGTATAAAAAATGACAGGGTGACTTTCAACGGTAGAAACCACTATTTTACATCCTATGGCCCACCCAAAGATCGGATAGATTTCATTTTTCGGCTCAACGCCTAAAATGAGTTGGAAAATAGGATGGTTGGCATGGATTGAACTCATACATTAATGTGGAGTCCACACAAGTGGCCCACCAATAAGCTTTGAAAAAAGCTAATATTTGTGCCTTCCCAGTTGACGTCCAGAGACGCTGGACTCTCTTTTTCTTTTCTTTTCTTTTTTGTTTGAGCATACAAATAAAGTTAAGGTGGGCCCTGCTTAGGTGGGCCACCACATGGCTACACATATAAAGTGGGCTCCCACTTATGGATCACTTGGATAAAATGCATGCCTCATCGTGGGTCCATCCGGGTGGGTCATAAGGTTACATCATCACACATAAAAATAAATAAATAAAAAGAGAGGGAGAGAGAAAGAAGGACACGTGTGATAGAGGGACCCCGACACTATGGGCCCTCCTTGCATTCAATCATACATCAAGTGGGTCCTAATACATGTGGGCCCACTAAAATAAAAATCAACAGTGGAGATCCTTTCTCCACCAAATGTAAGGTCTAGATGACCTCTTTTTATGTAAGGAAAATAAACATCATGATGGGGCCCATGGAGAATGGCCCCATCATGGAATGATCATGAGCATCAAGGTGGGCCATCGGCCACACCTAGGGTCCAAAGTGAGATCCACACCATCAATCGGTAGGCCTCACTTGGCCCATCATCAAAACATGAAAATCTATCCTAATAAGCACCCACCGTCGATCTTCTTGGTCCGTTGGAAAGCCAATCTCCTTGTGCTTCACTTTGATAGAGGGAGATGAGAAGTGGATGGCTTGGATGAAGGATCTTTGGGATGGAAAGTGGGCCACACAAGTTACATTTTTCTCTCCATGGGAAGGCTTGGACGTGAAATTTTTCCTTGCTTGGAAATGTGGGTTGAAAAATGAGAGAGAGAGAGAGAGTTGTAAAGAGAGAGAGAGTAGCTTAGGTAGGTCATGATTACTTGTAAGAGAGGGTAGCTAGCAATAAATGCTTGTAAGAAGGCTAGGGGGTAGGGTGGCTATAGCTAGGGTGATGTCATCTATCACCCTCATGATTACCTAAAGATTGGTGCCATATGGGATGGGTGGGTCCCGTAATATGCCGTCCACTGCCATTATAATGCACGGTTCACATCTTATGATTTAGGCGTCGGATTGGCGCACGAGACACGGCGTTGAAACTCCGGCGACGATGCCATCGTAATGGTATGGGTCTCGGGTTAAGCTGACTCAAATCTACAAGATATGACCTAGGATCACGCGCAAACGTTGATTATAGGTCGCAAGTTGCCGAAATTCAACGGGAACGATCGCGGGATTCGACAGAACAGTACGGACTAGGATACGGGTCTTACATCGACAAGTAATGATGATTGTCTAATGTAAGATTATGATATAGTGTGGCATCGTAGCGATGCAACAACACAGTAACATGGAGCATCATAGCATAGTTGTATATCAATTTAATGGCATAACAGCGTATAGCGTAATGACATAGCAACATGGTCGCATATAATTTACCATGATGACATAGTAGTGTGGCAACATAACCACATATAATTTGCCTTAGTGGCATGGCAAAGTAGCCACGTGCTGCCTAACAACCTTACGAATTAACAACATTACAATGGCTCTTGTTGATTCTAGC
Source organism: Magnolia sinica (assembly GCF_029962835.1). Lineage (NCBI taxonomy): Eukaryota > Viridiplantae > Streptophyta > Magnoliopsida > Magnoliales > Magnoliaceae > Magnolia > Magnolia sinica. The sequence continues at coordinate 113,550,988 of NC_080574.1, read as the reverse complement.
ATCATCCCACTTAAGAACTCTGTTTAGCTTTATTTATAGATGATGTGAAGTGATTATGCAATCGCTCTCCCACCTTCCCGCTTATGGGTGGTTATGTAATCGCTTCACCACTCTATTAGTTATAGGTAATAGGTAGTTATGTAACTGTTCTGCCACTCTCTTAGTTATGGGTGGCTCACTAAGCGTCATGACCTCTCATATCACGCCAAATCTGCGTAAACAATTATTGTCAATCGGCTTCAACCATTGACACTTGTCCCATAACTAGAACTAATTGACCATTACCGGTTGTTATTGACAGCAATCGGCCGTTATGGACGTTGTTGACCAAAAATTAGTCATTCTGGCTATTATTTTGCCATCAATCATTTTAACACCCGTAAAGATTTTCATTGAGATAAAGGTGTCACATTATGTCTTTTTTAGCCATCTGATTTGATCTAGTTAGATTAAGTGTCAACAATGCCCCCATGTCACTTCGCATTTAGAGAATATGAAAAGATGTTATTTCTTTTTATGAAAAATCATTCTAATGGCCCCATTGTAGCTTATTGTGATCACTTGACTTGTGATTATGATATTCACGTGACTGCGACCATAGTCAATAATGAAATGACAAAGAAAGAAGATAATAGGCCGAAAGTTTAAGATAATTTTATTGATGATTTGTAGTTGTCGAACTTACGATTAACCATTAAAACTGACAATATTTTCATTGCTCGGTGGAGACTAAGCTTAATAGCAAGACAGTTATCAGGCGAATGGTGAAGATCATCTTGATGAACAGTGGTGATCATCTAGCATGAGATAACGCTCCAGCATGGTAACATGTCGCATAGAGGTGTATTAGCACAATGACACCGCAACAAAACAACATAGTCGTATGACAGCTTAACAACATATTAGCATGCAATGTCGCAGTGCAATAATATACTCATTTAAAATTTAGTATAGCGACGTAGCAGTATAGTCGTGTAGCAGCATGGTGGCGTAATGGCGTAACAACATAATCGCATATTGCTTAACAATAATGCAACGCTAGCTCTTATTGATTTTAACATCATCCTCCTTAGAGAACTTTGTTCCAGCTTTATTTTATAAATGATGCGAGATGATTATATAACCACTCCCCCACTTTCTCACTTGTGAGTTATGAATGATTATGTAGATACTCCACCACTCTCTTAGTTATGAATGGTTACATAACCGCTCCACTACTATCTTATTTATGGGCAATTATATAATCACTCAATCACTTTCTTAGTTATAAGCGATTACGTAACCGCTTCACTAACTTCTTAGTCATGGAGTGAGTCACTAAATAGTCATGATTTCTCAAATCTCATCACGTGTACATAATAGTTGTTGTCCATCAACTTCGACCATGTTACACATGACCCATAACCACAACTAATCAAACATCACAAGTTGTTATCAACCGCAAATCAACTATTATGGACACTGTTAACTAGAAATCGACTGTTTCGATCATTATTTTACAATCAGTTGATTTTGTCATTTTAATGGCTATAAAAATTTTCATTAAGATAACATTGCCACATGGCATCTTTTAAGTCGTCGAATTTGAACTGATAATTTTAGGTGTCAACAATAGCATCGCTTAATGCAAAAGCATGATTGATAATAAAGGGATTCACAAAAACTTATCGCATTAACTATTTTGAGACATTTAATCATACCGCCATACTCAAATTTATTTATGTTTTTGCATTTCTTATCACTCGCTTTAACTATTATATTGTGTTAAATATATCTAAGAAAATGCTTTCTTGTGTAGTAACTTATGCGAATAAGTTTACACGTTGTAATCACTTGAATTTACTTTTAAATAAAGGAGAATATAGCGTGTTAATTGCATGAGGCAATATATCAACCAAAGCAATTTCAGTAAGCCTGTTTCAACAAATTTAGTAACGTCCCTTCTCGACTCTTATTTATATAGTTCATGTTAATGATATTATTTTCATCAGAGATGATCACAATACTATCAAAGCAAAATAAATAAATAAATCATACGTGGGGATACTTGTTAAGACTCAAATATTGCATAATTTTCGCCATTTATATCTTGGTTTTATGAACATAAATCATCTTAATCTATTTTACTCATGTATGTGTTGCAAGGTGAATTTAAAAGCTTGGATTGAAAAAGGTGTTAAAAAGTAAGAATTTGATGCTCAAATTCACCAAGGCAATGGATGGATCTTAGGAGATCAAGATTGAAGAATTCACATGCCAAAGATCCAAGAAAACCAAGTGAGGAATGAAGAGAATCGAAGATTTGAAGTGAAGAATCCTGAAATCGTCCTAAAAAAGTGTATTTTGAAGCTGTGAAGTTTATTTTGGAAAACTGCGCAGCAGGAAGTCTGTTTTAAACGAACTATGCAGCGATAAGTCTATTTTGAGAAAATACGTATATTTGAGGCGTTTTCTAGGGTTTTCAACTTTGTACGAAGTTTGGAGTTCCCTACTTATAAATAGGGCCTCCTAGGGCATTCTTAAGCATCATTAGAAGCATTCAAGAGCAATATTTAGGGTTTTTTTAAAGAGTTTTTAGTTTTATTGAAGCTTTATAAGTTGTTTCTTTCATTTTAGATCTTTTTTATTTGCAATTTTTCTTCTTTCTTTCTTGTTGCTTTTTATTTCTGCAATTTAATTATGTTTTTCTAAGTTCCCTCTAGCCCAAGCTAGAAGGGAAGCACATGGGTTTAATATTTCTTTAAATTATGATGATTGATTGTTTTAATGATGAGAATAATGGTGTATGCATATTATCTATTATTTAGGTTTTGTTTTTATCCTCTTGTAAGATCCATATGTTTCCATTATATGAGATTTACATTGATGGATAGGCTTACCCTAGATTAATCAGATTTCCTAGATAGGAGATGTTCTCAACCTGTTATATTTCTTTGATATTCATTATCCTATAGATATTGAATACTTAAAATCACTGGCGCTTGAGAATATATGTCAATGGTGCAAATCTATTATTTTCTAATCTTTTATATCATTTATTAAAATATTTAAAGTGTTTTATTTTCCGATTAGGCTGACCATAGTACTCAGATCCTAGTTGTGTTATCCAAGTCATCATGATTTTGGAACATTAATCTATGTGTGGAACTTTGAAGCTTGGGTGTTTTTTTTTATTCAATTGAATTACATCCATTCAAAAATCCAAAAATCAAATCATCAGTTTAGTTTTTATTACTTAGTTTGTTTTGCATTTGATTTTTTTCCTTCTCGCAATTCATCTCCCTGTGGGATCGACCCTGTATTCACAGGATATTACTTATGAACCTCTGCACTTGGAGGCAAGCAGTCAATACTTTTAATAAAAAATAATGAGAACTCTAAATTAATTTCTTGACATTAAGGTATCGTCATCCAAATAGGGGATTGTACCCTCACAGTGAAAATATTTTTTGATTTACTTGCAATAAAAGGTTTATTAGATTATAGGCCTATTGATACACTACTAAAAAATAATTACAAGAAAAAAAATAAATTTATAGTGGTAACCCTCTTCCAAATTCAAGTGTTTGTTAAATGATCACTGGTAAAATGATTTAGTTCATAATTACTCATCCAAACATGCCCATGCAATCAATTTATGTGCACTCTTTAAATAATTCTCTTTAAAAATGCTAAAAGGATTCAACATCATTTAAGTTAGTTGGGATGTAAAGTTGTCCATTTTACTCATGGACGTTAGAAAATTAAAAACTTTTTCTGATTGGGTTAGAAATCCAAATAATTCTCACTTCACCTTTAGATATTGTACATTCACCAACGATAATCCGTTTACATGATAGAAAGCAATTCAGGATTATTCAATCCAATATTGTAACAAAATACACAACAATGGATCATGTCACTTGTGAGTTATTCTAATACAATAAATTGATAGAAGAGTTAAGTTGAAGAATTCAAGAGCACGTTAAAATAGGTTGCAGTAGTTAAACAACTATCCATATCTCGTGATTAGAGCTATACACGAACTGAGTTAGCTCGATTAGCTCATTCGACTCAACTCGAAAAAGCTCGATTTGACTCTGTTTAAAACTGAGTTGGAGCCAAGTCAAGCTGGTTTTTTGAGCTAAAAGGGGGAAAAAAAAATCGCACTGAGTTCGAGCTTGCCCGAGCTTGACTCGACTCAGATCGAACCCCAACTCGAATCAAACTCAAATTGAACTAGTTTGGTGACTCAATTATTTTGATATTGATGTTGCTCACCAAGTGTTTTTAGTGAAATGACTCAACGAACTGTCATTTGGTGGCGAAGAAGGCGTGCATATGAAACAAACACCCCCGTATCTTAATTTTGATGTTGCCTAATGAGTGTTTAATGAAATACATGTAAACCGCTGCTGTTGTTTTACATACCATGAGAATTTGAAGGTGTGTTCCATGTGTTTGTGAAAATGCCACATAGGCTCAGATTGGCCCAACTTACTGACCGAACTGAGCCGAGCTAGCCAGTCAGGCTCGAGGACCGAGCTGAGTGGAGTTCGAGTTGGGGTCAGCCAGTGGCCGAGCTAAGTCGACCTATGCCAAGCTCAACTCGGTTCGATTCATGTATAGCTCTACTTGTGATATGTAATTTCCCACGAAGAATTAGATACTGAAGTGAATGTTATTCTATTTGGAAAAAATATTACATCAAAAGAAATCATTACTCTATATACCAAGATCAAATATCAACCTACTAATGTATTAATTACGTTTCTATTAAAGTCTCAGCCTTATTACATCATAAAAAAGTTGGATATGATTAATATATACTCACTGACTTGAGGAAATTATTGGTGAGGGAAGAAGTGTCATGTTAAGTGTCATCTTATGTGTACCAAATGTTATTGCAAACTGTGTAATTAACTTTTTCCAAAACTACCATTTTAACACCCTGAAAATCGGGGGTCTAGCATAGGCTCAACTCCCGAGTTCCAACACATCACTTATGCAACATAGATAATGATGATTAAATGTTGTCCGTATTAGTGCATTAGACATGAATGAGATTATACCAAAATAACATATCATACTCCAGAGACAAGTGAGTTTTCCAAGCGGAAGATTGTAATACATGTATAAGATATATGAACTGTAGTAGGTCTCCGAAGTGTGATCATGTTACCAGATTAAATATATACATGTATACGCCCAAAATATACAAAATGAATATACATGTGTACTCTAAAATATAGAATAATAGTGTAAGGGCATCTAGTCAGTGTCCCCGTAGCCCTAGCGATCAAGACACGGCTCACATGAACCCGCCCGATAACTGCATGTAGGAGAATGCATCCTCGTCATCCTCGAAGTCTAGCTTCACCTCGTAGGCATCGCCACCACCTGCAGCTAAGACAGAGTCTGGTTGGTGTATACAACACCGTCCCAGAATGTGGGAGTGAGTGATCAATTCAGTGGAGCTATAAAGCAAAGGTTAACATGTTATCAATTCAGTCAAGTAGTAATAATAAAGCAATACAACAAGCATTCCTAAGTACTCTGGTTAATGCAAGGATGTTATGTATTAATGATGTATGCCCTCGCCTACATTCCCTCTGCGAACTTCATCTTACGGTCGTGGCATGCATCCCTTCCATAGTGCTCAACTCCAACGCCAAAGGCACATGCAATGCGGTGCATAAACATGATTGCCTAGTTCTTATTAGACTTTTTTATATAACAGGATTGGAAAGCTAAGGTGCCTCCCTTATATCATTTCTCAAACAATGATCCATTATAGGGTAGTCCTAGTACATCTCATACGATGTTGCGGTTCTAGGTCACTATAAATGGCTCGTCACCTGATCAGTGTAGGCATAGTTTATACTCTAGTTGCTACGGAAAGGCTCGTCGCCTCAACGCAATCTCAGAGTATGCTCAAGGTCACTACAAATGGCTCGTCGCCTGATCAGTGTAGGCCGACAACTCAAATACAGTGTCCCATACCACTGTATTCGGTTCACGAGGTGGTGTTGCTCACTGGTCACTACGGGGAGGCTCGTCGCCCCAGCATAGGCTGACAGCTCAACCACGATGTCTGGCTCATGAGTCTTAGCGGATCGAGGTACCAAGGTTAACGGAGTTTTCAGAGGTGAGTTTGGTACCTTAAATTCAAGCAATAACGTTCATATATGGTGAACATACATCGAGTCAATTGGGTTACTCGACGAGCTCAATTAATACGAGCGTATGTCGAGCTGATCGACATGGAGTACGTAAGCACTCTGTATGGCCTAACCACTGTCGACAACCCAAGTACGACTCGGATTCATCGAACACGTTCAATGTGATTAAACAACCTCAGCCACCAATCTAGGACCTGTTACCAATTGCCTGGACTATACCATAGTCCCAAACACACTCTAAATACAATAGGAATACGTATGTGCTAGTCCAAAACAATATGTAGCAACCAACTTAAATATAAGTCTCATTTGAGCATTTCAACGAACACATAGTGTGCATATTAGTGTACATAGGCATTTCAACCATAAAGCACGTAGTAGTGTATAGGATACATAAAGGAAAATTATAACCATGGTTAAGGGAATTGAGAATCCTATCTCAACACCCTCATTACATGTATTTTAACAAGTAGTTCCTCATTGAGGCATTTTATCAAACACTTAGACTACACATATTATATACATGTAATAACTTAGTTAAAACACATGTTATAGCAAATCCTTTCACAAGGAGATGCCACGTATACAGCGATCATACATTTATAATCAATAATCATGGCAAGCACAAATCATAATTTCATATTCATTCAAGCATATCAACAAACACATGGATTTTACTATTTTCAACAGTCCATATATATGTGTAAAGTGCGGGAAACATCGCATCTAAGCATGTGATATCATTCAAGTCAGTCATAAATCATCAACTAACATTGAAAGCCTTGAAAACCATAACCTAAACATTTATAGTCCACACCTTTCATCGGTAGACTCGTAACGAACTCAGTTTAAAAGTTAAGTCTTTGTCTATGGCACCACAACAACCTATAACAGGGAATATGTTAGCTATTTCACCATTTACACTATTGGAAATCCTAAAACAGATTAGGGTTAGGTTTTCTTACCTAAGAACATAATCGGAATCGCCGGAATAGCGACACGAGAAGGGTGGTTAAGCACGTGGAGCGGCGGGATTGAATCCCCAAAACAAATGCCAACTCTCTCTCTCACTTTCTCTCTCTTTCCTTCTCTTTCATTTCTCTTCTCTCACATAGGATTAGAAATTCGTATGTAAAGGGGGAGAGAGGGTTTAAGACCCTTATATAGGCTAAGGACTGATGGAAATGACCCCAAGGCTAAGGTATACTTAGGTTATATCCAAAAGGCATTTGTTTCAGTCCAACGGAGCTGCTTTGGAGGCCCCTTTTCTGCATGCGGTCGGACTTAATCTCCCTGACGTTGGGTCTAGGTCAAGCTAAGTTTTCGGTACGATCGGATTCACAGATTGACCGTAGCGGACCAGTTTCAGTTCAACGGTCACCGGTACTCGATCAGGGCCACAAGTGCACTGACATGTGTTGAAAATTTTCCCTGATAAGATATTCGCGTTTCTCACACACTTCGCTCCGGGCTCAAGTTGTGCGTTTCTGGGTACTGTTAGGACTTGATTTTCGAGAGGATTGCCAAGTCCAGTAATGCGGTTATAACCGTTAAGTTTCGCGGTAGAAAGACTTTTGACGTGCGGTCCAGGTCCGATACGGAGTTTCAAAGTGCTCCTAAGAGCAACTGGGTTTTGAGATGGATCTTAAGTTTTAGGGTAATGTAGCGTTAACGATTCAACACGTTTTGGGTCCTGCATATCATATCTAAATTGATTAATGCTAATTTTACAAGTACTCTAGTGTAACACTAGCTAGTTCTCGTCTAATTTCTTAAAGGATTTGGTCCTGAGTAATTTCTGCCTGAGGTAATACTCGAGTCTTTGTACGAATTTTTTCGAAATGTTACAATTTACCCCCCATAAAGAAAAATTTTATCCTCAAAATTAGTACCTTCTCATACTCCTCGAGAATCTAAGGGTAGTTCTTTCGGACCTTGGCTTCAATTTCCCAAGTAGCCTCTTCCTCAGTGTGATGCGTCCATAATACCTTCACCAGTGGAATAACCATACTGCGCAACACCTGCTCCTTCATGTCTAAGATACGCGTTGGTCGCAGTACATATGTAGCGTCTTCACTCAACTGCACCTGCTCCCACTTGTTAATGTGGGAAGGATCATGAATGTATTTCTTTAGCCTGGACACATGAAATACGTTGTACACGCCTACGAGTGGTGTGGGTAAAGCAAGACGGTATGCTACCATCCCCACTCGATCTAGTATCTGGAATATGCCAATGAATCGCGGTGTGAGCTTCCCCTTCTTCCCAAATCAAAGAACTCCCTTCATGGGGGAACCATTCAGAAACACATGATCCTCGACCTCAAACTCTAACTGCCGCCGCCTCGTATCGGCGTAGCTCTTCTGTCTGCTCCGTGCTGCTAGGAGTCGACACCTGATAATGTCGATCTTCTTTGAGGTCACCTGAAGTAACTCTGTGCCAATCGGGCTCTTCTCGCCAACCTCTGCCCAGCAATGCGACACTTGACAGGGATGCCTATACAAGGCCTCATAGGGAGTCATGTCAATACTCGCCTGAAAACTGTTATTATACGCGAACTCTGCATAAGGAAGACAATCGTCCCAACTGTCCTTGAAATCTAGCACGCAAGCTCGTAACATGTCCTCTAACACTTAGTTTACCCGTTCCGTCTGCCCGTCAGTCTGTGGGTGGAACGCGGTACTGAATTTCAATTTCACACCCATGACTTCCTGGATACGAGTCCAGAAGATAGATATGAATCGTGTGTCTCTGTCCGACACGATCTCCAGAGGAACTCTATGCAGACGTACAATCTCCTTGATGTATAACCTAGCCAACTCGTCTGCTGAGTTCGAAACTCTAATAGGGAGGAAATGAGCCGATTTCATCAACCGGTCCACGATTACCCATATGAAGTCATGCCTCTTCCTCGTCTTCGGTAACCCTAAGATGAAATCCATAGAGATGAAGTCTTATTTCCATTCAGCTATGAGCATAGGTTGAAGCAGTCCAGGAGGTCGGCGATGTTCGGCCTTAACCTGCTGGCACGTGAGACAACGTGATACATACTCTGCTATGTGGGCCTACATGTTGTCTCACCAGTATGACCTCTTTATGTCACGGTTCATCTTCGTATTGTCAGGATGCATTACCATCCTCAAATCGTGAGCAGCCTCAAGGACTTCCTATCTCAAGTCAGGAAGATTTGGGATGCATAGGCGGCCACGGAAACGTAAACCCTCATCCGTACCAACTCTTCATTCCAAGTCCTCACTGTTACTGACCAGCTCTCTCATCTTCGCCAATAGCTCGTTGTCTTTCTGAGTTGCGATGATCCTATCATCAATAAGTGGCTGCACATGAACGTGCACGACGCTCTCGAACGGCTCCTCCACAGTGAGCTTCTGCTCGAAGTCTCACACGAACTCTACCATACCCCATTCTGCCACCATCAGCGGAGTTACAAACTCTATGGTCTTCTTGCGGCTCAATGCGTCAGCCACAAGGTTAGCCTTGCTCGGATGGTAGGAAACCTCGAACTTGAAGTCCTTCAAGGTTTCCATCCATTGCCGTTGCCTCATATTCAGGTCCCGCTAAGTAAATATGTATCTGAGGCTCTTGTGGTCGCAAAAGAGCTTGAACTCCTTTCCGTAGAGGTAATGTCTCAAGAGCTTCAGTGCAAAGATGACGGCTGCTAACTCTAGGTCGTGTGTAGGGTAGTTCTCCTCATGTTTCCTCAACTGCCTCGAGGCGTAAGCAATCACCTTGTCCTTCTGCAAAAGGACACAACCCAGACCAACGCGAGACGCGTCGGTGTATATAGTATACTTAACCCCTTGCTCTGACAATACTAGCATAGGGGTGGACGTTAGCTTGTCCTTCAGCTCCTGAAAAGCTGCTTCCACCTTCTCATTCCAGGCGAACTTCAGATCCTTCTGAGTCAACTGAGATAACGGTCTGGCAATCTTGGATGAGTCCCTAATAAATCGACGGTAGTACCCTACCAGACCAAGAAAGCTCCTCACCTCAGTAACCGAACCGGGCTGCTCCCAGTCTTGGACCGCAGCTACCTTAGCGAGGTCAACTGCTATCCCTTCCTTGGACACCACATGTCCCAGGAACTTAACTTCTTCTTTTCAGAAGTCGCACTTCTTGTATTGCGCGAACAACTGGTTCTTCTTCAGAGTACCCAAGACTGCTCGCAGGTGTTCCTCGTGCTCTTCCCGACTCTTAGAGTATAACAGAATGTCATCAATAAACACGATGACGAATCAAAACAGAAACAGCTGAAACACCCTATTCATCAGATCCATGAATACGGCCGGTGCATTTGTAAGACCGAACAACATCACGAGAAAGTCATAATGCCCAAAACTGGTTCTGAAAGCCGTCTTTTGCATGTCCTCATCCCTAACGCGCAACTGATGATACCCTGACTGTAGATCGATCTTCGAGAAGTATCATGCCCCATTCAACTGATCAAACAGATCATCTATCCTGGGTAAATGATACTTGTTCTTCATAGTCACTTGGTTCAACCTGCGATAATCAATACATAGTCGCAGTGAACCGTCCTTTTTTTTTACAAACAACACAGGTGTTCCCCAATGAGACACACTGGGTCATAGAAGCCCGCATCTAACAGATCATCAATCTGCTTTCTCAACTCCTCCATCTCACACGGAGGCATGCAATACGCGAGTAACAAAATGGGTGTCGCACCGGGTGCCAGGTCGATAGAAAAGTCGATCTCGCGCCGAGGAGGTAGTCCAGGTATTGCCCTGAACACGTCCTGAAACTCTTGGACTACTAGTGTGTTCCCTAACGTTGGCCCATCAACATGCTCTAGTAAGGTAGCGTAATAACCAACACGATAAGGCCAACTGACCTACACTGGAAAAGTAAAGACCGTGCCCTCAGGTCCGTAGGCTGTCACGACCCTGGTCTCGCAATCTATCTCTGCCCTCATCTCGGTGAACCAATCCATACCGAGGATAATGTCGTAGTGCCATAGTGGGGTGACAATAAGGTCAACGAGCACTGTCCTACTACCCAAATCTACTGAGCAACCCTCACAAATCCGGGTGACATCTGAAAAGGTCCCTGTAGCGGTAGTGATTCTCACTCCCTTCATAGGAGTAGTATTCAACGTTAGTCGCTTGGCTGCCGCGCATGAAATGATGAAGATAGTGGACCCAGTGTCCACAGATCGGCATAGGGAGTTCTGCGCCAAGTCTGTAGGTGAATTCACGTGCAAGCTTGCATATGAGTCGGCCAAATGGGAGTGAAATGACCTTCCTAGTAGAGCGTACGGTCAGGACTATCTCTCGCAGGACGAAGGTAGGCAAGCACAGGTTGTCTCCCTGCCCCACACGGTATAAGAAGTCCACCATCAAGCGCGTACACTCGCTGCGATTGCTCCACCTTGGGTACACATTATATGTTAAGATTTGGTGGAGCAGGCGAAAGTCGTCGGTTATTTTAGACGCTAGGAGGCTCTACCAATCGGCATCCCCATGACTCAGGCTATCAAGGTAACATTGACTATAAGGTCTCGCCTTCCCATAGAAAATTTGAACTGCAAAGGATCCAGTGTCGGCTCTTGGATATGCGTGTAGAAGGCTCGGACAGTGTTCGCATTCGCACGAGACTTTCCCTCAAACACGGGACCTCACCCGGCCTCAACCAGGCGATCCATCAACAGATATTCCCCAAAGAGATTCTTATCCACGTGCACTTCGAAAAGGACCCTATGACCCTCAAACCTTCCATGAGACAGCTCCGCTATAAGAGCCCTTTCAATGGGAGCCTGGGGATCGAGATCCCGCTTGGTCCTTATCTCCCGATCGACGCTCGTATCTGCGGCGGCGCTTCTCGGTTTTCTTGAACGAGTAGGGCGACTAAGCCCGGCTTCATCTGCGGGAGTTCTCTTATTCCCCATGAGGGAAAGAAGTGTGGAAAGTGAAAATATGGCCACCACAAGCTCAAAGAGAGCCATTTGAGTGAGATAACAATGGGAAATAAGATGGGTTGTTGGATTTCAAGATTTTTAAGGCACAAAGTGGTGTTTGTATGCTCAAAATGAGAGGAAATGAAGGAAGTGGGAGAAGAGTTTTGCTATAAACGATGGAGGGGCATAAATCTTGAAGGAAAATGAGGAAATGGGAAAATGGAGGGGAGATTTGATAAGGAAAACAAGATTTTTGGGGAGAAAGGAGAGCTTAGAGGTGTGTCAAATGAAAGAGGGGAGCAAATGGGAGCAATAAAAGGTGTCCCACTTGATTTTGTGGGCCCCATAGTGCCCCACCAGTGTCGGCCCGACCGGCCCGTGACGACCCGACAGGCTCGGTGCGTCCGACCGGCGAGGGCTCGCTGATCCGGCGATTTCATCGCCGGTCCCTGGACTAACCGGTGATGGCTCGCCCCCTGGGCGATGCCACCCCCCCCACGGGTGCCAGAAACATGTGGGGTCCACTCTGAGTCCCCCCGATTTGTATGATTTTGGCCCCGGAGTCTGTTCGAGTCATTTCGGGTCCTATCTCATGCATATTCATGTTTTTCGGGTCGTTTAAGGTTGGAATGGGTTAAATCTTCGTCTAAACCCGTCAATTGACGGTCTAAAAGTGATCCGGGGTCATTTTACATGATCATTGAGGCCTACGGGTCTAATTTCGGCGGTCGATTTCGGTAAATTTCATCGATTGGCGAAACTGGGAATCCTATGCTTGTTCCTACGTTTTGTCGCTCCCTCCTAAGTCAAAGTACGTCAGTGTGCGTCGTGTGACCATAATTCAGGTCCAGTTTAATCCAAATTATGCTCTGATACCAACTTGTAATGCCCTGAAAATGGGGGGTCGAGCATAAGCCCAACTTCTGAGTTCCAACACATCACTTATGCAACATAGATAATGATGATTAAATGTTGTTCGTATTAGTACATTAAACATGAATGAGATTATACCAAAACAGCTTATCATACTTCAGAGACAAGTGAGTTTTACAAGCGAAAGACTGTAATACATGTATAAGATATATGAACTGTAGTAGATCTACGAAGTGTGATCATGTTACCAGGTTAAATATATACATGTATACTCTAAAAATATACAAAATGAATATACATGTGTGCTCCAAAATACAAAATAAAAGTGTAAGGGCATCTAGTCAGTGTCCCTGTAGCCCCGACGATCAGGACACGGCTCACATGAACCCGCCTGATAACTGCATGTAGGAGAATGCCTCCTCGTCATCCTCGAAGTCTGGCTCTGCCTCGTAGGCATTGCCACCACCTGTAGCTAAGACAGAGTCTAGTTGGTGTGTACAACACTATCCCAGAACATGGGAGTGAGTGATCAACTTAGTAGAGGTATAAAGTAAAGGTTAACATGTTATCAATTCAGTCAAGCAGTAATGATAAAGCAATACAACAAGCATTCCTAAGTACTCTGGTTAATGCAAGGATGTTATATATTAATGATGTATGCCCTCGCTTACACTCCCTCTGTGAACTTCATCTCACGATCGTGGCATGCATCCCTTCCACATTGCTCAACTCCAACGCCAAAGGCACATGCAATGCGGCGCATGAACATGATTACCGAGTTCTTATTAGACCTTTTCATACAACAGGATTAGGAAGTTAAGGTACCTCCCTTATATCATTTTCCAAACAACGATCCATTCTAGGGTCGTCAGTCCTGATACATCTCATACGATGTTGCGGTTCTAGGTCACTACAAAGGGCTTGTCACCTGATCAGTGTAGGCCTAGTTTATACTCTAGTTGCTACAGAAAGGCTCGTCGCCTCAACGCAGTCTCAGAGTATGCTCCAGGTCACTACAAAGGGCTCGTCACCTGATCAGTATCGGCCGATAGCTCGAATACAGTGTCTCATACCACCGTATTCGGCTCACGAGGTCGTGTTGTTCACTGGTCACTACGGGGAGGCTCGTCGCCCCAGCATAGGCTGACAGCTCGACCACAGTGTCCTATGCCACCATGTTCAGCTCATGAATCTTAGCGGATCGAGGTACCAAGGTTATTGGGGTTTCCGGTGGTGAGTTTGGTACCTTAGGTTCAAGCAGTAGCCTCCATTCATGGTGAACATATATCGGGTCAATCGGATTACTTGACGAGCTCGACTAGTACGAGTATACATTGAGCCGATCAACATAGAGTGCGTAAGCACTCCGTGTAGCCTAACCACTGTCGACAACCCAAACACAACTCGGATTCATCGAACACGTCCGGTGTGGCGAAACAACCCCAGCCACCAATCTAGGACCTGTTATCGATTGCCTAGACTATACCATAGTCCCAAACACACTCCAAATATAATAAGAATACGTATGTGCTAGTCCAAAACAACATGTAGCAACCAACTTAACTATAAGTCTCATTTGAGCATTTTAACGAACACATAGTGTGCATATTAGCATACATAAGCATTTCAACCATAAAGCACGTATTAGTGTATAAGATACATAAAGGAAAACTATAACCATGATTAAGGGAATTGAGAATCCTATCTCAACACCCTCATTACATGTATTTTAATAAGTAGTTCCTCATTGAGGTATTTTATCAAACACTTAGACTACACATATTACATACATGTAATAACTTAGTTAAAACACATGTTATAGCAAATCCTTTCACAAGATGTTACATGTACAACGATCATACATTTACAATTAATAATCATGGCAAGCACGAATCATAATTTCATATTCATTTAAGCATATCAACAAACACATGGATTTCACTATTTTCGATAGTTCATATATATGTGTAAAGTGTGGGAAACATCGCATCTAAGTATGTGGTATCATTCAAGTTAGTCATAAATCATTAACTGACATTGAAAGCCTTAAAACCATAACCTAGATATTTATAGTTTGCACCTTTCGCCGGTGGACTCGTAACGAATTCGGTTTAAAAGCCAAGTCTTTATCTACGGCACTACAACAACCTATAACAGGGAATAGGTTAGCTATTCCACCATTTACACTATTGAAAACCCTAAAACAGATTAGGGTTAGGTTTTCTTACCTAAGAATGGAATCGGAATCGCCGGAATAGCGACACGAGAAGCGTAGTTAAGCACGTGGAGCGGCGGGATTGAATCCCCGGAACAAATGCCAACTCTCTCTCTCACTTTCTCTCTCTTTCCTTCTCTTTCTTTTCTCTTCTCTCACCTAGGGTTAGAAATTCATATGTAAAGGGAGGGAGAGGGTTTAAGACCCTTATATAGGCCCAGGACTGATGGAAATGGCCCCAGGGTCAAGGTATACTTAGGTTATATCAAAAAGGCATCTGTTTCAGTCCAACGGAGCTGCTCTGGAGGCCCCTTTTCTATGTGCGGTTGGATTTAAGCTCCCTGACATTGGATCTAGGTCGAGCTTAGTTTTCGGCATAATCGGATTCACAGATCGACCGTGGTGGACCAGTTTCAGTTCAACGGTCACCGGTACTCGATCGGGGCTACAAGTGCACTGACATTTGTTAAAAAATTTTCCTAATCCGAGGGTGTAATTGGGTTAGATTCCAACGGTCAGAATCCTTAGATTTGGCCTGCAAGTGAACGACTCAATTCACTTAAGTTTCAGTTCGTTTTCTAAAGATATTTGCATTTCTCACACACTTCGCTTCAGGCTCTAGTTATGCTTTTCTGGGTACTGTTGGGACTTGATTTCCGAGATGGTTATCAAGTCCAGTAATGCGGTCATAACCATCTAGTTTTACGGTAGTCGGACTTTCGACATGCGGTCTAGGTCTAATACGGAGTTTAAAGTGTTCCCAAGAGTAACTGGGTTTTGAGATGGATCCTAAGTTTTAAGGTAATGTAGAGTTAACGATTCTACATGTTTTGGGTCCTGCAGATCATATCTAAAGTGATTAGTTCTAGTTTTACAGGTACTCTAGTGTAGCACTAACTAATTCTCGTCTAATTTCTTAAAGGATTTGGTCATGAGTGATTTCTGCTTGAGGTGATACTCGAGTCTCTGTACGGATTTTTTCGAGACGTTGCAACCATACTGGAAGATAGATACTACATTAAACTACAATCATTTTTATTAAGATATACTATGTATTATTGTAAAGTCTCAGAAAAATTCGTACAAAGACCCGAGTACCACCTCAGGCAGAAATCACTAAGGATTGAATTCTTCAGAAATTAGACAAAAATTAATTCAGTACTAAACTGAATTAATCAGCAAATTAATTCAAATCGCTTTCTATGTGAACTGCAAGACCCAAAACCTGTAGAAACGCTAACTTACATAACCTAAAAACCTACGATCAATCTCAAAACCTAATTGCTCTCGAGAGCATCTTGAAACTCCGTATCAGATATGGACCACGCGTCGGAAGTCTGATTACCACGAGACTATACGGTTATGACCATCTTACTGGGCTTGACTACCATCTCAGGAATCAAGCCCAAATAGTATCCAAAAATGCACAACTTGAGCCTGGAGCGAAGTGTGTGAGAAACGCAAATATCCTTATGAAATAGACTTAAACTTAAGTGAATTGGGCCGTTCGCTTGCAGGCCAAATTTAAGGTTTCAGACCATCAGATTCTTACCCAACTACATCATTGGATCAGAAAAATTTCCCTATACAGGTCAGCGTACTTGTGGCCCTGATTGAGTGACGATAACCGTTGAACTGAAACTGGTCCTCCACGGTCGATTCACAAATCCGATCAAATCAAAATCTTAACCTTACATAGATCCATTGTCAGGGAACTTTCCCTGGACCGTGTACAAAAAATGGACCTCCAGATGAACTCTGTTAGCCTAAAACAGATGACTTTTGGCTATAACCTAAGTATACCATGGCCCTGGGGCCATTGACATCAGTTCTGGGCCTATATAAAGCCCTAAACCCACCCTCTCTCATTCCATACGAATTTTCTAAAACCTTAGGAGAAAAAAGAGAGAAAAGAAGAGAAAAGTGTGAGGGGAAGAGTGAAAGACAGGGAGATCGAGGTGGTGTTTCTCTCGTGCGACTGCACGCACTAGATCGCCTCTTTGCTAAGCTCTTAATTCGTTTCGACTATGATTTGGGTAAGGAATCCTAACCCTAATCTCGTTTTGGAAGTCCAAATAGAGGAAACGGCGAAATAACTAACCTGTTCCGTGAATCAGGTAGCCGTTGTGCCGTAGACAATGACGTAGTGTTCAAACTAAGTTCGATACGAGTTTACAGACGGAAGGTGCGGACTATAAACGTTTAAGTTATGGTTTTCAAGACTTTCAATGTCAGTTAATGGTTTATGACTGACTTGATTGCTATCACATGTATTTATATGTGATGTGTTCCTGTATATTACACATATATATGAACTATGTTGAGTATAATGCATTCCATGTATTTTGTTGAAATGTTTGAGTGAATATGAAATCATTATTTGTGCCTACCATGAATATTGATTGAGAATACCTGATTGTTGTATGTGTGGCAACTCCCTTGTAAAAGGATTTACTATAATATACATCATAACTAATTTATTACATGTATGTGATATGTGTAGTTTAAGTGTTTGATAAAATGCCTGAATGAGAAAATGCTTGTTGAAATGGTTTTAACGAGGGTGTTGAGATAGGATTCTCAATTACCTTATCTATAGTTACAATTTCCTTCATGTAACCTATCTTACCACCCCGTGATTTATGGATGAGATGCCTATGTATGACAACATGTGTAGTATGTGTTTGTTGAAATGCTCAAATGAGATTTATATTTGAATTGATTATCACATGCTGTTTTGACTATTATATATGAATGCATATTGTGTTTGAGTATGACTGTGACAAATACGTAGTCCAGGCAATCGGTAACGGTTTGCGATCAATAGCCAAACTAGCTTCACCACGACGGATATGCTCGATGAATCCGAGTCCTACGGTGATTATCGACAGTGGTTAGGCCACGAGGGGTGCGTATGCAGTCCATGTCGATTAATTCAACATGCGCTCATACCAGTTGAGCTTGTCGAGTAACCCGATTGACCTTATGTATGTTCACTATGTATAGACGCTATTACTTGAATCTAAGGTACCACTTACCATTGTAAAGCTTGTTTAACCTTGGTACCACGATCCGTTGAGACTCTTGAGCCGAGCATAGTGGTATGGGACATTGTGGTCGAGCTATCGGCATATGCTGGGGTGACGAGCCTCCCCGTAGTGTCCAATGAGCAAACTAAACTCGTGAGCCGAATACGATGTTATGAGACACTGTATTCGAGTTGTCGGCCTATGCTAATGTGACGAGCCTTTTTCCGTAGTGACCTCGAGTATAAACTAGGCCTACGCCGAGGTGACGAGCCTCTCGTAGCGACTTGAACTTACCTGTCCACTGCTCTTAAATCAGGGGTGACGTTGCCCTGTAACTTGCTTATTGTATGTGATTAATTAGGATTGACGACCCTATATGGATCATCGTTTGAGTACATGATCAAAAGGGAGGTACCTTAGCTTCCCGAACCTGCTGTATGAATAAACCTAATTAAGTATTGGCTAACACGATCATGCACCGCATTGCATGTGCTTTGGCGAGGAAGTGCACGTGTTCGGAGTGGTGCATGCTGCGATCGTGAGATGATGTCACTGAGGGAGTGCAGGCGAGGGCATACATCATTTAGCATATCATTCCTGCATTAACAAAAGTACTTAGGACATGATTGTTGTACTGTTTTATCATTACTGCTTCACTGAATTTATAACATGTTAAACATTTGCCTTATAACTCAACTGAGTTGATCACTCACTCCCACTCTGGGACGGTGTTTTAAAACACCAACCAGACTCTGTTGTAGTTACAGGTGATGGCGATGCTTACAAGACAGAGCCTGACTTCTATGATGACGAGGAGTTCTCCTACATGCAACTCTCTGGCGGGTTTATGTAGACCTGGGGTTGCGTCGATGGGATTACAGGGATACAACTAGTTGAACATTACATTATATCATTTTGTTAATTTTTGAAACTATATATGTAATTATTTAACCTGGCGACATGTTCATACTCTGGGGACTTACAACCACTTATATGCCTACATATTTATCACAGTCTTCCACTTGCGTAATCTAATTGTATCCGGAGCATGATATGTTGTTTTAGTATAATCCAACTCATGTTTAATGTACTAATATGGTCAACATTTAATCATCATTATCTATGTTGCATAAGTGATGTGTTGGAATTCGGGAGTTGAGTTTCTTCTCGACCCCCGATTTTCGGGGCGTTACAATTATAAAAAGATAACATCATCCCATCCGTAAGTATATAGATCATTCTTAAAAATTTCAAATTCTTTAAAATCCAATTGATCGCTCTACCCACTAGTACAAATGAGTAATCGGAAGTCGACCTTCTATTATACACATTCGCTACATGATCAGAATCAACAATCTATTAACTTTTCCACTTATTTCTAAATTGTCAAGACGTAGTTCGCCATACCTCGTGGATAACGAAGTAGCCATTTGATAAGCAAAATTATTCTAGTGCCTGAAAACATCCAATCTATGGGCTTCCATATGCTAATTATGGCAACCCATACCATTTGCAACCCTACCCGTTTGGCTTTTGGGTTGGGTAGCTTATTAGAATGTTATTTATTTATTTTTATTTTTTTTAAGTATCTATCAGCGAGGTATTTTGTAAAATTCTCTTTCTTTTTCTAATTGAAGTTTGTGTGGTATATAGTATGGACGTGTCTCACCTGTTGGGCTTATGAGCCTGGCTTGCCTCTGGTAAGACTTGGGCTATGGTATTAGGCCTAGCAGCTGGCTCGGGCTTAAAATGCAGGCCAATTTTTCAATTGGGTTGGGCTTGGATTGTTTACGGCCTAGCCTGAATGTGGCTGGCCTACCTATAACCATTGGAAAGGAAATTCTATAATACAACTTAGGCCCTACTTCCAAATTGTCCAACAATGAATCCCACATATGCATCATGGTGGGCCCTAACAAAAATCAAGGTTCCTTGTCAATATATATATATATATATATATATATATATATATATATATATATATATATATATATATATATATATATAGTTGAACCACAGGTTATGGTCCACCTAATTGGTAACTTTCTAATTTATTAAGTGAATGGGACCTCCAAGCCATTCCCACAATGGGCAACATTTTTCATGGAAGTCATCCCTATCCACTCATCAAGTGTCTACACTGTTATTTTGTTATTTATCAATAGCTATACACTATTTTTTTAAAGGCTTGGGGATAAAAAATCAATTTGACATGTGATACGGGTGGGCCACACCAAGTAAAATCCTTGGGAGAGAGATCCACCCTTGATTTTTAGGGGGCCCACTGTGATGATTATGTGATGTCCAGTCAAACCATTAGATTCTACACCAAAATTTATGCCTAAGTCCTAAAGGTCAAACCGATACATGATTAAATGGAACTTGGAGGGTGGGCTTTGCCCTGGAGATTATTTGCAATCATGTGGTCCACCCGAATCATAGATGGGGTTAATTTATAGGCCCTAGGCATGGGGTGACACAACAGGTGGTGATCACGATGGATTTCACATAAACATCATGGTGTGACCCACCTTGGCATCCAATCATAATTACTTAAATTAATTAATGGGGTAGCTCTTGGGTCCAGTTGGTGTTATTGTCACCATAACATGTAAAGATCCTGTAGTTGAACTATACAATGCCTATACCATGTGCCTGAGGAGGTCGACAGAGTTCGGTTGCCGCAAGTGCTTCTCCTCCGCAGCTAGGAGGTGGAATTTGCCTTTCTAGTATCTGCATTATATGGCTCATGTTGCCGGTTAAGGCTTCGACTTGATTTTCTAAGTAAACAAGCCGGACTCCCCGATTGCGGGACCTCTGCATGGGCGTCGTAGGAGTAGAATCGGCTTGGTGTTGTGAGGGTGGATTCTGAGAGTCTGTAGATTGCTTGGGCTCGGTTGGTGCAGGAGCAGTTGTAGCGATAGTAGCCAAAGCCCTCTTTCTTCCTTTCACCATTCTATAACAACTTATAGATGATAGGTGAGGTAGGAATGGCTCTAGTATCGTTCCCATAGACGGCATTAAATTGTTGATGCAATTTTCTGGTCGTATCTTCTAGACTGTTATGTACCTGCAAAACCAAACGACAACAAGGACCTTAGCTGTTGTTAGGGACCATCCAATGCTAAAGTTTGAACATGCACTATGGGTCTAGTAGAACTAGGTTTTTGTGCATACCTTCTACTATGCGCAGGGTCTGTATTTATAATCCTTTGTTGCTAGTTACGTATATGGCAATGAATCTGTTATACAGTCATGTATCATACATGGATTTGTCATCAGGATCCAAGGCATTATCCTCGGAGTGATTATCGGTGGAGATCTCAGGAAGTTAATTTTCTTTGTGTATAAAGTGGATCTCCTGGTGGTTGGCTTCCAAGGACATCATGGTCGATTGTTAATGTCAACCTCTAAGTTGGTTTGGCCGATGTCCTACGGAACAAGCCGAACTGTTGGTTATGGTCAAGGCCTATCCACGAGGCCGAGTCAGTACTCATAGTCATTTGTTGGTCGTGATAATGAGATGTCGGCCGGAGTCGAGCTCACTGCTTGTGGCTGGTGCTCGAACGGATTGCGGAGGTCGTGCTCAGCTATCTAAACCCAGTTATTTATCTAACCTCTGTTTTCGAGCTACTTACCTTATGTCTTCTACTCCATTCTTATTGCTTGGTCAGTCCGATTTTACCCATAATAATATATGTGTGTGTGTGTGTGTGTGTGTTTGTGTTTAATGTATAATATACAGGGCTTAGATTTAGGGTTTTTATTTAATAATTAATATATATTTTATATATTATAATATATAATATATATAATGATATAAGTATATAATATATATTAGCATTTTTTGTATCGATCACAATCGAGCTGCCATGGACAGCGGGGCGACCAACCAAGTCTAATTTTTAAATATATGTAATATGTTATACTATATATATATAGAGTCATGCTCCCTTGCGCACCTACGCACATGTGCACCTTTGCACACGTGTCATGGGTGTCTAATCTGAACGGTCCATGTGATGCGGAATTCCATGAAACCCTATGTGACGAATTTTCACCCTGATCTAAAATTCTGTTGGGCTATAGCAAAGAGAACTGCAAATCAAGGGAGGAAAATGTTTTCATTTTTCATGGGCCATCAAAGTTTTAGATCAAAGTAAAACTTAAGCCCGGGGGGTTTCACGAGGTGCTGCTTCACATGAACGGTTCAGATTTTGGATCCACATCACGTAGGTTGGCACCCATCAAAAACTAATTGTGGCAAAAATGTCGAGACCCTATATCCATGTGTGTGTGTGTGTGTGTATATATATATATATATATATATATATATATATATATAGTTAATAATTGGGCAATAAAACCATGGATAGCGTCCGATCGTACGCTAAAAAACCATGATTACATGAAATGAAATATGAGAAGAGGTTCGGGTTCAATTGTTTGTCGAACGGAAAGGTAGGATATTGATGTATGGGAGGCAAGCAGGGTTGTGACGGACGACCAGACGGGGGAGAGCAAGGCAGTGATGGACGGGCACCCCCGCATGGGCTTGGAAGTCGAGTCAGACTCTGATCAAAGCTGACAATCAGACAAGTGGACAAGTGGCTTGGGCAGAGAGAGAGAGAGAGAGAGAGAGAGAGAGAGAGAGAGAGAGAGAGAGAGAGAGAGAGAGAGAGAGGTGGGTGGGGGGTTAGGGTTAGGTTAGGGTTGGAGTAAGTACGCTCGTTGGGGCTAAGAAGATAAAAGGGGAGTAGTTATATATATATATATATTATGTTGATATTTATATCAATTGACCGATCAAGCCGAGTTCGAGTTATGAACTAACCTGGGATGAGTTGAGCTCGGGCCAAGTCAAATTTTGTCTGAGTTCAAATATTCGGCCTGACTAGGCTTGAGCCCATTTCGAGTTGAGCGGAGCTAAGCTTTTTGGAATCAAACTAATCGATTTAACCGAGTTAGATTAGTTCATGTCCAACTATACTAGCATAGATTTCATTTACATGCTCAATTTACTCCAATTTCATTTACATACATTTACTTTATTTAAACATAACTCAAATATCCTTTACCTTTATTTACTCCAAATTCCACCATCAGCCTTCAATTTTTTTCCCATCCAAATGGCCAATATAAATGGACCAAATTTGGTATTGCACACAGCTAGTCAGTGCTGTTAGCCCCACAAAGATTTACCTGCTTTGCCCATGCCGTCCATCCATTTTGCCTGCTTTTTTTTGGGCTCGAGCCCAAAAATGAGCCGTAATCAAATATCTGGTGGACCACACCACAAGAAAAACGTAAGTGATTGAACGCCCACACTAAAAACTTATCGGGCCACGAAAGTTTTCGATCAAGCTGATGTTACTGTTTTCCTTTTATGTAGGTCTGTGTGACCTAATCAACAGGTTGGATGGCAAATAAACATCAAAAGGGGCCTTAGGAAGTTTTTAACGGTAAGCGTTCAATCGCCGCTGTTTCTTATGATGTGGTCCACCTAAGATCTAGATCTGCCTCATTTCTGGGCTCATGCCCTAAAATGAGCTGTAAAAATGGATGCATGGCATGGATAAAACACATACATCATGTTGGGGACCACCACACCGACCAGTATTAATAACTCGGTATCGGAGGGGTCCCTACCGACCCTACCGAATCCGAGTCCGATGAAAATGGTTCAAAACTGACATAGGAGAGCAGCGATCAGCGCACGTTACAAAAAGGCAGCGGCCTTCGTTCAGAGACGCGGGAGAGAGAACGTCCCACCTTCTACCACAACAGCAACAATGGCCCCAAAGAAGCAGCCGCAGAAGAAGAAGCAGAATCCCAATCAGAAAGGTTCTTCTTCTTCCAAGCCCAAATCTCAATCCGCAGATCCCAAACCCACTCCCAAACTCCAAATATCTGCCGAGAATGAGCGCCGCCTCCGCCGGCTCTTACTCAACTCAGACAGGCCCACCGCTCCCTCTCCATCCCCCGTTGATGCCACCATCTCCAAATCTCAGAAGGCGAAGAAGCTCCGCAACATCTATGAGAAGCTCTCCTGCGAAGGGTTCAATGCCGACCAGATAGAACAGTCGCTATCGGCACTTAATGTAAGTAAGAGCTCCAGCCGTCTATGATTCGAGAGTATTTTGTTCTAGGCGCGTTTGGATAGACGATTGGTCCGATTGCGATAATTGAGACGAGAAAAATGAACTGCTCGAGGTTCAATTAGTTGCCATTTTATTTGAAGCGTTTACTTGCATTTTTAGCTAGACTCAAAACAGGAGAGAAATCATAAGGTCCTGTTGTATGCAGTTGGAACAAATGGGCCCTCTAGTCAGGCGATCAGAACTGTTAACTGATCGGCTACACCATGGGCAGTGGACACATGTAATTATTCCAGATTATAAGATCCTAGCTATTCAACATCTGATTCTTTTCTTCTTTTCTTTTTTTTTTTTTTTGGTTTTTTTTTTTTTTTTTTTTTTTGAGAGTTTCTGTTGTTTTTTCCTTAAGGGCCTGTTTGGATGCCTGTAAGTTCTTTAAGTTGTAAGTGACTTACAGGTAATCCTGTTTGGATGTAGGTTGTAAATCACTTACAAGTAAGTTGGTTTTTGTGTTCGGGTAACATGTAAGTTTTTTTTTTTTTAATAAATAAATAAATAAATTAATTAATTTTTATTGTGTTGCATGTTTTTTTTTTTTTTTTAAATTATTATTTTAATTTTATTTTATTTTATAAAGAAGGTAACATGTAAATTACTTATAGGTAAGAAGCTGTATATTCACATTGAACCAAGTTCAGCGTGGGAATCATTCCAAAATGTTATAATAACATAAAAAAAACTAGGCACCAGATATACAAATTTGTTAGGTCCATCTAGATAAATATTTAAGCCAATTCTTAGGCTAAACCAATCATCAAGTTGGTCATAAAAGTGCGCACATGGATTCAAAATACCTATAATATAGAGCAATAACCCAATATAAGAATTGGAAGGAAATTATGAGAAATTTTAATTGGGTTCATTGAGAAATCTTTTTGTTGCAGATAGATGATTGGGTTCTTTGCCGGATTTACAACAAGAAGAACAACTATTAGAAAATAGTGCAACATACTAAAGAAACATCCCACAAAGAGACTATGGATTCTTTCGAGGCCATTGAAGACATTAGATCAGCCAGAACTCCAGAATCAGATGTTGATAACAACTCATTTATAGAGCTGGATTGTATATGATTCAAATTGTTGGAAGCAACTCGGCTTTCTCACTCAATGCCAATCCTGAAAGGTTGAATAGAGCCTGATCATTGTATCACTTATGGGATCGCACACAAGATGGTTTAATAAAATAAAAATAGTCCACCTTAATGGGTAATAGTTAGAAAAAAAAATTTAAAAATATAAAGAGCAATGGTCCACCGTGATGGATTGGACTATGGGACCCGCCTTGATGTATGTTTCATTAGTTCACTATGAGGCATGGCCTGAAAAAGGAAAAAAAAAGATCCAAATCTCAGAAGGGCCACACCACAAGAAACAATGGTAATTGAATGCCCACTAATAGAATTTCTTGTGGGCCAAAAAAGATTTGGATCAAGCTTATTTACGTTTTCCCTTCATCTACGTATGTGTGACCTTGTCAACAGGTTAGATGGCAAATAAACATAACGATGGGCCCTATGTAGTATTTAATGGTGGACGTTCAATCACCACTGTTTCCTGTGATGTGACCCACCTAAGATTTGGATTTGACTCATTTTTTTGGCCTAAGCTCGAAAACGAGATTGCAGAACTGAAGGACAGTGTGGATATATCAATACATAAGGTGGGCCGCACTGTCATGGCCTCACTGAATCAGGCCCGATTCAAAAGCAAGAAAAAGAAGAAGCTTATAATCCAAGCAACCAGAGAGAGGCGCATGACAATTGGAGAGAGAGAGAGAGAGAGAGAGAGAGAGAGAGAGAGAGAGAGAGAGAGAGAGAGAGAGAGATGATTGCAAGTAGGTTGTTGGTGCATTTCTCCACCTTCCCCTCTTTTCAAAAATCCGAACGTTGGGTCTATAAGTCACTTACAGGGAAGTGACTCGTCACCCCCAACTCCCTGCAATTTCCTAGAAGATTTGCCTGTAAGTGACTTACAGGTGAATTTCCTCCCCCAAACACCATCTGTAAGTGACTTCCTTGTAAGTCGCATTTTACCCAACTTACAGGCATCCAAACAGGCCCTAATTGTCTTTGTGAGCCATTGATTAAAGGTTAGGAAGTTGGGGTAGTTCTATAACATCCATATTCATGATGGGACCTAGCAGATCAACATATTGGGTCTCCCAACCTTGGGTCCCACTTGCACTAACTAGCATATCGGGACACTGTTCATTTTATGCAATCTCCTCATTTGTTTTTTCTAATGATATTTTGTTGCTATCAAAAGAAAACAATTGCAATCGTATTGAGAGGCAACTTGTTTTTATAGTCGTAAAAATGATGCAATATTCATTTTTGGTTAATTACATTGTAGTTATTGCAATCGGAATCCATCACGAATGAATTTGTCTATTTTAAGCCTTGCGCTTCATCCGGTGCATCAGATTCCTTAATTTTCTGCTCTCATTTCTTATTTTTATTTTTTAAAATTTATTTACTTTCATTCATATCGATTTGTATAGGCAGAAATGATAATTTTGATAATTTTTGATTCACATTCAATTAGCTGTTTGAAATGATCTGATGTCAGGCACCAACAGGAAAACATTGCTAACAGTGAACTGCAACACTTGTGTTGGGAAGTGGGTCTAACTATTTCTAAACAACAAAAGCAACTTGAGGTCCCACCTCCCATCACCACTAAAGAAGTTCTGCTACCCCCTCAATCTGATCATCTCGTAGACAATCAAATGAAAATGGGGCCTGCTTTCCATTACCAATAAAGAAGCACTGCCACTGGTTTCCAACATTGGGTCATTTCTGACCAACTCTTGTCATTGTCGTTTCCCCCTGTGCGCCTAATGCAGAACTATATCTTTTTATTGAATAGGATGGAGCTACATTTGAGGCGGCTCTTGATTGGTTATGCTTGAACGTTCCAGGGAATGAGCTTCCCTTGAAGTTTTCAAGCGGAACAAATATGCTTATGCAAGAAGGTATCATAAATGTCGTCCGAGACTTGGCCTTTGATTAACTGCAAAATACTTCAATGCACCTCTTTGGGCTGCAAGGATAGCTGATGTGTGTTCATTGTCACAGAAAAGCAAGATTATGGGCCTGTTTGTTAAATCTGAAATCTGAATCTAAAGTTTGAATCTGAAATATGAATCTGAAGTCGGAAAAGTAATAGTGAATCTAGAATAACTTGTTTGTTAACTAACGTATGAAATGTTTGAAATATATTAATTTGACACATTTACCCATATGAAGCAATTGTGATTGAATCCCTACCTTTAAAAACTCAATGAATTTCGCTGAAATGTTTATTTGTCATCCAACCTATTGAAAAGGTAATAAATAGCTAGTTGAAGAGATGACATAAATATCAACGTGATCCAAAGCTTTTGTGGCCCAAAAGAATTTTTAAATGGTCAATCACCACTGTTTCCTATACAAAGGTCCATCTAAGACTTGAAGCTAATTTATTTTTTGGATCTTGACCTAAAATAAGCTTTCAATATAGGTGGACGGTATGGATGTAGTCACATATATCACAGTAGGCCCCAGGTGTAAGCCAAATTTCATGGAAAAGCCTTTCCCAGGAAGTTCATCTCTGGAAATCTAGGTGGGGCCCACTGTGATGTTTGTGTGAAATCCACCCTGTCCATCCGTTTTGTGAGATCATTTTAGGACATAATGCTAAAAATGAGCTGTATCCGGTACTCAAGTAGGCCAAAAATGTGAGGATTGGACACCCATAATTAAAATATTCGTGGGGCCACAAAAGTTTTCAATCATGCTAATATTTGTGGTTTGAGTTCATCTTACTAGGAATGACATTATGAACCGTATTGATGGCGTGTAAACATCACTGTCGGCCTAGGGGAGGTTTCGACGATAGGAATTTTCCTCCCCACCTTTTCTTTTAATGTGGCCTACTTAAGACTTGTATCCTTTTCATTTTTTGTCTCGAGTTCTAAAATGATCTTAAAACACAGATGAATAGATTAGATTTATCACAAACATAACGGTGGGCTCCACCTAAGATTCCAGCGCAGGAACTTCCTGCGAAAGGCATTTGCACATAATTCGCACCCCAAATCTGGGAGGGGATTGCGTACTACCCCACCAATATCTACCTAAATATGGACAATTAAGGGTTTTGTGGGGCCTACCATGATATATATGTTTTATTCACACCATCCATTCATTTTTTCATATTATTTTAGAAATTAAGACAAAAAACAAGGCAAATATAAGGCTTAAGTGGGCTACACTACAAGAAACTGTGGGAATTGGGTGCCTATCATTGAAAACTTCTTGGGGCCACATAAGGCTCTGATCAAGCTGATTTTTGTGTTTTTCCTTCATCCAGGTTTGTGTGACCTTATAAAGAGATTTGATGGCAAATAAGATTCACGGTGGACATCAGGAAGGTTTTAACGGTAGTTGTTCCTGTCCCACTACTTTATGTGGTGTGGTTGACTTGAGTTTTGGATGTGCATCTTTTTTCGGATCATGCTTTAGAATGATCTAAAAAAGTTGATAGACGGTGTGGATCTAATACATAAATCATGGTGGGCTTAGAGAAGTGCCCCATGTTAAAAGTTGGGATGTGTATAACGCAAGGGACAAAATCTTTGTCGCAAAGGACAATTTTGCATTAAAAAAATAAATCATGGAGGGCATTCTTGATTCCCCATTAAGCTAGACTCCTATCACGGAAAAAATTCGGCATAAAATGGTGGATCGCTTTCCTTCTTCCGCATTAACAAACACCACTAAACATGGAACATTTTCCAAATTCCGCGTTAAGTGTAAAAATTTAGCGTTAGCAAACAGGCCCTATGACTTGTACATGTTCGTTGTTGTCTGACATGGACACAAGTTATTGGAGATGGGTACCATAGGTAGTTTGACAGGGTGACACATTTGTGTAACATACAAAATTTCATTTGTGAAGCGTAAAAAACATATTTTGATAAATAAGTATACATATATCTTCTAGATAGTATACAAATTTCAGCAAAAAACAAACAAATAAATAAATTGAGGAATTGTCCCAACAACCTTGTTAATATGTGTTGCCTAAGTGTTAGACACCAACATTTGTCAAACATAAAATTTAAGTGAGGAATGGTCACCTATAACTAATTGTACACTACGACTCATTTTTTATTTCCAGTCAAGGTATTCCGTAACGGTAATGGTGGCCATACTAGTCACCACCGTTACCTTTATGATACGGGTCGTGACGGCCGTTACAGTCTCTCTCTCTCTCTTTTATTGGGAAAAATTGAAAACTTGTATCTACCCTGTAACATTGGAAAAAATAATCTGAAAAACCTATATTTACCCCATAACTAACCATTATGCGGCCGTTATAACCTTTACAAGAGATGTAACGGGCCCTTAATGGCGGTTACGTGTCATTTTTTTCCATAACGGCTGTTATGGCCATTATGACCTTGTAACGTGTAACGGTTGGCAATGTTACCTTTACTGATGCAGGACATGGAAAATTAAATATGATATGCAAGATTTCAGGCTTAGATCCTACCAATTCAGAAACAATCACAAAAATTCCATCTCCCACATGAAAATCCAAACATTCAATTAAAAAGGGGAATCTATGCCGGTCCAAGCCGACACAGGCTAGGACTGGACCAATAAAAATTATAATCCAAACGATGTCAAAGGGAAATAAAATCAACTACTCATGCATAAAAATCAGTCCCTAATCCAAGGGATTTCCTAATTTCAATTCAAGGAACCCTGAGGTGATAAAAATGGGCAAATCAATTAAGGATCATGTAATCTAGGGTTAGGATTCATGAAAAACGGCTATGAGAGGATAAAAGAGGATAAAAACCTAAGCCAAAAGATGATTTCGCGTGTGGACAACAACAATGGCCCAGACGGACGTGCGTGTGATCCTGGCCGCACGTGTGTGGGGTCCACTATTCAGAAAAAAGCTACCTTGGCCCTGGTCGGCCAGGGATGGACTCCAAAACCCCCAAATCTCAGCTCAATCCGATGTACGGTTTGTGCGTGGTGCTCCGCCGAAGTTTCAGCACGCCTGCGGGCTGAAATCTGGAAACTTGCTGTAATGAAGAAATTTGATGCAACAAAAGGACAAATTGGAAGTACGGATGGTGGGGGAAGATGGAAAAAAAGATGATGGAAGATGGGGGTGAATTGGGATCGATGTGGCTTTGCACTACGGTAGTTAGCCCTTTGAAAAGGGAGGGCTTCGCACCCACTTTTGAATTCTTCCACAACTCGCGAAGAGAGCAGAAAAATAAAGCAGGAATTTTTTATTAACTTCAATAAATGAAAAGAACTACAAGGGGTGCCTATTTATAAGGAGAACCCCATACCCAAAAACTCGCACCATGTGCGACACCTATTACTTGGCGATGAAGTAAACTAAAATAAAAACCAAATAAGGAAATCTAAAGCGTTCATGATGTTCTAAATAATAACAATAAGCAAAATCTAAAATATAAAACCAATCCGATGAGTGGGCCACGATCATGAGATCCCATGGTGGGCTTTTCTAGACTATCGGGCTACTTTTCTGAACCAAAACTTGACTTCTAGCTAGGAGGCCCTCCCTGGACGTCGTCATCGAGGCAGATCGATGGTGGGGTCCTCCTACGTACGTACGTGCGTAGGGGGGTCGGCGTGAGTGCGCGTGTGCGCGTGATGTCCCCATCATTTACATAATGGCCTTTACGGCCCCGTAATGACGTTAACATCACACCATATTTCTAGTTCCCTCGAACTCGTGACCTCGATGCTTGAATGTCATTTTTTGGCTTTACTAGAATTCCCTACAGGCTTACTACTGCTACCTCAAATACCAGTGGATTGATTAGAAGCTTCCATGTGACTATACCTGGCTTTGTTCCTCTTTTCAACCAAAGTGGCTTGCCTGCATGCTTCTGCAATGGTAAACATTGGCTGAATCCCCAATTGATTTTCAATAGTGGGCTGCAACCAATCCACGAAATAAGTAATCGATTGATCTTTGGTCTCAGATAAATTATTCCGGGCCACTAGATGATGGAACTCTTTTGCATACTCCTCTATGGTCCTATCCCTTTGCTGGATATGCTGTAATCGCCGGAAAAGAGACTACACATAGTCGATAGGTAAAAATGCCTTTTTTATGAAAGACTTCATCTTTTCCCATGTTTTCACCTTTGACTTTCTGTGCCTTTCTCGGGTGACCTTAACCTGTTCTCATCACGCTGAAGGTCTACTGTTCAACTTCATGGCAATTATTTTCACATTTTTTTTTTGCTTCATCCACATTTTTATAATCAAAGATCCTTTCGATTGCATCAATCCCAGTCAGGAAGTCATCCCCGCGCATACTACCATGATATTCATGGGCTTCCCTTCACTTCTAACTCCTTACTTCGGTCATAATAGTTTTCGTTCTTGCTTGTCGCAGCTCAATAAATGAAGCTTCACGATGGAATAGATTAATGTCACTCCCACTCTGCTTGTCGTCATTCTCTTCCTGAGTTGGTGGTTCATTCCTTGCTAAATGCTAATAGCATAGCGAGTTGTTGGGAGATGGTCTGCATTTGCCTCTCTAACATGGCAAATCTCTCTTATACTGGATCTGTGTATTCCTTGTGTACCACGGCCTTTATTTCTACACGGCATGACTGTAGAATAAGAACCTCATGCAAGAATGAAAATTGATGGAAGCAGAGGCTCTGGTACCAAATCTGGTGTAGCTAATGAATGAGAATTGTCAACCGCATAGTTATATGAAACCATATAACCAAATTATATCCAAACATACCCAATTCAAGAATAGAGATTCTTTCACTTGACAAGAAATGAGAAATAATGCAATAACCAATGAATAATCAAAGCTCTCACGAGTTTCGATTGCTTAGATCATACACCCTACATGTGAAAACATGCACCTGTGCAAGCCCTAGAGAAGGGTTGATGCCCAAGAGGAGAAATATCCCAAAAGCTACTGGACATTTTCTGTTTACTGAGTTTTTATATGAAGGAAAATAAAAGAGAAGCCCTAACACTAATATAGGCTTTACATCAAGCATAAACTATGGGCTAGATGTTATAATCTCAGCTTTGCACGCTTTTTTTAAGTTATAATCTCAGCCCTGCGCTCTTTATTTTGCAGAAAATGACGAAAATACCCCTATTTACTTGAGTGAGACAAGCAAAGCAAAAATAAACAAAATTTTGTCTAAAAATAAATTAAAATTCTTAACTTAAAGTAAATGCCACCAAAAGATCCTTTTGTGGACCCAAAAGTGTACCACAGGTGCCATAGTGCGTGGTCCATTGATGGGTCTACGGATTTGGCCGATTATGGAAGATATTTGGGCCCCTTTCCATGTTCTAATCCATCCCAAAACTCTTGAGCAAGTACATCAGCCCGATCCATCAACATTTGGTTGTCCATGCCCTCATGAATGCATGCGAACTTTAGGTGTTGTGAAGGGTTTTTGTTTGTGGTGCTTGAGGATATTTTCCTATTTATTTGATTCTCTCTTGAGATTCACATGAGTGCAATGATGTAATTATGCCTATGTGCTATTTGTTAAATTTATTCGGTTTTTTACTTATTGCACAGGGGCAGAAAGATCTATTAATATCATATCTGCTGCTCGAGAAGATTGGGTTCCTTCGCGGATTCCATCAGCTGAAGTTGAGGATCAAATGCCTGGAGTGTCTGTTAGAATCAAAGGACATCAAGATGATGAATCTCTGGATTTTGGGAAGCCATCACAAGCGGACTGGATACGACAATATGTGCAACAACAGGAAGAGGTAAATGGGAAAAAATTTTCAGTGACCTTTCTCTCTCCTTAACGATATTCTCCATCTATTTATGGCAGTCTTGATCAATGACCAGACTTGGTTTCAGAGCCTGACTTGCTTGGTAACCAAAACCAGTATTGCTTGTTCCGTCTTACACAGACCATGCACAGCTTTTGAGGGGTTGACTTGGAACCCTGACTAATGAAACTCTGTCGACTTGGTTTTAGCTGGGTTTTTTTTTTTTTAAAAAAAATAAAAATTCCGTCTCAATTGTATTGGATGCTTTACTCTTTCCATTTCAATGTACTACGCAATTTTTGAAAGCCGACCCCAAATGGCTGAAAAATGCTATGATGTCAGTGTCAAGTTTTAAAGAATTAGAACAGTAAATAAACTTAACCTATCATCTAAGTCATCTATACTAATAAATTTAACAAAAAGCTAGGGAGGATCTAGGAAGATGATCTTAGTCCAATACCTTCCATTCCACCTCTTTTTTTAATAATATTTTTTGGAATGGTAACAATGATTTACTAAAACTGAACAAAAGAGCATACAAGAAAATGAGCCTGGGAGATGAAGGATGGTGAAGGATCATCTCAGAAACCCCTCACAAAGTTCCATAACATATGCCTAATTCCCCCGCTTCCCTTTAACAACCTGCAAAGATTCCAAGCCCGAAACAGCAGGAAATAATTCTACCCTTGGCCCTTTGGAACATGACCTCACTGGTGATGATTTTCTTTTGATTCATTAGATTTCAGGTGTAGGGGTGCAAAACGTTCTGTGCCATTCCTGCAGGAGACCCTTGTTTAGACTCAAACCCAGGACATATCCTAGGAGAGCAGGCATCATTACCAGCTGCGCTATCCAGCTGGAGACACTTCTGTTGCTAGAAGTACAATTGTTTCGCTTGTTCCATATGGACCTTGCCACTTCCAGGAAAAAGAGATACTACAGTTTTTTCCCCTTTTCTTGCTTGCCCCCACTCTAAGCATGAAACAGGGAAATAATTGGGCCAGGCGTAAACCTGCTAAGACCAAAAAAACCAAGTGTCTTACTCGACAATTCAGATGCAGCACTATAGTGGATGTACGATGGTAAGATTTTTGCCGTTGGCCATTAGTCACACCATGTCCAGCTAACCATGGGCAGATTTTTTATTTTATTTTTCTTCTTCTTGATACTAGCAATGTCCGAATGTTTTTTTTTTTTGGGTGCAAAAACGACCAGTTTAAGTAGTTATTGAAAGTAATTATGCAACTTGAAACACCAATGACCTCGATATAATGATGTCGAAAGTGTGAGCAAGAATACCTCGTAGAGAACCTTGATGATCTAGCTCAACTACAGGGTTGTTTGACCAATTTGTCATGCCACAAGTCTTCCAGTGCTTCAGTTTTTTGTGATCACTGCATACTAATGAAACTGAAGGAGAAATTTTATAGGATAGCTATAAGACCAGCCATGCTTTATGGGATAGAATGTTGGGCAATCAAGGAAAAATGTGTTCATAGGATGAGTGCAGTGGAAATGAGGATGTTGAGATGGATGAGTGACAAGAAAAGGAAGGATAGAATTACGAATGAATGTGTTCGAGGAAACTTGAGAGTAGCACCAATAGACAAGGTATCCCGTATTGGTATCGGTTGGCGTAACGGTGTCCTCCAAAACCAATACGGATACGGGGGCGTAACGGCCCGTAACGGCGCAAAATTTTTTTTTTGCCAAAAAAATATGAAAAAATATGGATTAAATCCAGAATATTCTAAGCATTCCAAATATGCATTCATTTATAAATTGGAACATGTTTATGGTGGTGTAACGGTCCACTCTTTGGTGAGAAGTTGTATCGGACTGTCTGATGAATTTATGAACCAGATAACCTGAATTTGACTACAAAATTCATATATTTAATTTTCTAACTATCTACTATCAATGATAGATATATTAGAATGAATGTAAAATGAAAATATCTTACATCAGGTGTTTGCAATTATTTTTGAGGAATTTCTCGAACATACCTGTGGTCCTGTGCAGTGTGGTGCACCATGCACGTGACTGTGAGATTCTTGTCTATGACTTGTCATCCTCAAGTCAAGAATATTAAAAAATAAAAAATAAAAAATTAGTAGTGTCTGATATACTCCCTGCAACTTGATTAAGGATTACTTGATTGGTTGTCGGGGGAGCTATTTTAAATACAAGTTCGGCAGTGTCAAGTGTGTGCATGGCTTCTTGCAATAATCTGTTGTGAGTCTGCTGCAACAAATACTTACCTTAACACAAATATATACTCACAAGTCACAATCACAAGTCACCACCAAAATGAAAATCCGCTTTTTGTGGTTGCTCGACCTCCACATCATCGTCATCGTCACCATCAGGCCGAGGCTATCCAATAGGTGTAGGTGCTACATATCCATAATATCCAGTGCTTAAGGAAATACTAGATCAACGAAACTAGAGGATGACCGATCGACTAGGCAACGACTCGACCGGAATAAGGATATCCACCGGTGCCGTCGAATAGCCATCGGTGCCCATACTCAGCCGTTGAGAATCTTGAGATTGAGAGTGCGTCTGCTGTGATGAGTAACTTGGATTTGGATCCGGATATCTATAATCATATGGATATTGATCGGAGGGCTACTCCAACATGAATGTGATGGAGCAGGCTCGTATAACCATCATAATTCAATTCACCATAAGAATATCCATCATAATAACCAAGACCATGAGCCTGCTGATGTTCCGAACCTCTCGGACCCGGTGCACCACTAGATGTACCCACCTCCTGCTGGCTGTATCGTGACTCGGTACACTCATAAGTCCGACCTCGTGTACCACCTCATCGCTGTTCATCGACATCGTGATCTGTAGACGGCTGTATAGGGCACTGAGCAACACCAGAAGTGCCAGCACCAGGGGCAGGGGGGTCATCGTCTTCATCCGACACGGTCACGCTACCACTGCTCGTACTCTTTTGTTGATCTTGAGCCGTATCTGTACGTGGCATAAACGCTGCCCCTCTTACTTGGTCCAACACATCTGCACGACTCTCTTGTTGCGCTCTGCGTATTTCTGGGTCATCAATTTCCAATTCTTCACTATCCTCTTCAATTTGTTTTTCCCTTGTTTCCAACCAAGGTAGAAGTGGGTCATCCTCATCATAAATATTATCCAAGTTTATTGGACAGTAGTCTCCGTCATCAGTAGCTGTAATGCTCTTATGATGTCGTCGCATTCGTAGTTTTATATTGTAGTGCATGAAGACAAGTCTATCTAATGTTCTAGCCTGCAATCTATTCCTATTCTTTGAATGAATGAGCGCAAAACAACTCCAATTCCTTTCGCAGCTAGAGGAAGATGTTGTCTGGCTCAAAACTTTTACTGCAATTTTTTGGAGAGCCTTTGTACTCTCTCCGAAATTAATCCACCATTCGGCTGGTTGCAATCTAGATACTGCATGCTGTGCAAGAGCATCTCCAAAGCTACCAAGGCGATTTCCAAATGTATCTAATTCATTTAATGCCTTTATTTGCAGATCTAAGTCAGGCTCTAATCTCTTTATCACATTTTTTAGCCCGACACGAACTTCATCATCCGCAACAAATGATTGGGCATATCTATACCTAGGATTTAGGTAGTAACCTGCTGCATGAAGATCGTGATGGAGTTGGTTTGTCCATCTCTTATCGATCATCTTCCAATAAGTCTGCCAACTTCTACAATCACGTTGAATTGCAAGCTTTACCTTATCCATGGCATCATATAGGAAGCCTATGGTAGGTGCTTCATCGGATTCAACAAGACGGAGTACCCTCATTAGTGGCTCCATCACCTTTAGGATCGCCTTGACCTTCTTCCAATATTTGTTGTCCCGTATGGTGTTCACAACTTCGACCGGTATTCCTGATGTCTTCTTCCCATGTTTTGTGTTGAGCCATTCTCGGGAAGCGAACATCTCACTCAACTCTTCTCTATGCTGGAATAAACTCTCTAATGCTATAAAGTTTGTTGCGAATCTAGTCGCCGCAGGCCTCAACAACTCTCGTCCTTTCGTAAACTTTCTCATTATTGCAACTACTTGATTATGGTTGTACATAAACGTCGTCACTTCCCTTGCCCTTTCGACCATTTTCTTAACATTCTTCTTCTTCCCAATATCTTCCAATATAAGATCAATACAATGGGCAGCACATGGTGACAAAAAAAGATGTTTTCTCTTATCCATCAACATATGTCCTGCAAGCTTATATGTTGCTTCATTATCTGTCACAATCTGCACTATATTCTCCTCTCCAATCTCGTCCACAACTTTATCCATTAGTCCATTAATATAAGTAGAATTTTTTGTTGCCTCTGAGGCATCAATTGACTTGTGGTATATAGTTCCTAAGTGGCAGTATACCATGAAGTTGATCATGCTGCGTTTGGTTGGGCCAGTCCAACCATCACACATGATTGTGCATCCTCTGGCTTGCCATACAGGTTTAAAGGTAGCCACGTATGCTTTCACATCCGCATACTCTGCATCTGTCCATTTCCCCCTAATCTCCTTAGCCGTGGGAGCTTTTATTCCTTCACCTGCTTCTGCTGCTGCATCAATTACCACCTGCCAATATGGAGAATTGGCTGCGTTAGGAGGTATGTTGGCATGTATAAATAACTTTGCTGCTGCTCTACCTAATTTTTCAACGGAAGTTCTACTCCACATTTGTTTTATCTTTTTTTGTTTAGTTGATTCTTTTCTAAATAGGATTGGATCAATAGAGGGTCTCCTAGGCTCATTTACTTCTTCATCCAAACGTATAGGGGCATCATGTGAAGATGTCTGTCGTCGGCTCTCAAACATACGTCGTAACCCACCAAACCTACCCCCCCCACTCCCACCCCCACCCCCACCTGCAGAAGCAATTGCACTTCCAGTTGCACTCCCACTCCCCCCCCTGTATCACGCACTGACCCATGCGTGCCAAACATGCGGCGACGTTCTTCCTCTTCACGAGCTAGACGCAAGCTCTCTCTCCTAGCTATAGTAAGTTCTCGATCTGAATCTTCGTCAGAATCAATAATATTTTCATCACGAATGCCCATATATTCAGGACCAAACACTTCCTGTCGAGCTGCATCCAAAATATCATCTTTCTTCTTTTGTACAGCAGCACGTTTACCCTTCGACTCATCCAGACTAGCTTGCATTAAAAGCATTATCTCTTTCGGTACTCTACTACATGGCGCAACTTGACCCTTTTGATGTGCCAAATGTTGTTTGAGACGGGTAATTCCACTAGTCACTAGTCTATCACAATACTTGCACTTCATTTGGTGCCTAGTACCACCAACCCTCTCACAATGTTGCCATCCAACATCATCACTTACTTGTTGTTGGCCAGATCCAGACATTTCTTTAGGCTTAGGTAGACACTAGATAATTAGATTTGAGTATGAGTGTATGACCTATGTTAATAAAGATGATTTTATATTCTAACTAAACCTTAAGAAGCTCCAAGGCAAAACCTGTCCAATATAAGCAAATAAAAACATAAAGTCACTAATTCGAAAATAGAAAAAAATTATAAAATAACACCCCAAATCTGTAAAATACACATTAACATGTTCTACTATGATTAACATATCACATGGCATGATTAAAACAGTAAAACAATCATTAAAAAATTATTTTTTAAATTTAAAAAAGAAGGGCCATAATTAATGCGTAAATAGAAAAAAATATTAAAAAATTATAAAATGGCACCCCAAATCTGTCAAATGCACATTAACATATTCTACTATGATTAACACATCATATGGCATGATTAAAACAGTAATACAACCATTAAAAATTGATTTTTCGAATTTTTAAAAAAAGGGGCAAAATTCATGCGTAAATAGAAAAAAATATTTAAAAAATATAAAATGGCACCCCAAATCTGTAAAATGCATATTAAGATGTTCTACTATGATTAACACATCATATGGAGTGATTAAAACAGCAAAACAATCATTAAAAATTGATTTTTCGAATTTTAAAAAAAAGGGGCAAAATTCATGCGTAAATAGAAAAAAATATTTAAAAAATATAAAATGGGACCCCAAATCTGTAAAATGCACATTAACATGTTATACTATGATTAACACATCATATGGAGTGATTAAAACAGCAAAACAATCATTAAAAATTGATTTTTTGAATTTTAAAAAAAAGGGGCAAAATTCATGCGTAAATAGAAAAAAATATTTAAAAAATATAAAAAGGGACCCCAAATCTGTAAAATGCACATTAACATGTTCTACTATGATTAACACATCATATGGAGTGATTAAAACAGCAAAACAATCATTAAAAATTGATTTTTTGAATTTTAAAAAAAAGGGGCAAAATTCATGCGTAAATAGAAAAAAATATTTAAAAAATATAAAATGGGTCCCCAAATCTGTAAAATGCACATTAACATGTTCTACTATGATTAACACATCATATGGAGTGATTAAAACAGCAAAACAATTATTAAAAATTGATTTTTTGAATTTTAAAAAAAAGGGGCAAAATTCATGCGTAAATAGAAAAAAATATTAAAAAAATATTAAATGGCACCCCAAATCTGTAAAATGCATATTAACATGTTCTACTATAATTAACACATCATATGAGATAATTAAAACAGCAAAACATATTAAAAAAAGTATAAATACCTATTTTTGACAAATTTATGAAAAATGGCCCACCAAGCTTTGATTCAACAAAATCCGCCAATATAATGTGTTTTTTTCCTCAAATATCCAGCCAAGGTTGGTCGAAATTAGCAGTAGAAGGAGTGAGAAGGAGTTTGGAAGCAAGAAGTTTCGAAAAAACATAAAAAACGGACCTTAAAATGCAAAAAAAAATGGCCGTTTTTCGACCGTTACGGGGCTGACCGTTACGGGTGACCGTTACGCCCGTATCGGCCGTTACGCCCGTATCGGCACGGGTACAAAAATTGGAATCGGCCGTTTCGGCCCCGAATCGGGTAACGGTGCGTACCGTTACCGTTACGTATCGGCCGTATCGGCCGATACGTAACCGATTTGGCATTCCCTGCCAATAGATAATAAAACGAGGTAAACCAGACTAATGGTTTGGCCATGTACAACAGAGACCAAGAAGTGAACTGGTTATAAGGAGTGAGTTGGTTCAAGGTTTTTTTTTTTTTTCCAAGGATAAGTTAGTTGGTTCAAGTTGAAGGCTTTGAACCAAAGATATTCGGAAACCCTTGGAACCTTTGAACCTTGTCCTCTTTGCAATGGAGGCTTATTTGTAGTTGAGGGGGCTAGTAGTTTCTTTGTTGTTTTTAAATATCTCCACTATGTTTCTCTAAGATAATGAATGAGGTAAGGAAGGTTTAAAATATGTGGTAACAGGAAGAAGGAAAAGAACGGCACAATCACTCCACAAAAGCATTGAATTGGGAATGCACATGCCCAGATTGTGTGCAGGCTTCGCGGATTGTTTTTATTCATGGTAGGAAAGAAAGAAACGGAGAAGAGAGAGAGAGAGATTAGTTCATAGCTCAGGTGTCCCACACTACTTGATTTTTATGGATTAATGGTCAATTCTTAAAAACCTAATAGTTGGACTTCATCTAAATCGATCATTAGTGCTCCTAAGCATTCCTAACCTAGTCTAAAGGAATTATTAACAATCATGTAATCATATGGTTGGATTATTCGATTTGGTGGCAATTCATCCCATCAGAGTTGTGGGTCTATTGAATGGTGGATTTGATACTTGAGAGGGCCACACAACGTACATTTTGACCATCAATCATTGATCCTAGACAATCTAATGGTAGGATTTGTCTTAAATTTCTGATTTAGGATCCTTTGACTTTCGAAAGGCATCTAGCTATCATTTATAATGGTCGATTCTTCAAATAGGTTTGTGCAATCATCGAATGGGTTGTCCTAAGAATCAACAGTTAAAATAGGCGGATTATGAATTATTAAATGATGGTAAATAATGTAGGTTACGTGTACTTTTACACCAATATGCTAAATTAGATTATCATGGTGACACTCGAGTACTGAAAAGTATGGGGTGTTACGGCCATATAATTTCCTCTTGAAGATCACAATGGAGAAACACAGCCTTTACATAGAATTCATGAAGAGGCCATTTCCAGTTGGCAGCAACAAAGAAAAGAACCCACATTGACTTCAAGTTTACCCATTAGAGCAAATGTCTCCTGAAAATCAACCCAATACTATTGGGAAAACCCTTTAGCCCTCAAGTGAGCCTTGCGTCTCTCTATGGAACTATCAGGCTTGTGTTTGAGAGTATCCATTTGCAGCCCACAACATGTTCCCTTTTGGCAATTCAATTAGTGCTTGTTTGGATTCATGGAAAGGAAGCATTGTTTCCCATGAAACTAACTTCCCATTGTTACTCAAGCCTTTCTTTGTGAAATTTGTAAGAAACTTGTTTTTCCACTTTCTTTGTTTGAAAATAAGCGAATTTATTTTCCCACTTCCACCCTTGAGAAAGGCATTTTCCTACAATGGAAGGAAAATGGGTGATGCAAGACAACTAATCACTTGCTCTAAATGCTCGAACTGATAGAGCATGGCGAATCAATCCCTTTATCTCATAGCCCATGCCCCACATCCCATGGGTTAGGTCCTCGGCCAAATCCCCCTCGTGGGCCCTACATTACATCGGTTCCGCCTCACACGGGCCGCCCACCCCTAGTGTGCCCCTGCATACCACAAGCCATTCCACTCAAGCCCGGTGTGAAAATGCCCTTGCATTAATGAGTTTGTCAACAGTTCAACCCAAATGTGCCACCATCCATCTTTAATGGCTTGACCATCTTTTGTTATGCTCCACACGTGCCACTATACCACATGTGCCACCATCCATCATCTCTTGCACCCCACGTGTAAAGTGGTCCACATGTGTCTCCATCCATCTTCTCTTGCACCCCACATGCTAATGTGCCACAAGTACCACCATTCATCTTCTTTGGCACACCACACATGCAGAGTGCCCAACATGCACCAATGTGCCACATGTGCTATCATTCATCTTTAATTGCTCCAAATATGCCACATGTGCCAATGGTGCCAATTTGCACAAGTTCTACTATGTAGTTTCAAGTGCCCACATGTGTCAAATGTGCCAATGTGTCTTGTGCTAGCGCATTGTTCCACTATACAGCTTCAAGCACCTCACATGTGCCACGTGTGCCACAATTCAGCTTCAAGAACCCACATGTTGCGTTTGCCACATGCTCATTGTTCATCTTCAAGCGTCTCACATGTGCCACGTGTGCTAATCTGGCCCAAGAATTTGTTGTTTTGCCAGTTAACAAATTTGAAAATAGATCATAAATTTCTAGGACAAATTTTGTTGAAAAACAAATAAGGAAAACAATGTTTCCTTTTCCACATTTTCCTAGAAATAAGGTTTCCTGAGAAACGTTATCTCCTTTCCTATGCTTTCCATTAATCCAACAGGACCTCAGATCGCAAGTCCCCTATTTTTCCAATGTTCTCCTTCAACATGTAGTCTTTCCATCTAGGATTGGCAAGCACAGTTGCAACCTTAGTTGGAATAGGAACGGTCGAAAGTAATTAAATATATGCATGGAGCGGACCAATAAGTGGCATACTTGCTAATAGGATGAGAATTAGTGCATGACCTTTTTTCTTTGTGCAAAGCAACGGGAAGATCTAATGGAGAAGAAATAGGGATTGTAGAACTTGGAGAAATCAAGGGTGGCACGTACCAGATGTCACATCCCCTTTCTTTCTTTGGGTGTAGTCTGTAGACCTTCAACTCCTTTCAACTATGGAAATTTTCGTGAATAAGACGC
Organism: Magnolia sinica; assembly: GCF_029962835.1. Classification (NCBI taxonomy): domain Eukaryota; kingdom Viridiplantae; phylum Streptophyta; class Magnoliopsida; order Magnoliales; family Magnoliaceae; genus Magnolia; species Magnolia sinica. The sequence continues at coordinate 113,507,966 of NC_080574.1, read as the reverse complement.
TGCGGAGAGACGCGGCAATCATAGGAAGAGGAAAAGAATCATTTAGAGGGTCATTTGAAGAGATCTTGACAAGAATAAAGAAATACGGTACATTTTCAAAGAAGGTAAGATCTTTGTAAAGGTACCATTTACTTGTCACAGGACACACAAGTGCCCTTTTTGAGAATTTGCTTGTCCTTGAAAAGTGCATTTTATAGATTGAGGTCTTGTCCTGAGAAGGTCCTAACACAGCAGAAAACAGATACATCCAAAGATCCTTGGAGGAAGAGAAATAGCGGCAAGTCATGTTTTAATACTTTTGAGGGGTACTTCCATACCTGCTATCAACAATTGGAGAGACATCTTATCAATCATGCAGGCAGCAATTCGAACTGCTTTGTCGCAATAGATTTTAGGAAACTTCGTACCACCATGATGACCTAGTAACCTTTAAAATATGATGATTGTTTCTTTCGGCCACCCCTCTTTGTTGTGCATATGAACAAGATTTTTGAGATTCTATACCATTTTTTACGAAGTAACTTTGTAAATCATGTCATAAATATTCTCAAGCATTGTCAAACCCGAAAACCTCTATTTTCACATTAACTTGTTTATGAATGATTTTTTTTTTTTTTTTTTAAAAAAAAAAAAAAAAAAAAAAAAAAACAATTTTACAAATTGTGTTGGAAATGACACATGCTGTGCATTGTCTTTGGTCCTCGTGCGAATCCTACCGATCAGGTTAGTCACTAGCCTGTTGCATGCTGTAGGGCCGGCTGGTTATGTGCTTGTTGCTGCCTATGGGTGGACCCTATAGCCTATCAATAAAAGGAAAAAAGAAAAAGAAGAGTGAGAAAGGAAGAAGAAGAAGGGTAGAGCGAGGAGTTCAGTAGATTTCCCCAGCAGTCCCACTCTAATACAATTTTTGAAAAAAATTTCTTCATTTTGTGAAAAGAGAAGAAAAGAAAGAGAGAATGTGAGAAAAGAGTGAGTTGAAGGGCTCCTCCTTTATTTGTAATAAAGCTCAACAAGCAAAAACGGTTAGTTACAAACAATAAGAACAAAGAGTTATGGTGCTTGCAGCAGCACCAGCGACAATTTAGACCATGTGTCATTTCCAATAGGGATCATGATGACCTCTTCAACCAGCACCTTTCCCTTAGCTGTGTTGGAGCATGCATCACAATCAACACCTTCAAAACTACAACTGTCCCCCACATGTATAATTTTTAATCTGTTAATGAGTTGGTGTTCCCAGTTCCCTACTCCAATAGGGCACGCTACTTCCAAATCTTGGTTGAGATCAGTGTTCGAAATATCGGTATCGCGTTACGTATCGCATTCTTGGGATACGGATACGTATCGGTTATCGCATGTGATATATCGGTTATATCGTGTAATGTATCGCTGTTGTTGGAAACATGGGGAAACATTGGGAAATTGGTTGAATTTTTCGATGAAACTTTGGTGATTGTTTAAAAAGACATCAATGCACACTTATAAATCAAAACATCACAAAAAACAAGTACACATAATAGGTTTTCTTTGTATGGGGTCCTAATTTATGCGTTGTTTAGCTGAATTGATGCAAGTATATTCAATGTCTATTCATATAATTTATAAATGAAGGAAGACGTGTGGAAACACAAGCAATACATTCAAAAGCAAAAGAAGAATCACTAGATTAGATTCCAAACATTTTTAATGTGATGTTTGAACACAGATTGCAAACGATTTGCGAGAAATTGGAAAATTTTGTTTTTTTTTTCTTTAATTTTTCACAACTTGGCCCATCTTGAAATCGAAGCTCCCAATCCATGTTTTTTCATGCAAAACATGAAAAATCATGAATTTGTAACAAATTGACACTAATTTAACATGAATTATTAACATGAATTACAGAAAATAAGAGCATCGAAATTCGAAAATGCTCACTAGATCGAACATGTGGGATATATCGCACTACTTGTGCGTTTCGTATCGCACTGGTGGGATACAAGATATATCGTGGGATATATCGGCCAATATCGTCGATATTTAAAATAATGGTTGAGATAAGCATGTCCTCTTCAACCAGCACCTTTTGCTGAGCTGTATTGGAGCATACATCACAATCAACACCTTTAAAACTACAACTTTTTTCCACATGTATCATTTTTCCTACATTAATGAGTTGGTGTTTCCCTAGTCCGATGGGACATGCTACTTCCAAATCTGGGCTGAGATAAGCAGGGCCTTACTATTCTTATCAAACTTCTGATATGGGCAGGGAAAAACACAAAAATTGAAATGTACTTTATGGGTTTCCATTTTCCATGCTGCCCCAAACCCCAATCATATTATATGTGCATGGGTTGTCTTGCCAACCACGATTTGGCTGTTCTACCTAACAGATTCATAGAAATTTACTGTTTGACCCCTTTAGTTCTGTCATTAATTCAGTTTGCTAGTTCTATGTTACCCATTTTTTTGAAAAGGAGTTCTATAATAACCATTCAACCTTTCCTTTTCCTATCTATATTCATTATTCTTTTTCAAGCACAAATGTCGTTGTCTATTTCTTGCCCAATTACTGTTTAATTTTCCATGACCAGAATGATTTGGTTATAATTCTTAATTTGCTTCATCCTCTAAGCACAGCATATATTGTTTACTGTTCTTGAGAGGATCCAATCTTGAACCCTTGTCTTTGTGTTGAAACTCTAGGTTCTAACCACTAAGATAGAAAGGTTAGTAGATTTATTATGTACTGTTTTCTTGTTAAACAACTAAATGTCCTTCTCGGTAAGTTTTTTAAGCTTCCTATCACTAAAGATTTTCTTTGAAGGGCATTCCATACCCCATGAAATCATGAAAGGATAAATAGGCTGACATGTGCTGTTGAAGACATTTAGATCTGTTCTGAACCATCTTTTCTTCTTTCCCTTTTTATCGATGTTTTGCGTAATCTTTTCCAGGAAGAGTGGGAAGCTTTATCTAGTGATGCCAATGACAAGGGGTCTACAAAGGAGGTATCTCTTCCCTCTTCTATTTTGATAATTTAGTTATTTCTGTTCTAATCTTTGTAGTAGAAGTGATCAAATATTTTTCCTTGTCCATCTGTTTAGCACTATGGTTTATTTGGAATTTTCATTTGAAAGAGATTCATTACTAACAATGCTTCTAAGAGGTTTTGCTAATTCCATGCATGCTTGAAAGCTCTAGTAGGCACCCGTGCCAATATTTAATGCGTGTTGATCTTAGCTTTAGGGATGGCAATGGGCTGGGTTTGGGCTGGGCCTGATCCAACACTTAAGACCCAAGGCTCAAGCTCTGCGTGGGCCTGTTCTAGCAGGCTCAAGCCCACCCGAAAAAATTGGCTGGGCCACGATTATGTATTCTGATATTTGCATAAGTTCTTTGTTTCTTTTTCTGTTTATTACTATTGTTGTTATTATTTGTAGATGTTGCATGAAATTTGGTAGTAAGCATTTTACTTCTCATGTTCAACATGCAGGATGATAATTTCTGAATGCTTAAGGCTTATATTTGATGAAATTGCAGTAACAACCGCTATATATGTTTATTAAGTTATCATTTACTTGGAAAGCTGGTTACTGTTGTCACTGATTTTGCTGTGTACCCTCCTAGGCTACTGATCCATGTTCTCGTGCTGTTTCCATTGCCAAAGAGTATCATGCTGCAAGGTTAGCGGCAGTAGAGGCCAAAGAGAAATGGGACAAGAAAAATCAGGAACGGGCTGGTCATATCATTCGCAAACTCAAACAGGAGATGTCTTCTCTAGGTTTCATTCCCTGCATTCTTATGATATATATTTTTCCATCTTTATTCCATGCTCTTTTGACATGCTGTGAGAATTATTGTAACAGGACTATCAGATGACATCTTAGTGTCAGGGTTTGGAGATGAAAATACTCTCAATTGTATGTCTGAGGCCATAATTTGTGATTCAACATCTAGCAAAGACCCTGAATTTGAAGCACCATGCATTGTTAGAAGTAGATCAGAGTTCACACTTGAGAATGAACCCATAATTGATGGAAATGGAATGGAAGACTGCTCAAAAGTATTTGAGGGTGTTGTTGATCCCTTTGATGTCCCAGTTCCGGTGAGGGTTAGTGTAGAAGATGAGCAAGAGGAAGTAGAGTTCAGCAATTTATTTTCTGATGATGCTTCAGTAAGTGGAAGCTTGCCTCCCGAAGTTTTGAAGATGCAAAGGAAAGAGAAGATAGCACAATCTGGTCATGGGCAAATTCTAGGAAAACTTGATGAACTCTGGAAAAAGGTAAGGAACTTTAACTCCAACCGGAGTTCTTAAATTTGTTATGTACATAATGATTGCCAGTGGAAGAAGACCGATGTCCATGCTGATGCTCGAGTATGAATGATTCAAGTGGTCAGTTTCGAGCATGTTTCTTTCAAGATATTATATGATGGTTTTCTTTTGCTGCATCTTATGATGTTCAAGCAAAAGAAATTGACATTTTCTTTTTTTGTTCAAGACTTCACTCAACAATGGCAAAGATGGTGTCAACCATCGGGTAACCTAAGCTCTTGATCTGGTGTGCCCCATCAAGTCAATGCTGATCCATGATGGCTCCTATCTGAATGATTTGGATCCCCAGGGGCATTTGAATACTCCCTCCCTAGTTAGGGCCCATATATCGACAATTGCCTACTGTAAATAATATTATTTGATCGATCAATATTCATAGACCAAGTGAAGACATTTGCAAGCTGATCAACAGTTCGAACACAGTAACAATATCTTTGTTCACCACCTTCTCACCCACCAAGTGACACCAACATTGATACACTTAATATGCTCATTTATGTGCCGTAGCCACACATCACACATGTGCGACCCTTCTTAACACACATGTTGCGGTTTGTATAAAGGCAGCATAATCTATATGGCCATGCACAAGTCCATATGGTTGATTGGTGAGGAGTAATGTTTGAATTTGAGCTCTTATTATATTTCAGTATACTGACTTGACTTCGGTTTCTTTTCCTTTACTGCAATAACAGAGATTTTTTTATTTTTTATTTTTCTAGAAGCTTCCTGAGGTGCATTGAGACCTATGTGTGTTGGTCGTTCTTAGGAAACATGAATATATTGATCGAGAGAAAAATTTCTTGGGGCTTTCTCTTAGAGGTGGTTTCTTTCTAGTTTCTTTCTAGTTCATGCATATTAGTGTCTGGCCAAGCTAGCATATTTATGCAGTGTATTCATTGATAGAAGCAGCAGGTTTTGTTTGGGACAATTTTTTTTTTTTTTGGAACATTGGAACATTTATTAACAATGGCCGCAGCCAAAGATTACAAATATACAAAAAGAAACTAAAAAAGAGAATTACTTACAGCTCAAGCCAACTATCAGGAAAATGGAGAATGGCCTTCGATGCAATCACCCACTCCGTCACATGCATTTTAGCTCTACTAAACACCTCCGAAACTTGGCATCCTGATTCCTAAAGAAGCGATTGTTCCTTTCTAACCATAAGAACCAAATCCCTGCTAGTAAATAGAGACGCCAAACTTTTTTCCCATTCTTTCCAAAATCAACACCATGCCACATAAAAAAGAACTGAGCAATGGAGCACGACCAAACCCATACTATTCCGAACAACTTGAAGAAACCTTTCCACAACTTTCTTGCGAATGGACAATGAATAAATAAATAATCTAATGATTCCTCATCTTGATAACACATTAAACAAACATTCGGAAGGATCATCTTCCTCTTGTGAAGATTGTCAATCGTTAGCACTTTGTTACATCCCACAAGGCATGCGAAAGCAACATGCTTTGGAGGACAACCATAATGCCATGCATAAGTAGACTGATTGACCGCATCACTAGCCCCTTCACCACCAAGCGTCTTGAAGAAAGATCTTACTGAGAGCCAGTGTTTTAAATAGCGGTAGCGTGATGCGTAGCGCTCAGCCCTCTATAGCGTGTAGTGTAAATATGTAGCGTGAAGCGTAAGCTACATGATACTTCTATTTTTTAATTTAAAAACAGGACAAATATAATAAATAGTGAAAAAAAAGGAAAAAATATAAAAATGCCTAAAAGATGATTCATTTTATCAATTGTAAGCATGTTAAAAAAAGTTATTGGTTATCATTTATCAAAAGCCAATCCACATATATAAGCCAAATTAAATAATTATCACGTCAACAACTTTCTAAGCGAACCACTTTAATTAATAATGTCTAATTGAAACCACAAGTCACAATTATGAAAAGAACTAAAAATCCCATAGGTTAAAAGTATTCAAGTACAATACAAGTGTTACATTCCTCAACATTAGAAACAAAGAAAACATGAAAAAAAGAGTAAACAAATAAAACAGTAAAAAAATACATTGTAGCTTACATAGTTGTAGCGTACGCTATGACCCCTGTAGCATACACTACAGGGGATTTACGCTATTTGGGATGCTACGTAGCGCTACGGCCACGCTATGCTGTGTAGCGTATGCTACCGCTATGCTACGGGCGCTATTTGAAACATTGCTGAGAGCTTCCCGCACTTTTAATTTAACCAAATGATCAAATCCGACTCATTTAGCACATGACAAGCCTTGGAAAGCAGCTTTAGCAAGTTGATTAGCTCCCCGAACTCAACACCATCTAAATTCCTCCTACACGGCGGGGCCCAAATAACTTCCTCACCCTCCATATTAAAACAACTTGCCACCAATACATTTGCCTCAACTGATGGGTGGGACAAGCTATTGCATGCATATAAGTGAGGAACTGGCCTACTTGCTTAGCTACTGGACAATGAAGGAATTCAGCTTGTGCTACTCCCCTGAGCTGCACAAACTACACTTTCTGGAATTGGCAAAAGGGATATTCCCAGGTCCATTTATCTACAATAAAAATAGGGCTGTAGTTGTTTGTATGGTAACATGGTTGTGGTAGTTGAGACTCTTGACTTCAACAAGTAACTCGAAGGATATCTAAATCCTTCAATAGTCAATTATTTTGGGCTTTATTATCTATGGAAGGTAGGGTACAAAAAGACCAAATATCCCAACAGTGCACATGGAGTGAGGGAGGGGATTTTGATGTTAATTATAGGAGTTTGGAAATACTAGATATTCCTATAGTGAATATGCATGTAGGTCTCACATTTACAGCATGTAGGGCTCACATTTACAGTATGTAGGGCTCCTGAAATGCTTGATCAAACTTTATATATTCAGGCATTACTTTCTTCTTTCCCTTTTTATATTATATCACCTTGTAGCATGTTTTTGATCTGTGATGCTGGATATTTTGTGAGAATTTGCCAATTGTTTGTTTTTGTCTTGAATTTTGGTCTAAAATGACAGGGAGACCCTGCGAAGATTCCTAAGGCCATTCTTCAGCAGCTGTGCCAGAGATTAGGATGGGAAGCACCCAAGTATAGTAAAGTGTTTGGAAAGGAAAAAAAGTTCTCATATGCTGTTAGTGTTTTGCGTACGGCTATTGGAAGGGGAAAGAGCCGAAAAGCTGGGGGCTTGATTACACTCCAGCTTCCTGATCAGGATGAAACCTTTGAATCTGCCGAGGTATTTGCTTCTGCATTTTGCTTTTTGTATTTTGATTGATTACTCATGCTTGATTTAAAATTGGAAAGATCACTAAAATCATATTTTTCTCTATTCAATCCAATTACGATACGTTTCCTGTACTAGTAAGATCATGTCTTGGGGGTCATTATGATTGCAGTTGTTCGATTAGTGTACTTGGCTTATTACATGGATCATTTTCATAACATTATCCATTACAAGTACTTGTTTGGTAAACTTTTCTTTCTCATTATGTCCATGCTTGAGTTATGACCAACAAGTTTACTAGTTCAAAAGATTCTCACTAGTCAACTACATATGGTGTTTTAAATTTCATCCAAAATCTCGGGTAATTTTCGAGGTTCAAATCTTTCTACAATAATTCTATTTTTCAAGTTTGAGTTGTTTCATAAAGTTAGGGCTCTTTTGATGAAGGGTATGGGTATGAGAAAACTCTTGTGATGATCAAGAATATCAGAGCAACTTTTCCAATGTCAACAATGATCAAAGACATTGGAACTTTTAACATTGCAACCACTGGAAAATTTTATTGTGGTTTCTGGAAATATTATTCGGATTTATCTTAACTGAAAAAAGCCCTAAATATTTGGGTTTCTGAATTGGGGAATCTATAGGTTTTTGGATTTTGTCCACCATTAATTTTGGGCTTCTGTTGATAGGGATGGAGGAAAGAAAAAAGGAATCTTAGGGGTCAGTTTTTAATTTTTCTATGAAAGGAAAAGGAAGAGGAAAAATGAATAGACCTTATCTACCTTTGCTTCTAAATGCTGCTCTTTTTTTTTGAATTTTCCTCATATATGCTGTCATTTATCAAATATGAAAATCCTGACTTGGCCAAGTCATCCAGTTGAATCGTACAAGTCAAAATATCGAGTGGCAGACTTGACTATGTACTGAGTTTCCTTGACAATACAGCATATTAGATACTCAACCATGATCATCTTAGCCTTTCTCCAACAATTTGGGTTCAACTTTTAAATGATATTTACAATAAGGTGCCCATCGGACATCGACCTCCCACTTTTACCTGGGCTCTGGTAGAGGCTCACATTGACAACACTCCCATGGCAACATGGTCCCAACTGGCGATTTAAATATATATCGCGGTATCGCACTTCGGTGATACACGCGATATGCATCGACGAACTGAGAGAACAACACCCCTTCGCAAAAGAAGAAGAAGAAAAAAAGACACTAGATATCTATGAGAGCGATCACCATTTCCTTCTCACACATGTATATGAAATTCACAAACATTTACCTTGTCTTCAATGATTGTCTGCTACTCTGCTCTACTATGAATGAAAAGCATGAAACGCGGCTTCTTTTGCCTGTAGTGTTCAATTGATATCTGATAATAACATTGTTAATATTCTCCATAAGCTGTGAAATGTAAGTGCTGAAACTCTCTTGCAGGATTCACAGAATAGAGTTGCTGCCTTTGCTCTTTATCGTCTTTTTCCTGATCTTCCAACTCACCAACTGATTTTGGAGCCCTACTCTTCACTTATTAGAAAATGGCAGGAAGGTAACTTTCTTTACCTTATGTTGGATAAATTTCACGAGGAAAAGAAGCACCTCCACAGAACCTCTTAGTATTACTTCCTATACATTATGGAAAAGATTTCTTGAATAGTTAACACATGTTCTTGAGCTCGCAGCTGAATCCTTAACCAAACTAGAAGACACTGAAGAAATTCGAAGAGCAGGTTTTGTTGACTCATTATTGAATGTTGACAATGACGGGTCTACTTCCACGACTGTCACAAATGATTCTTTTCCTGAAGAGCATGCAAAACCATACCCTCGGGAAAATGCCCCCACTGCAAAAGCTGAAAGTACGTAGTTTGTGTATACATATGGCTTATTTATGCAGAATCTGTTGGTTTTGTCTGTTTAGAAATCTCTAGAAGCTGTTGAAGCAGTACAACAGAACAGCGAAAAATATGAATTAAATTCTAATTAGATGGGATTGAGCCTGTAGCTCAACTTGTGTTGTACGTCCCAATGTTGAGATTATTGGTTCTTTCTCATCTTGTTAGTTTTTACCGTAAAAATGAAATAGTTGTTGAAGAAATATCAATAATGCACAACGAATGAGTTGAAAGTTTTGTTTCTTGTGGGCTTGACTGCAGTGTTCAAAGTATCCGTATGTTTCATTGGCTAAGGATATGGAAACAATATCGATATCGCTGATAACCAAAAATGAAGGGAAACATGGGGAAAATGGTAGAATTTTTCAGTGAAACTTTAGGAGATGCTAAAATACATATTTGCATATTTAGGAATTAACAAATTGAAAAAGAATGCATACATAATAAGTGATGCAAGACAGATGGCCTAAACTAGGATGATGCATATAAATTAATTAACGGATTACCAGAGCAAATCAAAGCATAAAATAAAGCCAATCTACGACAACTATAGGGAAATCAAATATTCAATTAAGCTCAACTTCAAGCTATTGATCGGAAATGGCCCAATGGAAGGTAGAACTTCCATCTAGCATAGGATTTGTTCTAGATTCAAGGATTCAATTGCTCTTTGCTAGGATTTGAATGGATTAGGATTTGGGTTTGGAAATTAAAAAATAATGAAAATTTAGGGTTTTTATAAAAGGCTAGGATTAGGGTTAGGTTTTTATAAAATAGAGAAGAAGAGAAAATGATCAATGAGAAGGAGGCGAATTGGCTGTACGGACGTTGTTCTGACAGATCCGTGTAGTGTACGGGAATGTCTGTACATTCTTATAGACATTGTGGTGGGACTAGGTTGGTTTGGTTGATGATTGGTTGGATTGTTGATGGTGGAGTTAGGGCTTGAGAAAGAAGAGAGAAAATTCAATAGGAAAAGTGGTTTGAAAGAGAGAAGAAAGATACCTGGATAGGAATAAGAAAGATAACTTGGAATCACTCCAATGGCTTCACACCAAATTCCATTCACTGGTAGTTTTCTTGCTCAAAGAAGCAGTGTAGAGAAATTTCATTCAATATGTTCATAATCCCTAGTCTCGGGTCTTAAACAAATATATAAGAAAACCTAAGCAAACCTTAAGTCTAGAACTATTCATGACCATCCAAATCTATTAACAGTAAAGATTAAAACATAAATCTCTAACAACCTAAAATAAAACTGAAAAATAAAGCAAAAATAAAGATGTGCCACACGACACAAGGATGATCTCCAACATGCAATAGGTACCTCCACACATCCACACTTGATCATCGGCATGGATGAATGTGGTCCAACGTGTCCATGGCTTGAATGTGCAGAATAGAGTATCTGTATACCTAAACTCGAGTCTCCAAACATATCCAATGGCCTGGATCATCAAATTGATGTCTCCAAGATATCCAACGGCATGGTCTAACGTTTATAACATCCAAATGTGGTCTAGGTCAGGTTGGGTGATGTCCAAATAGTCCAAAGATGTATCAATCAGATCCAAATAAGCAACCCAGATGCATCTTCCTAGTGTTTGGTCTTCAAAGATGCGCAACCATGCATGTGGGGTCTTTAACGCGGCTAAGAATTTGAATTGAGTCCACTTGGCCCCATGTAATGATCATCCAACCATAATGAAGCTGGGGCCTCAGCTCTCCTCCTCGTTCGATAAACTTGTGTAGGAGCTTGGATGCCCTCATCAATAAGTTTCTATTTAATGGGAGCCTAAAGGCATGTGTTGTCGAAAGAAATCAGTCTAACCATCCCATAAATCCCATCAATCCTTCCAACCATCCATCCAAACATCCATTGATATTTCAAAATATCGACAACACAATATTTCGCTAAGAAATCATGGACAATTGGAAATGAAAAGAAAGACTGTGGTCTTCATATCGGCCATGTGGCATTAATGATAATATCGCGGTATTATCGATATTATCATTAACAATTTGAACACTGCAACTATGCGCCCATAAAAAAAATTGAAATGGATTTTTTAAATAAACAAAAATTTGGCAATATCGATACATTGGCGATATTTTATTGATATTATCATCGACAATTTGAACATTGCATACAATCCCGTGCCCATAAAAAAATTGAAATGGATTTTTTTTAATACACAATTTTGGCGATATCGATACATTGGCGATAGTATTACAGCTGATGCATCGGTGATACAAGCGACATCTAGAATTTACACTGTAGAAAATATTGGTGACACATTGGTGATATCGATACATTGGCAATACAATCGACACGTGGAATTTACATGGTAAAAAATATTGGCGATACATTAGTGATATTGATATATTGGCGATACATTACCGATACTTGGAATTTTTGATATTGCAAGTATTATTGGTATCACTACGAGTGTTATTGGCATCGCCGAGCTAGAGATACGGATAATATTAGGGATATTGCGATTATATCGGAGATACTCCGAACAGTGCTTGACTGCTAGGTGCCAGCTTCTATTGGTTATTTCTGCCTAATTGTGTCACTTGCACCTACTTGTGCTAGTCAAGTCTATTGGGAGGTTATCTTGGAAGTGGGGGAGCACATTTACTTTTCTAATGGCTACATTTGGTTCCTATAAACTTTTAGCATTATTGATGATTCATTTTTTCTTTTATGCTATTTCCTTCTGGGTGATCTATTAGAGGAAATCCTCTCATTCTTGTCCGCTTCATTCAGTTGGGAGTTATCTTACATTGTTTTTGTGGAGAATTATGGCTTTTGGGTTGCATTGTAAGCTTGATGGGCCAGCTTGGCTGATTGTTGCTGTTTTGGTGCCGTTTGCTCTACACTTTGTTTCAATTCTGAGTTTATGTCGCTATACAGTTCGTGGTTTCGAAACTTCACGTCTATGTTGTCAGTTTGTTAGACTTCAATTTCCAAGATATGGACCTAAGGTTCCATCCCTCCTTTACTACATAAGTTTTATAAAGGCTTTGTAAGGGTGCATCTATAACCACCTTCAGTGGTGAATCATTGACTGGATCGGTAGAGATGCTCCCCCGCAAAGGTAAATGAACTCGGTTAGTGCATCGATTTGTCAATGATGTGTGCTAGGGAGTCTTGAGTCTGTTTAGCCCCCATTGGAAGACATTAGAAGACTGAAGACTTGAAGATTTGCAGCATCAAGGCTTGAAGAAGGGTAAAATTGAGGTGCCTCGGTGATACTAGCCTTAGACCCTTTAGTTCCAAAACAACCTACCATTAAATGACTTGATCTAAATAGGAAAACCCTAAGTCATCAACCCTAGCCCGAGAGTCCATTTGATTAGGTTAGTGTTGGCTAGAAAATGTGTAAAATGCTTGGGAAAAAACAAAACAAAAATGCACAAATTCGATAGGACCTCGATCCAATCGAGTGTCCATTGATCGGATTTGATCGATCGAAGGATCCTGCTCGATTCGATCGAAAGTGCTCAAAAACGTCCAACAAACTTTCTACCTAAAAATTGAATTTATTTGATCGATCGAAGGTTCGCTCGCTCGATCGATACTAGCTGTTTTTTAGCCGTTATAGATCCGTTAGTGCTTTTTCTCTATAAATCTAGCATCTACATCTTTACAAATAAATGGTTTTTGGTGATTTAGAAGCCCTAGTGCATCCCACTTTTTTCCTTTACTCCTAGGCTATCACCCAAAGAGATCCATGTCTTCTTCTTAGTAATTCATCACTCCAATGAGCATTCCAAGCTCCATTTCAAGAAGAACATGGTGTCTTGCATTCTCTAGATATTAAACACTAACCTTATAGGTAAACCCTTGTCTATCATTGTAACGCCTCGAAAAATCGGGAGTCGAGCAGAAGCTCAACACCTGAGTTTCGAAACATCACTTATGCAACATAGAAAATGATGATTTAATGTTGTCCGTGTTAGTGCATTTAAACTTGAACGGGATTAAGCTAAATCAACATATCATACTCCAGAGACGATTAAGTTTAAGCAAGCGGAAGACTGTGATAGATATATAAAACATATGAACTGTTGTAGGTCTCCAGAGTGTGAACATGTTACCAGGTTAAATGTATACATGTACAATTCTCAAAATATCTAAAATGAATATACATGTGTCCCCAAAATACAAAATGGTAAAGTATAATGGCATCTAGTCAGCATCCCTGGAACCCCGTCTATCAGAACATGGTCTACATAGACCTGCCTGATAGCTGCATACAGGAGAACTCCTCCTCGTCATCATAGAAGTCAGGCTCTGTCACGAAAGCCTCATCATCATCTGCAACTACAACAGGGTCTAGTTGGTGTTTTAAAACACCGTCTCAGAGTGGGAGTGAGTGATCAACTCAGTGGAGCTATAAGGCAAAGATTAACATGTATCAACTCAATCAAGCAGTAATGATAAAGCAGTACAACAATCATATCCTAAGTACTCTTGTTAATGTAGGAATGGTATGCGATAATGATGTATGCCCTCGCCTACACTCCCTCCTCGACATCATCTCACGATCGCGGCATGCACCACTCCGGACACGTGCACTTCCTCGCCAAAACATATGCAATGCATGTATGATCGTGTTAGCCTAATTCTTAATTAAGTTTATTCAAACAACATATTCTGGAAACTAAGGTACCTCCTTTTTTTTTAATCACTTACCCAAACAATGATTCATCTAGGGTCGTCAATCCTAGTTAGTCACATACGAAAGATAGTTCCAGGTCGCTACGGAGAGGCTCGTCACCTCAGTGTAGGCCTGGTTTATACTTTAGTTTACTACAGAAAGGCTCGTCACCTCGGCGTAGACCTAGAATATGCTTGAGGTCACTACGAGAGGCTCGTCACCTGATCGTAGGCCGACAACACGAATACAGTGTCCCATACCACTATATTCGGCTCACGAGTCTGGGTTGCTCACTGGACACTACGGGGAGACTCGTCACCCCAGCGTAGGTCGACAGCTCGACCACGGTGTCCCATACCACCATGCCTGACTCATGAGTCTTAGCGGATCGTGGTACCAAGGTTAAACGGGCTTTCATTGGTAAATGGTACCTTAGATTCAAGCAGTTGCGTCCATACATAGTGAACACACATTAGGCTAATCGGGTTACTTGACAAGCTCGATTGGTACAAGCGCACGCTAATCTAATTGACATGGAGCGCATACGCACTCCGTGTGGCCTAACCACTGTCGATAGTCACCGTACGACTCGGATTCATCGAACGTGTCTGTGTGGCGAAGCTAAATCAGCCACTCGGTCGGAACCTGTTACTGATTGCCTGGACTGCGTATCAGTCCCAATTATACTCCAACACAAAAAGCATTCATATATAGTAGTCAACACAACACTTCACAACCAATTCAAATATAAATCACATTTGAGCATTTTAACAAACACATAGTGCACATGTCATCATACATAAGCATTTCATACATGCATCACTAAGCCTAATGTAAATTACATGGAGAAATCTATTCGAATAGCTAAGATGATTGAGAATCTTATCTCAATACCTTTATTAAATACATTTCATCAAACAATTACTCATTCAGACAATTTACCAAACACTTAAGACTACACATTTCAACATACATGTAGTATTTTAGGTATAACATATATTATGGTGAATCCTTTCACAAAGGAGTTGCCACACATACAACGATCATGTATTCTCAATTAATAAGCATGGCAAGCACAAATCATAATTCCATATTCATTCAGACATTTCGACAAACACATAGAATGCCTTAAAACAACATAATACACACACACACACACACACACACATATGTAATATACGGATGACATCGCATCTAAGCACGTGATAGCAATCAAGTCAGTCATAAATCATTAACTGACATTGAAAGCCTTGAAAACCATAACCTAAACGTTTATGGTCCGCACCTTTTGTCGATGTACTCGTATCGAACTCAGTTTGAATACCACGTCTTTGTCTATGACACAACGGTTACCTGAATCACGAAATAGGTTAGCTATTTCGTCGATTCATCAACTTGGATACTTAAAATAGATTAGGGTTAGGATTTCTTACCCAAAACGGAATCGGTATCGCCGGTATAGCGACACTGATGAGGTGATTCAGCACGTGGAGTGGCGGGATTGAATCCCAGCAACAATCTCAAGCTCTCTTTCACTTCTCCTCACTTTCTCCTTTTCTTTTCTCTTTTTTCTCCCTTAGGGTTTATAGAATTCGTATGGCATGGGAGAGAGAGGGTTTAAGGTCCTTATATAGGCCCAGAACTGGTCTCAATGGCCCTAGGGCCATGGTATACGTAGGTTATTGCCAAAGAGCGGCTGTTTCAGTCCAACGGAGCTCATCTGGAGGTCCATTTTCTGCATACGGTCTAGGGAAAGTTCCTTGCTATTGGATCTAAGTCAGGTTAAGTTTTTGATCCGATCGGATTCATGGATCGACCGCGGTGGACCTGATTCAATTCAACGGTCATTGACACTCGATCAGGGCCACAAGTACAATGACCTGTGTAGGGAAATTTTCCTGATCCGAGGGTGTAGTTGGGTCAGAATCTGGCGGTTTGAAACCTTAGATTTGGCCTGCAAGTGAACGGCCCAGAGTACTTAAGTTTGGATCTATTTTCTAAAGATACTTGCGTTTCTCACACACTTGGCTTCGGGCTCAAGTTGTGCGTTTCGGGATACTATTTGGACTTGATTTCCGAGATGGTTGTCAAGTCCAGTAAGGCGGTCATAAGCGTATAGTTTCGCGTCACTCGGACTTTCGACGCGCGGTCCAGGTCCGATATGGAGTTTCAGTGTGCTCCCGAGAGCAACTGGGTTTTGAGATTGGTCCTACGTTTTTAGGTAAAGTAGCGTTAGCAATTCTACTAGTTTTGGGTCTTACAGATCGTATAGAAAGCGGTTCAAGCTAATCTACCGATTAATTTTGTTTAGTACTTAATTACTTTTCATCTAATTTCTAAAGGATTTGGTCCTTGGTGATTTTTTTGCCTGAGGTGGTACTCGGGTCTTTGTACGGATTTTTCCAAGACGTTACAATCTACCCCCTTAAAGAAAAATTTCGTCCTCGAAATTAGTACCTTTTCGTACTCCTCGAGAATCTGATGGTAGTTCTTGCGAACCTCGGCTTCTGTTTCCCAAGTAGCCTCTTCCTCAGTGTGGTGCGTCCACAGTACCTTCACAAGTGGAATCACTTTACTGTGCAACACTTGCTCCTTCCTATCTAGGATATGCGTCGGTTGCAGTACATAAGTAGCATCCTCACTCAACTGTACCTGCTCCCATTTGATAATGTAGGAAGGGTCAGGAACGCATTTCTTCAGCATAGATACGTGAAATACGTTATGCACGCCTACGAGTGGTGTGGGCAAAGCAAGGCGGTAAGCAACCACACTTACTCGATCTAGTATCTGGAATGGGCCAATGAATCTCGGCGTGAGCTTCCCCTTCTTTCCAAACCGAAGAACTCCCTTCATGGGGGAAACTTTTAGGAATACATGGTCCCCAATCTCAAACTCTAGCGGTCACCGCCTTGTATCGGCGTAACTCTTCTGTTTGCTCTGTGCTGCCAGAAGTCGACGCCTGATAATGTCGATCTTTTCTGAGGTCGCCTGTACTAACTCTGGGCCAATCAAGCTTTTCTAGCCAACCTCTGCCCAGCAATGCGGTGCTCGACAGGGACGCCCATACAGTGCCTCATAGGGGGCCATGCCAATACTCGCCTGGAAACTGTTGTTATAGGCGAACTCAGCATAAGGAAGGCAGTCATCCCAACCGTCCTTGAAATCAAGCATGCAAGCTCGCAAAATGTCTTCCAACACCTGATTCACCCGTTCAAGTGCGGAGAAGCATTGATAAAGCATATCAAGAAGGCGCATCAACCGGGCTTAATCCAACTAGCAAGCGTTTATATTTGAGTTCATATGCTCCTTGTGTAGGATTGAATATAGAGTTTGCAACCGAAACTCGATTAGGTCCTTGTGTAGGACTGTCTCTAACGGGAGCGTACTCAGGTCCTTGAGTAAGATCGCATAGGTTATTGGTTAGCCTATAGAAAACCTTTGTAAGTCTCTGAGGGTGCCACCGACATAGGTTTGTACGTGTAGGTTATTGGTGAGCCTATAGAAAACCTTTTAAGTCTTCGAGAGAGCCACTGACATGGGTTTATTCGTGTCCACTGACATGGGTGTGTATGTGTAGGTCCTTGTGTAGGACTGCCACCGACACGAGTGTATACATGTTGGTTTGTGGTAAACCTATTGAAAACCATTATAAAGGTTTTTGGTGAACCTATGGAAAACCAATTGAGATAGTGAAATTTGGTACACTCAAGTTTGAGTGCGTCCACCAGGAGTGGAGTAGGTACTTAACTGAACCAGCATATATCATTGTGTTTGCGATTGTTTATGTGGATGCATTTCTATTCTTGCTTGTGATTGAATTTGTTTAATTCATTTGGATGCATGATTGGATTGTATGCTAGACACTTAATTTGTAGCACACACAATTGATATTTCATATCTCACCCCTTAGACTACGTTGTTCATATAGTTGTATCTTTGTAGTATATGATATTGGAGTTACTCATTTGAATTAATTGGTAAATAATTTTAAGTGATCATATTTACCTCTCTATAGGACTCAACTATAATTCTAAGCTCCACAAGCTTTCGCGTATCATGGTATCGTGTTAGATAATCCACACAATTTCAAATTCCTGATGCCATTGATAGTTGATCCTAGGGTAGTGAATTTTAAACTCACTGTTCTCAACTCTTCTCAGTGAGTGGCTTGTCTTATTAGGCTTCTCTTTAAGAGTGGATGTGTATCATATTCTACTAGTTCACATCATTCTTAAAAAATTAGATGCTGCTTTTTTGCTGTAGCTTAGTTCGTAAAACATGGCCTCCTTTTGTTTTGTTTGGTTTTTTTTTTTTTTTTTTTAGTTTTAATTCCTATTTATTTTGGGATGTCATGTTGGTCGGATTCATGATGAAAGTTATGGCATAAGTTTGACGCCGATTGCCAGCATGACTCAACAACCCTCCTATATCCGGGCTGGGGACCGTCAATGAAAGTAGAAAACTCCTACAGCCGCAATCTAATAGACTATTACATGGAGCACAATCTAATAATCTATTACATAGGTTGATTACAAGTAGTGATGCTATCTTCTCATTTGTTTTGTGTTATCATTGTTCAATGTGTTTACTAATTTTGTCAACTTTATCTTATAGGAACAAAACATCGTAAGGAAGTAGAGAGCAGTTTTCTGAAACAAGAACTTGAAAACAAAATGAAGCTGCAGAAATATAAGGTCCGTATTTTCTTGTTCTGCTATTTAGTTCTCTAAGGAGGCCATGAATTCTATGGATTGCATGCCGTATTTTGTCTCTATTGTGGTCAAGGTATCGTTTTACATCTTGATTGAATTCACTGTGTCCTCATATTGTGTATTTGCCTAACCAATGCTATGAGTCTTGTGCTTAAAGAGCTATTACCAAGTCATGATTGGCACTTGTTAGAAAATCTGAATTGTTTTCATGTTTGCTAGATTATTTGCTTGAAAATTTTTCACTTTTAGAATTGTGCAACTGCTTGATCACCCAAAAGGTTAACACAGAAAATAGCCTCATGACAAAACATTGATTAAGCTTATTACGAAGCAAGAAAACAATAGAAAGGCTAACTCATGTAGCAACAACACAATACTTCTATGAAATAGTTCTGTCTCCATGTTGGTGTCCTCATGTCCCACTCTCTTGAAGGCAGCTCATGAGGAATACAAGAGAGCTTCTCTCTCTCTCTCTCTTTTTTTTTTTTTCTTTCTTCTCAATAACACCACTAGGGTTGGAACTCCACCCCTCCTGTGGTTCTATAATAAAAAATGTGGAATTAAAAATTCAGCATAATTACAACTATGCCACTCACTTAAGCAAAGTGGCCCATCACCCAAAATAAGAAAACTAAAACATTTATTATGAATCTCAACCATCAAATAAATCCTAAAAATAACAAAAAATATAAAGAAAGCATGATCAGAGTCCAATGGGCCCAGATCAGGAAGATCTAGTGGCCCGACGGCCTGATCAACAAGATCCAATGTTTGGATCAACACGAAATAGAAATCATATGACTAAAATGGTCTCCTAAGCAGCCCAAATGCATCATCCCAAAGTTAGGTCTTTCGGAAGCATGTCCAATGCATGTGGGGTCTTCAAAATGGCTCGACGGGCCCCATCTGGAACTCGTCTCCCATTCAGAAAGAAAGTTGGGTTGATGTGGATGGTCGTCTCCGTCTCTGGTACACTTGAGTAGGTCCTCTGATGTCCTTATCACACGGGTTTCGCGGGCCGCCCACCACGAGTGTGCCCCCGCATCCCACATGGGACTCCACTCGAGCCTAGTGTGAAAATGCCCCTGCATTAATCACTTCCAGTGAGGAGTCTCGAACACGGGACCTCTCGCTCTGATACCAATTTGATGCAGGACAATTAACCACTTGCTCTAAAAGCTCGAACTAATAGAGCATGACGAATTAATCCCTTTATCTCATAGCCCAGGCCCCAAATCCATGGGTTAGGTCCTCTGCCAAACCCTCTTCATGGGCCTCAAATTCATGGGTTCCACCTCACATAGGCCCCAAATCACATGGGTTCTGTGGGCCGCCCACCTCGAGTGTGCCTTTGCATCTCACAGGGGACCCCACTCAAGCCTGGTGTGAAAATGCCTTACATTAGATCATGTGCCATAGGTTTGGATGGCAAAAAATAACAAGGTGGCTTTAGGATGGTTTCAACAATGGGCATCATATTCCCAATTGTTCCTTGTTGTGTGGTCCACCTGAGAATGGGACTTGTCCCATTTTTGGGCCCATACCCTAAAATGATGTGGCAAAATGGATAGGCGGTGTGGATTCAATAAATGCATCAAGGTGGGCCCCCTTTTAATGCTGGCCTCCTTTGGACATCCTTGGAAAGGTGCAAGGGTGGACCTCACTGCCTCTACCATTTCCTATGGTGCAGCCCACTTGAGGTTTGGATCAAGCTGATTTTTTGGACCCTGGACCTAACGTGATCTCGCGAAAAGGATGGACGGCGTGTATGAAACAAATGCATCAAGGTGGTCCCATGAGTGGGACCCTAGTTCACGCCTAAAGAGGGCTTCCGTCCTCTCACAGACGTTGGGCAGCAGCGTCCGTTGTTCCAGCATCCAGTGCATTTGATTGTTATTATTTATTTATTTATTATTATTATTTTTTTGTTGTTTTCCCATCTAGGTGGGGTCAACTTGAGAAATCCAATCCGTCCATCGGGTTGGCCAGCTCACGATGGGCTCAATGAGCCCAGACTTGGGCTGGTTTCATAGCATACAAACATCACGGTGGTCCTTAGAAGGTTTCAATAGTAGGTGTCCTTGTCACCAATGTTTTCAATGGTGTGGCCCACCCGCGATTTGGATCTCTCTCATTTTTAGGAACCTACCCTAAAATGACCTGGCGAAAGCGGTGGACGGTATGAATTGAACACATACATCATTGTGGGTCCCACGAGTGGGTCCACCTTCCAACTTGGTAAGGTGACAACGTTATTGGCATCGGAAGCAGCAACGCCTTTAACGCTGTCTGCAACCAGTGTCTCTGACACCGTTGCAAACTTTTTTGTATATATTATTTTTTTGAAAACTTAGCTAGGTGGGGTCCGCTTCGGACAATCCAATCTGTCCATTTTTACCATCACATGGTGGGCCCAAAGAGTCTTAGATCAAGTTGATTTGAGTTCTCCTTCATCCAGATCTACGTGATCTTGTTAATGAGTCGGATATAAATAAAATAAATAACATGGTGGGCCACACAAGGTGGTCCACACTGTTTCACAGTCTCACTCGTGGGCCCCACAACAGTCCACAAAGATAAAGGGAAAGGAAGGAAAAAGAGAAGGAAAGAGGGGATTCCGGCCATCGGGGTGACCCCCCCCCCACCATTATAGGGTCCACCATACACTTCATACATACATAAGGTGGGTCCCACCCTTGTGGGCCCACCAAAATGAAAGAAAGCATGGAAAAAGGGAGAATTTGTCCTCCCTTGTTCTCATAATGACGGATGGACAGTCGGATTGGGTCGGATCGTCGATTGGACAGCTCGGATGGTGAAGCTCCTCCCTTAAACTCCTTTAAGCCTCCTTCAAGTTCTAGTTTCTCTTAATCTCTCTCTTTTCTTTCAAACAATCTCCTAATCTCTCTTTCTTTGTTTGACTAATGGGGAGAGAAAGAGGTGTGTGATTGATGGATTGATTGGACTACCTCGGGATTTGTGAAAGTGGGGTCCACCTCGAATTGCATCAAAAAATGCAACTTCTAATCTGGGTGTCGCAATGGAGTGTGCCATGCGGCATTGGAATCACAGTGCCTGCGTGGTCACCAAGGTATACTTCTCGGGTCATTACGGTACTAAAATAGGGTCATGATCGAAGCTTGCAGATCTGGTTCGTTTGGGACGCGCCAACACTGAAATCGAAGCGTACAGTCAGTCTCACAGGGTTTTGGGTTTTAAAGAAATGCCCTTTTGAGCTCCCTTGGAGAGTTGCACGTGTAAACAAAGGTGCCGCTACGCACATGTCCGCCACACATGTTTCATGTTAATGATACTTCAAAATAATCAAATGATCGGCTACATTACTAAAATCACAGCAAAAGAATGATCCAAACTGTCCAAAGGATGGGCACATAAATGGACGGTTAAAATAGTTGGTAAGTTGCTTGTTTGTGATCCTTACATTTGTGGCTTACCCAAGCCTTGAAATTTCCTCATTTTTTGGAAAAGTATATATTTCAGTGGGTTTATTACAATCATTCTATTAAATATCGCATATATACACTAAGTTGGGATATTAAAGCTGATTTGGGATGTTGCATATATTCCCGCGAATATATTAAAAAATTCAAATGCATTCTAATTCCTCCTATTTACTCCCATCCAGGCAGAATATTTGGATTTCAAATGCATTTCATTTTCTCCCATTCAAACACATCTATGTAAACCTTTTTCTCCCAATTCATTTACCTCCAAATCCATTTCCCATTTGCCTTCAATTACAATCTCCCAAATGAGCCCTTAGAGATTCTGAGTAAGTGCCTCGGTGTTAGGCACCCTTCCCCACCCACAAACTGCAGACTCTACTCTGTCGAAAGAGAAATTCTGGGAAGTTGAATTTCTTCTTGATTTTTCTAATATCTAAGAAAATGAAAGCAAATAAAACATGTTAACTTTCGAAAACAACCATTCACTAATATTAGATCTGATATTAGAGATTCTGAGTAAGTGCCTTGGTGATAGGCACCCTTCCCCACCCACAAACTGCAGTCTCTTCTCAGTCGAAAGAGAAATTCTGGGAATTTCAGTTTCTGTGTGTGTTTTTTGTTCTAATATCTAAGAAAATGAAAGCAAATTGCAATTAAAATGAAAAGAAGGAAGAGAAAAAGGCTAGTCGATTTTCGGAATTATCCTTGAACTGCTTCTTATTTGATCAGCTTGAGTTTGGATGACTGTTGAACTTGAATTTGCAAAAGGTTTGGGAAAACTGAGAGACCAAAGAGTTCCCCTTTCTAGAGAAAGGTTACTGGAGCTGTGTCTCAAAGCCTGGAGGCTAAGGTATATTCCTTAGCATTTTGACATTTGAGGGTTTCTAAGGTCTCTAGATATAGATCCAAGTTCCTTCATTTCTTAATCTTCGTTATCTAATTATGCTGAATTCTTGTAACTGCATGAATTTTGGCCAAGGACTGGTGAGGATTTTGGGAAGTGACATTTGAGGGTCTCTAAGGTCTCTAGATCCAGATCCAAATCCCTTCATTTCTTCATCTTCATTGTCTAGTTTTGCTGAATTATTCTTGTAGTTGCATGAATTTTGGCCAAGGACTGGTGAGGGATTATGGGAAGTGATCTCATTAGGCTTAAGCTTGAAATCCAAAAAGGCAAGGATTTTGTTTTAATTTTTTTGTTAAAGAATTGAGGGTTAAAGGATCTGGTTTAGTTAGGTCATAATTTGAGGGAACTGGATGGGTTTTCTAAGAGGCGTTGAAAGCATAGATGGTTTGTGGCATTAGAAGGGGTATTGATTTGAGGACAAGATGTAAATTGGAAAGGTTTGGAGGGAAACTCAGTTATACAAAAGACTGCCAAGTGATTTCAGTTTGGAGAGAAATGTCAATGTTTCAGTTTTAGAGAGTAAATTGGGGATTTTTATAGGTAGCAAGGGCAAAATTTATAATTAGAGTGCAATTTCAGGCAACTAGGAATCCTTATGGTAATTGGGTAGGGGTAGTCTCAAAATTTGAAGGGAAATGGAGTTTAAATATTTGATTCCTCGCATGGACAATCTGGTAAATTCTGCTAAAACTCTGCGGAGAACTAGTGCAAAGCCTCCGATCATTTCAGCCAAAACTTTTTGCTTGGACCTTGGTTTGTAGATCAAGCGACAACCCTATGCTGACAATTCATTCTTCGTGGAGAACTCGTGCAAACAGTCCGATTATTTCACCCACAACTTCTTGCTTGGACCTTGGTTTGTAGATCAAAGAAAGAAAGAATAGCCCATCCAAAATATAGGAAAGTAAAGTTGCAATAGAAGCAGTGGTTTCCCCTAATGATTACAATATAACTCTCACAACCTATTTGATTTAAAAGACAGGCAAGTGAGGTTGGTTTGGAAGCAAGCAGATGGCTTTCTATCGCAACCAAGGTATCCCGTATCGGTATCGGTTGGCGTAACGGTGACCTCCAAAACCGATACGGATATGGGGGCCTAATGGCCCGTAACGGCGCAATTTTTTTTTTTTTTTTGGCCAAAAAAATATGAAAAAATATGGATTAAATCCGGAATATTCTAAGCATTCCAAATATGCATTCATTTATAAATTGGAACATGTTTATGGTGGTGTAACGGTCCACTCTTTGGTGAGAAGTTGTATTGGACTGTTTGATGAATTTATGAACCAGATAACCTGAATTTGACTACAAAATTCATATATTTAATTTTCTATCTACTATCAATGATAGATATATTAGAATGAATGTAATATGAAAATATCTTACATTAGGTGTTTGCAATTATTTTTGAGGAATTTCTCGAACATACCTGTGGACGTGACTGTGATTTCTGTCTATGACTTGTCAACCTCAAGTCAAGAATATTAAAAAATAAAATTGGTAGTGTCTGATATACTCCCCTGCAACTTGATTAAGGATTACTTGATTGGTTGTCAGGGGAGCTATTTTAAATACAAGTTCGGCAGTGTCAAGTGTGTGCTTAGCTTCTTGCAATAATACTGTTGTGAGCTGTCTGCTGTAAATGCTTACCTTAATACAAATATATACTCACAATCACAAGTCACCACCAAAATGAAAATCTGCTTTTTTGTGGTTGCTCGACCTCCACATCATCGTCATCGTCATCATCAGGCTGAGGCTGTCCAATAGGTGTAGGTGCTGCATCTGCATATCCATAATATCCAGTGCCAGAAGAAAATACTAGATCAACGAAACCAGACGATGACTGATTCTGACTAGGCAACGACTCTGACCTCGAGTAAGGATATCCACCAGTGCCCGTCGAATAGCCATACTGGTGCCCGTACTCAGGCTGTTGAGAATCTTGAGATTGAGAGTACGTCTGCTGTGATGAGTAACTTGGATTTGGATTTGGATATCTATAATCATATGGATATTGATCGGGAGGACTACTCCAACATGAATGTGATGGAACAGGCTCAGTATAACCACCATAATCATAATCCAATTGATTATAAGAATATCCATCATAATAACCAGGACCATGAGCCTGCTGATGTTCCGGACCTCCCAGACTCGGTGCACCACTAGATGTACCCTCCTCCTGCTGGCCGTATCGTGACTCAGTACACTCATAAGTCCGACCTTGTGTACTACCTCGTTGATGTTCATCGGCATCGTGATCTGTAGACAGCTGTTTAGGGCACTGAGCAACACAAGAAGTGCCAGCACCAGGGGCAGGGGGGTCATCGTCAACATCATCCGACACGGTCACGCTACCACTGCTCGTAGTCTTTTGTTGATCTTGACCCGTACTTGGCATAAACACTGCCCCTCTTACTGGGTCCAACACATCTGCACGACTCTCTTGTTGCACTCTGCGTATTTCTGGGTCATCAATTTCCAATTCTTCACTATCCTCTTTAATTTGCTTTTCCCTTGTTTCCAACCAAGGTAGAAGTGGGTCATCCTTATTATAAATATTGTCTAAGTTTATTGGACAGTAGTCTCCGTCATCGGCAGCTGTAATGCTCCTATGATGTCGTCGCATTCTTAGTTTTATATTGTAGTGCATGAAGACAAGTCTATCTAATGTTTTAGTCTGCAATCTATCCCTATTCTTTGAATGAATAAGCGCAAAACAACTCCAATTCCTTTCGCAGCTAGAGGAAGATGTTGTCTGGATCAAAACTTTTATTGCAATTTTTTGGAGAGCCTTCGTACTCTCTCCGAAATTAATCCACCATTCGGCCGGTTACAATCTAGATACTGCATGTTGTGCAAGAGCATCTTCAAAGCTATCAAGGTGATTTCCAAATGTATCTAATCCATTCAACGCCTTTATTTGCAGATCTAAGTCAGACTCTAATATCTTTATCACATTTTTTAGCCCGACATGAACTTCATCATCCGTAACAAATGATTGGGCATATCTATACCTAGGATTTAGGTAGTAACCTGCTGCATGAAGATCGTGATGGAGTTGTCTTGTCCATTTCCTGTTGATCATCCTCCAATAAGACTCCTAGCTTCTACAATCACGTTGAATTGCCAACTTTGCCTTATCCATGACATCGTATAGGAAGCCCATGGTAGGTGCTTCGTCGGTTTCAACAAGACGGAGTACCCTCCTTAGTGGCTCCATCACCTTTAGGATCGACTTGACCTTTTTCCAATATTTGTTGTCCTGTATGGTGTTCGCAACTTCAAACGGTGTCCCTGATGTCTTCTTCCCATGTTTTGTGTTGAGCCATTCTCGGAAAGCGAACATCTCACTCAACTCTCCCCTATGCTGGAATAAACTCTCTAATGCTATAAAGTTTGTTGTGAATCTAGTCGCCGTAGGCCTCAACAACTCTCGTCCTTTCGTGAACTTTCTCATTATTGCGACTACTTGATTATGGTTGTAAATAAACGTCGTCACTTCTCTTGCCCTTTCGACCATTTCCTTAACATTCTTCTTCTTCCCAATGTCTTCCAATATAAGATCAATACAATGGGCAGTACATGGTGACTAAAAAAAATGTTTTCTCTTATCCATCAACATATGTCCTGCAAGCTTATATGATGCTTCATTATCTGTCACAATCTGCACTGCATTCTCCTCTCCAATCTCTTCCACAACTTTATCCATTAGTCCAGTAATATAATTAGAATCTTTTGTTACCTCTGAGGCATCAATTGACTTGTGATATATAGTTCCTAAGTGGCAGTACACCATGAAGTAGATCATGTTGCGTCTGGTTGGGCCAGTCCAACCATCACACATGATCGTGCATCCTCTGGCTTGCCATACAGGTTTAAAGGTAACCACGTATGCTTTCACATCCACATACTCTGCATCTGTCCATTTCCCCCTAATCTCCTTAGCCGTGGGAGCTTTTATTCCTTCACCTGCTTCTGCTGCTGCATCAATTACCACCTGCCAATATGGAGAATTGGCCGCATTAGGAGGTATGTTGGCATGTATAAATAACTTTGCTGCTGCTCTACCTAATTTCTCAACGGAAGTTCTACTCCACATTTGTTTTATCTTCTTTTGTTTAGTTGATTCTTTCCTAAATAGGATTGGATCAATAGAGGGTCTCCTAGGCTCATTTACTTCTTCATCCAAACGTATAGGGGCATCACGTGATGATGCCTGTCGTCGGCTCCTAAACACACGTCATAACCCACTAAACCTATCCCCCTACCCTCACCTGCAGAAGCAGTTGCACTTCCAGTTGCACTCTCACTCCCACTCCCCCTACGCACTGACCCATGCGTGCCAAACATGCGGCGACGTTCTTCTTCTTCACGAGCTAGACGTAAGCTTTCTTTCCTAGCTATAGTTAATTTTCGATCTGAATCTTTGTCAGAATCAATAATATCTTCATCACGAACGCCCATATATTCAAGACCAAATACCTCCTGTCGAGCTGCATCCAAAACATCATCTTTCTTTTTTTGTACAGCAGCACGTTTACCCTTCGACTTATCCAGACTAGCTTGCATTAAAAGCATTATCTCTTTCGGTACTCTAGTACATGCCGCAACTTGACCCTTTCGATGTGCCAAATGTTGTTTGGGACGGGTAATTCCACCAGTCACTATTCTATCACAATACTTACACCTCATTTGGTGTCTAGTACCACCAATCCTCTCACAATGTTGCCATCCAATATCCTCACTCACTTGTTGTTGGGCAGACCCAGATATTTCTTTAGTTTTAGGTAGGTACTTGATAATTAGATATAAATTAGATATGAGTATGACTATGAGTGTATGACTTATGTCAATAAAGATGACTTTATGTTCTAACTAAACCCTAAGAACTCCAAAACCTGCCCAATATAAGCAAATAAAAACATAAAGTTACTAATTCGAAAATAGAAAAAAAATATAAAATGACACCACAAATCTGTAAAATGCACATTAACATGTTCTACTATGATTAACACATTATATTGTATGATTAAAACAGTGAAACATACATTAAAAAATGATTTTTCGAATTTATAAAAAAAGGGCCAAAATTATTGCGTAAATAGAAAAAAATATAAAATGACACCACAAATCTGTAAAATGCACATTAACATGTTCTACTATGATTAACATATCATATTGTATGATTTAAACAACAAAACATACATTAAAAAAATATTTTTTCGAATTTAAAAAAAAAGGGCCAAAATTATTGCGTAAATAGAAAAAAATAGAAAAAAATATAAAATGACACCATAAATCTGTAAAATGCACATTAGCATGTTCTACTATGATTAACACAACATATTGTGTGATTAAAACAGCAAAACATACATTGAAAAATGATTTTTTGAATTTTTTTAAAAAAGGGCCAAAATTATTGCGTAAATAGAAAAAAATATAAAAAAATATAAAATGACACCACAAATCTGTAAAATGCACATTTACATGTTCTACCATGATTGACACATCATATTATATGATTAAAACAGCAAGACATACATTAAAAAATGATTTTTCGAATTAAAAAAAAAGGGCCAAAATTATTGTGTAAATAGAAAAAAATATAAAATGACACCACAAATCTGTAAAATGCTCATTAACATGTTCTATTATGATTAGCACATCATATTGTATGATTAAAACAACTAAACATGCATTAAAAAATGATTTTTCGAATTTTTTTTTAAAGGGCCAAAATTATTGCGTAAATAGAAAAAAATATAAAATGACACCACAAATTTGTAAAATGCACATTAACATGTTCTATTATGATTAATACATCATATTGTATGATTAAAACAACAAACCATCCATTAAAAAATGATTTTTCGAATTTTTAAAAAAAGGCCAAAATTATTGCGTAAATAGAAAAAAATATAAAAAAATATAAAATGACACCACAAAACTGTAAGATGCACATTAATATGTTCTACTATGATTAACACATCATAGTCTATGATTAAAACAACAAAACATACAATAAAAAGTATAAATACCTATTTTTGACGAATTTCTGAAAAACGGCCCACCAAGCTTCGATTCAAGAAAATCCGTAATATAATGTGTTTTTATCTCAAATACCAAGCCAAGATTGGTCGAAAATAGTAATAGAAGGATTGAGAAACAGTTTGGAAGCAAGTAGTTTCAAAAAAACAGGAAAAACAGAGCTTAAAATGAGAAAAAAAGTGATCCTTATTCGACCGTTACGGGTCAATAACGGCCGTTATGCCCGTAACGGCCGTTACGGTAGCAAAATCGGGGCATCGCTCGTTACACCCTCGTATCGCGTAACGGACCCCACCGTTACCGTTACATATCGGCCGTTACGGCCGATACGTAACCGATATGGGACACCTTCACAACTCAATGGGTGGCTGTTTGCCTTGACTATTCAACTAACCTTTTCTTTGAGACCAATTATTATGTAGGGTCAAGGCAGGCGAACCACCTTAGCATTCAAACACTAAAGCGGCATGCATACTCTGTTTCGAATATAAAATGGAATATGGGATTTTAGTATAGCTGTGGGAGGAATCTTTTTGACAGTGCTTTGTACAACGTTTGTCATAAAGCTGGTATCCTACATTCTTCCATATTGATGTTCTTGCTTAATTTTGGTTAGTAGGCGATGGATTTCTCCTTTCCATTTACTATAAACTAATTTAAGCATGTCTACCCTACTCGTCTTTTTAATTTTAATGAGATGTTGAGTTTTCAATTTTATTCTGATGTATGTTTCTTCTTTTTAGAAAATGCTAGAAGCTAGAGCTGCTCTTCCCATAGCTGAGCTGAAGAGTCATTTACTGAAATTGCTAAAGGAGAATGATGTTCTTGTTGTTTGTGGTGAGACAGGTTGTGGAAAGACAACTCAGGTGCATACTATTTTCTCTATTTTCTAACTTTTACATTGCCTTTCTGTTATTTATGTCCTCTTTCTCTTATTCCCAGTTTTACCATCTTCCGTTTTAAGTGTATTTTAGTAATGAGCAATGGTTGTGGTCTCTTCTGATTATAATGATCAGCTGTATTCTGATTGAAAAACTCTGTAGGTGCCCCAATTTATATTGGATGACATGGTTGAATCAAGTATGGGCGGGTATTGTAGCATTGTGTGCACACAGCCAAGGAGAATAGCGGTATGAAATTTTCTATTGAAGTGTTTTTCGATGACTTCTTAGATCGTACTTTCAACCATATGCTTTTTTTTTTTTTTCCTTTGTTTCTGTTGAATTGATTTAATTGTGTGGTGGTTCTCACTGTGTTCATCTTAGGGCCTGTTCGGGAGTGTGGATTTGGAACACCCTGGATTTGGAAACCCCCTGTATTTGAAATCCTCTTGTTGTGTTTGGCACCCTGGATTCGGAATCCCCTATAATCCAAAAGTAGAATCCCCTATAATCCAAAAGTAGCTATGCATAGTATATTTATAGGGGTTTGAATTTAATTACTAAATCAACTTTAATATCTCTAATTAGTGTATGTTTGTAATGTTCGACACAATGGTTGTAATAAACCCGTTGAAATATATATACTTTGCTTGAAAATGATGAAATTCCAAGTATTGGATGGGCTGCAAGCACAAGATCACATCCGAGTGACTAACCAACGATTTTTGACCGTTGATTTACATGGACAATGTTTGGACAGTGCCGATCATCGTATTAAGTAATTATAGCGATGCAATTGATAATCTAATTGTTTTGGGATATCATCAGTGGGCCATGTGCCCAATAGATTAATAGTCTAGTGACAAAAATGTTAGACATGCAACTGTTGGAAGGATTTCAGATGTAATCCAAGCTTTCACCATGGATTTCAAACCCCCTCTTAGATTAATAGTCTAGTGACAAAAATGTTAGACATGCAACTGTTGGAAGGATTTCAGATGTAATCCAAGCTTTCACCATGGATTTCAAACCCCCTCTTTGAGGGGATTTGAAACCCCAGTTACTTTATGGTGCCAAACATACCAGGGGATCTGAAATCCCCTCAAATCACCTCAAACCCCCCCAAATCCATGGTGCCAAACGACTCCTTATTATCAGTGTGCGGTGAGCTTAGGGCTGTATACCAAGTCTACAGTTCTTAACTTCTTATGTATGATAGGTTTTACAGAAGGAATGTGTTGTCTGCTGTATACCAAAAACGAGAGAGACACCTTTTGACCCTCACTGGAGTTTTGATATTGATTCTTTTAATTTTTCTTTATTAGATACTAGAGAAGTGCATTCCTGCTACCCATGACAGTTAATACATGTTATGGATTGGATTCATTACTGACAAGTTTCTCGCGGTCCTAGAAAATGGTAGTTGGTTCAATGTTCTTTCACAGAGTTTTCATAGTATTGGTATCATTACATGTATCACTGGCCGGGGAAGTGGGGATACGGAAACATGTATCGATATCATCGATACGTGGAAATGTATCACTGACTCGAGGAAATATTGGGGAAATTGAGGAAAATGGTGGAAGTTTTCAATGATACTAGGAGATGCTAAAATACACATATTTGCATATTTAAGAATAAAACATAGCAAAAAAACGCATATTTTGCATATTTTGAAATCAAATAATAAGCTTCCCTTTAATGGGGGCCTAAAAGCATGTATCGTTGATTCAGGGAAACATGGGGAAAATGGTGGATGCATCCATCCATCCATCCATGCATGCACATACATACATGCAAACACATGCATAATCCATCCATCCATCCATCTAGTTATCCATTCATGCATGCATACACACATGCATGATCCATCCATCCATCCGACCAACCAACCAACCATACATACATACTTACATACTTACATACTTACATTCATGATCCATCTATCCATCCATGCGTGCATGCATATATGCACATACAAACATGCATTTCATCATACAACTGTGCACCCATAAAAAAATTTGAAACGGATATTTTTTTTTAATAAACAGATTTTGGTGATATCTATACATTGGTGATATTATCGAGATATCGCTGATACATTGGCAATACAAGCGACACTTGGAATTTACACAATTAAAAACATTGGCTATATATCAGCCGTATATCACCGATACTTGGAGTTTCTGCTACTTCCTATGTTTTCTGTATTGCCGAGCTGGCGATACCGATTATATCAGCGAACACCTCTTTTACATACTACTGGTTGGCATTTGTGTGAAAACTTGCAAACTGGATCCTACTTTTCCTTCTTGGACTTCGACTTAGTCTCTATATTTCCTAGGCTTTCTAAGCAATGTTAAAACTTAGACTTGACTCATAACTTGGACTTCCGAATTAGTTTTTGATTTGGCCAAGTTGGCAGAAAGAAAACTAGAGTTGATTGCATTTATTGGGGTTCTTGTTTATTGGTGTAGCTAATGGATGAAAATCGTCAACCACATGCAGTTGTATCAAACCCTAGCTCCAAATCATGCCCAAACACACCCAATCCAACAATAGAGATTCTTCTACTAGAAACGAAAGGAAAAAAATGCGAAAACCAGTGAATAATTGAAGCTCTCACTAGTTTTGATGGCTTAGATCATACGCCCCACGTGTGCAAACATGCAATTGCACAAACCCTAGCCCAAAGCTTGTAGAAAAGACAAGAAAAATGTCTCAAAAGCTATTGGAAAAATTTTGTTATTCAGTTTTTATATGAAAGGGAACAAAAGAAAAGCCATAGAACTAATCTAGGCCTTACATCAAGCATAAATTATGGGTTGGATGTTATAAACTCAACTCTATAATCTTATTTTAAAGGGAAAAGATAAAAATACCCCTATCTACTGAAGTGAGACATGAGCAAAACAAAATAAACTAAAATTCATCCAAAAATAAATAAAAAATCTTAAGGAAAATGCAACCAAAAGATCCTTTTGTGGACCCAAAAGTGTACCATGAGCGCCATAATGTGTGCTTCATTGATGGGTCTATGGGTTTGGTCCATTTTGGAAGATATTTGGGCCCCTTTCCACGCTTTAATCCATGCGAAAAGTCATCGGCAAGTAGATCAACCCGATCCATCAGCATTAGGTAGTTCACATCCTTATCATTTGCGAAGTAAAATTTAAATACAAATTCAATTTGATTATCGTGATTCTTGTTTGTTTTATGGAGTAAAATTTAGATACAAATCCAATTTTCACTATCATGATTAATATAGGCTTTCTATCTTGCTCTTCACATTATCTTTATTAACTCTAGAATTCTAATTGAGGTTAGGAAAAGGGCTTTTTTAGATATGTTTCTTTGCCATCTTATGTACGTCAACTTGTATGTTGGTGCTGACATGGCTAAGAACTTAAAATATCCATGACCTTGTAACTTAGACCAGATAATTTTTAAAGTTAGTGGTGTGATTATGAAAATGGGTACTTGCTTTTCAACGTACATGGGAGTTACAGCTTGACATCCTGTTTCATTTTTTCACAGGCCATTTCTGTAGCAGAAAGAGTAGCGGATGAGCGATGTGAACCCTCACCCGGTTCAGACGGTTCATTGGTTGGTTATCAAGTTCGCCTTGATAGTGCCAGGTATTTTGGGCTTCTTAACTTTATTTGAAGCTGCTGTTATTTGCTTTTTTTTTTTTCCCTGCATCAATGCTATATCCTTTCTGCTTCTCAATTAATGCAGAGATTGCAAAGTACCATGGCCTTTTGATTTGAACTTCACTTCTCTAATTACGAGTGATGTAACAACAGAAGAAGAACTGCTCTTAGATGTGTAGAGTACATCCAAAAATTAAACTATCGACATATTTTCTCATGTGATTTAATCGATGGTTAAGATAACAATGCTTAGATACTCTGAAAAGGGGAACCAATACTAGCAGGTCAAGACTATTACAACTTCATCCTTGAGCTGTTGCTAAGACTTTGCACTTTGTAAGCAAGCATTCCTATGAAATGTTTCATATCTTATAGTTCTTTTGTAATATAAAATTTTGCTTTCTAACACTATCACTTTTTGTTTAGCCTGTAGCAGCAAAATAGAAATCCAACATTTTAATGGCTAGCTTATCACGGATCCATATGTCATGGGTTAAAAAAATGACATGATATTTTGCTTGTAAATTGTAACGAAAAGATCATCATGCCCTCTATGCTGGAATGATCACTGCTGGTGATTAATGGTCAATAGTGAGAGCAAGAGAGAAGAACATGAAGCTGGACATTGTGTATTTTCAGAACTCTTCTCCCTGCAACATTTCTTAGGATTCTTATAAAAATTTGCATTCCATCATGTGCTTTTATGGAATGCGGCTGAAGCAATAGTTACTAGGAGCGGGGAGTTGAAGGAATCCTGGTTTTTGGTTTTGTTCGCTTTAGAGAGTGGGGGAAGCTGCAGATGCGATCAGCGACTGCCATAAAGGATGGGTGGATGGAAGAATAATTGAGGTTCAGAAAACAACATATGTGCCAAATGAAAGATGAAGGGTGATATGTTAGAAGACCAAAGAAGGGCAGGGCAGAAGATTAGTGGAGAAAAGGTCTGTTGTGAGAGCGTTGTCTCACACACCCATTTCAAGCCCCTAACAACTATTAGGTTTCATCCTAGGCAAGGTATTCTGTAACGGTAACAGTAACGGCCACCACCATTACTATTTGCCTCTTTTGTTCTGAAGAAAATTTGTGACGGATAGAAGGAAGGGGAAGACACGAGTGGTGATTCTTCTAACAACGTAAACTGCTGCCCAATGCATGGCTAGTGCATGGACGGTCTAGATCAACCGATGGACGGCCGAATTCACTGGGTTGAATGGTTAAGATTGTTCTAACATGACCTCTGTAGGATAGAGGGTCGCTGTTTATCCGTGGAGGGATTTTCTCATTCAAACGAGATTTTGCGCATGGAGGTTATAGGGGTTTTCAGTTTCATCATGCATTATATGGACGGTCTGGATCCTTCGTTTGGATGGTCCAGATTAGCTAGGGATGGTTTGCATGGATCACAGTTGGGTGAGGAAGAATCTGGGATGGATTGGCTGGTTCAAACGTTTCGCACGCAAGTCATGGTTGCTAGTGGTATGCACGTACACGTGCTGATTTTTTTGGCTTTGATTCACACCTTGATATAGTCGATGGTCGGGCTGCAGTTGGCCACAGATCATGGCCTTTAGTGGCCTATCCATCCTATGGTTTGGATCGTCGAAGATCAATTCTAATAAAGTATTCGTGATCGAATTACTATAATTATTTGGACTTGAATTTCCACAGCTTGGTTGTCTTTAGAATCAGAGATCGGAAGTTCATGGGATCCTTAGCGTGTTTGGGTGTAGATGTACGATCAGTCCTCCAAACCGACGGCCATATTTGTGATTTATTGGGGGAGTGTGTATGGTGTAGGGTGTACTCGCAACTATCAACTCCTTTTTTTGGTTTAGGAAACTTCAAGTTGTGTAAGATTCTTCTGGATGAATTGGGGTTCCAAAAATTTGTCCAGATGTGTCCCAATGCGAGATGTGGACCGATAGATTTGTCGAGGATCATCTGTGGATTGTAAGGATCTTGTTTGATTGATTTTCGAGTGGGTCATCCAATGGATATGATGAGTGATCAGATGAACGATTGATCTTGTGAGTTAGACTCCAAGATTGAAGATGTATGGTTCAATTGGGCTAAGTGTTGTCTAAATTTTCATCGTGATCGGGTTCGCAAAAACAGGTTTTTTGGAGAATTGTGTCAAGTAGGAATGTGCACACCTTGGGAAACTTTAGACAACCGATGACGCATAAGTAGCTGTTGGATTTAGATTTTAACGGTGTAAAACATTTATTAGTGTACTAGGCTCAAGATGGTAGGTTCAGATTTTAAGATGATCAGATGTAAATGACTGAAATGGACTCTTTATCTATTTAGTGCTGATATAAGGATCCAGATTGAAATCGAATGGTTGGATAAGTTAATCTGTCCATAAAGAGTCTTCTCAATGGTTTTGGATTGATGTAGGATCAGATCTGTTATGATATATAGGCTCGAGATGTGTTGAAGTATGCACATGTATGTGTACATGCGCGCAGGGACCTTAGATCATGATTTCAATGGTAGGTTAAGCATATACCTGCATGACGAACGAAACGAATTGATTCGATCCTCAAATGGATGCGTGTACGAGTGGGTATGAAGATCTGATAGTTGGTTTACTATGATCGGGTGGTCCAAAAGCGAAGTGGACGATCAAATATCTTAACCTAGTGATGAGTAGTTCTTTCAACAGTTGGTTTGATGAACGATCGAGAATACTAGGACATATGAGGGTCTAAAGTTCATAATAGTATGTTTGTGAGTCTAAGGGTATGTATGTATGCATTCATCTACACATCTCTGCAAAAAAGAAATATCTGGTTTCTAAAATACACGTGTGAATGAGCACTCGTGTACCTACTCGTGCGCGA
Source organism: Magnolia sinica (assembly GCF_029962835.1). Classification (NCBI taxonomy): domain Eukaryota; kingdom Viridiplantae; phylum Streptophyta; class Magnoliopsida; order Magnoliales; family Magnoliaceae; genus Magnolia; species Magnolia sinica. The sequence continues at coordinate 113,471,332 of NC_080574.1, read as the reverse complement.
AAATTTTTGGTTTATCACACCTGAGGTGTACATAGATTCTTGTGCACCTGTAGTGTACGATATATAGGGTTACGCTTATTTTTCCTAATGCTTTTGTTTTCTATCCTTTTTAGTCTCCAATCGTAATTAGTCATCTCCTCTTATTAAACTTATCTTCTATAAATAAAAGATTAAGGAAGAGAGGGTGCATGCAAAATTACACCCTTCTCTGTTCTTCCTCCTCTCTTTTCCCTTTCCCTTTCTTGATTGAACAAGGAAAGGCAAAATTGTGTGATGGTGGAAAATTCACTGGCAAGAAAGGTGAAGCTTTCTAAAGGGGTTTGGTATGGATATTAGATCTGGACCTTGAAGTATAAACAGCCGATTCAGGTGCAGGGGTGGTAAACTCCTGTCAGAAAATGTTAGCTAGTATAAACAGCTAGGAAGCGAGGGTGGGAGCGCAAATTCAATGTGGCTTGAGGTGGGAGTGACACCTAGGTGGAAGGTTCTCTCAACTAGGAAAAATACAATGAATATTTGATGCTCTTGTTGCTGTTTGAATCAAACCTTGAAAGGGTGAGCTTGGTCCTGGATCTGATCTGCTATACCTAGACACATGGAGTGAGGCTTTAGAATATAGAAGGTAATTTGTCTCAGGATGTTGGGTACTGATGCAAGCTGGGACAATTGCAAGGAGCATGTGATGAAGATTTGGATCCCAAATACCCAAGTTGTGGTCTCCACAGCCTGTTCGATTGGCCTGACATGTGATACATGTGTCCAATTCCTAGAAAATTTGACTAATTTGAGAAAATATATCACTGATTTTTATGCTTTTATGAATTTAGAATGTTTTGTGAGAGTTGTACATTTTGTTATTATGATTATTATTATTATTTTTGTGATTTTAATAGTTTATTTATGAAATGGGGTTTATGATTTTTTTTTTTTTTTGGGTGAAAATTTAGGGTAGTTTTCTATTATGAAATGAGGGTTACAATTAGTCTTTAGGGTGAAGTTTTTTAGTGTGATTTTACTAGTTTATTTATGAAAGGGGGTTTACGGTTTTTCTTTGGCGAAGGTTTAGGAGTGCTTTTTTATGAAACAAGGAATACAATTAGTATTTAGGGTGAACAGGATTCATGTTGCGTAACCCAATTAATTGGTGCAAGATTTGTCATGTCTTTCAATGGAATCTTTGGTGTCTTTAGCAGATAACTCCAAGTAAGTCAGTGATTGGTCCTTTATATCTTCTTCTTCTTCTTGTTCTTCTTTTTTTTGATGAATAACTGGCCTCTGATATCCTGAGGAGGTTTTGAGTCTTTAGAGTACACATTAAGCAGAAGAAAGATAATATCGGAAAAGGGCGTTGCAACAATGGTAATTTGGGCTTTATGAATTAGGATGTTTAATGGATGCGCGATTTTTTTTGTTTGGTGGTGGGGGTGGGTTGGTTGTCGATTTTCTGTTATGTCATTTCTAGTTCGTCTGCTTGCTTCCAGAAGTATTTGACTTAATGATTCATAATGATACCATTCATTCATTGTTGAATGTGGACATGCATGCATGCGTTTGTGAATTTTTCTGAAAAGTAGCTAATATTTATATTTTTATGCTGCTGATTATTAGGAATGAGAAAACAAAGCTTCTCTTTTGTACAACGGGGATTCTTCTTAGGAAACTTGCAGTAAGTTCCATAATTTCTAATCGAAGTTGTTTGTTTTACCCATTCTGAATATTGTTTTGAAATATGACACCTTCAACTGCTAGTAGCTAGATAATTTGTTCTTGCAGCCATGCCATTGGGGCTTAACCAGGGTGCAAGAATCACACTGATGGATGATTCTAATGCTGGGTGTGGATGCGTGGTATGAATCACAGAGTGAGAGTGGAAATGTTTTGATTTGTGTGTGGCTACAATGACGATTTGAGAATCAGATCATGAGCGTAGCTGAAACGTGGAGTGATTCGATGATCCACATTCCAATCACGACAGGAAGGGAAGATAATCTCCACACCTCTAATCCGATGACATAAAATGATAATCGGATGAAGAGTTGCCTTCATCAATGGACGAGATCACTAGGAAGTGGGCCACGCCTTTTCCCATTCATCTCTTATTTTGTTCTTTTCTCTCTCACATTTCTCTCTTATAGAAATGGTTTTTAGGGTTGCACGAAGTCCCAAAATCCCCCTCATGTATGTGTATATACATGTAGGGAAGGAAGAGAGAGAGTTGGCTGAGGAGACTTTTCCAAGGAGGAAAGTGATCCTGAGGGGCCCATATGAATTTCTCAAAAAGAAAAGGTGTATTGCTCCCTTTGAAAGCCTTGCCAAGCAAGTCATGCTGGGGCCCGGAGGCTCCATGGTGGTTCACATCCAAGTTTCCAACATCTCCCACTCGACCCTATAGGGGTTGTCAAGTCACAAAGAATAAGTCTCACATCTAATGAATATGCAGAGTGGGACCAGCGGGGACTAGGCTTTCTAATGCAAGCCTAAGTGTATTAAGCTATCATCCTGCTAGCACACACTGTCCTAAACTCTGTTGTGCTTGCCCTAGACTGCCATGCTTATTAAATAGATAAATTACAGTTTTTACATAATAAAATAGCACATACTTTTAGCTGCCCCCTGGAACCCCCATGGAAAAATATGTAGGCAGAAGCTTCTGTTTGGGATAACAAGCATATGATACTTATAATAATATGTTTTTCATTATATTGCACTCATGGTATTTTTATTGTAATTGCAAATATTTTATTTATGGATAATTTGTGGTGACCTGTGATGTTCAATTAAGATATGTAATCAATCCTATTAAGATAAAAACTGACGATCAACCAAAGAGATTTTAATCTCCATAAGTTTTAACACAAAATTTAGAGGTCGAAAGAATAAAAAACTCAACTATCAACAGGTCAGGTGAGGTCAACATACACCTTTTGTTTATGATATTTTGTGCATTTTTGCAAATAAAGAATGTGCCAGTACAGGTTGATATATCACTCATTATATCGATTTTTGGCCTGGTATGTATGCCCGTTGAAATCAATTTTCATAATCTTGCTTAAAGTCAAGGGCTATATTCACCAACATGCTCTTGATTTTGATGAAACCTTACGTCTTGTGGTATAACCTGTGACACTTTGCACATTTCTTGCTGTTGCTGTCTTGAGGATAGTCCATTTGACAACTTGATGTCAAGAATGCATTTCTTCATGGTATTTGAAAAGGCCTTTATGGAACAACCTTGAGGCTTTCATTATTACTCTCGCTCAGATCTATTTGTCATATGAATGATTTGACTGGTTCAATAGTGCTATAATTTAGCTTGGCTTCAATTGCAGCCATGCAGACTCATATATTGACTTGAGCGGTTCAGCAGTGCTTTACTTGAGCTTGCCTTCAAGTGCAGCCTTACAGATTTGTCTATGTTGTTTGCTTGGACACCTTTGGATGTGTCATTTTTCTTTCGTATGTTGATGGTACTATGGTTACTGGTTCCTGTATGTCATCTCTTCTTTCCCTTGGTTGTCTTTTCTGAAGTGTTCTTTTGAATAACATACTTACATTTTCTCGAGCACTTTCTTTTTATAGAGGGTATCACTGTTTCCTTAGGGTTAGTTCTCTTTTAGGCCAAATATGCCTGGGATCTTCTATCTTTTGCTAGCATGGCTGATTGCAACCCCTCACCACTTCTCTTTCCATTTCTTCTAAATCTTCTCTTTATGATTGTGATACTTGCATTGTTTCTGGCAAGGTGAAACTGATTCTTGATAAACAATTCTTTGGGATTGCTTATGCAAAAACAAACATGTTTTGTAAACCTGAATAGCAAAAAAGAACTGTTACATTTCGACAAATAGTGAGAAACAATAAGAGGTTTAAGCCATTTGCAACGAGGTGTCTTATTTCAAGAAAAAGGGGAATAATTAGAGGTTGAGGCATTTTCCGCAAAAAAGCGTCCAAACCAGCGATTAGAATGGTCAAATACGTTTAATTAAACAATTGGCCCTTTGCATTAAAAAATGTTCACAAATCAGAACTATTGTTTCCTCCCCATGGCTACTCAAGATGCAACATGTCTCGCGACATAGAGGTGCCCATAGGATGAGATGGTCCCATGATTTGAACCATCCACATTCTCACTACTACCACAAATTAGTTATTGTCCCATAGTCACATTTCATTGATGATCCTAACTTCTGATTTTTTATTTGGAGTTGAATGAGAGCCATTGATAATCTTCTTTTAGTCGTTCTGAAGTCATGTCTTGAAAGCAATGGCCATAGTCATCAGTTTAGAGTTAGTTTCTTATGGTGGCCCGTGTAGCGTAGAGCTCATAACACGGGCAGTTCCAATCATCATACCACATAGCTTGTGGGCCCCGTATGCAGTGGCAGATTCTCAGTTCTTAGTTGCTGCAGAGGTAAAATGAGCTCAATTTTAAATGATGTTTTCAGGGAGAGTAGTGATTCGATGAGGGGCCCCTCATCTGAGAGGGTGGAATATGCCCCAAAGATTTGGGTGGATGGCCCACATGTCCGAGATCTGCGCTGTTCATCTGTTGGGTACATTGTGAACATGCCACATATAAAAACAATGTTGGTTTGTTAATAAGGCATGCCAAACTTGTATGAGAAAAATAGGCAGTAAAGGAAAAAGTCCAACGATCTAGATTGCATGTCCAGTGTTGTCAAAATCCTACGATTTACAATATATGATTTGAGTTGAATATTAAGCAAAGTGATTTGAATCCTACCTTGAATCCCTTTTTATATGAATCCTACAATTCTATGATTTGAATCTTACGAGTTATGATTCAAATGATGCTCGTTCTCTTCTATTTTAAGCTTCACTTGGCTTTCATTTTATGTTTTTAAATTGGTGGGGGGTTTAGGAATCGTTTAGAAAAGGTCAATTATTTTATTTTTTTCTTTATAAGAAATTAAATGATATATATTCTCTTCCATGTTAAATCATGGATTTTATTTTTATTTTTAATGATTTCTTACTTCTTAACTTGTTGAAACACCAGATCAATATATGACTTATCTAGAATGTTTTTATGGATGGTGACAATCATGTTGACTTCTTTATATTGTGGAATGATGGTTGGAAATCAAAATATCCGTTTTCGTCGATCTATAGAATCGAATGCTGCTTTTCCAATGTGATTCTACATTCAAGAATGGTAACAAGAACGGTAAAGAATCCTTACTAGTTTTTAAAGGGAAATTTCTTGAAAGACAAAAAATAAGGGAAAGATAAGAATTCTTTGACACTATCATGGCATGGTATTACTTTGTACATATTGATGGCAAAATGATGATCCATGAGTTTTTTTTTTTTTTTTCTTCCAAAATTTTAAAAAAAGTATCGAAAATCTTATGATTTACAATACGATTTATGATTCGATACGATTCAACCCCTAGCACAAATTCTGATATGATAACAATTTTGAGAACTTCGTGCATGTCCATTTGTGGCTCACTTGATAAGTGTGCTACCCTGATTTTTGGTGTATGACATGTTCACAGTGTGGCCTAGATGATGAATGGACCAGATCTTTGACATAGGTGACTTATGCACAGATTCTTGACACTTGTTCCAAACCCTCAAACGACCGTATGCTGTTTAGTGCAAAAACTCCCTGTTGGAAATGTCTACAAGTTGATTATGGAAAAAAACAAATTTTCAATAAGCACTTAATATCGGTTGCTAACCAAACATAATGGCCACTTAATTGATTGATTTTGGAAAAAATCACAATCACCCAAAAACGTTTAATTAGGCAACCCCAAACAGGCTCTAAGTGATATCCAAAAATGCTCACTGAGATGCCAAACTGGGTTATCTACCACCGTTATAAACCTAACGTTCTACATCTACTTTTGCATTTGACTCCCGATTGCTCTGTTTTGTGTTTATACTTATTTGCTCTATGGGTACAGTTTGAATGGCTAACCACTTACTTTATGGCAATCTCTCTATGTTAGATGGATCAAGTAAAATTTCTAGTTAGTTTTGAAAAATTTTCATTTAATATCTATCAAATTCAAATGGTCAATTCTTCTAGACATTAGCCTGTAAAGGATCTCGTCTTGGCCTTTTTACTTGATGTATTTGCAGTGTTTTGAATTTGTAGTGGAATTTGCACACCTCCTTTTGTAAGAGTCACATATTTTTTCTTCACTTTGTTGCCATCTCTAAGATCCTCTACTTTATAGGGGGACAAAGACTTGGCTGATATCACACATGTCATAGTTGATGAAGTACACGAAAGGTCTCTTTTGGTAAGTTGGTTATATTATCTTTGGTTGTAAGTTGTAACTGAATCATGATCTTGCAGTATGTGACTTTCTAAGCACGCATTTACAAGTTAAAACTTTTCATTCTGCACATGCCATCTTCTTATTTCATGATGTTGCTTCATTCTCCATCTGGTACTATCATTATTAACTTATGTTGTTGCTTCATCCTCCATTTTTCATTTTCTTAACTTAATTTTATATGCATATGTTTACATGAGTGTAACATCAAGCTCTCAATCGTGGTGTCCATTATATGATATTTGACACTTTGAGTACATTTAGGTGTGGCATACTTTATATGACCAAATCTTTTTGCCTCAAATAGAATTTCACTTATCTTTTACTCAGAATTTGCTTGTAGATTTACACACTTGGAATGCATTTCATATTGCATTATTTCTTTCTTTCTTTTTTTTTTTTGTAATCAACCACGACTTCTTTTGGTGATGCGTAATGGTTCATGTCACATGTTATGACATAATATTTTGAGTAAATGTCTCAAAATCTGCATTTGTTCGTCAAAAAGAGTAGTTTCCTCATTAACCTTCTCAAAATGGTGACAGTTTTCTCATAGATTTTATGCTTTTCCTGGCATGGTTGGTCTTGGTCTTATATGATGTTTTTTGATTAGTATTGGTTATGTCATGACGTTCATGGTGTTGTTTTTATATCTATTAGATTGATCTAATATCCACTACACCAATGGTATCGGGCCATCGGCCAATATATCATTATTGCAAGTCACTAATACAAGTTACAGAGAAAAATTGTTTGTAGTTGCTTTTAGGAAGCTTCGCTCGAATTGTTTATGAACAAATCTTGTTTGTGGTGGAGAAATTGTGATTGGACTTTGGAGAGTGGAAATGGGTTAGAACCCATTCAGTGAGAAGACTTTGTTTTTCTTGTTTAAATTCATTTCTTTTTATATAGATTATGAAGAAATCCATATCTATGCATGATTTTTTTCTTCATGCATCGACATAGGGTTGGGACAATTTTTTTTTTTTTTTTTTGGAATTTAAATATGGAAAATGGAAGAAATTGGGGAAATATGAAAATCTTCTGCTTTTACCTGTTTAAAATCCAAGGAGATTGTGGAAGAAATTATCTGTCGCTACTTCTAGGCCGATGAGAAAATATAAGGGAGGTTCTTTGCATTGTCCTTAATGACTTGGAGATACGATAGGTTCCTTAGAGAGTTAATTTGGTGGGTGTTGGGAAATAAATGAGTTCTAAGATGTTATATTAACGTGATCAAGGATATGTATGAGGGAGTAGTAATAAATGTGAGAACCACTAGTGGAGAGACAACTGTGTTTCCAATTACATTTGGCTTGCACTTGGGGTCAGCATTGAGACCATACCTTTTCACGTTGGTTATGGATGAGTTAACGAGGCACTCACAAAAGGAGATCCCTTAGTGTATGTTGTTTATAGTGACATAGTTTTGATTGACAAAATGAGGGAGGGCGTAAACACGATGCTAGATTTATGGATAGATGTTTTAGAATCTTAAGGATTTAAAATTAGTTGGATGAAAAATATTGTATATGGAGTGCAATTTTAGTAATAATAGGAGTGAAAACGAGGAGTTAGTTAAGATTGCTGGCCAAGAAGTTTTGAAAAATAACCACTTTTGGTACCTTTGGTCAATAATTATTGAGAATGGAGAGATTGAGAAGGATGTTGTCCATAGAATTGAAGCTAGGTGGGAGAAATGGAGATGTGCCTTTGGAGTTGTCGTGTATCATTCAAACTGAAAGGGAAATTTTATAGGATGACTATGACCAACCATGCTTTGTGGGACAGAATGTGGGTAGTTAAGGAGTAACATGGTTAGAGGATGAGTGTAGCTGAAATGAGGACATGTTGAGATGGGTGAGTGGCAAGATAAGGATAGAATTAGACATGAATGCACTTAGGGGAACTTAGGAGCAGCAGCAATAGGTAATAAGATGGAGGAAAGTAGACTTGGATGGTGTGGTCATGAGCAATGGAGACCAAGATTTCTGCTACTTAGGAGTGAGTTGGTACGAGTTGAAGGCCCTAAAAGGGTAAGGGGAAGGCCCAAAAGGATGTGGATGGAGATAGCAAGAAATGAGTTGATGACCTATGCTCTAACTGAAGATCCGACGTGGGATAGAGTGGAATAGCAGAATATGATTCATGTAGCTGACCCCAATTAATTGGGATAAGGCTTAGATGATGACGATGACGGCGACAACGACGACGACATGTGGACCAAGTTACAAACTAGCGATGCTTTATATATATATATATATATATATATATATATATATATATATATATATATCAGAAATGGTCTCCTGCGCACAAGGCCGCATGGATATTTTACGCGAGCTTTTCATATGAGTTGTTAGATTATACTCACGGCTGGGATTCAGCATTTGTGAGAACGAGAGAGCCTCCAAAATAGTGACTCGCGGCGATACTTTCGTACTCTCATGGGATTGCACGCTGTACGGCTCAAAAACTATTGGATGGTGCTCTTTGGTTCGATCATGATGTACCTATTTTATCCATGCGGTTCATCTAATTTTTCAGATCATTTTCAATCATGAGCCCCAAAACAAAGTAGATTCAAATCTCAAATGGACCTCACCATAGGAAAACAGTTGTGATTGAACACCCATCGTCAAAAACTTCCTAGGGCCCACTATAATGTTTATTTGCAATCCAACCTGTTCGTTAGGTCACACAGACATGGATGATGAGAAAATAAAAATATCCAATTCATCCAAATTAAACTTGTGGCCCTCAAAAAGTTTTTGATAGTGGGCCAATGATTCTCATCGTTAAAACATTCGTAGGGCCGACTGTAACGTTTGCTTTCCATCCAATCTGTTCATCAGGTCACACAGACCTGGATGAAGAGAAGAAAAAATATCATTCTAAGTAGATTCTTTTGGGACTACCGTAAATGTATGTGGCTTATCCATGCCATCCATTTGTTTTTTCATCTCATTTCAAGGGTTGAGCCCAAAATTGAAGCATATTCAAAGCTCAAGTGGACCATACCATAGGAAACAATGGAAATAATGATTTCCACCGTTGAAACTTTTCTTGGGCCCACAATAATATTTACTTGTCATCCAACCTGTTCATAAGATCACACAGATATGGATGAAGAGAAAAATACAAATATTAGCTTGATACATAACTTCTATGGCCCCCAAGTATTTTTCAATGGTATTCTTTTAATTTGCACTGTTTCTGTGATGTGGTCCACTTGAGGTTTGGACATACTTTATTTTTGGTCTCAAGCCCTAAAATTATCTGTTAAAATAGTTGTACGAAGTGGATAGAGCACATAGATCACAGTGGGCCCCACTGCAGGCAACGACAATGATGGTGGAGCGATTGGTGTGATCCAACTACTTTTATTCAAATGCGAATAAATGTTGCACGCGTTCATGCTTCATGTGGTGTGGTCCACTTGAGCATCAGAAGTGCCTCATTTTTGGGCTCATGCACTAAAATAATCCATCCAAAAATATGGATGGGGTGGATAAAACATATAGATCACAGTGGGCCCCAAAGAGGCACCACTAGAACCGTCTGTTTCTAGCTGCATTCGGTGAAATCAAATTGCATACTGAGTTACAGAGTAGGCTTTTATCATGTTGAGCAAAACTATGTTGGGCCCACCATCAATGTGTTTGGTTTATCCACGCTGTCCATCCATTTTTCCAGTTCATTTTATGGGTTGAACTCAAAATTGAAGCATATCCAAAGCTCAAGTGGAGCACACCACAGGAAACAATGTAAATTGAATGTTCGCCTTTGAAAACTTCTTCTGGCCAGATAAGTTTTGGCTCAAGCCGATATTTAAGTTCATCCATGTCTGTGTAATCTTATCTAGTAAATTGGATGAACGAAGTGGATAAAATAGGTAAATTATAGTGGGCCCGACAGAGTTTACTCAGTACGGTAAGCCTACTTGGTTACTCACTACGAAATGAGCTTCCGTCCTGATGAGGGTGGTACCCATGCATCCAGGGGACACGGATTGCCTTTTGAGGCGGCGTCACCAGATGACTACTACAGGGTACTCTGGCCTCACCATGATGTACGTGTTTAATCCATGCCGTCCATTCATTTTGAATGTTTATTTTAATGCATAACCTAAAAACGAGGTATATCCAAATCTCAAATGGACCACACCACAAGAAACAATGGTGATTCAACACTCACTGTTAAAAACTTCTTTAAGGGCCACAAGTTTTGGATAAAATTGATTTTTTTTTTTTCCTCATCATCCAAGACTTTGTGACCTAACGAACAGATTGGATGGAAAATAAACCCTGGAATGGACCCTAGGAAGTTTTTAACGATGGGTGTTTAATTAGCACCATTTTCCTATGGTGTGGTCCATTTGAGATTTGGATCTACCTTTTTTTTATACTAATGTTCAAAAATGATCTGAAAAATTAGATGAATGGCATGGATAAAACAAATACATCATGATCGGCCCATAAAGTACCGTCCAATAGTTACCTAATTCCTTATATCATGCCATTCCTGTGAGCGCGAGAGTCTCGGCGCGAGTCATAATTTTCGTGACTCTCTTATTCTCAATGCCGTTGAATCTCAGCCCTGGTTGTAATCCGAGAGCTCACATGAATGCTCGCATGAAAGCTCCATGCGGCCTTGAGCGCAGGAGACCGGGACTCATATATATATATGAAAAATTATTATTATTTTGAATGATAAAAACTTATTATTATATAATTAGAAATAAGGAAAAATGATTAAAATATATTTTTAAAAACATGATGATCAACTAAAATATGTTGATTATATAGATGTCGATGTATAGATTGGCCACACTCTTTTGTGTTTTTGGAATGTATTATTTGTGTTTTTTTACTTGTATTCTGTGAGATTTGAATGATATGAATTCTGTTATGATATAATTGCACGACTTTGTTCGATGTTATACTTTGGGCCCTGATGTAATATAAATCCTATTATACATCTTTTGTAATGGTTTTGAGTTCGAAGAGTGTGTAATCGTGTGTGTTTTAACATCTCTAAAGTTTCACTGGATAATTCCATCATTTTCCCAACGTTTACAGATTGTGATACATTCCTGATACATGTGATATTTCCCATGCAATACTGATATCATGTATCCCAAGGGTGCATTACTGTTAAATAAAACATTGTTGGATTCTTCTTGATAGGTTGTTCAAGCATATTATGAATGCTGGATTTAACATTTATACTCTTGCATTCCTTCGCTTCCATATGCCTCATTTTATGAATGCAAGCCACATCTATTGGTTCCCATATGACCTGCAAGACCCTATACATTGACCAACAAGTAAAATGATTACAAGCATTGTTGTTATAATCTGACAATTTACGATTCAAATCTTACATTCAAGTCAAATCTAATTGGAACTTTGAGTCTTACTCATGAATATTTTTCTCCAGAAAGCCTAATTGAGTTGTATGATTTATGGGTGAATCTTATGATTCACGATTTGAATCTTACGATATAACTCAGGTGTTAACAGTTCAATAAAAAGGAGAATCACAGTTGTGGGCTGAACAGTGACGTATACCATTGGATATTTTTTTTTAATTGTGATTTCTTTTCAAGTTATGTGAGATCTTTTGAGCCCAAATAACATCTCCTGCTCTTGCATTTAGCACTTGTGAGGAGGATTGCAAGTTTGATTTTTTTGATTTCCCAAAACATTAAATAATAGAAGAAATGCATCTTTAAATCTCCTATGCAGTTCAACAAAGTTTAAGTTAGTTGCTCTCTATGTGTTCCCACGTCAATGGAGGGCCATTTTGATATATTTTGCAGGAGTTTTGATTGTAATTATTAAATGTTATTTTTATTGTGTTTTTCTGGCTCTTTGAGTATGAAGAGGCTGAGGGCAAATGATTGTTTGAACAAAGTGCGAGTCTTATAGTAGCCGTTATAGCAAAGAGTGATGCTAGGCTGTCAGAAAGTTAGTAGGCAGCACTAATGAGTTACTTTTGCTGGAATCAATCTCTGCGAGAAATTGTATGAAGATTGTTGTGGCAAGCCACTTGGAGGTGTCATCGCCAAATTAATTGGAAATCCCAATGAATTGGGTTTGAGCCCGTTGCTCAATGGTAGACAGGGTGTGTTGCAACATGGGAGGTGTTGGGTCAGAACCCAACTTTCCTATATATAAAGGCAGTTATAGATGGATACATAAGCTTCCAAAGCATTCATCAATGTTGTTAAACCCATTGGTGTCTCCCTAGCGGACAATGTGGATGATTATTGTGCAAGTGTCATTTTTAGAAAAAACAGTGAGCACAAAAAATAGATGTATGTGTGTTAGAAAGTGTAAAACAGGAAATTCAAAGGAAAGAGGAACTAAATAGTCTGAAATCTTCTCTCAATTACAACAAGAAGAGAGGGCCTTCATCAATGTGGGAAGACATCAATGGGCCTACAGACTAACAAAGAGAGTATTTTGGGGAGGAAGCTTACAAGAGTGTTCATGTGAAGATCTTCTCTTGTGATATGCGGGGTTAGTCTACCCTGCCATGCAGAATCTGATCAAGTAAACATGTTGTTAACAAAGTGTGTAGATCGTGGATTTTTAAGAGACAATGCTTCAGTCATAGAATGTGATGCTTCTTTAATCTATGTGGGGTTAGTTATGGGTCAGAATGAGTGGTGCCGAACTTCGTGGAGCCTTATGGGAGAACTGTTATGGGATGGAAGATGGTCTATTGAAAGAATGGACAAACTTGTTGACACGTCCATTGTGTCTATTCTCCTTGAGCAATTGTCTGGTTTTTTTTTTTCCTTGGTGCTATTTGTAGTGGTCCATATGAGTGAAGCTTAAGGGAAGAGTTCTACGAGGAGCTGAATAATGTCATAGCAACATGGAATTCCACTAGGTGAGTCTGTGGGGAATTGAATGTTTAGGTTTTTGTTTAAAAGAAGAGGAGAAACAAAATTAACCCTAGCATGTAGGAATTTTCTGAATGTAGGAATTCCATGGCCCACATCCAACTATTTCCCGGTTATTCTTGACTGTAACAACGAATCCTAGAATCCAACATTGTTACCTTTTTAGATGATGTGGCTTATGGAGGAAGGTGTTTTCAACAAAGTGTGTGGATGGTGGAATTGTATTCCATAGAAGGGTGGCTGGATTCAGACTTATGATGAAGTTGGAAAAATGAAAGAATTCATTAAGGGGTTAAAGGAATAAGTTTGGATTGGTGTGAAATGCCAAATATGATATTCTTCACAAACCCATGCTCTAAATCACAACAATCTCTTGGTTTGTCAGGGGAGGGCAAGTGCAAAAGGGGAACGCTCAAATTTGAATACAAGAGAAGTGTGAGAGGAGGAAAATTGTGGAATTATTGAATGCATGCAATTTGGCTCATGGAAGGAGATAAAAATACTAAATTACGGAGCTAAATAGATAATTTTGGATGGTGGCAAAATGCCAAATTCAATATTCTTTAGGAAGTCCTTGCTCTAGACCGCAAGGAAAGGAGCAAAAGGGAAACGCTCGAATTTGAATACAAGAGAAAACTGTGCAAGGTGGAAATTTTGTGGAAGCGGTGATTGTGTGCAATCTAGCTTAAGGAGGGAGATAAAGGCAGTGTTCAAAATTTGTTATCGCGTTATGTATCGCATCCTTGGAACACAGATACGTATCGGTTATCGCACAGGATATATTGCTTGTATCGGGTAATTTGTCGCACTTTTTGGAAAACATGTGGAACTATTGGAAAAATGGTTGAATTTTTTAATGAAACTTCAGGGATTGTTAAAAAAGACCTTAATACACACTTTTAAATAATAAAATCTCAAAAAAGAAGTGCACATAATAGGTTTCCTTTGTATAAGGTCCTAAGATATGTGTTGTTTGACTGAACTAATGCAACTATATTCAAATGAAATGCATAACATTTAGAGTTTATGTGATGATCATTTCATCAAACACTCCTAAATACTTCGGAATTATTCTTAATTGACAGCTGGTTGAAGGGAAAATTTGAAGAAAAATATATTTTAATAATTTTTTTAAATTAATTTTTAATCAAAAAATGATTTTTATTTTTCGAAAATTGACAAGGACTTGACAAATCAGTAGATCAGCCTTCATACATGCTTGATTTCATGTTTGGAGTGCAACATTGCAAGCAATTTGGGAGAAGTTGGAGAAATTTTGAATTTTCCCCAAATTGGACGACCTACACTCAAATTTCACAATTAGAGTATATGTGATAATCATTTAATCAAATATGTCAAAACTAGTCTCAATTGACAGCTGGTTGAAGGAAAATTTTGAAAAACAATGGAGAACATGAAGAACCAATGGATATCGGAATCAAAGATCCAACTCCATGTTTTTTCATGAAAAACATGTAGAACCAATGTATTTGTAACCATTTGACACTCAGCATAATTTCAACAAAAAAAAGGGATCGAAAATTGAAAATGCTCACCGGATCGAATAAGTGGGATATATCGGTACTACTTGTGGGTTTCGTATCGCATGTGGGATACAAGATATATCGTGGGATATATCGGCCGATATCGTCGATATTTAAAACATTGGACCACACACAAAAAAAAAAGTGGTGATTTAACGTTTAATATTAAAAACTTCTTTGGCCCACAATAACGTTTATTTGCCATCCAACCACTTATTAGGGCCCGCTGATTTATCGCATAAGATCCTGGATGAAGAGAAAACCAAATATCAGCTTGATTGAAACTTTTGTGCCCCAAATTTTTTTTTAATGGCGGCCATTGAACGACCAATGTTTCGTGTTGTGTGAACTGCCTCATATTTGATTCTGTCTCATTTTTTGGCCCATGCTATAAAATGATTTGCCAAAATGAATTGACGGTTTAGATGCACCATATTACATCGAGGTGGCCCCACGGTCAGGGTCCCACCCAATGCGATGGTTGGCCACTATTAGAGGAAGCGGATTGCATGGTGGGCGTGGATTTGGGGAAGCAGACTAAACTCTTTAGGGCCCACCTTGATGTATGTATTGCATATCCACGCCATCCATCTGTTTGGGTTGCTTATTTTATGGCATGATCCCGAAAATGAAGCAGATACAAGTTTAAGTGGACCATACTATAAGAAACAGTGGTCAATGATCTCCCACCATTAAAAACTTCCTAGGGTCCATCGTAATGGTTATTAACCATCCAACCTGTTGATAAGTTCATACAGACGTGGATGAAAGGGGAAAAAACAAATATTGATCTAAAAAATTTGTGGCCCACAAAAGGTTTTTAATAGTCAATAACCACTACTTTGTGTGGAGTGGCCCACATCCACCTAAAATTTGTATCTACGTCTTTATTTATTATTTATTTTTAATTTTTTGCTTTTGAATAAATTAATTATGTTTTCGTATATGTTTTGATACATTTTTAAATGTTATGCATTCAATTTGAATATAGTTGCATTAGTTATGTCAGACAGCGCACAACTTATAACCTTATACAAACTAAACCTATTATATGCACTTATTTTTTGCGATGTTATGATTTAAAATTGTATATTAACATATTTATTAACAATCCCTGAAGTTTCATTGAAAAATTCAACCATTTTCTCAATGTTTCCCCATGTTTCCCAAAAAGTGCGATAAATTATGCAATACAAACGGTATATCCCGTGCGATAACCGATACATATCTGTATCCCAAGGGTGCGATACATTGTGCGATACCGATATTTCGAACACTGGTGTGGTCCACCTGAAATGTGGATCTAACTCAATTTTCGTCTCATGCCCTAAACTAATCATCCAAAATATATGAACGGTGCGGATAAAAGACATGACATCATAGTAGGGCCCATGGAACATGTCGACTCATGATTGCGAGTGATCGCACGGAAGTCACACGTAAAAGGGGAGCGGATTAACTCTTACTTGGGTAACACTTAGTGGATGTTACTCTAACCGTGTGGATCCCACCTCTATATTTTTTGTATATCCATGCCGTTCATATGTTTTTCCATCTCATTTTATGGCGTGATCCCAAACCTTTAGTGGACCATACCACTAGCAACAGAGAAGATCCAAATCTCAAGTGGACTATACCACTAGCAACATAGATGAATGACCATTAAAAACTTTTTTGGGCCACAAAAGTTTAGGATCAAGATGATCTTTGTATTTTCCCTTCATCCCGATCTTCTTGACATTATCAACAGGTTGGATTGCAAATAAAAATTATGAAAACCCTATGATGGGCCATTTGAAATTTATATGGTGAGACACTCAATCACCATTGTTTCATGTGGTGTGGTCCTCCTGAGATCTAGATCCACTTAATTTTTGGGACCCTATCCTAAAATGGACTAAAAAAATGGATGCACGGTCTGGAATGGTATGCCAAATCGGTTATGTATCGGCCGATACGTAACGGTAACGGTGCGAACCGTTACCCGTTTCGGGGCCGAAACGGCCGATTCGAAACGGTAACTTTTTTTTTTTTTTAGCTCTGTTTTTGCTGTTTTTTTGAAACCTCTTGCTTCCAAACTGTTTCTAACTCACTCTACTACTAATTTCGACCAACCTTAGCTAGGTATTTGATAGAAAAACACATTATATTATAGATTTTTTTGAATCAAAGCTCGGTGGTCCATTTTTCAAAAATTCGTCAAAAATAGGTATTTATACTTTTTTTAATATATTTTGCTGTTTTAATCATGTCATATGATGTGTTAATCATAGTAGAACATGTTAATGTGCATTTTACAGATTTGGGGTGCCATTTAATAATTTTTTAATATTTTTTTCTATTTACGCATGAATTTTGGCCCCTTTTTTTAAAATTCGAAAAATCAGTTTTTAATGGTTGTTTTGCTGTTTTAATCATGCCATTTGATGTATTAATCATAGTAGAACATGTTAATGTGCATTTTACAGATTTGGGGTGCCATTTTATATTTTTTTATTAATTTTTCTATTTACGCATTTATTTTGGCCCTTTTTTGAAAATTCGAAAAACCATTTTTAAATGATTCTTTTGCTGTTTTAATGATGTCATATGATGTGTTAATCATAGTAGAACATGTTAATGTGCATTTTACAGATTTGGGGTTCCATTTTATATATTTTTATATTTTTTTCTATTTACGCATTTATTTTGGCCCTTTTTTGAAAATTCGAAAAATCATTTTTAATGATTCTTTTGCTGTTTTAATGATGCCATATGATGTGTTAATCATAGTAGAACATGTTAATATGCATTTTACAGATTTGGGGTGCCATTTTATATTTTTTTTATATTTTTTTCTATTTACGCATTTATTTCGGCCCTTTTTTGAAAATTCGAAAAATCATTTTTTAATGATTCTTTTGCTGTTTTAATGATGCCATATGATGTGTTAATCATAGTAGAACATGTTAATGTGCATTTTACATATTTGGGGTGCCATTTTATATTTTTATTTTTATTTTTTTCTATTTACGCATTTATTTCGGCCCTTTTTTTGAAAATTCGAAAAATCATTTTTTAATGATTCTTTTGCTGTTTTAATGATGCCATATGATGTGTTAATCATAGTAGAACATGTTAATGTGCATTTTACATATTTGGGGTGCCATTTTATATTTTTTTTCTATTTATGCATGAATTTTGGCCCTCAAAAATAATTGCAAACACCTAAATGTAAGATATTTTCATATTACATTCATTCTAGTATATCTATCATTGATAGTAGATAGTTAGAAAATTAAATATATGAATTTTGTAGTCAAATTCAGGTTATCTGGTTCATAAATTCATCAGACAGTCCGATACAACTTCTCACTAAAGAGTGGACCGTTACACCCCCATAAACATGTTCCAATTTATAAATGAATGCATATTTGAAATGCTTAGAATATTCCGGATTTAATCCATATTTTTTCATATTTTTTTGGCAAAAAAAAAATTTTGCGCCGTTACGGGCCGTTACGCCCCCGTATCACCGTTACGCCCCCGTATCCGTGTCGGTTTTGGAGGTCACCGTTACGCCAACCGATACCGATACGGGACACCTCAGTCTGGATATAAACTAAATCATCAAGGTGGACTTGGACCCCACCGTAAGGGTAATAGACCGTTTTATCCGGGTAACACCTAATCCACGCATGAGACGGATGGACTTGCCAGGAGATCTATGGGGCCCACCATATTGTATATGTTTTATCCATGCCATTCATCCATTTTCACAGGTCATTTTAGGGTGTGATCTCAAAAACGAGGCAGGTTAAAGACTTAAATGGACCACACCCCAGGAAGCAGTCGAGATTGAACGCATGCCATTGAAATTTTTTTTGCAGCTACAAAAGTTTTGGATCAAACTGATATTTAGTTTTTACCTTCATCCATGTCTATTTGACCTTATGAACAGGTTTGATGGCAAATAAACATCACGGTGAGCCTTAGGAAGGTTTCAACTGTAAGCATTCAATCTCCACTGCTTCTTGTGGTGTGGTCCACTTTAGACTTTGATATGTCTCATTTTTTGAATAATGTCCTAAAATGATCTTCCAGAATGGATGGACAGATTGGATAAAACATATACATCAAGGTGGGCCCCACAAAGCCCTCGAAGTACCGTCCGTCTCTAACTAGACGTGGTGGGGATAATACCCAATTCGCTTCATTGTAAAAGGGCTTCTGAAGCCATTTTTTAAGTAACGAGGGTTTCGAAACCCTAAAATCTCTCACCCAACCTCCAAATCTCCAGATTTTTTGGAGATTTTGTTGCCAAAATCGTCTGTGGAATTTCAATATATCATTTATTTGAAGAAAAAATGAGGAATTCGATATTTTTTCTCATGGCGCACCGCTGTCGATCATGGCCGACCAAATTCTACTTCGGATTACGCAATCCGCTTCTATAGGTACTGAAATCCCCTCTCTTATGTGTATTGAAAGCTTTTCTCCTTTTTTATTTTATTTTTTCGATATTTTTGGCTAATTACGCATTGAAAAATGATAAAATCCCCCAATAAAACACAAGAAAGACGTTAATATCGGCGATATTGCAAGATATCCTGCGATATTATGCGCTATATCGCATGATACAAAGAATTCTGAAAATTTTTGGTATCTCTGAGGGGTTTCATGTCGACAATCGCCCATAACGATAATATTGGCTGATAGTATAGATATTTCGAACACTGAGCATATTATTGGTGTTGACCTTATCAGGGCTAGGTATAATAGCATGTTACCAAATTTTGGTAAACACATTCTCATTCATGGATGTTGCACGGTATATGTGATAATCAACATTAAATAGCTTAAGAATGAGAGCGTGGACGTAGAATTTTAAATATTCATGTGGCATGTCCCACTTAAGACTTGCATTGACGCCCTACTTGGGTATGTGTACGTAAAATGAGTTGGTAAAATAGTTGTACGATTTTTTAAAAAAAAACGTATACATCACTGTGGATTCCAGTGACCAATGGTCATGTTTTGAATGAAGCTAACATTTGTGATTTTCTTCAATATAGGTCCCTCTGACCTTATCAACAGGGAGTAGGTTTTGCTAGAGCCCTAGATCTTCCCTGGATTCGGGGTTTGGTCATGTCCATACCTGGGTGACCTTGTCACTGGGTTGAATGACAATCAATCATCATGGTAGAGCCCTTGGGAAATTTCAACGGTGAACATCATTGTCCTCACTGTTTTCTTTGATGTGGTCCACCAAAGATCTGGTTCTATTTTAATTTCAGGCTCCAATCTTACAATGATTGGGCAAAAGGAATGGATGGTGTGGATATTACACATGTTGCATGGGTTCCACGGTAAATCAATGTAAATAGAAACACATACACCAGTTGAAACGTGCTAATATATGTGATTTCCACTCATACAAGTCGGTGTCACTTGCTAAACAGGTTGGATGTCAGACCAAACTACAGCCCTTGAGAATATTCAACGTAGCCATTTAATTTCCATTGATGTAAAGGTGCATGGGGCTCATAGGAGTATGGTATCAAGATGATATTTGTGTATTCCTTTCATCTACAGGTCACGTGTGACCTCAAATGTGTTGGTTGTGCGAACAAGGTGGCCCTTATGGACTTTCAATATTACTGTTCCTGCTTGTGTGGCCTATATGAGATATTACAGTTCCTGTTAGTGTGGCCTATATATGAGGCTTGGATCTATCCTATTCTTGATCCCAATGCCTAAGATGGCTAGTCGAAAATGAATGAACGGCTTGGATAGAACATATATATCATGGTGGGGCCAAACTAGGTCCCACATCCCGTTGCATAAATAAGGGACTGGACATCCCTCTCTCCCTTTACTTTATATAAAATAATATATTATATTATGTAACATATACTACATATAATATTATATTAGCATTTATATATATACATAAAGGACAAGGAGGGTGTCCATTTGGGTTATGTGGTGTAGCCCACCTTAGATTTGGATCTGCCTCAGCTTAGGGCCTATACTCTAAAATAACATGGAGAAATAGATGGGCGGTATAGATACACCAAAGTTGGCAGTAAATGTGGAGTCTACGAAAATTTTGGGTCAAACATGCAAGTCGCTGCATAGCTGGACATCCAGGGAGGTTTTGATGGTGGCCATCAGTCTCACCACTATTTTTCTATAGTGTGGTCCGCCTATTGTAGGGATCTGTCTAAGAGTTTGGTTCCTAAGATTAGAGTTATCTGGTAAAAAGTACGGATGGTATGGATCAAACGTATATATCCAGATAGGTCCCACTTATTGTTTGTGATGTCACTTTCAAGCTTACATCATCTCATGAAAATAGCGTGTGGTAATACATGCCACAATAGTTAGTTTTCAATGATCTACATCCTTGTACTAACTAAATCCTGTAGTGTGGCCCATCCGAGATTAGGGTCAGGCCTATTATTGGTAGCAATGCATAAAATGGCCAAGCAAAACCGATAGATGGCTCGAATGCCACACATACAACAAGTGGGTCTTATGAGTGGGGTCGCCTATATTGGTTTTGTGTTTTCACCATGCACAGGGACCGTACGAGCATCGAAATAAATGCCATGGTACATCTCTAGGAAGGTTTCAATGGAGAGCATTATTGTCACCACTATTCCCTATAGCGTGGCCCACCTATAATTAAACTCCACCTAAAATTTGGGCCATAGCCATAAAACGATCTAGCATAATAGATAGACGGTCTGGATTTAACACAAACCTAAAGGTGGGTCTACGAGTAAAAACTTCACTCGGTCTGTTGACGTAGACAGTCTCTCTGCATGGAGTGTATTCGACAGTGACCACCTATTTTGGTTTAGTTTTTGTAAATACATACTTAGGGTCCACGTGAGTGATCTACTCCGTCTATGAGATTGGCTAGCTCATGGTGGGCCTACTGAGCTTTGCATATCCATCAAAACCCAATAAATGAGGAATATACCGGGCAAAGAAAACATGGAATTTTTGCCATCGAATGAGCTTCTACCATTACGGAACCCATATATATGAATCATATGCATATCTACGTGGACCACACGTTGGCCACGCTGGGTAGCATGGACAGGTGGGTCGCACCTTCTAGCAAAATAGAAACAATGGCATAGATATCAACATATACGTCAAGATGGAGTCCATTTGATGGGCCTGACATCAAGACATTGGGCAAACGACCTGTGCACTCACCTCAACGATTGATTTGGACACCGGATGTATATGAACGGTTGAGATTGCCCTTTCTTCTTCCCAATCTCCTCTAATCTCTCGTTTAACTATATATTTTCTTTCTCTGTATCGTTTCTTTTTTTCTTTCGATTTCTTTCACGCAGTCGTTGAGATGGATGGGAGATGATTTTATACACGAGGTGGGCATGATCATCGTTGAATATCGAGGCGATGAGACGTGGGTTAGGCATGGCGCGGTAAGGGTGAAGCATAAATGCGTTAGATATATATATATTTTTTATATTTGAAAGTGACTTTTTACCATTCTAGATATTTTATACTAAGTGGGCCCCACGTCACGTGTACACATATGTACGGTGCATGCCATGCATTGATTCTAATGGGGCATACATCTTTCGATCTTGCAGTCAAAATGGAACGTGCCACGCGGTGTTGGAATCATAGTGTCAGTGTGGTCAATTAGGTATAGGTCTTGGATCATTAATGTATTAAAACAGAGTGTCTGATCAGAACTCGTTGATCTGGTCAATCCAAAGTGTGTTGATACCGAAAGTTAGGTGCTTGAATAGTCTTTTAGGTACGGGTCTCACAGGCTCTGTGGACAGATAGATGTTCTGCTTGATCACATGATTATCCCTCATGCCTCAAAAAAACCTTGTGAGCCGATTTGAATCACAGAACTAATTGATGTTGAAAGGGTAGCATGATGAGTAGTCTTCAGAGATTTCTCAACTCACATTTGATGAACACTAACAAATAGCTCATGATGAGCAGCATTATAGTGATCCGAAGAGGGGATTTGATAGGTGGACAAACCAAGGTGATTGTTTTAGGTTCTTAGTATCGGGAAGAAATAAAGGTAGTAGAGTTTGTATTTATTTATGGAATGTGGTGTGGAGATGGTGGCATGGTGGTGATTGAAATAGAGAGGGAGGGCCGGACGTCCAGCCCCCCTTCTCTCTCTCAAGCTCATTATTATATTGTTTTTTTTTTTTTAAATGACGACCTGGTGTCCCTGCCCCATTTTAAGGGTCATTAGAATGACAAAAATATCCCTTGGTACAATATATATATATATATATATATATATTGAACTTCGAGTTTTTTATTGCAAAGAGGCCAAAGGCCTAAAGAATTTACACAAGAAGACAGGAAAAAAGAAAAAAGAAAAACTGCAAATCTACCCAATTTTCAGAAAATTGATATGCCACAATCACCTTTGATTCAATTGCCCATTTCATGACTAGCTCCTTTGCCATATTGCAATCGTCTAGAAACGATCCTTTCCTATTCCTAAAACAGTGATTATACCTTTCCATCCTAGGAATCATATCCTAGCCAGAACATAGAGACGCCATATGTTCTTCCCTATCTTCCCTTTATCCCAAAACTTCTTGGCAAACACATAATGAATGAAAAGATGATCCACCGATTCCTCATCCTGATAAAACATTAGGCACCCATTTGGAAGAATCATTCTTGTCTAGCTCAAATTATCAATTGTAAGCACTTGGTTCTTTCCCACTAACCAAGCTAAAGCGGTCACCTTCGGAGGAGCTCCATACCTCCAGGGACAAGATGTGGAGCTCCATATCTTATAAGGACTCCCCAAAAGGCTAACTGGTCTAAAATCTTTTATACTTTCCACCCCTCCTTTTTTTGGAATTAGTGCAACCAAAGTGGCCCCTAATTCTACTGCTAGAGATCCTTTTTTCAAAGAATTTGTTTACAAAATCGATCACATCTGCCTTTAATAGCTCCCAAAACTTTTAATAAAATGCAATCGGATAGCCATCCAAATTGGGGGCTTTATCACTCCCCAACTTCGAAATAGTAGGAGATGATTTGATGACTAGGTGTAGAGAAGAGAGGAGTGAGAGAGAAGAAGAGATAAATTCAACCATTTTCCTAATGTTTTCCCATGTTTCCCATAAAGTGCGATAAATTACCCGATACAAACAATATATCCCATATGATAACCGATACATATTGGTATCCCAAGGGTGTGATACATTGCATGATACCGATATTTCAAACATTGGTTGACACAACATAAAATGAGGACATGTTTGGAGCATATGGATCTGTATGGCCTTTTACTAGGTTTATGGAAGCATTGAATAGCACAAAACAACACCACTGCCAAAGTAGTTTACACATACGCGACTTTGTTTGACTATTAGCTCTGTGTTGGCTCTTTGGTTGGTGTTTGTTCTAAGCTTTTGTGGGAGGGTGAAATAAAGATGATTTCTTAAAGTATAGTTGTGAAACTGATCCATAGATTAACTGCTTATATACAAGGCAAGAGGCTATATTGGGATTATAAGTTGAATAAATTGAGCATCAAGGCAATTTTCTTCTTTTTATTGCCCATATCCTTTTTGAATGACAAAAGATAAGAGAAGGATATGTGCATAAAACACAATCGCCTCAAAACGCTAATTGCGCAAGATCTGTTTTAGTGAGCAAAATGGTTTCATTGTGGACCTCTTTGGAATGACAACAAATGGCTCCCGTGCCATAGTTGTAGCAAACAATGTTCGAACTCCAAGACATCTCTCTATTAGTTCAACAGCAAATTGTACTCTCCTACATCAATCAGATCTTGTGTTTGCCAAAAGATAAAAACTGGAACTCAGTTACTAATATCCCAAACTTATGCATTCACACAAAAACTGTTGAATTACAAGAAGATTTCTAGTTGTTATTCCTCGAGCAACAAGGAAAAAGAAATTTCCAACAAGGTGACCACCTTTAGCCTGGTCATATATCTTGACATTGTTAATCATCAATAGAATCCAATGATATGCAATGTGATTTTTTTTTTTTAAAATTGTTTCTATTATACTGTAAGCAATGTGCCAGCTAGTCCCATGTACTGGGAAAGGAGAAGGTTGATGGCAGGTGGATAGTGGCAAAGTTTCTGACATGCAATCATGGGACTACTGGTTTCAAGAGGATTCATGAAGCCAGCCATAAATAACTGGGGTATGGCTATGGTTTAATGCTGCTGCTCCTGATGACATTTTTTTTTTTTTTTTTTGAAATGATGAGAATATTATAACTCAAGGGCCGAAACCAAAATATACAAAAGTACAAAGACCGGGAGAATAGAGCTTCCCCCCCAAAAAGCTGGAAAGGACTTAATGATTTTAGAGGATAGAGCCCATTCAATTACAAGAGATTTTACCCTACTAGCCACCTCGAGGAACTGCCTTCCACCATTTCTGAAACAACGATTATTCCTTTCCTGCCATATGGATGACAATGATGGCAATGATATATAAACACAATGTAAAGATTTTCTTAATAAATTGTAAACAGGGCCAGTTTTCAACATGAAAATTGTTGGTTTCCTATTGTAACAGGGAGACTTTCTACTCATTGTTTTGAAGAGCCTTATCGAGAGGCAATCTGCCCATGGAACACAGAAGTTGAAAGTTATTCTCATGTATGGTTTGCACTGTGAATTTATTTCATTTTTTTTATAGTACATGTTTTTGGTATGATACAAAAATCATCGTGGAAAAATATGCCGATATTGTCTTGGTTCTAATATACATGCCTTGCTTATTTAGGTCTGCAACCGTTGATGCGAATCTGTTCTCAAAATACTTTGGAAATTGTCCAATTATTACTGCTAAAGGGCGGACACATCCTGTGTCAACTTACTTCCTTGAGGATGTTTATGAAAATATCAAATATTGCCTTGCTTCAGATTCACCCGCCTCACTAACAACCATGGCACCCACAAGGGAAAAGGTTTGTTTTCAATGGATGTAATTTGTTGGCTCTTATTTTTGATGCAGGTAGCTATGTTGGGCATGGTATTTTTGAAACAATTATGGTGACCATTAAACCACATGTATTTTGCTTTCTATTTCATCTTTATTAATGGTGGAGAATAGCATTCTTGGTCTTTGTATGCCTTCCCGCCCAACTTGATTTTGGTTATGCATTTGACATTTTCATTCATTCATCGAAAGTATCGAACTTTCCCTGTGAAAAAATCATACTAAAATGATTAAGCAATCAGAAGGACAGAATAAAAGCACAGATAGAGATAGGGAGGGGAGATTTAGGGTTTAATCTGCTGAGGCTTATCATGGATTGGGTGTACACCCTAAGTTAAACCACTAGGTTGATCCTGAGTACACTCACATATGTACATACATAGATCCATTCATCCATTCAGGCATACATACATATGTACATATGTACATTTATACATCCATGATTCATCCACACATGATTCATCTATCCATCCATCCATCCATGCATACATATACACACATACAAACATGCATTTCATCATACAACCATGCACGCATGATTTTTTTTAATAAACAAATTTTTGGCGATATCGATACATTGGCGATAATTTTGAAATACTGCTGATATGTTGGCGATATCAGTGACACCTGGAATTTACACAATTGAAACCATTAGCGATACTTAGGGCCTGTTTGTTAACACTGAAATTTTTTACTTAATGTGGAATCTAGAAAGCGCTCAATGTTTAGTGGTGTTTGTTAACGCCAAATGAGGAAAGCGCTCCATCATTTTATGTTGAAATTTTTCAGCGATCGAGGTCTAGCTTAACGGCGAATCCAGAATGCGCTATGCAGACTTTTTTAAAAATTCCAAAATTGCCCTGTGGGACAAAGATTTTCTCCCTTGCGTAATACACAACCCAACTTTTAACGTGTGACACTTCTCTGGGCGCACCATGATTTATGTGTTAGATCCACACCACCCATCAACTTTTCTATATCATTCTAAAGCATGATCGGAAAAAATAGGCACATCCAAAGCTCAATTCGACCACACCACAAAAAGTAGTGGGAATGGGATGACTACCGTTAAAACCTTCCTGAGGTCCATCATGTAGCCTCTTCATTTGCTCACATAGACCTGGATGGAGGGAAAACATAAAAATCAGCTTGATTAGAGCCTTCTGTGGCCCCAAGAAGTTTTCAATGGTAGGCACCCAATTCCCACCGATTCTTGTAGTGTGGCCCACTTTGGATTTTAGATTTAACAAACAAGCCCTTAAAGATATATTGACGCTATATCACCGTTAATTTTTTCTACTACCCATGTTATCGGTATTACCAAGTTGGCAATATCGATAATATCGCCAATGCTCGAAACATTGGTTACGGGTCAATTTTTCCGTAACGGTTATTGTGACCATTGTTATATTAACTTGTGATATCATTGATATATCCAATGATATATCTGTTATCCCATTCCCAGCTGGGTGTCACGCCCTGAATTCGGCACCCGGATACACACGCAACCCCGATACTGAGCCCAAAGGTGCGACTTGGGAGAGAATTTTTTGTTGTTCAGTACTAAGAGTAGAAATCTGATGCCGGAGAAAACTGTAGAAGGGACAGAAATGAGAGAGAGGGAGAGACGGCTAGGGCAACAAGAGTTGTGTTATGGTTAGTCTAATGATTAATACACACACAAACATATTAATTTTGAAGGAAAGTTACAATGCTCCACAGGAGTATACTACGGACATACACATACACACAAAATTACATATATTTCCACTCCCCCTCAGGCTGGAGGATGTATAGTGATCATGCCCACCTTGGAATACATACAAAGAAGATAGTAATGATAAGCATGGATCATTGCTCCCCCTCAAACACAACATGGCAAGATATAGATTGTAGCTTGAACTTCATTCGTTGAATCTTCTTTTCAAGTACACGATCATAACTAAACTTGACAACCATCGAGTCACAAACTTGTCATCCACATGCAAATTCTCTCACAAACAAGTGCAACTTGCAAATAAATGAGTGAACTACCCTCACACACTTGAGAGAACACACACATAGTCATGGTGTGCCGTAAAGGCCATTATGTAAAGGTAACGGTGGCAACCGTTACACGTTACGGGGTCGTAACGGCCGTAACGGCCGTTATGGAAAAAATGACCCGTAATTGCCGTTAATGGCACGTTACATCCCCTATAAAGGTCATAATAGCCCTGTAATGGTCTATTACAGGACATGTTTTTCATACTTTTTAATCAACATTACGGGGCAGATACATGTTTTTCGGGGGTTTTTTTAATAAATAAAAAAATAAAAAAGAGAGACCATAACGGCCGTTATGCCCCATATTGTAAAGGTAACGTTGGTGGCCATTATGGCCATTGTTACCGTTATGGAACACCTTGCACATAATAGCATGTGGAAACTTATGTGCATTACTTGCAACACAAAGTGAGTGAACTACCCTCACATAAACAACAAGGGCTTGATAAACGAAGAGATGATGAACTGAGAAGAAATGATTTACCACTTGTAAAAATCCCCCATGCAAAGTTAAGTGAAGCATTTCATCGAACACCTTGTTTGCGTAGTTTACTTTTGGGCACGGAACACGAACAACTTCACAATCCCAACAACATGATTTTACATTGTAGCCTCATGTCATTAGAATCAGAGAAAAAGAAGGAAATCCCAGTAAAATATCCAAAAACAAGGGCCGTCGACACCCACTTCTTACAAAAACGCTATAGCACAATCAAATCTTGACGAAACTTCGTGATACTTGTATTTGGTGATTGCTCTTGATCAACCCCACCTACCCCTTGTGGAAATCTGCTCAAAAGTCCTTCAAAAAAACGGCACAGCAGAAAGAACGAAACTTGGACTTTTTCTGACTATTTTTTTTTTGCCAAAACACAATGAAAAACTTATTCGAAAAATGTAGAAAAATCCTCGTTATTCCTCTAAAATCCAGGTCTACTAGATCCCATACTTTCTGCTTCAAAAAGACGTTTCGGCCGTACGCTGCTGACATCACCCATACGTATGAATGATGTCAGTAGTGGGCCCCACTACCTAGGCTGTGATTAGGTCCCAAATCACACGCTCTAATACCAAGTAGGAATTGGATGCAGGAGAAAATTGTAGATGGGAGAGAGAAAATGGAGAGACAAAGAGATGGCTACGGAAACAAGAGTTGTGTTCTGGTTAATCTAATGACACACACAAATGCGCACACATGCGTGCGCGCGCACACACACATATATTA
Source organism: Magnolia sinica (assembly GCF_029962835.1). Taxonomy (NCBI): domain Eukaryota; kingdom Viridiplantae; phylum Streptophyta; class Magnoliopsida; order Magnoliales; family Magnoliaceae; genus Magnolia; species Magnolia sinica. Next base: position 113,442,281 of record NC_080574.1, on the reverse strand, counting down.
ATTCTGAAGGAAAGTTACAAATGCTCCACAGGAGTATACTACTGACATACACGTACACAAAATTACATATATTTCTATAGTAGTACATAACTAATTCAAACATTACAACATTCAACCTCAACTAATAGTAACCAGCGTTAACCTCATTTGATAACCATTCGAGCTTGTGAAACAATTCTCGTTCCCAATATAAATATTACAATAAATGCTTCAAAAAATAAACTAAGCTAAATATTCTTAGGTCCATGCCAAGCTACAAAATAAACTAAGTAAAATATTCTCAAGTCCATGTAAAGCCATCGCTATGGGTTTAACTTTTCCTCAAAATTTAGAAACAACATGGGTGAGCTTAATAAGCCCAGTGAGTACATCTCTATGCATATGAGATAATTAAACACATCTTACTACAGTTAATCACAATTAACATGGTGATTTGGGGAAATGTGTATAATACTATACATGTGAGGTAATTATGAATGCGATAGCGAAAACATCTCAGTACAGTTAACTTAATTAAACAACTACGACCATTTTACACCAGATGGTTAAAACTCTCCCAACCACCATCCGATCTTGATAGTGGGAACCCCTTTTATCGCAACACATGCTGTAGGCTAGTTACACCTCTTCTCCATCTGACCTCGACAGTGGGAACCTCTTACAACATGTGCTCACCCACTAGACTCGACAATGGAGCTCTCAATTGGTTATTGGTACAAAGTGGGGTTTAGGGATTCTCACCTAAGGATCCTAATGCAGGGGCATTTTCACACCGGGCTCGAGTGGGGTGGCTTGTGGGATGCAGGGGCACAGTCGGGGTGGGCGGCCCATATAAGGGGAGACCCATGTGATGTGGGGCCCATGAGGGGGGTTTGACTAAGGACCTAACCCATGGGAAGTGGGGCCTGGGGCTATGAGATAAATGGATTGATTCGCCACACTTTATCAGTACGAGCTTTTAGAGCAAGTGATTAGTTGTCCTGCATCAGAATCCCTCAATGTTTTTTTTTTTTTTCTATTTGGCTTTAGGGATTTTCAACCAAGGAGACTCAATTGTCCCTCTTGAATTTTTTGGTGTTCCCAAAACATTCTTGTGGTTCTAACCATCCCCATGCATGGGGTACATAAGTTCACCATTCTGAACCATCTCAAGGTTCTAACCATTCACATGAGCTCACAAATCCAAACCATCTCAAGGTTCTATCTACATGAGCTCACAAATTTGAACCATCTCAAAGTCGTAACTATTCACATAAGTCCACAATTTCCAACCATTCTATGGTGCACATGCATGATTCGAGAGGAAGTTCTTTCAAGTTTCAAGTTATCAAATGGTAGATTTACACATGTTTTGCTACTTTAGTAAAGGGTAGTCTACACAAGATTCCACATTGAAAAGGAGGTCTAATTTGCACATAGTTTTGCATACACTATTGTCCAGCTTGTTGCAGTTGTACACTTGAGCAAGAGTCTTAACTTGTAGACACACATAATGTGCACCTCATAGGTCTAACTTGCCACACTAATACACTTGAACATTGGTCTATCTTGCACACACATCACATTCAAATAGTGACTTGTTTTAGTCACCACCACATAGGGTTGAGTGGGCTGGTTCGTGCGCTATTAACCAGTGGTCAAGTTAGACACATTGGAGAGAGGGATGGGATGTAATGTGTGATAAGGTAAGAGCAAGGGGATGAATGGAGAGAGGGATGAGAGGTAAGGTGTGATGAGGTAAGAGAGAGGGGAGGGATGGAGAGAGCATGGGACGGGGATGGAGTGGAGAGGAGATATGATGGAAGAGGAGTGGGGGCCATGGGGGTTAGGTTGGAGTGGTTGGTGGTGTGAGAGGCCTAGGCCTTGCTTGGTCAAGGTCAAGTGACGCAGGACGTGAATTTAAACATGATATGCAAGATTTCAGGCTTAGATCCTACCAATTTAGAAACAATCACACAAATTCCACATCCCACATGAAAATCCAAACATTCAATTAAAAAGGGGAATCTATGCGGGTCCAAGCCGACACAGGCTAGGACTGGACCAATAAAAATTATAAACCAAACGATGTCAAAGGGAAATAAAATCAACTACTCATGCATAAAAATCAGTCCCTAATCCAAGGGATTCCTTAATTTCAATTCAGGGAACCCTAAGGTGATAAAAAGGGGCAAATCAATTAGGGATCATGTAATCTAGTGTTAGGATTAATGAAAAACGGCTATGAGAGGATAAAAGAGGATAAAAACCTGAGCCAAAAGATGATCCCGCGTGTGGACAGCAACAATGGCCCAGACGGACGTGCGTGTGATCCCTGCCGCACGTGTGTGGGGCCCACTATTCAGAAAAAGGCCACCTTGGCCCTGGTCGGCCAGGGATGGACTCCAAAACCTCCAAATCTCAGCTCGATCCGATGTACGGTTTGTGCGTGGTGCTCCACCGAAGTTTCAGCTTGCCTGCGGGCCGAAATCTGGAAACCTGCTTCAACGAAGAAATCTGATGCAACAAAAGGACAAATTCGAAGTATAGATGGTGGGGGAAGATGGAAAAAAAAGATGATGGAAGATGGGGGTGAATTGGGATCGATGTGGCTTCGCACCACGGTAGTTAGCCCTTCGAAAAGGGAGGGCTTCGCACCCACTTTTGAATTCTTCCACAACTCACGAAGAGAGCAGAAAAATAAAGCAGGAATTTTTTTATTAACTTCAATCAATCAAAAGAACTACAAGGGGTGCCTATTTATAAGGAGAACCCTATACCCAAAAACTCGCACCATGTGCGACACCTATTACTTGGCGATGAAGTAAACTAAAATAAAAACCAAATAAGGAAATCTAAAGCGTTCACGATGTTCTAAATAATAACAATAAGCAAAACCTAAAATATAAAAGCAATCCGACGAGTGGGCCACGATCATGAGATCCCATGGTGGGCTTTTCTTGACTATCGGGCCACTTTTCTGAACCAAAACTTGTCTTCTAGCTAGGAGGCCTTCCCTGGACATCGTCATCGAGCCAGATCGATGATGGGGTCCTCCTTCTATGTACGTACGTGCGTAAGGGGGGCGGCGTGAGTGCGCGTGCACGTGATGTCCCCATCAATTTTCCCCGGCTGCAAAGATTTCGCCACTGGCAAAATAAAACTCCTGAACCGCTCCAGGATGTCAGGATCAAGTCTCTGAAGCTCCTTCTCAGTGAGCCACGTGCTGTCTGAAGCTGGGCGTGACTTCCATTTAACCACGTACTTCTGAAACCCGCCGTCCGACGTTGAAACTATTTGATGGTCCAGGATATCTTCTATTTCTTTTTTGGGTGTGTGAAGGTTAGGTATGGGAGATAGAGGCTGTGAAAATGAGTCGGGAAGAATAGGTATGGGAGGTAAAGGCTGGGAAGATGAGTCAGGACGGGTAGGTATGGGAGGTAGAGGCTGAGAACATGGGTCGGGACGGGTATGTATGGGACGTAGAGTCTGAAAAAATGGGTTGAGAAGGGTAGATATGGGAGGTAAAGGCTGAGAAAATGGGTCGGGACGGGTAGGTATGGGATGTAGAGGCTGGAAAAATGGGTCGGGAAGGGTAGGTATGGGAGGTAGAGGCTGGGAAGAAAGGTTAGGAAAAGTAGATATGAGAGGTAGAGGTTGGAAAAATGGGTTGGGAATGGGCCATGGTTCAAGGGATAAATATGGAGAATCAGGATGGGTGGGCGAAGGGCCGGACAAAGTATCAGTAGTCCCCTAAAAAGTAACTAAATCCTCCACATCGGATGTGAAACTAATTCCTATGGAAGGTGGAAGATCTACCTCATACACATTGAGACCGTTTCGTTTCATAATTTTGACGGGTCCAGCGCTACACGCGTGTAACTTACGAACGGCCCTCGAAGGATACCGCCTAGGCCTGATGCAGACCATCATAGAGTCCCTAATATTGAATCCTTTGAAAAATTTATACTGGTCTGTAGAAAATGTGCAATGTTCATTATTAGTTATGATCTTCTGCCTGATTTCTTGATGCCATGAATGAATGTGATGCGCAAAAGACTCTGCAGACTTTGACGGCCTATGGGACAGTGACATAGGGACAAGATCAATAAGTTTCCTAGGTTTATAATCAGTAACGACTTCACGAGGACTTAGACCTGTGGACCTATCGACAAAATTATTCAACGTAAACTCAGTTGTAGGTATTACGGTGTCCCATGTTCTGGTGTGCTCTATATCCCTCCTAGGGGACTCATCCGGTAGATCATCAGGACAAACATCACGAAACTCATCCACTACTGGAATGACCTCAGTGAGTAACTCTACACTAACATCTGGTGCACTCTCTCCAGTCACAAGGTTGCACATGTTGTACCCCTCAAAATAGTGGTCTTGATGTCCCTCATGGGGTGGGTACACGGGTGCATGCCCATAATTGATTCCTTGGCCAACTCCATTCATTGGTCTATCCTTCAGGCCACCTGCTTGAGATTGGACATCTACTCCAATGGTGAGGTTTGTCCTAGCGATGGTCTTTAGTCGGGTAATGCGTACATCAAGCTGTTCACAGCATTGGTCCATTTCCAAGCGCTTAATCATAGACTCCAACGTCTGAGATATCTTGTTTAGTGACTCTTGCAATTGTTCCATGTTTAGTGTAGGGTGTCAACCAAAATTCAGCAATATAGTTGTCAAAATATAAGAGATTTTTTTTTTTTTTGTTTAAAAGAATCGACCTAGTTTCTAAAAAACGAAAAGGAAAGTTTCTAAAGAAACAAATTAGGAAAGCTTCTAAAAAACAAAAAAACAAATTAAAAAAGTTTCTAAAAAAACAACCTAGTTTCTAAAGAAAAAGAAAAAAGTAAAGTTGCTAAAAATAGAAAGTAAGTTAGTTTCTAAAAAAGAAAAAGGAAAGTAAATTAGTTTCTAAAAAAGAAAAAGGAAAGGAAATTAGTTTCTAAAAACAAATTAAGAGAGTTTATAAAAAAACAGAAAAGGAAAGTTTCTAAACCTAGAAATAGAAAATTAAGTTAATTTCTAAAATAATTCAAAAAAGGGGATAACAGAAAATTTCAGCAGCTTATTTCAGGGTTTATGGACCTCTAAACAGCCATATATGATGAGAATTGATGCGTAATGGACATAAACAACCAAACCCTAAACATGTAATGGATTCCCCTACAAGAACCTTAGGCTTTGATACCAAATTTGACGCAGGACGTGAATTTAAACATGATATGCAAGATTTCAGACTTAGATCCTACCAATTTAGAAACAATCACACAAATTCCACATCCCACATGAAAATCCAAACATTCAATTAAAAAGGGGAATCTATGCGGGTCCAAGCCGACACAGGCTAGGACTGGACCAATAAAAATTATAAACCAAACGATGTCAAAGGGAAATAAAATCAACTACTCATGCATAAAAATCAGTCCCTAATCCAAGGGATTCCTTAATTTCAATTCAGAGAACCCTAAGGTGATAAAAAGGGGCAAATCAATTAGGGATCATGTAATCTAGTGTTAGGATTCATGAAAAACGGCTATGAGAGGATAAAAGAGGATAAAAACCTGAGCCAAAAGATGATCCCGCGTGTGGACAGCAACAATGGCCCAGACGGACGTGCGTGTGATCCCTGCCGCACGTGTGTGGGGCCCACTATTCAGAAAAAGGCCACCTTGGCCCTGGTCGGCCAGGGATGGACTCCAAAACCTCCAAATCTCAGCTCGATCCGATGTACGGTTTGTGCGTGGTGCTCCACCGAAGTTTCAGCTTGCCTGCAGGCCGAAATCTGGAAACCTGCTTCAACAAAGAAATCTGATGCAACAAAAGGACAAATTCGAATTATAGATGGTAGGGGAAGATGGAAAAAAAAGATGATTGAAGATGGGGGTGAATTGGGATCGATGTGGCTTCGCACCACGGTAGTTAGCCCTTCGAAAAGGGAGGGCTTCGCACCCACTTTTGAATTCTTCCACAACTCACGAAGAGAGCAGAAAAATAAAGCAGGAATTTTTTTATTAACTTCAATTAATCAAAAGAACTACAAGGGGTGCCTATTTATAAGGAGAACCCTATACCCAAAAACTCGCACCATGTGCGACACCTATTACTTGGCGATGAAGTAAACTAAAATAAAAACCAAATAAGGAAATCTAAAGCGTTCACGATGTTCTAAATAATAACAATAAGCAAAACCTAAAATATAAAAGCAATCCGACGAGTTGGCCACGATCATGAGATCCCATGGTGGGCTTTTCTTGACTATCGGGCCACTTTTCTGAACCAAAACTTATCTTCTAGCTAGGAGGCCTTCCCTGGACATCGTCATCGAGCCAGATCGATGATGGGGTCCTCCTATGTACGTACATGCATAAGGGGGGCGGCGTGAGTGCTCGTGCACGTGATGTCCCCATCATCAAGGGGTGAGGTGTAAAGGGGGGTGATGTGGAGATATATGTGGCATGTGGGTCCCATGGTCAATGGTCAATGACCAAGGGTCAAGGGTTAATGGTCAACGGTTAATGATCAACAATGGTGTGTGTAGGTTTAAAATATGAGTGGTATTGTGTAATGGGAGGGTGTGTGTGTGTGCCACATGGGTGAGAGTAGGTGTGGGTGAGTGGATGCACGTGTGAGGGCATGTGTGGGTAAATGCATGTGTAAAGGTATGCATGCATACTAAAATTCAAGGTTATTACATTGGGAGATACGAAACCCAACTTTAATATTCATTTTTCATGGTATCGTGCAGTATATCGCATGATATCACAATATATCGTGGATACCTCAATATTATGCAATATATTCATCCCCCCTTTATAAATTCTTAATGTATCATGCGATATATTGATATCGCGTGCGATATCAAAAGAGCTAAAAGGAAACCAACGATGTTTTGTCTGGAAAATCCTAAAAAGTTCACAACAATTGATTTTTTTTATTTTTTTAATTAATTTTTTTTTTTGCGAAAAAAAAAAAAAAAACTTCATAGTGCATTGTGAGGTGATTTCGACAAGTCCACTGTAATGTGTTGGAAGAAAATCTTTAAAATTTCACCAAAATCGCGATCGGAAACTTCTTGGGGCTGGATTCTAAAAGGTGCCCATTTTTTGAGTTTTGATTCATTTTTTCATCTTTATATGTTTTAAATAGTGTCAAATGGAAATATATCCATGATTGTTTGTGTTTTGCATGAAAATTTATGGATTTTGAGCTTCAATTTTGCGATTTGGGAGAGATGGGCTGAGTTGCAGAAAATTGGGGAAAAATTGAAATTTCCCCACCTTTTCCCAAATTGTTTGCAATCTTAGTGTCCAAACATGACATCCAAATTTTATATAACATGATCTATACATTCTTGGCAATTTGAGATTTTGTTGAAAAATACTTTTTTAATTTAAAAATAATTTAAAAATGTTAAAAAATAAAATTTGTCCGAAGTCCACAGGTATATTTCTAGTTTTCTAGTTTTGCTTTTGAATATAATGCTTGTATTTCAATAAATGTCCTCTTACCTTTATAAATTTTATGAATTGATTTTGAATATAGTTACATCAATTTAGTTGGACGACGCATAGAGTAGGACCATATACAAAGGAAACAACTACCTTGTTCAACGCACTAGCCTTGTGTGTGATTGAGAAGGCGTACTGATGTCTGATGTTGGATAATTAACCACTTGCTCTAAAAGCTCGAACTGCTAGAGCATGACGAATCAATCCCTTTATCTCATAGCCCAGGCCCCACATCTTATGGGTTAGGACCTTGGCCGAACCCCCCTCGTGGGCCCCAAATCACAAGGGTACCGCCTCACATGAGCCACTCGGCTTACATGGGTGGGGCCCACCTCATACGAGCCACTTGCCTCATATGGGCCGCCCACCCCGAGTGTGCCCTTGCATCCCACAGGCAACCCCACTCGAGCCTGGTATGAAAATGCCCCCGCATTATGTACTCTTGTAGGAAGGCAACCCACTTAGCGTGTTGGTGATTATGTTGCCCATTGGTATGCTTGCGTGCCTCATTGTCAGAGAGCAACACAGACTCTCAATCTATTAGGCAATTTGCCATTGTTGCAGAGCTCTAACAAGGGTATAGTACTCGTTGTCTTATGTCGAATAGTTGAGTTGTGTCCTACTTAATTTATCGGAGAAAAGTGCTATGGATCTAACCTATTGGCCTAAGACCGCCCTCAACACCCATAGGAGGCATCACAAATAATCTTGAAGATCTTGTTGAAAATCAATATGTCTAGAACTAAAGCCTTCGACATCTTTGTCTTGATGAGTAAAAAACTAGCTTCCACAATGTCACTCCAATAAAGTGGTTTGGTCTTCATGCAGTCAGTAATGAATGCAATAATAGAATTAAAATTACGAATGTGTCAGTTTCTTTGATGAAGGGATAGCTCACTTGAAGAATTTTGGCTTAGAAGATAGACTATTGTCTCTATACCTTATTCGAGATACAGGAAGAACTTGAACATTTCAAAACTCCTAGAATGAGTGGAGAAGATTTTGGTCTCAAATGGGCTAATGTTTGCTGTATATATAGCCCTTGAGAGACTCTTGGTAAATGGTCACATGCATTGAATGGTGGATACATCCTTTCATCCTTAAATGGTGGATACGTGTATGTGCTTTATGCTGGATACATGCATAGTTGGTTGCATACTACTTTATTGTAGATAGAATGTATACTTGAACAATACATGTATGGCCAATTATTAAGAACACATGATATCTATGTGACCTATACTATACATTCGAAACGTAGTTCCAACAATCCCTCACTTGTTTCAAATTCATGTCTCGTATAACCTCCACTATTTCAGAATTCTATGAGAGAATGAGTTCATTTTCTACCTAGAAAAATTCTTGTGCATAAATAAAGATGTTTTTTTAGACGTGAACCTTTACTTAGGATGCAAATTGCATACTGACATTGCTAGTAGTGATGCGGCTATCGAAGGGTGCTCCATGGGCCCCACCATGATGTATGTGCTTTATGCACGCTGCCCATCCATTTTCCGGATCATTTTAGTGCATGAGCTAAAAAATGAGGCAGATCCAAATCTTTGGTGGACCGTAGCACTGGAAACAGTGGTGATTGAACGCCCACAATTAAAAACTTCCTAGGGCCAATTGTAACGTTTATTTGCCATCGAACGTCTAGATTAGGTCACACTGACCTGGATGAAGGGAAAACACAAATTTTAGCTTGATCCAAAACTTTTATGGCCCCCAAGAAGTTTTTAATGGTGGGTGTTCAATCACCACTATTTTCCTATGGTGTGCTCCACATGAGATTTGGATCTGCCTCATTTTTATGCTCATGCCCGAAAATGAGCTAGAAAAATAGATGGACTGTGTGGATATAACACATAAATCATGGTGGGGCCTATAAAGCACCGTCTAGTAGTGAGTCGTTACTAGGAGTGTCAGTATGCAATCCACACCCCTTGGTGTAGACTTGTCAAAATTCATCAAGACCTATAGTGATGAGTGTCTTGAATTGCGTGCTTTAGTTGATGGATCTAATGAAGCCGCATATACAATCCTTCAAGGTTTGTAAGAAGAATAACTGATTGGCACCTTTTACGGTCCTGTGCCATCTCCTTTCTGCTGAGTGCTCTTAAGATTTAGCCCTTATCCCTTAAAAAGCAACCCACTTCCACACTTAGATAAATCTATCAAAGTTGACCTTGTAACTCTAATCACCTCGACTTATTATCTATAGTTTCATTAAGAGAAGATTCTCAATGTCCATTTGTTAAAGGTTTTTTTTAGCACCCCATACATCCTAAGAAGGGCAAAGAAGTATGTGAAATGCTTCCCTATTTGGATAGTGCTATTGTATGAAACACTAGTTTATTTGTTTAATTGAACCTATATTTGCAATCAATTGGTTGGAGTCCACTACAGGTGATTAGTTATTTATGGGTTTTAGTCCCATCCCATTCTATGTATGGTAGATTAGATCTCTTGCTAGGGCCTTTGGTCAATGGGTCGGCCAAGTTCCCATTTGACCCCACGAATTAGATTGAGATTTTTCATCTCTTGACAATCTCTCTTATGTAGCTATGTTTAAGTCACAATTATCTCAATTTCCCATTATATGACTTATTCTATGTTGTACACAAAACATTGTTGTCAATGTACATGGGAATAACATGCATTTGGCTTGGTCCATATAGGTACGTCTACCAATATGCTTTGAAGCCATTATGCCTCTTCTCTTGCTAATGCTAAGGTGATGAACTCATGCTTTATCATCTATTGTGTAATGCATGTTTGTTTCTTGGCCTTCCAAGAAATCACTTCCGCCTCTCTAGGTGGAAATCCAATTACTTGTGGAGTCCGAACCATCAAGGTTCAAATTTCAAGTGGCATCATTGTAATCTTCAATTATAGTTCGATAGTTCCCACAACGAAGATCATAGCATGACACTTGTTTAACTCATAAACACGTGCACCTACCATGCCACCAACAGTACTCATACATGCATGCATCTCATGCATACATATTATAGTGTGTGCACATATATCAAGCACATGTTCAATCATGCATCCATGCAAGTGCACATGGCTAGTTTATACAACAACATTAGTGCACAACCTATCATGCAATCACATATCTACTACATATGCATGTAGCCATGCATTCATGTGATGCAATATTATCTTGCTTCTTCAATATGTGTTATCCGTGTTCCAATCCATATATGTGGGTTAATTGTGTGCCATCTTATGGACATATGTCACACATGTGACAACCCTTGTCAACGGGCTCACACACATTGAATTATAAACCCATGCTACACATGTGACAATCGTTGTGCATTTGTCACACATAAGCACATGCACACATGTATAACCCATTACATGACTTGCTTATCATACAACATGGACTACACAATTGCAACTTGATGCCTCATGAGCAATGACTTGTGCACATTGTGGCTGGCTTTTGTTGTACAACCAACAGTATGTAGGCCCAACCTAGAATACATCCAATTATAGATTGATCAAAGGTGGTCCTCACAAGATCATCAAACACATAAAAATGTGTATATAGACAACATAGACATGAAAAAGACATGGTACTTATCTCGATTTTTGTGGCTATTGCTCATTAATTAATTCCTCCCATTAAAGTGATCAAGTCTTACATGGTCAAGATTAACCATATTAGCAATCATTGGAGTGGCCATTTGCATATTAAACTGTCTTCAAATTGTTAGTTTATGTGATGAATGGATGGCTCACTTGAAGAATTTCGGCCTAGATGCAACAAAGCTCCTACATGTTGTTTCTGAGATTAAATTGAGCCCAGACCCTCACAAAGTTTGTATCTGGTCTTAGTACCAAAATGGTGTCTATCACTAGATTTCACCACTAGGAAGATAGTCTGTTGTCTCTAAACCTTATTTAAGATACAAAAAGAACTAAAGCCTCTCAAAACTCTTAGATTGAGTAGAGAAGATTTTCATTTGTCTCAAATGGGCTAATGTTTAGTGTATGTAGTCCTTTAGTTACTCTTGGTGAAAGGTCATATGCATTAAATAATCATGGCATATACATGGATGGTATTAATGTGGTGCATGCATCTATTGATCTTTAATGGTGGATACGTGTATGTGCTTTATGGAATATACGTGTATGCTACTTTATTTTAGATGCTTGTATATTCCAACAATACATGTATGGCCCATTAGTAAGAACATAGGAATAGGATAAATGCATGGTGATGCAGGACCGATGCATGAACTGAGTAACATGTGAGATCAAATAGCCGAATTAAGATATTTAATAAAAGAACACAAACATCGCTACAATCATCACAAATATCATGAAAATCAAAAGAAAACCATGCATAATCCTAGCCTAAGCTACCAACATCGTAACTCAAGATCATTAAATAAAAAGAAACTAGGATCTAATGGATGTAGGAACATTTAATTAGCATAGGATATAGTCTATTTCAAAATAGAAAACCTATTACAACCTAGGGTGAAATTTAGGGTTTTGGTAATTTGAAAAAGTAGGAAATTTAGGTTTAAGGTTAGGGTTTCGAGGATGGAAGAAAGGGGTTTTGATATAATGATGGCGGGAAACCAAAAGGGGTAGGTGGGTTTCACACATGTGGCCGTATGGTCACACGTGTGGCGTAGGAGGATGGGTTTAGGTCGGTTAGGGTTTGGATTGTGGATAGGTATGGAAAAGTTGGGTTTGGTAGAAGACAAAGATTTGTGATGGGAGAATTAAGAATCTAAAGAAAATATCTAGATGTGGAAGAAAAAAGAAGATGGTGTGGGGATGAATGAAAACCTCGCACATCCGTTGATGAAGATTAGCCTCGCGCCAATCTTCCTTCCAAATCGCATGGAAGTATCTTCAAATCTTATGAAGATGGGAAAAGAAAGCTAGAGCTTTTCACTTTTTTTTTTTTTAATCACGAAATTCAATGAGGGAGAGGTCACGCCCTCCTCTTTTTATAGATCCAAGAAGTTTCAAAAATTACAAAAATCCCCGTCTTGTGAACTTTAACGAAAATAGCCTTGGTCTAAATAAAATCAACTAAAACACTCATAATGTGTCCGAATATAAAGTTATAAAAAACTAAATCCTAAACTATAATAGAGTATATAACTGATGTGGACGATCAACGATCGATGGCCCGATCATGTGATCCATGCAATCCAATGGCCTGATCGTCGCGTCCCTCTGATCCAACGGTCTGGATCACTCTATAAAGCAGCCCATGTGCATCTTCCCAGCGTGGGGTCTTCCAGATGCTTGCACATGCATATGGGGTCTTCAGCATGATCACGGGTACTCGCCTAGCTACAAGGAAATCGGAGCGGCCCGCTTCCTCCTCTGATACGTACGTAAGGGTGCACGTGATGTGATGTCCTCATCACATGGCCAATAGTATATATTTGAAACATATTTCTAATAGAATGGGTTGGCGTTATAAGGTAGATAGCCCGTGGAAACTAAGCACTTCATTTACATTGCATGGGGTGGGGCAGTTGATGATTGCTTGTAACTTACTTCGGTCCCGTTTACGCCCACAATTGAAACAACATAGCCAATGAAGATGATGTTGTCGGTCATGTAGGTGCACTTCTTGACATTAGCGTGGAGCCTTTTGTTAGGGCCTCAAATACCAACTGAAGGTGCTTCAAATGTTCCTCATTTCAATGAGTATAGATTAGAATGTCGTAGACGTACACAATGGCAAATTTTCCACTAAACGGCCTCAAGAGGTGGTTCGTGGCCCTTAGGAAAGCCCTTGGTGCATTAGATAGGCCAAATGGCATGACGAGACACTTGTCGAGACCTTCACTTGTCTTGAATTCCGTTTTTCATTTGTCCCTCGGGTAGATGCATATTTGATGGTATCTATTGTTGGGGTCGATCTTTGAGAAAAATGTGGCACCGACTTGTGATTCAACATGCCATTGAGGAGGAGATTGGGAAAAAAATATTTGATGGTGATGTTGTTATCGATGCGACTATCCATGCACATGCGCCATGACCCATCCTTTTTAGGGTTGAGAAGTGCCAGGTCCTCACATGGACTTGTTCTCTCTTGTATGTAATGTAACCATGTTCCAATAATTCTCGCACTTGCTGATTGACCTCCTCATGCTCCTTTGGGCTTATTCGGTAGGTGTCCTTGTTTGGTACGGTAGTACCCATAACTAGATTGATGTGTTGGATGTTCCTCATCAGTGGCAAGCCTTTAGACAATTCATCCTGCATCACATTGGCATATTCTTTCAACCATGGCTTCTTTGCCTTGTGTATGTGTCCCCTCAACGGTCTTCCCTCATGCTAGTAATGTGTAGATTTTTCCACTTTCTTGGGTGGCCTATACAAGTATAGCCGTGGAGATTTGCTTCTCACTCTCCCCCTTAGCTGGTTTGGGCTTGTCATCCTCTTGCATCAGCCAAGAATTATCTTCATGTCATTGTGTTGAAACGCATGATTGTTGCAATGACTATTGTGGATGGTGCAATGGTCATATTGCCATGGCTAGCCCAAGTGGATGTGACATGCATGATGCATCTAGGTCGACTACATCACACCATACCCCATCAAAGTAATGCTTGTCCATGGAAAATGACAAGGCACCGTTTAGAGACCATTACTTTATTGCCCTTGTTAATCCGTGAGAATTTATAGTGTGTAGGATGAACTTGTGATGGAGCCGAAACTTGTCGACGGTCTCTTGCGAGATCACGTTCTCGCAACTTCCGCCGTTAATGAATACCTTGCACACCCAGTGTTTTCAGTATCAGTATCGACGAATGTATTACGCCCTTAGGATATGGAAGCACTTCGAATATCACATGGGAAATATTGGTTGTATCACATAATGCATCGCTGTTTTAGGGAAACATTGGGAAATTGGTTGAATTGGATGTTAAAAAGACATCATTAGATTTATTATACACTTGGAAATAAAAGAGATCATAAAAAACAAGTGCATGTAATAAGTTTTCTTTGTATATGCTCCTAAACTATGAGCTGTTTGATAGAAGTGATATAACTAAATTCAAAATCACTTTATATCATTTATAAATCTAAGATGTATGAAAATACAAGCAGAACATTCAAATGCCAAAGAAGTAAAAAAGATACATTCATTTTTTTTTATTATAATTTTTTTAATTTTTATTTTAAATTTTAATTCCAAAAACTTTCATCAATCTGTAGATTAGCCTCCAACTACTCTAACACCATTTTTCCATACACTAATTGGAAAGTAAATGGGTGAAATAGGGAAAATTTAAAATTTCTAAATTTTCCTAAATTCGAGGATTAAAGTGTAACTGATATTAAGATGAAGCAACACTCATAATCACCCGATTAGTAAGACTAAATAACGGTTGATTAATATGGAAGTTTTGAGAAATATATTTTTAATTATGTTTGATATTTTAACTTTAAAAATATTTTTTTCAAAGATTCAACAAACTCCTGCCAATATGTAGATCTGCCTCCAACCACTCTTATGTGATTTTTCCACACACTTATTGCAAGTTAAATAGGTGAAATAAGAGAGATTTTGGAATTTCACAAATTTCCTCGAATTCTTAACTTGGAGGTTAAAATCTATATTGAGCATGCAAAATATGTAAAATTATGGATTTTTGTCTTTGTTGTAGGGATTTCAAATGATTTGCCTTAAAACTAACTGATTAAAATTGAAAAAAACTCATTGTTTGCAATTTGGTTCACTTGCACTCTGATCTTGATTTCCTCACCAAAACCACTTTTTCTCTCCAAAAAATTGAAAAGGAGTGGTGGATATTTTTTTAGGAAGGGTTTAGAAGCAAAAGATTTGAGAGATTTTTATTTTTATTTTTATTTTTTATTTTTTTCGGAAGGGGTGTGTGTTTTCTCGGTATTGACGATATGTATTACTAGTATCATTGATACCGGGAAGTTTATAACAGTGATATTTTGAAAATATCGCAGTGATTGATATTTCCAAGATACTTTGCAATATTTACTGACACCCAAAAGTTTGGTAGCTTCCTGGCTATTATGATACTATCGATACTGCAAACAAATATGCACACCTTCCCAGGAATGTGCATGGCCATGTTGGTGGCGCCAATCCTTCAACTTGGTGCTCCACGACATTAAGTAACACTTGCATGAAACAATTGCCTCCCCGTCATCACTGTAGGTGAACCCTACCGTCCCATCATCAGCATTGTTGTAGTAGATGTACGATAGCCTGTTCTCCACTCCAAGCTCACCATCCGTCTTGACACCCACGCCATGGCTTGCTTCCACTTATCTTGGTAGTTCGGCTGCTTTCAACAATTGAATATTGGATCGTTGCACTTGTGACATGTAGAAGATTGAGCGTCAGGTTGGTTGTGAGGTGCTAGAGGTGTCTACACATGTCCCACCTTTCCTCCCACAGTACCCAGGCTGGCGGGGAATGTTCTTGTGCCGCATCAGGCTTTTTCTACAGACAGTCGTGGCATTGAGCGTTGGGCTTGCTCGTTTTGGCCAAACCTTATGCCGTCTCAGCACTGGCGTGCCTCTACCAAAGATGCCTGATGAGATGCATTTGCTAGAGTCCACGTTGGGAACATTACGAGTTCATCTCGGATTCTTGGATGTAGCCCCCCTTGTATCTCGCAATGATTTGAGCTTTTGTCTCTTGGAGATCATCGAGAGCTAAACATAGAATTCCCACCGAATTCCCGCTCTGATACCACCTAATAGAATTTCTGGCTGCTTGAATTGATGGATTTTGAAGGAGCTATGTGTTGCAAGGAGAAAGACGGGAATGAAGGGAAAACTTGGAAATTTGATTGGATTGTGATTTGGAAATCCAAACACCGTATACACGCCAAGGAGAAAATTCTCTCAATTTGTTTCAATTTATCTTACAAATCCAAAGCTGCATGAAATTCTAGAGAATTCTAGAATTCCCTTTGTAGGCCTTGTATAACTAGTCCTAACTACCTCTTGTAATCCCAAAAATCATTACTAACTAATCCTAGGGGATTAGTTGCTAGTGACAACCAGTGTTCGAAGTATCGTTATCGCTACAAGTTTCGCTGGCTAGGGATACGGAAACAATATCGATATTGCCGATAATATCGCCGATAACCGGAAATGCGGGGAACCATGGGAAAAACAGTGGAATTTTCAGTGAAATTTCAGGAGATATTAAAATTTACATATTTGCATATTTAGAAATAAAAAAATTTGCAAAAAAATTGCTTACATAACAAGTTTCCATTTAATGGGGCCTTAAAAGCATGTGTTGTTGTAAGAAATCAGTCCAATCATCCCATCCGGCCTATTTAACCATCCAACCTTCCATCGATATTGCAAAATATCAACGACACATGATATTTCACCAAGAAATTATCAACAATTGGAAAGGAAGTGGAAGATTGTGGTCTCAATATTGCGCATGTTGCGATATCTATATATCAAGATTTTATCAATATTATCAATGACAAATTGAACACTACATACAACCATGTGCCCATGAAAAAATTTTATTTCAAATTTTTTTTTTTTTTTCTAATAAACAAAATTTTGATGATATCAATTCTTTGGCGATATTATTGAAATATCGTCGATACACTTATGATACAAGCATTACCTAGAATTTACATAGTCGAAAATATTGGTGATACATTGGCGATATTGATGCATTGGTAATACAAGCGACACCTAGAATTTACATAGTTGAAAATATCGGCGATTACATTAGCGATATTGATACGTTGGTGATACTTAGCATTACATTGCTAATACCTTGAATTTCTGATACTACCAGCGTTATCGGTGTCGCTACCAGTGTTATCGGTATCACTGAGCTAAAGATAATGATAATATCGGAGATAATTCGAACAGTGGTGACAACTATCTCCAATAAACCCCAAACTCACTCTAATGATCCTCAACAGCCAAACCAACACCCACATAAAAAAAAAGAGAAGAATAAAAAACAAGAATACCCCCAAAACCCAAAATTACAAAATGCCAACACACGACCATTTCACATTATACGGGCTCGGTAACATGTGGTACAATCCAGGCCGTCCAAGTAGTTAATGGCCGAGATGTCTATGTTACTTCAGGATTTGTCCAAATCCAAATTAAATGCAAATCCATGAATTTGACAAGTTCATGGATTTACCGAATCTGCCAATCCCATACAGGTCCTAAGGGATGAGGTATAAAGTTGGGACTATGGGAAAAGATTTGTTTCTGTGAGGACCTTTGGATTGGGGAAGCACCTATAGCTCTAAGGTTCCTGCATGTGTACTCGCTTTCACTTATGAACAAGTTCACGAAGGATTGGTTGAAGATGTTGGGGGTGCTGCTTGGTCAGTGTGTACCTTTTAAGAGAAGCTTGTGGGTATGAATCACAATGGTGGAGACCTTCTCAAGTGGTTAAATGGAGTGTTTCCTATTGTGATGAGTTTCTTTTTTGCCCCCTTCTCCTGAAGGATCATTTTTCATCCAAGAGTTCCTCAAGGCTCTGTAATGTAGGTACCTGGAAACTGCCATGTGCGAAGGTCTGGGGATTTGCTGGCATTGACAGCTTTTGTTGGATAGCAATTGCTGATAAAATCCTTTGCGTTAGACCATTTTCAAAGAAAGAATTTGGCTCTTCGGAACTTATACTTTGTTTTGGAAATTTACAGAATTGGTTGACTATCTGTTTATTCAGTGTTGAGGTTTCGGACATTTTGTTCTGCTTTTCAATCTTTTTGAGATTTTGTTGGTGCTGTGGGATTTAAAGACACATTACAGCCATATTGGCTGTTATGTAAAGGAAACAGTCACCTCCATTACACAATACGATGGTGAATTGGTCCGTTATGGTGAAAATGGGCTGTATAGGTCCATATCATCTGATACGGGCTGATTTGCCCTGTATCGGCACAATTACAGTGCAAATACTGCTGTACAGGTTGATTTGGCCATAAAGGGCCTACCATGGATTTTTTTTTTTTTTTTCCAATTCTCTCTCTCTCTCTCTCTCTCTCTCTCTCTCTCACCTTTTTATTCATTTCGACAAGAAAGCTTAGAAACTAATTAAACTAGATCTAGGCCTATTTTGTGGATCGAAACACCAAATTTGAGTGGGATTCAATGATCTGAAGCAGAGCAGACCATTTTGGGAAATATCAAAAGAAGCTTTAATCATCACTTTTTTTGGGTTCATTTTTCCTTCTTTTATTTATTATTATTATTATTATTTGTGTTTATATCTAACAGGCCCTAATCCATGAATCATGCTTGATTTGTGTTCAACTAGGGTCTATTTGGTGAACTTTCAGTCGGTCAAGCTGACGCTCCTCGAAAGACAACATATTTACGAAAGAATGGCTCGTTACATCAAATGCATGTCCAAAACAAAAAAAAATAAAATCAGTACATACTTGAGATGATCACATTTTCTTAGATCTTTGCCAATAATTCCAGAGATATTTCCCCCAAAATAATTTTGGCCATTACAGGGCCATATTGAGAGATGCAGCCTGTATTTAATCGGTCAGCAAGCTGGTTCAATATGCTTATCTATACGATTACGTAATACCTTGGTTGGTGCTTCTTGTGTCGTTGGTGGATCGCGTGAATGGATGGTTGGCAAGACCTTCCAAGTCTAGTCACACTGTTGTGGAGACTTTTGCCCTTAACGATTATGTGGGGTGTGTGAAAAGAGTGGAATAAAAGAAAAATTTTCAGCATTGCTTTGTGCTTGGAAAACAGATGATCAGGTCCCACCTTTTCAGTCAGGGTATGATCTTGGCAGGGTTCAACGGATATTGTCTTTGAATCTCAGTTGTTGTTGAAACTGATCATTAGTCTCTCATCAGGTAAAAGCAAGAAGAAGGATGTTTAGCATCATTCCCCTCTTCAGAAATGAATGGGCCTCTTAGGTATGGTTAGTCTTTTGGCCAATTTGTGTAGGCAATTCATCACATGCTGAACTTGTGGCATCAAGCTCTTCTCTAATCTTCTGAAGGTTGGCTTATTGGAGAAGATTCAGTAAAATGAAATCAATAGCTTGTGTTTCTGGCATGGCAGGATCTGTCATCCATGGGAGCATTCATTCCTTGTTAGCAAGATGAAACAAAGTTTCTTCTAACCTTCTGATTTTATTCAAGGCTTGACGGAAGAAGGTTCAATAGTGAATGAGCTAGCCAAGGGAAAAATTCTCTATCTATCTTATGTATTTCAAACTAGTATCCATAATGGGCTCTACTCTTGTTTTCTGTTCTCTCTTGAGTTCATAAAATTAGCATCATTGCCTATTAATTTTTTTTTCAATTGATGACGAGGATCATCTGACTGCTGTGAGTTTTGTTGTATGGCCTATCGGTAGACAGAACAGTAAATGAACAGTTTCGATTTCATACATGTGTGCTGCACCTGCATGTAAAGTGATTGAATGCTTGATAACTAACTTGGATATTAGCAGTCAGCACTGGGTACTTTCTGATAAATATATTATTTTGATAGACTGGAGTAATACATGGCTGGGCACTTCAATATGGAGCTCTAGGTGTGGATGCCACTACATCTTTTCCTTTTAATATTGACAACTCTGTTTCCATGGGAATCTTGAAGTACAAAAAAAAGACTTATCTGTGTGACTGAATGTTAATTAAAGAAGAAACTAAAGCATGTCTCTTTAAAATGTGGAAGACAGAAGAAATTTTTACTGATTAGTTGGGGTAATTTCTTCATTCAAATTTGGTTCAGCTGATCAGCGGTTGTTTCTCTTACACAGTGGTTTGAAACTTTCTTTTTCTCGAAAATTTGAATTGTTGAGTTGATTTTTGGTGCATCTGGTTACTTTAAGCTGATGTGAGTTGAGTCTGGAACTTATCCTTTTTCAGGAACAATGTTGTCAAATACAGTATAATTCATGACATTGATGTGCTCCAAATTATTATCTTTCTTTGTGACAGCTTAGGAGTAGTCGTGTGGATAACCATAGAGGAAAGAAGAACCTTGTTATGTCTGGCTGGGGAGATGAATCTGTACTATCTGAAAGTTATATCAACCCACATTACGAGCCAAAATCTTATGAGTCATACAGTGATAGGACTCGTCAGAATCTGGTAAATGCTTTTCATGCATAATCTTTCGCATGTTACAACCTGTAAGATATTCTGGGTAATAACTTTTGCTGATATGATGGTTTGTATAAATAAATTATTTTTGCAGAAAAATTTGAATGAAGATGTGATTGATTATGATCTTCTGGAAGATTTGGTGTGTTATGTTGATGAAACTTACCCTGCAGGTGCCATTCTTGTTTTCTTGCCTGTAAGCCTTCTGACATGCTTCTTTATTTGCTTTAGTTTGGTTTTAATTAGCTAGGAGTACTCATATGTTCTGGTTTCTGTTGTTTAACACTCAAACTCACTACAGGGAGTTGCAGAAATTTATATGCTAGTTGATAAATTGGCCGCTTCATACCAGTTTGGTGGATCATCCAGTGAATGGCTTCTTCCACTACATTCATCCCTTGCATCAGCTGAGCAGAGAAAGGTGTTTCAATCACCACCTGAAAATATTCGTAAGGTAAACTATTTCTTCCTAGCATAGTCAATTTACTCTGTCATTCATTTCTTTTGGCCACTTGGGGTTAGGCAGACTTGAAAAATGTTGTACAAATACAATTCAGACCTTGCCTGTCCTTGGTGACAATATTTTGCAAGCTTAGGATCAAAATTAGAAGGATTCATAACAAAATTGTTGTGATTGGCTCTCTTTGTTAGTAAGCCTATCGGCAGCTTGGCGTGCTTTTCTCTAGATGTAGTGATCTTCTCTCCTTGAAGTGATTCGTCATAGCTTACAGATGGATATCAACCATTAAAGGGAATCAACTACCTAGCCATGTGCACCAAAGTTTACTTTCTCCATGGTCCAAAGCTAGATGAAGACCACACCAATGGTTGAAAGAGGTCATCTTGAATGGCAAGAGAATATTATTCTTTAAGGACAACAGTTTGCAAACACAATCCTGAGATCCAAGGAGAGGGTTGGCCATGCACAGTCAGAAGGTTGGAAGCCAAGGACGAGAATCTTCTGCAGCTAGCGGGCTTGTTGATTACTGAACATCCGGTTCTAGATGATGGGATTTCCATTTGATGCCAAGCATTAGATAGTATTAGTTAGGAGGGGGAAGATCCACTCGCAATCTGTGACGTAATGCTGACGACCAGCTTGCTGCCCAGATGAAACCAGAGATAATGGAATCACCGAATTAATCCATCTAGCTACATTTTGTTGCTAGGATTCTTTTTTACAAATTGATGGAGGCCCCATTATCAGCAAACCAATAAAGGATTTTGCTTCGCCTAACATCCAAGTAGACCTTTAGATGGATGACCTTTTTGGATACTTTTTAGTGAATACCACATAGACTTCTCCTTCAAATATTTATTCGTAGACACCTCTTCGTGGATAAGTGGCTAGAATCTAGATTGATTGATCTAAGTGGACAAGGGCTTTTTGACAGGGGTCTTGTCTTTACACTTTGAATTACGTAAGATTCCTTGGAAGGGGATCATCCTTTCCAATCTGAAATCTTATGAATCACCTTGCAACCTCAATCCCAACGACTCCTGCCATAAGCAACTGAACCTGTAGGGTTAGCATCCAACCGCTCTAAAGCCCACCTATAACCATGAACTCAACCTGAAACTAACTTCAACATGTGTGTTGCCACACCCATTCACTCGGCTCAAATATTATTTATTTATTTAGTTTTATGTTTAAGATCTTTGGGCTGCTAAAATTCCATTTCTCACCCAAGAGAGGCCCCATTTTCTGAACCACCATTTTCGGTCTCAAATATTCCCACTTCCATGAACAGTTTTGAAAAGCTCTTGTTCATTCTTTTAGTCCTTCATATCAGATTTCAAATGGGTCTGAAATCTGCCAAATAGAATCTCTGAGTGTTGGAATGCAATCGGGAAATCAGAAAGTGGGAAGAAACAATTGAAACTGCAATTTTAGAAAAATTGCCATCTTTCGTCCTCCATTTCTAACTATGATTTTGACCAGTGTTCGAAATATCGGTATCGCACAATGTATCGCACCCTTGGGATACAGATACGTATCGGTTATCGCATGGGATATATCGTTTGTATCGCATAATTTATCGCACTTTTGGGAAACATGGAGAAACGTTAAGATAATTGTTGATTTTTTCAATGAAACTTCAGGGATTATTTTAAAAGACCCTAATACACACTTTTAAATCATAAAATCTGAAAAAAGAAATGGTCATAATAGGTTTCCTTTGTATATTGTACTAAGATATGCGCTGTGCGATTGAACTATGACAACTATATTCAGTATCCACCCCATCCATCCGTTTTTTCATATCATTTTAAGACATTATTCAAAAAAAAATGAAGCAGATCCAATAATCAAGTGGACCGTACCATAGGAAACAATGATGATTGACCATTAGTGGGCCACAAAAGGTTAGATCAAGCTGATAATTGTTTTTTCTCTTCATTCAAACTTACGTGAAGTTATCAATAAATTAAGTGCCTAATAAAATATAGGGAAAATCAAGGTGCACTGGTACTGTGTTCAACCACCATTGTTTCCTTGAGTATAGTCCACTTGAGACGAAAAATAAGATAGATCTAACGATCAAGTGGACCACACTGAAAAAAGTAATGGGGGGATTAAACGTCTGCCATTGAAACCCTTTAGGGGTTCACGGAATTTTTGGATCAATATAAAATTTGTTTTTCCTCTTAATTCATGTCTTTGTGACTTTATGAACAGATTGGATAGAAAATAAACGTTATGGTGGGCCCTACAAAATGACTCTTGCATTTAATCCCACTGACATTTAATGCTTAGTGCATTTTAATGCAACCAAGCTTATTATTTGGTGTGGTCCACTTGAGCGTTGGATATGCCTCATTTTCGTACTCATACCTTAAAATAATATGAGAAAAGGGATTGGTGTGGTCCACGTGATGTACAGATACATCACGGTGGGCCCGACCACAGACCTGCCCGTTCGGAGCTAGGGACGGGCGGGGGTAGTATGCAATCCGCGTCCTCGTGTGGTACAGCAGCCAATCCGCTTCCTTTTGGATTAAATTTAATGTTATATGGCCCCACAATAATATATTTATTATATCCACACCGTTCAACCATTTGGAGAGATTATTTTAGATCATGAGCCAAAAAATAATTAATATCCAAAGCTCAAGTGGACCACACCACAAATAGCAGTGGGACAGTGATTCTCACTGTTAAAACATTCGTACGGCCCACCGTGACTTTTATTTTCCATCCAATCTGTTCACAAGGTCACACAGAGCTGGATGAAGAGGAAAAATAAATATCATATTTATCCAAAACTTCTCTGACCTCAAAAGGGTTTCAATGGTAGACGTTCAATCTCCCACTATTGTCTGTTGTTTGGGGTGTGGTCCACTTGTTCTCTGGATCTGTCTTATTTTTCGGCTCAAGCCTTACAACGAGCTCGCCAAATGGAAGAACGGTTTGGATATAATGCATGCCTTATAATGGGACCCACAGCACTTGATGACGTCAACACTCGGTGGTGTACGGTACACCACCCAACCCAAAATCACTAAAAGAGGGCTCGCACGCCCTTGTTTTTCGACGCAGCGAGGGTTCCGGCCTTCTGGAACCCTAAAATCTCGCCCAAATCCAGGAAATTTCTTATCTCACGATGATTTCTCGACATTTCGGAGAGGATTTCTCCGGATTTCGCTTGGATTTCTTCGGACGTCGATAGATTTCTCTCCTGTGACCCGGAAATGTCGACCACGGCCTGATTCCTCGCCGGAATCTCCAAGAAAGGGGGAAGTTGAAGAAAATTTGCAGAAAATCCTACTTACTTGTCAAGTGGCCCACCTCCAGCCAGGTACGCTCCGATTTCTTTTTCTTTTTTTTCTAATTCAATTTTTTTTTTTATTCTCCACAAGCCGGATCCGATTTTCTGTCCGTGCATTTGTCTCCGACGATAATGGAGAGGAAATCTCGCGATATCGACGATATATCGGCCGATATTGGGATTTTGAATTTTTTGGTATCTTCCGGCGGTTATCGGGGGTGTATCGTCTCGCAGTGGTGTGATATCGATAATATCGGCCGATATATTGGCCGATAGTATCGATATTTCGAACACTGATTTTGACTACAGTCAGGTTAGCTTTCAAACTAAAAACAACCCTATCTGACATCCAAACGTTGGGATGCCTTTGAAATATTGGGAAGTGAGGAATCTGAAAATCAGGTAGTTTTCATGGAAGAAAGAAATTCTAAAATGACATCTATTTCTTTCAAGAAAATCGAAAACCTGATTTCTATTTATTTTGACTCCTTGGACCCAACTTTGACTAAATTGACCCAATGTAACTTAATAAGACCCCAATCTCCCTTTCATTGTACAAAACTACCCCAAACGTCCCCAACTTAGCTTGGGCTTTCAATTTGTAATCATAACCTTGAGAAAGTGTAGGTTTCTACACTTTGCAAAATATCAACTTTAGTTTAAACCTAGAGGAAACTTTGTAGAAATCATGATTTAAAAAACGGTTACAATTTGGCTGTGTCAGCCACCCTTGTTTTGTGCTAGGGGGTTGAGCCAGTTCGTTTCAAAAACATGTGCTGTTCTGGTGCCTATACAAGGCCAATACAGCTGTTACAAGCTGATACAGCCATGACAGCCCAATTTCAAAAGTTTCTCATCTCTGTTTTTGACTTGTTTCTTCATTTAATGCATGTACGAAGCTTCAAAACTCATTTTATAGTAGATCTAGGCCTATTTGGGGATCAAAACACAAGATCTGAGCAAGACTTGATGAATTGAAGTGGAATGGACCAATTTGGGAGAAATTAGAAGAAGGAAAAGACTATCACTTTTGTTCTTGTCATCTTCCTGTTGTTATATTTCAATGTTATGGCCAATGTTTTAAATATCGTTATCGTGTGATGTATCGCAGCCTTGGGATACAGATACATGTCGGTTATCGCATGGGATATATCAATTGTATCGCGTAATGTATTGTTATCATTGGGAAACATGGGAACATTGGGAAATTGGTCTATTTTTTCAATGAAACTTCAAGGATTGTTGAAAAAGACATCTACACACACTTAGAAATCAAAACATTACAAAAAAAAGTGCACATAATAGGGGTTTCCTTTGTATGGGGTCCTAATATATACGCTTTCCAACTGAACTGATGCAAGTATATTCGAAGTCTATTCATATAATTTATAAATGTAAGAAGACATGTATGGAAGCACAAGTAATACATTCAAAAGCAAAAGAAGAATCACTAGATCAAGTTACATACATGTTTAATTTTGTGTTTGGATCAAGGTATTCTGTATCGGCAATGGTGGCCGTAACGGTCACCACCATTACCGATACGGGTATTGGCCATAATGGCCAATACGGGGGCGTATGACCCCCGTATTGGTTGAAAATTTTCTTTTGCCTGAAAAATTCTGAAAAAATATCTAGAAAATCAAGAATAACTTAAATATTTCAAATATGTATTCATTTTTTATTTTGAACATGTTTATGGTAGTGTAACGGTGCACTCTTTGGTGAGAGTGTTGTATCGGGCTATCTAGTGAATTGTTTAATATGATTATGTCTCTAATGTTTACACATCACAATCAAGCATTAGAACTAAAAATCAAAAAAAGGCATAAATACTGCTTTTTCAATTTTTTGAGAAAAAGGCCCTCGGAGATTCTATTCGCTCAAATCACTTCAATAAAAAACTAACTGCCCCTTTTCACCCTCGTATCGCGTAACAGTCATGACCGTTACCTATACGTATCGGCCTTTACGGGTGTATCGTAATGGATACAGAACACTTTGGTTTGGATACAAAGATTGCAACTGATTTACGAAAAATTGGGAAATTTTGATTTTTCTCAATTTTCCGCTACTTGACCCATCTCCCCAAAATCTCGAAATCGAAGTTCCAAATCCATGATTTTTCATGGAAAACATGAAGAATCATAAATTTGTAGCCATTTGTCACTTGTTTAATGTGATTTATAACAAAAACATGGATTGAAAATCGAAAAACTAGATTGAATAGGTGGGATATATCGACACTACCTGTGTGTTTCGTATCGCACTGGTGGGATACAAGATATATTGTGGGATATATCGGCTGATATCGTCTATATTTAAAACACTGGTTATGGCCGTAGTCTATCAAGTCATGCTGTTTTGTGTTATTTAGGGCCTATTTGGTTTACTTTCAGCAGGGCAAGTTGATGGACAACATTCTTTTCAGTGAATGGTCTGATACACCAATGGATGTTAAACACATAAAAATGATAGATTTCGGTGTCTTTTATTTTTTCCTATTTTCCTAGTAAGATTTATTTATTTTTTATTATTATTATTTTTTTTTTGGGGGGGGCTGTTATAGGCCCGTATTGTTCGGTATAGGTTTGATTTGGTCTGATATGGCCTTTATTGTAATGTTTTTGGGTCCATCCGATATGCCTCCCAAGGTCGATATTCAAAACCTTGGTAGAAATCCTTTTAGCAGTATCATAATTACCCTCCAACCTTCAAATTAACAATCCAGATCATTGGTCCTCCATGTGGAACCCATACCATGCTTTAGAGATGCCTTGAAAATCTGTTTGGGTTACCTTATACTGATTGCTAACTCGATAAACAGCGATACGTTTTGACAAGATTCGTTCTTGAATTCCCATCCCTATGTTAAAGAATCCCTT
This sequence comes from Magnolia sinica, assembly GCF_029962835.1. Lineage (NCBI taxonomy): Eukaryota > Viridiplantae > Streptophyta > Magnoliopsida > Magnoliales > Magnoliaceae > Magnolia > Magnolia sinica. The sequence continues at coordinate 113,414,994 of NC_080574.1, read as the reverse complement.
CTCTAGGAGTCGTTAGCTTTCCTTGTACATACCCTACAAATTGTTCAAAAAATAGAAAAAGGAGGATCAAAGGCTCTATTTTTTTTTCTTTGATGGATAATCAAACTTTTATTCAATTAAAAGGAAACACTAATACGCTTCCTGTTGTGTATAAACAGGCCCAAAAATCAGACCCCATAAAGAACATAGAATAACCCTAAATGAGCATAACCCTTGGAAGGACAGCTACCCTTCCCTGACAAAAGACCACAAACTCCTTTAACTGTTCCCTTGCAGCACTGCTTCCCAGATTTGTAATATCATTGCCCTGGGTACTTCTCTTAGTTTGGAAGAAGCTCTTGCCCAATCTAAGAGGAGACGTCTGATTCTGTTCCGCGTTACATGGGTAGTAGGTTGCATTTTTATTTTTATTTTTTTTGTTTTAAAATAAAATACAGAATCTTCTGTTTCTCTTGCTTGAAATCCTCCAAATCACAGCTTAGAATGATGCCTTCCACACTCCACAGCCATTTTTGAATTTTTCCCCTAGCTACCACTTTCTGGCTCTGAAATAATCTGGAGACAGATTCCGGGAAAAATACCCAATTCATCCCAAACTTACGGATGACTCCAGATCTCTTTTACAGTTCTACAATGCATGCAATGATGGTGGGGCGATTCCTCGGTCTCACAGCACATAATTCATCTGTTTAAAAGAACCCATCCCTTATGCTGTAACTGATCTATCCTTGGGATTTTCGCTAAACACACTAGCCATGTGGAAGCCCTGATCGTCAGGGGTACTTTAAAAGTCCATAGCTTTCACACCTGTAAAGGAGTCATACACAGAGAGTCACTGATACGACAGGCCAATCGACCTCACTGTATTAAACCCCTATGCCTTCAAGGCTCTAAATTCTTTTCTGTCCCATCACCAAGAATGTGAATCGATCCTAATAACCCTACTGATTTGACGAAACTATTTAGCTCCGAGTCTTTGGGATTTTGCTGAAACAGGGGGCACCAAACTTCTTTATCCCCACTCTCTGAAACATACGCCACCAGTCCATCTTTGTTTGAGGCTATCTCAAACAGCTCACTAAAAATGTTGCACACCGGGGTATCTGAGCCCCATGAATCTTTCTAGAATCTGATTTTGGCTCCATCTCCACTCTCCAACCTTGAATCTGAAATAACATATGCCTGAACCATTGCATCCATGACTTTGCCCTCCATATACATGACCCTTTAGATTGGCTTACGGTGTTGACATCCCCCCATTTTCAGTCCTCCTCATATCTAGCAACCATCTCTTCGACTCCACTGCTTCACCACAACCAATCTTCCACCACCATTTAAAGAGAAGAGTTATATTTACAGCTCTTATTGATCTCATACCTATCCCTCCGATCTGGATGGTACGACATATATTATCCCATGAAACCAGGCGATACTTTTGAGCATCTGGCTCATCATTCCATAGAAATCTTCTTTGTATACCTTCAAGTTGATGGACCATCTTCGTGGGCATCACATCAGTGACAACCAGAAAATCAGAAGACTTGCGAGAACTGATTTCAGCAACACAATTCTTCCCCCAAAAGAGATCAGGCTATCATTCCATCCAACCAACCTGCATTGAAAATTTTCGCAATCATCTCCACTGAATCAGAGTCCAGATTGATTCCTGCTATGATGCACTTTGAAAGATTTAGCCCTCAAACCCATGCAAACCTTGAAGCGCACCAGAATGTCCCTAAACATGGCTGCATCTTCAACAGAGCCGTGACTAAAAAGGAGCATGTTGTCAGCATTATAGACATGATGAAGCACCACCTCTCTGTTGTCTGAGCACGTCCCCTGGATGTGTCCCAATACCTGAGCTCTGTTTACCATTTGAGGAAGAACTTTGCCCACTATTGCAAATAAAAGTGGGGACAGAGGGTCACCTACTGTAGACTGTGTTCTCCCCCTCAAAAAATCCCTTTGGATATCCATTTATCATCACCGAAGGCGAAGCTGAGGAAATACAAGTTTTCATCTGCCATTTTACTCCAAAGCCAATGCGGTTGAGGAACAATAGAAATTCTGAATTGACACAATTGTATACATGTTCTAGATCAGCCTTAAAATAAAAACCAGATCTCTTGGTTACCCTATTTGTGTCTACTACCTCATTTGTCATAAATGGCCTTCTAGAATTGATCTGCCTGGGACAAAGGCGCTCTGCATCAGTGATTCCACAGCATCAATCACCTTCTGTAGCTTGGCTGCCAAGACTTTTGTGATAATCTTGTATATGCTTCCATTCAAACTGATGGGCTGGAAATCCGCGGTATGTTCCACACCCTCTTTCTTGGGGACTACCGCTCTAGTTGTCAAGAAAAGGGCGGCTTCTTCTAGCTAGCGGATTTAGGGAATACGATTCAGCCCACAGGTTGCTGGACCAGCTTTCGAAGCATCTGGGAAGGATAAATTTCATCTAATCGCCTATTCTATCCTGGAGTTCTCTCGAACCTCATCAATTTGGGAAATAAATGACCTTCTTTCAGCGAGGGAACAATAGTTCAAAAACTTCTGAATACATTTCTTTTTGTACTTTCATACGATTTTGAAACTTGAATAGCTTTATGGTTCGAGGAATGCGAAACAAGAAGAGGAGGCCAGGAGAAAGGCCATGGGATACTCTTTAAAATTTTGATACCAACTTGAACCTTGAGTGATTTAGGGCCTGTTTGGCAGATGCCTGAAAATGAATTCATCTCATTTTAGTGTATCATAATTACACATTAGAGATCATGATCTCTAATACGAATTTTTTATTAACTAAATGGAATTATGTATTAGAGATCATGATATCTAGTACATAATTATGATGAACTAAAATGAGATGAACTCATTTTCAGGCATCTACCAACAGCCCCCTAGAGAACTGAAACCAGAAGAGAGTTGAGAGGAAAATAAAGGGATATGGTGTCCTCACTTTAGTTTTGTTAATACGACTTGCATAACGTCATGCGATCAGGTGTGGGATTTGATTCGTTTCTAAATATGGGACCTTTTTTTTTTTTTTTTTTTCTGTCAAGGTATTGGTATGAGATGTATGTTCTGGACATAATTTAAGCTGAATTTATTATAGTGCCTAATTCTCTGTTTGAAAGGTAAAAGGCACTTCGGAAGTATGAATAATGCACTCTTTAGTTTTTACTCTCTTACTTCTATGTCTATGGAGTTAATAAATATACATTGAGGAATCCCTGGTTGTCTTGTTTTGCAGGTTATTGTTGCAACAGATATTGCAGAAACCAGCATAACAATTGATGATGTTGTGTATGTAATTGACTGTGGAAAGCACAAGGAGAACCGCTATAACCCCCAGAAGGTTTTTTATTTATTTATTTTTTATATAATAATAATAATAATAATAATTATTATTATTATTTTAAAACCTTTTCGCTTGTACAAGCTATTTGGAATGTTGGTATTCAAAATTAGGCTCATGCTAGTAGTTCCTTTCAAGATTATATCCTTCATTTGTTTCTAGAATGTTGTATGTATGGCATTTGATGAACCCAGTAAGTTATGATATTTTATTGTTCCATGCATCCAATTATGTAAAGTTGTTTAATTTTGTAACAATTCCTTAATAAACCTATAAATTTCAGGTTTGTTTGAAGAGTATCGTCTATATTAGGGAAGCCCTCATCTAGCAGTCTGTATGACAGTTGCAATGAATTGGCATGGGGTATGCACATGGCGTTGATGTAGCGACAAAGCCCTGCTGAGATGGCAGAGCCGGTTTTGTCAAATTAGGAGTCCCCACTAGCCTTTTTAAGTTGTATTTCATGGATGGCTAGAATCTTTGTTTATTTCCCAAAATCGAGGGTAATTTCCTTGTTTTTCGGAGAATTGACATGTGTTTGGCCTCGGTATCAAATTTCTGGGTAAGGACCATGATTATGGAATTGGAAGGGGTTAGGCACCCTACTCCTCCCATAATGATATGGTCTCTACTGGAGGATAATGGGATTCCAATGGATGGAATTTGGTGAACCGTTGGTTGTCTCCCAAAAGTAAGAAAAAGACAACAGAAGAGAAGTCAAAATTGGGATGAAGAAGGAGATTGGGAATGTGGCAATTTGGTCTCCTGAAGGTCTTCTCTTGAATTGTAGGAAGCTTGATCTTCAAAATGTTTGTGCTTGGACCTTTAATTTGTTCTGCTTGGGCTGAAATTCCATTGCTTGTTGAAGGAGGGTCTTACCTTGTGTTGCCTTCAAAGTGAAGTGGGGAAGGAGAAAGAACAGGTGAATTCTTCTTTCCCCTAAGGTTGCTGGAGCCTTGGCTCACTACTTCTAGGAGTATAGCTGTATTCCATGGCCTTGGGGTATAAGGAATCCCAAGCTCTTAGTTCCATGCTAATGTTTCTTCTCCATAAGACTTGCAGAAAATTTTCTAAGAATGAGATTTTACGAACCTAGAGATAGACAATGGGGAGTTGGGATTTTTGGAGAGCCAGGACCCTTCTCTTGGAGCAAGGGCTCCTATTTATGGAGGAGGGGGGTGGTAGAGTTGTAATTTGAGGGAAAGTTGGAGACGTTCTAAAGGATAAAAAGTTGTGGATGTTTGATGAATGGCAAGATCTTGGATGTTGATTGGGAGGTTGGATGGTAATTTGTAGGGATTTGAGGGTCAACTAACTTTTGGAAGGTTCTAGGAGGTAGTTTTAGGATTTCACCAATGAGGTAGCTAGAGGGGTAGCTTTTAAAAAAATGATAGATTGGGGTCAAACTAAGACTCCTAGGGCTATTTAGCAATAATTGGGTCATAAGGTCACAAAAATTTGAATTTTGGGTTTTTATATATATATATATATATATATATCCATGCAGGGATAAGATGGTAATTTCAGAAATTGTTTCCTACACAATCTAGCATGCACATCTCTTATGTTTTGACCGGGTTTGAAACTCGGGCATTGGAATCGGGAGATGAAAGCTTAACTTAATAGGCTAACTAATGGTTTTGGTTTGAAGGAAAATTCCTAAGATTAGGGAGATGGGGTCCACAAATTGGGTAAATTTATTATTCTGCAACAGTCATCCAATATCTGCACACTACTTGGTTTTCAATTATATCTTCGCGTCTGTAGATCGGATTGAGCTGAAATTAGGCTCATTGGAATGAGCACTTTATGAGATACAAGATGGATATATGAATCATTGGGTTTGGAGACAAGACACCTTAGAAATTGGGGTTGAATTCAAGGCCTTGAGAAAGTTTTGAATCTGGCCTAGAATGCGGAAACAACTTTTCCGCATTCCGGAGCCATTTTTTTGTGCACCTCTGGAATGTGGAAGGCTTTTTCCACATCCAAGGTAAACTTTGGAAAAAAAGAAGAAGGCGTGTGGGCCCAATCTTGGGCTAGGCTGGTTCTGAAACCTATTAGATGACTTTGAGCTCAACTTGAGAGGATTTTGGGGGTTTTGCATGAGGTTTTGGTTCAAGGTCAGGCTTGGGCTGTGATTTGGGCTTGGTTTATGGTTGAGCTTGGGCTTAGGCTTGAACATTAGGTTGGGCTCAGAGTCAAGTACTTGGGAAAAATTTCACAACTCCCTCATCTTTAAACAAATGAGGACCCTTCTTCAAGGATGGATGGGTTAATAAGCTAAACACTATATTGAGAGGTCTACACATGGTTATTAGCCAGTTATGTTAGGTGTAAATTGTTTTGTTTATGATTTCTTGGTACTTACCTAGTATGGGCATCATCATTGAGTGTATATTGCAGTTTCTGTAACAATCCACAAGTGAAATCCTGTAAAAAAATGTTTCTTAATATTATTTTAATTGAGCCTATAGCCTAGTGTGTCTAGAGTTCAAACTCAAGTAGAATTCGAGCTTAAATCTTGGGGAAGTAAGCTCCATTTCCACCAATATATGAGTATCCTAGATGGTATTATTGTTTTTTTTTTTTTTTTTTTTTTTTTTTGCATGATCCAAATATCACAAGTTTCTTTCTCATTTAGTTTTTAATATGTTGCAAAATTTTTCCTACCTCCTTGAAACCTTTTTGTCACATCCTTAAATACATACTTGTGACATTTTCTAAATGGATTTGGCCAATCTTCTATATGATCTAGGTATGTTTCAACTTTCCAGTGGTTTTAAATGTAAGGCATGTGTTTGTATGCATTGTGGGCTTTTTGTTCAAACTTTTAAGGGTACATTAGGTATGTTTTTTGGTTAAGAGACCATGATGGACGATGATGATCTCATCTGCAGTGTTTGTAGTCTCGATGGTATCGGCTAATATGTCGGTTCATACTATCAATATCGTGATATTGACGAAAGTATCGTATGTACCATTCGATATATCAACGATACACAAATATATCATAAAATATCCAGTGTTTGAAGCATTGGTACCGCTACAAGTTTTGCTAGCTGGGGATATGGAAACAATATTGATATTGCTGGTAATCGGAAATGTGAGGAAACATTAGGAAAGCATGGGTAAAACAATGGAATTTTTCAGCAAAACTTTAGGAAATGCTAAAATACACATATTTCCAAATTTAGGAATAAAAAATTGCAAAAAGAATGCATAAATAATAAGTTTCCATTTGTTGGGGGGCTTAAAAGCATGTCTTGTCGTAAGAAATCAGTCCAACCATCCCATCAATCCCATTTATCCATCAAACCATCCATCCAATCATCCAACCTTCCATCCAAACATCCAACCTTCCATCCAAACATCCATCGATATTTCAGAATATCGACAACACAAGAGACGCTAAGAAATCATCGACAATTGGAAAGGAAACGAAAGGTTGTGGTGTCGATATCGCCCATGTTGTGATGACGATAATATAACGATATTATCGTCAACAATTTGAACACTACATACAAACATGTGCCCAGAAAAAAATTTAAATGGATTTTTTTAATAAGGGGATTTTTTGCGATATTGATACATCGGTGATATTATCGAAATATTGCCGATACACTAGCGATATAGGCGACATCTGGAATTTACACAGTTGAAAATATTAGTGATAGATTGGCGATTCAAGCGACACCTGGAATTTACACAGTCAAAAATATTGGTGATACATTAGCGATATAGATACATTCGTGATACTCGATGCATCGCTGATGCCTGAAATTTCTTATACTACCTACGTTATTGGTATCGCTACCAGTGTTATTGTTATTGCCGAGCTGGAGATATGGATAATATCATGAATATTTCAATAATATCGGGGATACTTTGAACAATGAAAATATCTGCTTGTTTACAAATATTCCTCGATATCATTGATACATGCAATATGTATGGAGAATATCGAGACAACAAACCACTCTTCCAAAAAACTAAAAAATATGAAAAAAATCTCCCAAAACTCCATTTCCTCCCCCTTTTTTGGTGGAATCCTCTGTGGTAGGATCAGTGTTTCAAATAGCGCCCGTAGCGTAGCGGTAGCATATGCTACGTAGTGTAGCGTGGCCGTAGCGCTACGTAGCGTCCCAAATAGCGTAAATCCCCCGTAGCATACGCTACAGGGGTCGTAGCATACGCTACAGCTACGTAGCGTGTAGCGTCCGTAGCGTAAGCTACAGTGTATTTTTTTTTTTTACTATTTTAGTTTTTTTATTGTCTTTTCACATTTTCTTTGTTTCTAATGTTGAGGAATGTGACACTTGTATCGTACTTGATACTTTTAACCTATGAGATTTTTATTTCTTTTCATAATTGTGACTTGTGGTTTCAATTAGACATTATTAATTAAAGTGGTTTGCTTAGAAAGTTGTTGATGTGATAATTATTTGATTTGGCTTATATATGTGGATTGGCTTTTGATAAATGATAACTAATAACTTTTTTGAACATGCTTATAATTGATAAAATAAATTATCTTTTAGGCATTTTTATATTTTTTTTTTCCTTTTTTTCACTATTTATTATATTTGTCCTATTTTTAAATTAAAAAATAGAAGTATCGTGTAGCTTACGCTACACGCTATGTATTTACTCTACACGCTATAGAGGGCTGAGCACTACGCATCATGCTACCACTATTTAAAACACTGGGTAGGATTTTGACAACTTCTTTTGAGTTGTTTGGAGAGAAATCAAGGTTTGGGTGGAGAAATTGCGATTGAAGAGTGCAAAAGGGCTGGAACCCTTTCTGTAAGATTTTTGTGTTCTTTGTTTTCACATTACTGTTTTGCTCATTTTTGGTAGAAAAAAGTTACTAAATCTTGGTTATGCATATTTTGCATTTAAGGTCATGGATTTAAAGCTTGGAATCTCAAATTTGTGGAAAGCGGGAGATTTTGGAGAAAATCCAAAATTCTTCCGTTATTACCTATTTAAATTGCAATTAGGGTCTCAAAAAGTCAATGGGCACTACGTGTAGGCCGATCTATAGATTGGAGATGTTTTCTTGAATTTTTGATTTTTTTGATTTTTGATTTTTGATTTTTGATTTTTGATTTGTAAATTAAGGTGTGAAAATAATTAAAATGTCCTTTCATTTTTAAAACTTTGCTGAAGTATTTTTGTCTTTTTTTTTTTTGGTTTTTGGATTTATTGTTTGTTTTTGGTGCTTGGATTGTATGTGTTTTGAATTACATGAACTTTTTAGATATTAGGTGCATCACTTTTGTTTTGTAGTGCATATTGTAAACCGTATGTAATGGAATCTAATTATGCATACTTGTTTTTTGTTTTTTTAATGTTTTGAGTTCTAAGTGTGTGATCATGTCTCTATTAAAACCTAAAGTTTCATTGAAAAATTCTATGATTGCCCCAATGTTTCCCTTGGACAACGATACATTCCTTGATGCATGTGATATTTCCCTTGTGATACTGATATGTTTCCATATTCCAGGGGTGCAATACATACGTCGATAATGATTTTGCAAACACTATTCACATGTGGTCTACTTCACATGGAGATTATAGTTTCTATTGTTTCATATTGTTATGTTCTCTTTAGTTCTTAAAGGTTATCTGTTAGACTAGAGTCTACGTTAATGGGCATTGGTTTATGTAGTAACTTAAGCATGAGGGGTATTTTTGTACTTTCACGTAAACTATGGAAGCGTTAATGATAAGGGAGGCTAGGGGCGTCACCACCTCTTTTGAGCTTTCTCTCTTTATCTTGCTTCTTCTTCTTCTTTTTTTTTTTTTTTTTTCTCTCTCACTCTCTCTAAAAGATGAAAGCCTAAATGGTTTGGGGGTTGATTTACACAAATCTCATTCATTCGTTGTTCAACCAACATATTGTGGGTTGTGTAATTGTTCCACGTGTTTGAGTTCCACTTTCTCATACAAATATTCATGATGGTTCAAAGTGGGCCATTGTGCATCTGTGTCCTGATTTTAAGATCAAGTGAGGATGCAGAGACTGAATAAAAGTGAAGGGTTCTTCACATTCGTCATCAACCGGCAGGTATGGTGTGTGGTGGTGATCATTGATCTATCCTCTCTTAAAGTAAGTGTTGAAGGTTTCAAGTTCTCCCTTGTGTATTTGATCTCATCTCTTCTTTTAATTTGGATGGCAATAATGATGCTAGGAGCAGTCTTTTGACTTCATCTGAGTCAATGTATCTTCAAATTACATCAAACCAACTCAATGGTGCGAATTATTTATAATGGTCTACACTGGTAGAAGTGTTTCTTATAGGAAGAAGGAAATTAAAAATCTCACATCTATTAAGCCTGATAAAAGCACAACAGATTATGAAGATTAGGTGGTGGATGATGCTCAGGTTAGAGATTTGTTATGGAATAATAGCATAGAACCACATATTAGTGCAAATATTAAAATGAAAAAGGAATTTTGGAAAAATTTGAAAGATATGTATTTGGGTGAGAAGAGTTTAACTTGTATATATGAGTTGCTTCAAAACCTCTTTACATTTCAATAAGGAGATAAGGGTGTAGGTGAATATTATTTGGCATTGTGGTATGTGGGAAGAACTGAACATATATCAGCCCTTGTTGAATGATCATAAGACAATGAGATGGCAACAGAAGGAATTTCATGCTGCTAAATTCCTTTCTCATCTTCACCCTAAATTTGAACCCGTTCTAGCTCAAATTCTTGGAGGTAGTGAAATTTCATCTATTATAGAGGCGTTTGCTTGTGTTCATCGTGCAATTAGTGTGAATGCATCGAGTTTATTTACATATGATCGATTGGAGTTTATTTCTACCTCTGGTAGGAGAGATAGTGAAAGTCTTAGTGGCCGCAGTTGTTGTGAACGATTTGATTGTGGAGATTCACAGTTAGGTACTTTTGGTGGTAGAAATAATTGAGGTCATAGTATTAATTTAGATAGTAGCTGTGGTCTTGGTCATGTCAATCGGTAGTGCTCTCATTTTGGGCCACCCAATGTTGTAAATAGTGTTTGTAGCGTATGCTACGACATTACATAGTGCAACCGTATTTCCCTTGTTGCGAATGCAACTCTGCAGTGGCTGCAACATACGCTACAAGCTATGTAATGTGTAACGTATGCTATACTTTTTTTTTGAAAAAAAGAAACAAAGTTTAATGCTGTTAGTTCAATTGTCATTGTAAAATGGTGGTGATCCTTCTCACACGTGACAATGATGTAGAGCTATCCAGGCCATACAAATAGTGGGTCCTATTGTAGATGGAAAATATTTGTATTTGTACTAATGCCAAACAATCTTAACCATCTATAAACGGGCCTCCACGTGTATAGCTGACTTGTGACTATTTGCAAATGGTATAGAACTCACATCATAAAAAATCTTTAAAACATACGTTTCGAAACCTAACACAAAATGCACGTAACCCCCCGACCCTCGAAACCTAATATTTTGATTATCTCGATCCACAAAGCCATTGAAGAGAAGATTTTGGCCAATCAATCAATCATGGAAGAAGGTCCATTTGTTGTATTTACAAGAGTAGTGGAGTTGAAATGGGAAAAAATGATTCCCCCCTTTTCACATCTATACGGCTACAAAGCTAACATATCCAGTTTTTTAATTGATTGAATATCTATTTGAGCTTGATAGAGGTATGTTCTTGCCCTTGAATATCTATTAATGGGTTCTCTTTCATTTCGGATGAAGATTTATGCTTTATTTTCGAATTTTTCAAAATTTTAATTTTCCATTTTAGGAGTCTGGTTGCTATGCTATGTTATAGGATAGGGGTTTCGATGCAATTTTTTGTTTTTGTTTTAGCGGCCTGCTATGGTGTGTTTTAGTCGGCTGTTATGCAATGTGTTTGTATAGCATGCTATGCAATGTCTTTTTTTGTATGGACTATGGAGATGTTTGGGTGGCTGTGCATTATTTTCTATGGCGTGGCACACTTGATGGTTGGATAGGCTTGATTTTCTTAGGTGGCTCACAGTTGGCCATTGTTTTTATGGTGTGGCCTATTTTCCTGTCCAATAGGGGTGATCTATTTTTCTGTATTATGGCTGTCTTTTTATTTTTTTTATTTTTTTTGTTTTACATTTATTCTTACTATTTATTATATTTGCCCTACTTTTTAATTAAAAAGTAGAAGTATTGTGTAGCTTATGCTATACACTATAGGGGTTGAACACTACATAATACATCCGTGTTAGAACCTCATTGGTAAACTAGCTTAAGGGAAATTAACTTTGATCTTCTGATGACGGTTCTGAGGGTTATGCAGTCAAGCCCATCTCAAGCTCATTCTGAATCAAGGACGGTAGTTGATACAATTACCTTGTCTAAGAATGAGTATGCCAAATTGCTACAAGATCACTCCAACTATGTGTCCTCCACCGCTACTCTTGCTCAACCATGTATGTCGCTACCTTTGAAATTGTTCGTTGGTTATTGGTTTTAGTGCTTTAGACCATATATGACTAGTAAGCATATTGTCTTGTCTCAGTTAGAGAATTCTACTTATCCCACCCAAATCATTTCCATCGTCATCAGTGATATATATTCCTAAATATTCTTTATGTATGTTGTTAGCAATGTTTGAAGTATCAGTATCACTACAAGTTTTGCTGACCGAGGATACAAAGACAATATTGATATCACCAATAATATCGCCGATAATCGAAAATGCTAGGAAGCATTAGGGAAATCAATCCAATTGAAAATACGTATATTTGCATATTTAGGAATAAAAAAATTGCAAAAATAATGCATACGCAATAAGTTTCCATTTAATGAGGGCCTAGAAGCATGTGCTATTGTAAGAAATCAGTCCAACCATTTGATCCATCCCATCTATCCATCTAATCATCTCTCTAACCATCCAACCTTCCATCCAAACATCCATTGATATTTCAAAATATTGACAACACACTATATTTCGCCAAGAAATTGTCAAAAACTCGAAAGGAAATGTAAGATTGTGGTCTCAATATCGCCCATGTTGCGATAACAACAATATCGCGATATTATCGTCAACAAATTGAACACTGCATACAACTATGTGCCCATAAAAAGTTTGAAATGGGATTTTTTTTTATAAATTTTTTAATAAACATATTTTTGGCAATATTGATACATTGACGATATTATCGAAATATCTCTGACACACTAGTGATACTAGCAACACCCAGTGTTCGAAATATCGATACTATCGGCCGATATATCGGTATCGCACCAGTGCGAGACGAAACTTCGCCGATAACACCCGGAAGATACCAAAAATCCAAAACTTCAGATATTGTACGATATTATCGTCGATATCGTGCGATACATCGTCGACATCATGCGATACATCGTCGATATCGCCGATATCACCAGTACAACCCACCCCGATGCCGTGGGTTGTGGAAAATCAAAAAATTTTGAATTAGAAAAGAGAGAGAGAGAGAGAGAGAGAGAGAGAGAGAGAGAGAGAGAGAGAGAGAGAGTACCTCGCTGTGTGAAGGAGAGAGCGCTCGTGACAGAGAGGGAAAATGAAGAAGATGGGGGGGGGGGTGTGAAAATGTGGATCGGCGCGGGTGGGGTTTACTGAGCACGCTCCTATCGTACTCAGTAAACTCAGTTGGGGCACACTTTTAATGTATGTGGTCTATCCACACCGTCCATCTGTTTTCCCATATAAATTAATGGGTTGATCCCAAAAATTAGAACGGGAAGTGGATCATACCACAGGAAACAGTGGTGACTCTGATTTCCACCGTTGAAACCTTTCTGGCCCCTGCAGTGATGTTTATCAGTCATCGAAACTGTTAATAAGATCATATGGACATGGATTAAAGGAAAATACGAATTTAATAAGATCATATGGGCCCTGCAGTGATGTTTGTTAGTCATCTAAATTTAATACTTTTGTGGCCAAAAATGGTATTTCAACGGTGGATGTTCAATTCAACTGTTTTGTAAGGTGTGGCCCATTTAAACATTGTATATGGTTTATTTTTTGGGCTAAAGCCCTGAAATTATCTATTAAAATGTATGGACGGAGCAGATAAAATACATAACTCATGGTGGACCTCACATGAGTTTACACAGTACGCTAAGCGTACCGAGTTACTCAATGTACAATCATATAAAGTGGTGTCCATGTTCTGTGGGTCCTACGGTAATGTGTCATATCTACACCGTTCATTAATTTGGAAATAATTTTTTAGGGCATGACACAAACAATGGTGTAGATATAAATCTTTAGTGGACCCCGCCACAGAAAAAAGCGGAAAGAGTGACGCCCATCATTGAAACTTGTAGCATTCTTGAGGTCCCATCATAATGTTTATTTGTGATCTAATCTATTCATAAGTCCAGAAAGATATGGAATAATGGAAAACACAAATATCATCTTAATCATCCATCTCTTGTGGCCCTCAAGAAATTTTTAATGGTGAACGTCACTCTCTCCACTGTTTTCTGTGGTGGGGTCCACTTGAGCTCTGGATCTAACTCATTTTTTGGCTCACCCCTAAAATGATCTGTTCAAATGGATGGACGGTGTGGATAGAAAAAATACATCGTGGTGGGACCCACGTAACTTGGTGATGTGGCTTCAGTAATCCGCGCTGGAAGCGGATTGCGTACTGAGTAACTCAGTACCCTTAGGGTACTGAGTAAACTGTGTGGGGTCCGCTGTTATTTATTTATTTTATCCACTCCGTTAATCTATGTTAAAAGATAATTTTAGGGCTTGACCCAAAAACGAAGCAAATTAAAATCTCAAGTGGACCACACCACAAGAAACAGTTTGATTGAACCTCTACCATTAAAAAAATTTTGGAGGCCAAAGAAGTTTTGGATCAAGTTGAAGTTTGTGGTTTCTCTTCATCCATGTCTTTGTGATCTTACGAACAGGTTGGATGACAAATAAAAATTACTTTAGACACTAGGAAGGTTTCAATGGTGGAAATCATTATTCCACACTGTTTCCTATGTAATGGTCCACTTGAGCTTTGTATTTACTTCAATTTTGGGATCAACCCCTAAAATTATCTGTAAAAATGGATGGACGGTGTGGATAAACCACATAAATTCATAGTAGGCCCAACTGAGTTTACTCGGTACGATAAAAACATACTGAGTAACTCAGTACGCAATCCAATTACCGTACGGAGTAACTCACTACGCTTAGTGTGCTGAGTAAACTCTGTATGGTCCACCATGATTTATGTATTTTATTTGCTCCGTCCATCTATTTTAATAGATAATTCTAGGGCTTCAACCCAAAAATGAAACATATACAATGTTCAAGTGGACCACACCATAGGAAACAGTTGAATTGAACGTCTACCGTCGAAAATTTCTTGGGGGCCACATCAATTTTGGGTCAAATTTATATTTATTTTTTCCCTTCATCCATGTCTGTACGATCTTATGAATAGGTTGGATGACAAATAAACATCATTGTTGGGCCTAACAAGGTTTCAACGTTGGATATCATTATCCCTGCTGTTTCCTCTGGTATGGTCCACTTGATCTTTGGATATGATTCAATTTTTGGCTCAACCCCTTAAATTAGATGGAAAAACGAATGGATGGGGTGTATAGATCACATACATTCAAGGTGGGCCCAACCCACAGAACTGCCCATTCGGTTCGGGGCTAGAGACAGGCAAGGGTAGGACGCAATCCGCGTCCGTGACGTGCAAAGACGAGCACCGATGCTCCTCGAGCTCCAGTTGCATGAACGGTTCAAAGGAGATCAAAGTTACATGGGCCCAAAGTGATGTATTTATTATATCTACACTGTTCATCTATTTTTATAGATCATATTAGATCATATTAGAACAATATCTGCACCGTTCAATTTAAAAATAGTTGCGTTAGTTCAGTTAAACATCGCATAACTTACGAACTTATACAAAGGAAATTTATTATGTGCATCTTTTTTTTGAGATATTATGATTTAAAAGTGTGTATTAAGGGCCTTTTTAACAATCCTCAAAGTTTCATTAAAAAATTCAACCATTTTCCCAATGTTTCCCCATGTTTCCCAAAAAGTGCGATAAACTATTTGATACAAACGATATATCCCGTGCGATAACCGATACGTATCTGTATCCCAAGGGTGCGATACATTGTGCGATACCGATATTTCGAACACTGGCAACACCCAGAATTTACACAGTCGAAAATATTGGCGATATCGATACATTGGTAATACAAATGACACTTGGAATATACACAACTGAAAATATTGGCAATACATTGGCGATATCGATACATTGGCAATACAAGTGACACATGGAATTTACATAGTCAAAAATATTGGCGATACATTACTGATACTTGGAATTTCTGAGACCACTAGTGTTATCGGTATCGTTGAGCTGGAGATAAAGACAATATTGGGGATATTTCTAACAATGGTTGTCAGTAAGCTAACTAGATACATGAATTGTTCTGTTACATTCTATCCCTCTTATTGTGAATTTCAGGATATGAGGACATAGTGGATGATCAGTGGAGGACATGAAGCAAATTGTCCTTATTATCTTGACAATGGAGTAATTGGCACCGCGTTATGGATAGATGTTTCACTTCATCAATGGCATTGTATGCTTGGTCACCCTTCATTGAGTAGTTTAAAGTTTCTTGTTTCATCATTGTCTTATCTGTCTGAGTTAGAATGTGAAGTTTGCAGAGACAAGCATCACAAACTCTCCTTTTTACGCCTTGTGCAGGTGTGATAGCCATTTCTCTTTTCTACATTAATGATGTATCGGGTCTTGTTCGTATTACTCATTTGATCTCAAGTAATTCATTATTTTCATGGACAATTATTCCCACATTACCTGGTTATATTTAATGAAAAATAGTTGTGAAATGTTTTCCTGCTTCAAAGAATTTCAGATAATGCTGGGGAATATGTATTTTCATGAATTTAATTCATACCTCTCACCTCATGGCATTATTCACCAAACCTCGTGTACAAACACCACAACAAAATGGTGTCACTAAATGTAAGGATCGGCACTTAATAGTGGTTGCTCGGGCTTTTGCAATTTGTATGAAGATTCCTCAAATAATTTAGTGGGATGCAATTTTAATTGCATGCCATTTAATAAATCGAATGCCTCCATTTGTTTTGGATAACAAATCACCTTTTTTGGAAAGGTAGTATATCACCTTTTTGATTTGCATCCTGGTATTCCTATGTTTTATCCTCTCCAAAGTGTTTGGGCATGCGTGTTTTGTGAATCAATTAGATAATCTTCTTGAGAAGTTAGAACCAAAGGTTATCAAGTGTCTCTTTCTTGGATACTCATGTACCCAACGAGGATACAAATGCCACAATCCTGTTTCTCACAAACGTTATGTCTCAGACTCTCAGCTAATGTCACGTTCTTTAACATTACTTCTTATTTTTCTAAAGTCGATAAGTCATTACAGTTTGGAGAGCTGTTTGTTACTCTTCCCCTTGTGCCCGACATAGTACTTGCATCGGATGAAATGCTTGTACAATGGTTAGTTCCAACTGCTGCAAGACTACTCTAGATGTTCCCAGTGTGGTAATGAAGTTCATCTAATTGGAGCTTCCACCAATTATCTTGCTCCGTTTGAAGATCATCTTCCTTCTGAATCTCCTTTAGCATCTAATGAAGGTGACATACTTATCGCTCCTTGCAAGGGTATATGTTGTTGCACTCAACAACCTATTTCTCATTTTGTTTCCTTTGATGATTTACCCTTGTCTTTTCTCAAATTTATTGTACTTGTTTGTGTTTGTTCCTTATTCTTTCCAGGAAGCTCTAAGTTATGTTGGATGGAAATGAGCAATGGAAGATGAGATGATTGATCGCCATCACCATCACCATCACCATCAAACTTAGATTCTAGTTGACTTACCAGCTGGAAAATGCACGGTTGAGTTTGATGGGTGTATATGGTTAAGTGAAATCCTAATGGCTCAATGGAACACTTGAAGGCTCGGTTGGTCATGAAAGGGTACTCTCAGACCCCTAAGATTTTGCTATTTCGAAACAGTTTCTCCCGTGGCAAAGCTTAATTATGTTCGTGTAATCGATTCGATTGCCGTAAATTTGGATTGACCCTAATACCAGCTTGATGTGAAGATTGTGTTTCATTATGGGTTACTGAAGAATTCTATATGGAGCAATCATATGGTGTTGTTGCTCAACGGGATTTAGAGAAAGTCTGCCATCTTATGAGGTCGATTAATGGTTGAAAACAATATCCAAGAGCTTCGTTCGACAAATTCAATAAAGTGGTATTAGGATATGGGATGAAACAGAATTAGGCTGGCCACTTTGTCTTTATAAAGCAAGGTGAAGCACACGTCATTGTTTTGGTATTGAATGTGGATGATATCATTGTCACCGGTAATGATAGTATGGGTATTGGCAAGTTGACACATTTTCATAATCGCACTTCTATATAAAGGACTTGGGTTGGGTTGTCTTCGATACTTCTAGTTATTGTGGTAGCAAGATCTAAGGTGGTATTTAATTTTTCGCAATAGAAATATGTTATGGATTTATTGATCGAGACAGGTCTTTTGGGAGCCAAACTAGTCGAAACTCCTATGGACCTAAATAAGAGGCTTTGTATGGGTTAGGGAGAATTGAATGATGATCTAGGAAGACATCGTCATCTCGTTGGAAAATTAATTTACTTAATGATAACTCAAGCCAATATCACTTTTCCTACAAGTGTAGTCCGTTAATTTTTGCAGGTTCCTCATGTCCCTCATATGGAAGCCGTGTCTTGTATACTCAAATACTTGTAGGAAGCTTTTGGCTGTGTTATTTTTTATGGGCACAATGCCCGGGAAGACATCATCATCTCACTAGAAAATTGATTTACTTAATGATTACTCAACCCGATATCACTTTTCTTGTAAGTGTAGTAAGTTAAATTATGCAGGTTCCCCGTGTTCCTCATATGGAAACCATGTCTCGTATGCTCAAAAACTTGAAGGGAGCTTCCAGTCATGGTATTTCGTGTAGGCACATTGACCATCTTTAAGTAGAAGGTTATTCAGATGCGGAATGGGTTAGTTCCACATCTGACAAAAGTTATACTATAGTCTATTGTACCTTTGTAGGACCTGACCTGGTTACATGGAGAAGTAAGAAGCAAAGTGTAGTGGCCCGTTCAAGTGTAGAGGTATAGTATAGGTCAATGGCTCATTTTACATGTGACTTGTTTGGTTGAAGACGTTGATTAGTGAATTAGGGTTTATGGTTGATATTCCCATGGGGCTATATTGTGATAATCAACTTTCTTCACATATTGCCAATAATCTAGTTTATCAAAAGAGAACCAAGCATATCGAAATTGATTGTTTCTTTATTAGAGAAAAAGTTGCGAGTAAGGAAATTTGCACGTTGTCCCTAAAGTCTCGGGATTAGTTGGCAAATGTGTTCATTGAGGCTCTTGGTTGCATGCATTTAGATTCTCTTTGTCAAGACAGGTATTCATGATATATATGTTCCAGTTTAAGGCTTGAGTTTCAGTGGACCAAGATGGACATAATGATCTCATGTGTGGCCCATTTCACATGGAGATTATTGTTGCTATTGTTTCATATTATTATTTTCCCCTTTAGTCCTTAAAGCTGATGTGTTAGAATAGAATTTACGTTAATAGGCTTTGGTTTATGTATAAGTTTAAGTGTGGGGGTTCATGTGTGTACATTCACATATATTATGAAAGCCCCAGTGATGAGGGAGTGGCTAGGGGTGTCATCACCTCTTTGATCCTTCTCTCTCTCTCTATCTCTCTCTCTCTCTCTCTCTCTCTCTCTCTCTCTCTCTCTCTCCCCTTGTATTCTCTCTCTCCTTCTCAATCTCACTCTAGGAACTTTTCTTTTGGCATTTTGGTTAATTCCTTAGTTGCAGGATCCTTCTAACTGGGTCCTGCTCCTGCTTACAATCCCTGCTTCAGACTCTCGCTCCCCTCTTTCTTCGAAAGAGGCGCTTCCCAGCTGCCGCTTCGCTTCCAGCTTTTGTGCAACTATAGTTAATTCTGCTCTGCATTCTCTAATTGTTTGGTAAATTGACAAATAGGTTTTGGTACGTGGTTAAATATGCAAAAATGATTTACTTGTTTTGATATCATGTCTAATTTGTATTTGGGGGGTGGGCTTAGTCCAGTATGATTTTGTTAGGAGATCTAAGATCCTTATGTCTTAAAGGGGTATAGGTCCTCTGGTTTAATATGTCAGGTCAGTTGAGATGTTGCATCTTGTGCAAATAGACCCACTCTTGTAGAGCTCATAAACTCTTTCTTAGTATAGATATTTTGTCCTCATAACTTAGTGAGCTTCCGCTCCCCAGTTACCTTTTGTAGTTTCCATTGACTAGTGCCTGCTGCCTGTCTCTCCCTGCATTACATGTGCATGCTGGATGTGCTGCAGTGTGGTTGTTGACTAATTCTCCCTGGCTTATTGATTCTTGTTCTACAGGTCCCATGGAAACCAATTGTTGCCATGGCCAGCCTACCCTGCTAGTTGCAATATTTTCTTAATGGATAATTCTGCATGCCCATTCACATCACATTTCTAGCAGTTGATGCCTACATTAATCCACATAAATCTTAGAATCTCCAGAATTCTTGTTGCCTCTTGGTCAGGTTTTTTTTTTTTTTTTTTTTTTTTTTTTGTGTTTTTTTAAATCTTTGAGGTAAAAACTAGTGGCATTTATTCATGGTTCTTCACATGGTGTATTCATCTCCTTCATGAGCAGGCAATTTATTCTGCACTTGTTTTTCTTGGCATTCCAGTTTTTGCTCACTTTTATGATGTCTTCCGCACTTCTTTTTTGGGGATCTCATTGTATTTTTTCCTGGGATGTCACAACTCACATGTTTGCAAACTTTACTCGTGTGTTTGACAATATGTCGTTGCAAATTACTGGAGCCAGTGAGTATGATTTGTATTCATCTTTCGTGAGCTTGCACTTATTGAACTCATTTTGCTATTGTTGTTAAATGAGATGGCCAATTTGTCTGCAGTAACTTGCAGTTGAAATAGTCAAATCAATTAGGTATCATCTTATTGGGAGCCTATTTGCAGAATGTTCCGAACTATTGTGCTCTTTGTTGAATTGCGTACATTCTGTTAGCATGTGTTTTCTATATATTACTATCGGGCTTCGGGGACTACTAGTTTCTTCTCATTAGTACCTCCTAAATGGTAGGTCTAGTCAATTCTCTCCAATGTTCAGCATATCTTTTCCATTCATGCTGAGAGCATTGGAGTACCAAATAAGAGAACAATCATTCTGTCAAAGTTCACTGCTTTCTAACAGAAATATAAAAAAGAAAAAGAAGAAGAAGAACATAGCATTGTATTTTTAATTCAATTGTTAACGATTTCAAGTTAGTTATTCTTCACAAATTTGAATTCATCCTATCTGCCGCTGGTCCTAACATCTTTTGTTAATGATAGAAAATGTCAAGTATGGTGGAGGACTGGATTTCACAGGCAAATGCAAGGCAACGGCGAGGAAGAGCCGGGCGTGTAAAACCAGGAATCTGCTTTTGCTTGTACACATGCCATAGATTTGAGAAACTCATGCGCCCATACCAGGTATCACTTTCACTCTTTCTTTGTGTTTGAGGCTTCCATTATGTTCAATTTGTCATCTCATATTCCAAACCAACATTGTTTTTATTAAAATTTGTATATACAAATCTCATTTTATATGTTGTTTCAATGTTCAAGGTACCTGAGATGTTACGACTGCCATTGGTTGAATTGTGTCTACAAATTAAGTCACTTTCTCTTGGTGATATAACGTCATTTTTGTTAAAGGTCTCTCTCTCTCTCTCTCTCTCTCTCTCTCTCTCTCTCTCTCTCTCTCTCCCCACATGCATCTCCAGAGCTATTACTTAGATTATTATGCCATCTCCCCTGTTTTTACTTTAATATTATGTATAAATTGATGTTACTTTTTGTATTTCGTTTCTCTAGAAAGTTCATCAGGCTGACATGTTTAATTAGTTAACTAAATATGGGTGTTTCCAGGCAATAGAACCTCCACGTGATGAAGCAATTACCTCGGCAATTGCTACGTTGTACGAGGTATCATCTGTTAGTTTTATTGAGTTCTGTCTGTGATGTGTGTTTTTATTTTTTTTATATCCACAATTTCTTGTTAATCAATGTGTACTAGATGCATGTGAATCTGCTTATCATGAGGTGTGCATATCATCGTGTGCCGGTTGTTTTGCTTGAAAAACAGCTTTGAGGCAACAAAGACTCCATCAATCAATCATATCATGGGGTTAATTTTCATTCTTTGGTGTTTAAGAAGAAAAGAAAAGAAAAGAAAAGTCCTAGTGTCTCATTTCCTATTTCTGTCAGCTTCTTCCTTCAGAATATTATTATGCCATCTCCCCTGTTTTTACTTTAATATTATGTATAAATTGATGTTACTTTTTGTATTTCGTTTCTCTAGAAAGTTCATCAGGCTGACATGTTTAATTAGTTAACTAAATATGGGTGTTTCCAGGCAATAGAACCTCCACGTGATGAAGCAATTACCTCGGCAATTGCTACGTTGTACGAGGTATCATCTGTTAGTTTTATTGAGTTCTGTCGAGATCATTTTAGGACATGAGTCAAATAACGAGGCGGAAAAAAATCTGTAATGGACCCTACTACAGAAAACAGTGGAGAAAGTGACATCCACCGTTGAAACCTTCCTAAGGTCCACCGTGATGTTTATTTGAGATCCAACCTGTTAATAAGTTAAAAAATATATTATAAAAGGAAAAAAATATATATCAGCTTAATCGAAAACTTTTGTGGCCCTCAGAAGTTTTTAATGGTGGGCGTCACTATCTCTACCGCTTTCTATGGTGGGGTCCATTGGAGCTTTGAATCTTAGTCATTCTTAGGTTCATAGATAAAATGTTCTCTCCAAATGGATGGACGGTGTGGATACAAAACATACATCATGGTGGGGCCCACGAAACTTGGTGACGTCAGTCAGTAGCCAATCCACAACCCCACCCTTTTTTAATCAAAATCCAGTACCGCCCTAGCTGATGTGTTGGCGTCACCAAGTTATGTATGATCTATGTGTTATATCCAGACCGTCGTCCAGCTAGCTCTTCTTAAGGCTTAGCTGAAAAATGAGATCCAAAGATCAATTTGCAAACAAGCTGTCTGTGACCCATCTCCAGAGCTATTACTTAGATTATTATGCCATCTCCCCTGTTTTTACTTTAATATTATGTATAAATTGATGTTACTTTTTGTATTTCGTTTCTCTAGAAAGTTCATCAGGCTGACATGTTTAATTAGTTAACTAAATATGGGTGTTTCCAGGCAATAGAACCTCCACGTGATGAAGCAATTACCTCGGCAATTGCTACGTTGTACGAGGTATCATCTGTTAGTTTTATTGAGTTCTGTCTGTGATGTGTGTTTTTATTTTTTTTATTTATTTTTATTTTTATAAATATTTATGCAGAAAATCCATGGAGTATAGCCTAAATCAATTGATGTGGTTGGTTATCCACAATTTCTTGTTAATCAATGTGTACTAGATGCATGTGAATCTGCTTATCATGAGGTGTGCATATCATCGTGTGCCGGTTGTTTTGCTTGAAAAACAGCTTTGAGGCAACAAAGACTCCATCAATCAATCATATCATGGGGTTAATTTTCATTCTTTGGTGTTTAAGAAGAAAAGAAAAGAAAAGAAAAGTCCTAGTGTCTCATTTCCTATTTCTGTCAGCTTCTTCCTTCAGAATCTTATGTGTGTCTAAAGCATTTAAGCAAAAGTTGTCCCAAGCAGCCATGGCCTCATTCAGATTGCAATATACCTCAAGTAGATATTAAGGGAGCTGATTTGCCCTTGTGCATATCCAAATTGCTGAGCTAACTGGCTTGGAAAATATGGCATCAGAACTATCTTGTTATGTTTTCGGTAGACCAGAGTGCTTTGATGAGTGCTTAGGAGCCGCTCTTTATACACCTTTGCTGGAACTCTCTACGCATGTGTCTAGTTTTGTCTGTTGGAGTCAGAGATCACTTCTGGGGACTCAATAATGATAGTGTCTCCATATTAAATTGGACCTTATTAAAGTCTTGAGTCTAGGCGCCTACCTGGTTTTGTTTTTATCCGTTTGGTCTAGTATGGACTGCTCATGAAAAGATCAGTTTTGACCGCTATTTGTACACCTTTTCTAGAGCTCTACCCATTTGTTGAGTTTCGTCTGTTGGAGTTGGAGATCACTTCAGGGGACTCTATAATGATAGGGTCCACATATTAAATTGGACCTTATTAAAGTCATGAATCTAGGCTCCTACCCCGTTTCATCTTTATCCATTTGGTCCAGTATGGATTGCTCATGAAAAGATCAATTTTGAAAAATACCTTTATTTTGAATGGCAATGATAATGTTATTAAAAAGGTTGAAGCACCAACCCCCAAAGCTAAAAAAGAAAAGAAAAGAAAATAAGGCACTAAGATGATGAGGAATCATCTGCGAAATAGGCTGCCAAGATACCATGAGGACTCCCTATTACAACCATAGAACAACTAGAGAGTGGAAGCCCAAGAGATATCTCTATTTCTAGCTTTTACTCTCTCTCTCTCTCTCTCTCTCTCTCTCTCTCTCTCTCCCCACAGATAACAACCACTTTATTAAAAAGCTCACGAGAAGCAAGAAAAGAATACAATAAAAAAGTGAAAGACAAAGGACTAAAAAAGGTTGGCCAGCCGAAGCGGCCTTTACCTTAAAAGCCCATTCCGCGACTAGATATTAATCTTTTATATTAACCTCCTCGACTCCCTCACAAACATTCTTGAAACAACGCCCATTTCTAGCCCCCCCTCCCCCTGGTTAACCCGTAAAACAACCATGATAATCAATCTCCAAGTGGCTTTCCTTGTTTTGCTAACGCCTCCATTGCAGGCCCAAAGTACTCCATGAATTGTGGAATCACCCAATCGGTATGATACAAAGTAAGGAAATGACTTCAAACCTTTCCAACGAAAGGCTAATGAATGAAGAGGTGGTTGTTCGTTTCCTCATTATCCATACACACCAAACAAATATTTGGAAGAATGAAGGGCCTTTTCTGAAGATTATATAACGTGAGAATCCTCTTTCGGTCTAGTAACCACACGAAAAAACTATGACACAAGGGAGGGGGTGGGGGGGTGCGCTCCATAGAACCAATGATGGAACAGATGAGGGGGGAGTTGGCGCACGGCTCAAAAATATATCTAAACAAAGACTTAACCAAGAACTTCTTGGAAGGGTTTCTCAACCAAACAGTCGAATATGCTTCTCAATCAACAATCTTGACTTAGGATTTCTAAAAGACTTGTGAACTCGATTTCGACCTTCGACAAATTCTTGTGGCAAGGAGCCCACACCACTGAACCCCCTACTATAGAAAAACAATCCTCCACTAAAATGAATCGGTTGGGAGCGAGACAAGCAATTATAGGGAATAGGTCTTGCAACGCATGATCTCCGCACCACACATCGACCCAAAATCGGATTTGAGACCCATTCCCAAGAGCAAAAGAAATTCCCCTTCAAATTAAATATTCTGTTGCCGCCGCCGCCACTTTCCAGATAGTTTGGGCCCTTTACAATGATGAGCCATCATGAACCAACCGCCCTCCTGAGTGTCATACTTAGTAGCTAGCATCTACCTCCATAGCCTGTATTCATATCATCGAAATCGGCTTGCAAACCTCTTCCCATATGAGAAGATGAAATTTCTTTCCTTCGCTAGTACCCTTCCAAAGGAAGTCGCTTCAAATTTTAATTCTAGCCAACACATATTTAGAGTATTTTAATAGAGACATGAAATTGACAGGCATATTGGAAAAAACCACCCCTTGGGGAGAGTTAGGCGGCATCCCAATGACAAATGTTGACACTTCCAAGAAGCTAATTTCCTCTCAATCCTCTCGATGACCCTATCTCATAGATGTTTTGCTAACTTCTTGATGTAAAGAGGCAACCCTAGATATGTAGAAGCGAAAAATCCAAACTTACATCAGAATATTCTAGCAAAACTATTGAGTTCCTCTTCCCTAAGATGGATTCTAAGCATTTTAGATTTTGCCACGTTTATCTTCAGCCCAGAAACAGCTTCGAAACACACCGTTATCTTCCAAAGGTTATCAACTGCAGCTGCATCCACCTCACAAAAAGCAATGTGCCATCCACATACTAGAGGTGGCTAATATAATTCTGGACACTCGATGCCTTGAAACCACCAAACAACCCGTTTCCCACAACATTACATAGCATCATGCTAAGGGCCTCTCTGATAATAACGAATAAGGGGATAGAGGGTCACCCTGCCTGAGCCCCCTAAAGGCTTTGAAGTACCGTTTAGGAGACCCGTTTACAAGAATAGAAAAGGAAGGAGATTACACACAAGATCTAATCCATCCCCTCCATTTCTTACCATAGCCCACCCTATCGAGCATATAATCCAAGGATTCCCCGTCCATGTGATCGTATGCCTTCTCTATATCTTGTTGATAGACTAGCCCACTCATCTTCTACTTGTACTGGTAATCAATGAGCTACCAAGATTCTATCTCCCTTCTAGGATAGTACCTTGATTTTTTAAGATAACTTTAGATAATAAGCCCCTGAACGTTGAAGTAAGAATCTTTGCCTAAAGCTTGTATGGACTCCCTATAAGACTGAGAGGCATGAAATCTTTAATTTGCTCGCCCCCTCCACTTTAGGGATAAGGGCAATGAAATAAGCTTCAAGCTCGTTAGATAGATGGCCCGCTTGAAGAATTCTGCCAAAAAATCCATCACATCCTTTTTAATGATGTTCCAAAACTTCTGGAAGAAAAGGATAGGAAATCCATCGGGGCTAAGGGCCTTATTCCCGCACATCGAGTGTATAGCTGCTACTACTTCCTCTAAAATAGGTGCTTGGCGAAAAGAGGCATCCTCATCAGACATCTTGTGAAACTTGAGGTTATCGAGCCTCAACCTCCCACAACTCATTGGACCAAAAACACTTGTAGACAATAGAATTGTAGATCTTGCCTTTATCCGAAGTTGTAATCTTGCCAACTACCAAACTGGAGATTCTTTTACCTTGAGCATGGGCGCTAACAATGCTATGGAAGAAGCGGGTATTCTTGTCTTTGTCTTTGAGCCACAACACTCTAGATCTTTGGTGCCATTTAATTTCCTCTTCTTTAGCCTTGAGTTCATGTCTAAGAGAGAGATCAACCCTCTTTGTTCTATCTTCCATTGATACTTTGTTCTATCTTCCATTGATAAGTTACCTCCCTCTTCTAATAGGCCAAGCTCATGAATTTCTTCCACCATTATGTCATACTTTTCCTCCCTCACTCCAAGAACCTCTTTCTTCCAAAGCTTAAGTTTTTCCTTTACAAAAACATTTAGACACTTTGTTTTCCTTTTCAAAAAACCTTTTGAAACATCCTTTGGATGCAAAAGATGGCTCACTATGTCAATTACTTATAATGCTTTTCCTTGGTGATACAGTTTGTGTGAAAAGACTACCCTATGGATCTCATTTGCAAGAATGTTGGCCTATAGAATTTCTTTCAGAAGTCCCAATAATACATAAGTATTTCCCCATGTTTGAGCTTACTTTATTGCATTAAAACTTCCTGGGATATAAAGTGTTCCCACTGGGCCATCCATAGGGGATGGACAACAGTGGAAGTGAATGCTCTCCTATTGAGACCAAAGTGCATTCCTTCACAGTGAGCCCAATTCGATGTGCCAACTGAACCTATTGTGCATACTCATGTACTAATGTGAGTGGCCAACTCCAACTGGCTATGAACTAGCCAATCATTGCTGTAGTAGCCATCTAGTACCATGACAACCTTCTTAACGTGCTGCCCAAGCCCATTATTTTTTGTGGTCACCTTTCTGATGTCAAGGAGCTCCAATGTGACATCCATCTATGTCACTTGTTGAGCCAATGCACTTGGTTTGCTACAATGTTATGAATAGACTCTTGGATTAAGCCAAGCTATATAATTAAACATACCCATAAGATGCATAAAGACTGATAGGCTATGTATGCATCAATGCAATGTGAATCACACTGTGATACCTCCTTAAGGGTTTCTTTTAGTATGAATCGGTCTAGAAACGAAGTTTCATTGATTGGCTTTTGAGGGCACAAAAGCCAACAAAAGGCCTTAGTCGGTATTTTATGCATCCATGCCCATGATGCCTCCTTAAAGGCTTAGATTGTGATACGACTGTACTTGGATGATTAAGATAGCTATTCCAAATTCGAGGATGGACCGATTGACCCTGCTTGCAATCAAACAAATGATTGTTTAGGAAATTTCTCCTCTTCCTTTACTCAATGGTTGAGAGATACATGAGTAATTGTGGCATTCCACAATAATTACAACAAACTATTTCAAATTCAAACTCTTAAGACTAATTTACTCCTTACAAGCAATACTAATTCACTCCCTACAATCAAGGTCAACTATTCCATTGATTGTTGGACTATTATTTCAAATTCAAAATTCAAATTTAAAGATTGCAATTTATTGTAAATCTTAAATATGGAGCTACTAGGCTCACTTTGTTGACCCAAATGGTTTGGCCCACCAGTTGACCCATGGATTAGGCCCCTTTTACTGACCTGAATGGTTTGGCCAACTAGTTGACCCAGTGTTCGAAATATCGATACTATCGGCCGATATATCGGCCGATATTATCGTTATCGCACCCCTGCGAGACGATACACTCGCGATAACCCCCGGAAGATACCAAAAAACCCAAAATCTAGATATCGGCCGATATATCGTCGATATCGCACGATATTTTGACGATATCGGACATCATCATCCAAAAAAATTGGGAAAAAAATTTAGAGGGTGGATTTCGGTACCTGTAGAAGAGATCGCCATGATCGGAAGCTTCCATTTGGCCGGCCATTCGAATTGAAGCATCATTCCTAGGTTTCCACAAATAAAATCTCCGATTTTGGAGAGAAATCCTGAGACATCTTCGCCGATTTGGGAGAAATTTTAGGGTTCCGCCGATTTGGGAGAAATTTTAGGGTTCTGGAAGCCGGAACCCTCTCTGCTTCAAAAGTAAAGGTCGTTCGAGCCTTTCTTTTTTTTACGCGGATTAGCTACTGACAGGTTGAGTCGCGAGATAGCTACTGAAGTAACGTCACCAAGTTACGTGGGTCCCACTATGATGAATGTGTTATATCCACACGGTCCATTCATTTGGAGATATCATTTTAGGACATGAGTCAAATAACGAGGCGGAAAAATATCTGTAATGGACCCCACTACAGAAAACAGTGGAGAAAGTGATATCCACCGTTGAAACCTTCCTAAGGTCCACCGTGATGTTTATTTGAGATCCAACCCGTTAATAAGTTAAAAAATATATTATAAAAGGGAAAAAATATATATCAGCTTAATCGAAAACTTCTGTGGCCCTCAGAAGTTTTTAATGGTGGGCGTCACTATCTCTACCGCTTTCTATGGTGGGGTCCATTGGAGCTTTGAATCTTAGTCATTCTTAGGTTCATAGCATAAAATGTTCTCTCCAAATGGATGGACGGTGTGGATACAAAACATACATCATGGTGGGGCCCATGGAACTTGGTAACATAAATTTAGTAGCTACTCAACCCGTCAGTAGCCAATCCGCAACCCCACCCTTTTTTTAATCAAAATCCATAACCGCGCACACCACCTAGCTGTGTGTTGACGTCACCAAGTTCTGTGGGTCCCATCATAAGCTATGTGTTATATCCAGACCGTTCGTCCATTTGGCTAGCTCTTCTTAAGGCTTGAGCTGAAAAATAAGACAGATCCAAAGATCAATTGGACCACAATGAAAACAGCAGTGGTAGATTGAACGTCTACGATTGAAACCCTTTTGGTGGTCACGGAAGTTTTGGATAATATGATATTTATTTTTCCTCTTCATACAGGTCCGTGTGACCTAATTAACAGATTGGATGGAAAATAAACATTATGGTGGGCCCTTCGAATATATTAATGGTGAAAATCAGTCCCCCACTACTATTTGCGGTGTGGTCCACTTGAGCTTTGGATATGACTCATTTTTGGGTTCATGATTTAAAATGATCTCTCCAAATGCATGAACGGTGTAGATATAATAAATACATTATTGTGGGGCCATGTAACTTTAAAATATTTGTACAACTTGCACCAAGGAGTGTCGGCAGAGTACTAGGATTTCCTGCCAAAGCCTTCCTGCGCTTGAAACCTTAGTGGGGCCTGTCATTGATGTTTGTGAGGAATCCACTCCATCCATCCGTTTTGTGAGATCATTTTAGGACATTAAATAAAAAATGAGTAGGATCTAATACTCAAGTGTGCCAAAAATGTGAGGATTGAACATCTACACTTGAAATATTCGTGGGGGCACATAAGTTTTGAATCAGACTAATATTTGTATTTTCAATTCATCCATGTAGGAATAACGTTATGAATGGTATGGATGGCATGTTAACATCACTGTCGACCCAGGGAGGTTTCAACGGTAAGGAATTTTCCTACCCACCTTTTCCTTTAGTGTGGCCCACTGTAGTCTTGGATCCTGTTCATTTTTGCTCTCAAGTGCTAAAATAATCTCAAAAAATGAATGGACGAGGTGGATTTCTTATAAACATCACAGTGGGCCCCACCTAAGTTTTGAGCGAAGGAACATGGCAGGAAATTTGCATACGATCAACGCCCCACCCTAGTATGGTGGGAAGTGGATCCCCTAATGAGCAGTGTACTTTGTAAACTTTATGGGCGCACTATAATTCATGTATTTTATCCACTCCGTCCATCCATTTTACCAGATAAATTTATGGTTTGAATGAAGAGAAAAAACTACTATTAGCTTGATCCAAAACTTTTGTGGCCCATTAATGGTCAATCACCATTGTTTCCTATGGTATGGTCTACCTAATTATTGGATCCGTTTTATTTTTTGGATAATGTCTTGAAATGATATGGAAAAATGGATGGACGGGGTTGATACTGAATATAGTTGTCTTAGTTCAATCGGACAACGCATAGCTTAGGACCCTATACAAAGGAAATCTGTTATGTACACTTCTTTTTTGAAACTTTATGAATTAAAAGTGTGTATTAAGGGCCTTTTTAACAATTCCCAAAGTTTCATTAAAAAATTCAACCATTTTCCTAATGTTTCCCCATGTTTCCCAAAAAGTGCGATAAACTATGCGATACAAACGATATATCCCGTGCGATAACCGATACGTATCTGTATCCCAAGGGTGCGATACATTGTGCGATACCGATATTTCGAACACTGAGTTGACCCATGGACCCTAATAGATTGATATTCCATGTTTGGTTAGTTTCCTTGCTTTGGTTTTAATCAGTTTTCTAATTGAAGTTTTGTGCCCTTGTTATTTAGCTGGTTAGCCCTTTGTTTTGTGATAAGATTCTCATCATATTGTTGGACCTTTTGTTTTTCTTTTCTTTTGTACTGTTGGACAATATCTGGTTTCTAATTTCTCTTCTTTTTATTGATCCATTTAATTATATACTTCAAAATTTTTATGTATATGCTCTTATACTTGGTGCTTCAAATACTAGTGAAATTATAGCATTTTAAATATTGCTTATTTTTATTCATTATGCTGGTGTGCACTGATTTAGGTTGGAGCTATTGAAGGGGACGAAGAATTGACACCTCTTGGTTATAATTTGGCAAAACTTCCTGTGGATGTGTTGATTGGAAAGGTTTGCATAACGGCATTTTATTTGTGGTGTTTCTTAGTTTTTTTTTTTTTTTCCCATGCTGACCTATATGTCTAGAAGTCAAAATTGTTGGCCTTTCTATGGATGGGGCATACAGAGAAAATCCCAATGATTCGATGATCTTAACCATCCGATTTCACTGATGGAGCTTGATCCACCGACCATTTTCAATAAAACTGTACATTGGCCATTAATAAGATGGCTAGGATTGTCTTATCTTCTTTCTTTCTTTGTTTTTTTTTTTTTTTGAAAAACTTGAAATTTTGGGCTGTAAAAGATTATGTAATTGGAAATATGATTTATTGGCTATCTTTAATTATGATTGCAAATGATGTTTGGTCCAAGATATTAGAACTTTTCTTGTTAAAAATGTCTATAGCTTATGTTCAAATGAACTGGTATTATTGCAGTTGGGCTTGAGTTTGTAACTGATTACACTTGCATGAAGGGTGACAATCGGTCGGACAGCCCTGCCCCACCCTCTTGGGCCAGGGCTGGTGCTCCTAAACTTGGCCCGAGGGCTGCCCCTAGGCTTGAACTCTGGTGTGCGTGCTGGGCTGGGACAGGGCCAATGATTAATGGCTTGGCCTTGTCTGTTAGCCTGATCCAATCATCAAGTGGGTCACCATTTTATGAAAGGAATGGGCTGTGGAAGCGTGGATTAAAATTAGAATCATCAAGTGGGCATAGATACAAATTATCAAGTGTCCAAACATGGATTAAACTGAGCATGGATTAAAATTAGAAGTATGGGCCAAACGTGTCCTCTAATTTGATCTAATTATGAAGCGGGCTACCATTATACGAAGGATTAGACTGTGGTAGCAGATACGAGGAACAAATGAATCAAGTGTAGGCCCTTTCTATCTTCCATCCCGTCACTTCAGATCTAGTTCCAACACGTGGTCCCTTGGTTGGAGGAAACCAAGAACCCTCTCATCATCACTGTAGAACTGGGTATATTACCATAGATAGGCAATGGATAGGCATAGATTCAGTAACTCTGTTGTCATAGTCATTATCATATCACAAATTGTAGTAGGGGCCAAATTTAATAGTAGCCCAAATTGTATTGAAAATCATAAGAAGTTTTTTTTTTTTTTTTTTTTTTTTTTTTTTTTTTTTTAAATTTTTAATTAATTTTTTTTTTCCCATTTTTTAAAATAAAAAAATGAATAAATTACAAAAAAACAAGGAAAAAACTAAGAAAACACATCAATTATACATTTTCCATCAATTCTCATCAGAAAAGTAACATACCATGACATCATCAATTGAGAACCAATAACCAACCCTATGGTTTTCAAATTAATGTTCCCTCAGAGGCATAAACATTGTCATGTTTTAAAGTCAACATCAAAAAGTGCAAGTTCCTAACAAGGCCTTTGAGAAAAAAGTAAAAGAAAAACTTTTAGGAAGTTTTTCATCATTATACAAAGAATCAAATAAAGCTTTGATTTTTAAATCACATAATGGAATTCTAGAAAATAAAATTTTGAATTGAAGGTAAGTTGAAAAAAATAAATAAAATAAGTATACATCTTTAAGCTGAAGTCAAATCCTAAACACCATTTCCACAATAAATATAGGCAAATATGATTGCAATCGTCCCTAAAAAGATTCTAGATAGGTCATATATCAATTTCGTGTTTCGACTAGTTAAGAGGTAAGAAATTATAAAAAAGCTCCACAGTTTAAGGTTAAACATGAGAGCCATTGTTTAGTGTCTTATAAGAATAAAATAAAACAATTGACACATTTTAGAAGATTCTTAAAGTGCCACAAAGTTATTATAAAAAAGAAGAATAAATGTAATTGTAGGGTTCAAATCATATGATTCATTCAAAAGAGGGATTTAAATTGTTTTGCCTAAGATTTGACTTATATTGTAAATTGGAAATCGTAAATTGCTGGTCATTGGATTTTGGCAATAATGCCCATGATAGTTAGTGCAGCTTTGTATGTCTCCTTTATTCATTTAAATAGTTACCATGGTGTACTTTAATTACATCCAATTGTCTGGTATTTACTTCGATGTTACGATCTTGTTACACAACTTTGTCAACCAAAAGAACCTATTATCTACCATACACTTTCGAACTTCTATTGGTATATCATTTGATCCAAGGGCCTTTCCTATTTTTATCTTTTGCAGGCTTCTTTCAGTCTAGTTTTCCTAATCCTATGATCATATCTATGGTTTCCAATGCATTCAAGTTTATGGTTCCTTCCATCCCTATGTTCTCTGGGTGATTATCATTTAGCAAGTTCCGAAAATATCTTCTCCACCTTTCATTGATCTCTGTCCTTGATTAGTACCCACTGGTCATTGCTCTTAATGCATCTAACATAATCTAGGTCCCTACTCTCTCTCTCTCTCTCTCTCTCTCTCTCTCTCTCCCTCCTGTCTATGTCTCATATTTTAGAGTTTAGCTTCATTTAAACCACTTTAAAAGGCATTAAATGTCCATCTTTCTTTTTGAAGTATGCGTTTGCTAGAGCTACATTGTATACCATATAAATCAAGGATAGCTTACCCTTCTTATTTCTTCTCCCAAAACCATATCATCCATGTACCCCCATGTATCTTCTATTTTCTTTTCTTACATGACCATTTAAGTTTCCGTTAACAAATATCCTCTTTCAATTCGAAATTTCTTGCGTCAGGCCATCCATACCCTACTAAAATTGTCTCTTAATTTTATCCTCTAACCCTTTTTGTGGCCCATATGCACTAACAACATTGATTATCTTCTCTTCTAATACAAATTTATTAATAAAACCCTATCACTTACTCTCTTAACATCTACAAATGTATCTTTTAAATCTTTAGATACTACTATCCCTATCCCATTTCTTCCTATATACCAAAGCTTATATCCATCAAGTTCTCTAGTTTTGGCCTTCATATCATTGCATCTACTAACTTGGTCTCCTGAGCACATGTTAACTGCCCTTCATTTCATTGTATCTACTAACTCCATACTCTTACCTGCCAATGTTCCTATATTCCATGTAGCATAGCGGGCTCGTAAAAATTCAAGGGTGGGTTCCCCCTCCCAACTGTTTCCCTTTGCGTGAACCACTTGAATCACGGATCTACCTGGGCTTGGCCTCACATGGGATGACACATCTGATGGTTGGAGTGGATTTCGGATGCACATCACAATGGGCTACACCACTTTGCTTGGTTGAATGGTCTCCTACAATACCATTCATGGGAGACCTGTGTGTGTGTGTGTGTGTGTGTGTAGGGAAATTGTACTATGAGGTCGAGCTTTGTGGGCCCCACCGTGATCTATGTCGAACGTGCATTTGGCAGGTCCCCTCTAGGTTATGACATATCACAAAAATCAACCGTATCTAGAACTCAAGTGGGTCACACCATCTAAAACCGTGCTAAATCATGCCTAAAACATATAAAAGCACTTGGTGGGGCTCACTTGAGTTTTGGATATGGCTGAAACTTGGTGTGACCCTTCATTCAAATGGGACGCACACTATGGATGGGTTGGATGTGTGATCCTCATCTCAGTGGCCCCAACAAATGATCATGAAGGTTTTAATGGGTGGGTAACACTTTCAACTGTTGTCTGTGGTGCAGCCCACCTAAGTCATGTATTGGCTTGATTTTTAGGCCTGTGGCCAGTAAAGGTGAGAAGATTTCATGGAATGGAATACAGAGAGAGAGAGAGAGAGAGAGAGAGAGAGAGAGAGAGAGAGAGAGGTGGTTCGTGAGTTAGGGCTTCCACACCACACACAACACTTTATTATACAACTATAGTTACAAAAGGGTACTCTATAGGAGTTGCAAACATTGAACAAGCACAAACAATAATTAGACACATAAGGAACATTCTCTACACTCCCTCTCAAGTTAGAGCATAGATATTGATCATGCCCAAGTTGCCAATGATACGAAGAATAACATCCCCGCTAAGAGATTTGGTAAGAACATTGGCCAACTAGTCCTTGGAACGAAAGAAAGGAGTAGAAATTTCCTTTGCAACATCTTTCTCCTGAATGAAATGACAGTCAATCTCAATGTGTTTCATGCGCTCATGGAACACTGGATTGCTAGCAATATGAATGGCAACCTGTCACAATGCAAAGGAATACGAATCGAAGAAGGATAACCAAGTTCTGTAAGAGGGTCTGAAGCCAAATAAGTTCATATGTCGCATGGGCCATTGCTCCATATTCAACTTTGGCAGAAGATCTCGCCACGGCTATGAACGTACAATACTCAGACATAGAATGTCAATCATGTGAGCTTCTAGTACTGTTGACATCGGAATAAGTAGACAGATGAAGATGACCATGCAGTTGAAAAAGTAAACCTTTGCCTGTGGAGACTTGAAATATCGGAGAATACGATACATTGCAGTCAGATGCGTGTTCCGAGGACAATGCATGAATTGGCTTACAACTCTCATAGCAAATGAGAGAACTGGCTGAGTAATACCGAGATAGATGAGTCTGCCAACCAACTGCCTATATATCCCAGGATCAAAGAGGAGCTCACCATCATCAAGATTAATTTTGTAAGTAGGATCCATAGGCATGGTAGTAGGTTTATATCCTAACATCCCAGTTTTGGAGAGAAGATCAATAGCATATTTCCTTTGGGAGAGCACAATCCCATATTTAGAATGAGCAAATTATATGCCGAGAAAATACTGAAGAGTGCCTAGGTCTTTTATCTCAAATCGAGTCTTGAGAAAAGATTTAAGTTGCACCATCCCCTCAGTGTCATCACTAGACAAGATGATGTTATCTAAACAATCTGCACTATGATCCTAGTAGGCCGACGACAGATGAAAAGGGAGTGATCGGCTTGACTACGAATAAATCCAAAATCTAGGAGAGCATGACTGAATTTATCGAACCAAGCACGTGGGACTAATTCAGGCCGTAAATGGACTTCTTCAGGCGGCACACAAGGCGTTTGTTAGAAGCCATTGAGAAGCCTGGGGGTTGATCCATGTAAACCTCCTCGGCGAGATCGCCATGCAAGAAGGCATTCTTTACATCGAGTTGAAATAGGAGCCAAGATAAATTGACCGCCAAGGAGAAAACCACACGAATCGAGTTAAGCTTGGCCATGTGAGAGAATGCCTCAAAGTAGTCTATGCCATATGTCTGAGTATACCCCTTTGCAACTAGCCGGGCCGTATATCGATTGATAGAACCATAGGGAAGGTACCTGATAGTATAGACCCACCAACAACCGTCTATTTGCCGTTAGGTAAGGGAAGTACCTCCTAAATCTTGTTCTTTTCCAACACCAGCATTTCGTCCATCATAGCCTTAGTTCAGTCTGGACTACTCATAGCTTCCTTCAAGTTACACAAAGTAATAGTGAGGATATGGAAGTTGCAAAGGACTAGAATGAAGGTGAAAGATGGTGATATGAAACAAAATTACTAATGGGATGCTGAGTGCATGAGTAGGTAGGCTTACACAAGGCAATATGACGATCATCATCAGGAGGCAAAGAGTGCATACTTGAACCACTAGCAGAAGCAGATGGGATGAGTGGTGACTGAGCAGTGGAGGATTTAGTTCGTCGATGATACACAAGAATTGGATTTGAGACAGACGGAGTGGGAGCATCATTATGACAAGAGATAGGAAGGGTTATGAAGATAGATTGCACATGCTCCTCCTGACTCAGAAGAGGACTGTAAAGATCTCCCTTCATCAGAAAAGTATAGAATGTCTTCTAAGTACATCACATTGGCGGATACATCTCTTACTGGTTTGAGGGTCATAACATTTGTAACCCCTTTGTGATCTAGAGTAACCTAAGAAAGCACACTTTGTGGCTTATGGACTCAACTTGTCATTAGTTCCATCAAGAATTTGAACAAAGCATGTACATTAAAAAAACTTTATGGGGGTAAAGGTAAGGGTTTATCGTGGTTGCAAAATTTCAAATGAAGACTTGTAAGACGATTCGTGATGGGATTCGATTAATTAGAAATGCAATAGTAAGCAAAGAATCATCTCAAAAACATTGAGGCATACTCATACCCAGTGTTCGTGTTGTCGACGATTTGTCGATATTATCGCCTATAATATTGGTGTCGTTGCACTGGCGACACCGAAACCCCAAGTTTTAGTTTCTCTACAGAATATCGGCGAAATTTTCGGCGAAAACCCATTTTTCGGCGATAAAAATGGGTTCTCGCCGAGAATATTGGCGTGGTGTGGCTGAAATAAAGAAAAAAAAACTTTAATTTCACAATTTTTGTACCTGATCGGAACTCGGAAGAACAAAATCCCTTTGGCCTCTATCGATAGCCCTGTTAGGTATGAAAAACCTACAAATTTCCCCCCTTTTTTCCGATTGGAATATCGATGTCGCAATTTCGGTGAAAAATATGAAATTTTGCCGGATTTCCCTTCGATTTGGGTCTGATTTAGGGCTTTGAAACCCTCGGTCAAAAACCCCTCGATGAGAAATCCTCTCGCCCTGATATTTTTGTGTTTAAAATAATAAAAAAAAAACTTCGAGCCTCGCAAGTAGAAGTGGTTGCGTACCAAGGGAAGCGGAATGGCTAGTGTACCTCATACTAGCCATGTAGCTGCTGTAGGTACGTGTTGTGCGAAGACGAGCACTGACGCTTCTCGAGCTCCGAGTTGTACGAACGGTTCAAAGGAGATCAAAGTTACATGGGCCCCACAGTGATGTATTTATTATATCTACACCGTTCATCTATTTTTAGATATCATGTTAGAGCATTATGCAAAAGATGAATCATATCCAAAGATCATCTGTACCACACCATAAATAGCAGCGTAGATAATGATTTTCACCGTTAAACAATTTTTAGAGCCCACCGAAACGTTTATTTTACATCCAATCTATTCATAAGGTCACAAATACCTGAATGAAGAGGAAAAACAAATTTCTTGTTCCAAAACTTCTGTGACCCCAAAAAGGGTTTCAATGGTAAATGTTCAATCCCCCACTGGTTTTTGCTGTGTGGTCCACTTGATAGTTAGATCTATCTTATTTTTTGTCCCAAGCCTTAAGACAATCTCGCCAAATGGATGGATGGTTTGGATATAACACATATATCATGGTGGTCCCACGGAGCATTGACTAGTAGCCACCACTTGATTGGCAGCATCAGTACAATCTGCATCCCCACCAATTGCCAAGGGAAGCGGATTGGGTACAGCCCCGGCAACACCTAGCTGTGGGGCCCACCGTAATGTATGATTTTTATCCACGTTGTCTATCCATTTTGAAAAATCATTTTATGTTATGAGCCCAAAA
The DNA here is from genome assembly GCF_029962835.1 of Magnolia sinica. Classification (NCBI taxonomy): domain Eukaryota; kingdom Viridiplantae; phylum Streptophyta; class Magnoliopsida; order Magnoliales; family Magnoliaceae; genus Magnolia; species Magnolia sinica. The sequence goes on along the minus strand of NC_080574.1, from coordinate 113,376,525 downwards.
ATGGGATAGATTGAATGCCCACGTGAACCACACCATAGGAAACAGTGGGCACCGACTGCCTAGTGCCCAAAACCTCTTAGGGGCCACAAAAGTTTTGGATCAAGGTCATGTGTATGTTTTTCTCACGGTGTGGTCCACCTGAGTTTTGGATCTACTTCATTATTGGGCGTGCACTCAAATGAGTTGGCAAACAGGATGGACCATGTAGATATACAACGCATACATTGAGGTGGGCCCATGGTCAGGGTCCCACCCACATCCCTATCCTTGAAAAACTTGCTAGGGTCCATTGTATTGTTTTGTTGACCCTTCAAACCGTCAATGATTGAAGGAAATAAGAGCTTATCTAGACAATGATGGGTGCCCTAAGCGGCAATGCCGCCTATACATGGACTCCCTATCTAAGGAAAAAGCACTAGTTCTTATGACAAGTGCATCATTCAAGAAGTAAATGCCATCACGTTCATTTGGAGGTCCTGAAACACACAATGAGAGATAAAAAAATGTTATTGAACAATTCAAGGATTTTGTAAGAGAACTAACAAATAATAGATTGAGAGGAAAACTAGGAACATGTAAACCGATGACAAAAGAAAGGAAGAAGAAAGCATAATGGTACCAGTCCCAGATACAAGGGTTTGGTTTCCATCCACAACCATGACAAAATGTGACTGAGTAGAAGGAAGGTCTGAATTAAACAAGGGAAGCTTACTGGTCATGTGAGAGGAGCCTCCAAAGTCAATGACCTAAGATGAAGGAGAAGATGACACATGGAGAGCAGTACCTGACTGGGCTACAGTGGCTTCAGAAACCTCAGGATTTTCACGGATATGGAATCTCATGAAGGCATCATAGTTCTCTCGGGAGTCGAGAACGCTATCATGTGAAGGAGACTTCCCTTGAGGTTCTCCAAGTGGAGGCTGCAAGGCTGGATCATCATCAAATGGTGCCCCACTAGCCAACGATATACTCGCCTAGGATGGACGACCCATAAGTTTCTAACACCGATCAACAAAATGGTTTGTTTCCCCATAATGTGTGCAACTGCGAGATGTGTCACGACCATGTCCACGTCGACTTTGACCACGGTAGCCCCCACAATCGATAGCATGACCTCAGCCTTGGTTACCGTAACCAACATCAGGGCCACACCCAAGTACTCTAGATGTAGGATTGAAGGAAGGCCGACCACCAACCACGTACGCTGAGTTATCAGATGATACTAAGGTTGATGTGGTTGAGGTAGCAAAACACTGCGCCATAGCATAAATCGCAGTCAAAGGAGGAAGAGGATCCGTCACAATAATTTTTTCACGAACACCTTTCAATTTAGAATTAAGGTTAGAAAGGGTTGCATGCTTCAGGTCTCTTCCTGTTGTTTGAGAACGAGATCATAATCTTTCTTGCTTTTGGATAGAAGAGGATGATACAAATCTAACTCATCCCACATACCTTGAAGGGTGGAAAAGTACTACTCTAGAGATCAGGAATCCTGTTGGAACCTGCTAATGTTAGAAATCAGCTTAAAGACCCTTGATAAATTCCTTGTTTCTGAATACATTTCATGTAGAGTATCCCATGTCTTTTTGGTTGACGATAAAAACATAATAGAATTACTGACGGATGGATCCATATTGTTAAGTAACCAAGCCATGACTTGGTAGTTCTCCTTGGTCCGCATTTTGTAATTTCCATCTATAGGGTCTGGAGCATCATCCAATATGTAGGTGAGTCCATCTCTTCCTCCCCAAAATAATTTCACGGATTGAGCCCATTGTAAATAATTATTACCATCTAACTTGATAGTGGTAATCAACAAGGGGTGCGAATCTAAAGGCCCCTCACCTGATCCAGAAGATATTTTGTCATCCATATGGTCCACATACACTAATTTATAAATCTATAGCAAGAGGACAATGATGGAGGATGGTAGAAAATGAGGACAGTCACAAGCCAATGTAGGGCAGATTGCCACACAACTGAGGGTCTAAATAATGGGCCATAGGTCCAAAAAGGAAGGAAAAACTCAAAAAATAGCAAGAAGCATCACCAAAAGACTTGCACAGACACAACCCATAGCCATAAAGTGAAAGAAGAACATAGAAGGTATACACCAGACCTGTGGTGTATGTTGAGGGGACTTAGGAGGCCACAAATGGTGGAGCCGCACCTCTAAAAGAGCCAGAAAACACCAAAAATCCTTTCCAAGATTAAAAAAAAAAAAAAAAAAACTTCCGTTGATGTCTTAAGCAAGCAAAACTGACCAACCCTAGAGAGAAATCCCCAAAAAACTCTTACCGATTTGGGAGAGATTGTGAACAATTGACGAATTGGGGGTTTTACGCCGAATTTGAAAAATGGCCCAAAAACATTTTAGATTAGTACCAAAAGTCCTGTAAAAATTCACCATAATTCTTCTAAAATCAAGCTCTATCAGATCATGTTCTTCCCAATGCAAAACAGTCCATATTGTATGTACGGTTGCTAACATCAGCCGTGTGGTTGCTAACGTCAACAAACCCTTGTAGCTTCAATCAACGAGAGGTCCTGGAGTTCTGATACCAAGTAGAGGTCTTGAGGTCCTGGAGTCTGATACCAAGTAGAGGTCAGAGAGAGAGAGAGGGCTTCCACACCACACACAACACTTCATTATACAACTAAAGTTACAACAGGGTAACAATGAATACGCACAAACAAGAAAAAGACACATACAGAACATTCTCTACATGGCCCACAATGGGAGGGTGCATCTGATTGATGGGGTGCATGTCCGACATAGATCACAGTGGGGTCCACACAGCTCAACCTCATAGTACCTTTTCTCATATATATATATATATATATATATATATATATGTCTATGCGTCGACGTATATGTATGTATGATGAACTGATATTGTCTATTTTCTCTGATTATTCCTTTTTCTATTATTAAGCATTATTATTGGCTCTTTTAATATTTTGAATATTTAATACAATATATTCGGTTTGAAACTGTAATATATATGATTCCTGTGTGGATCAGTCACACTGCATATTGTTGATACTGATAACTTGCACTATGCCTATTTCTGATACGACAACTAGGATTATTTATATGCATTGATATTGATGAGCTCACTGTGTGGCATCATATGGCTTAACTGTATTGCGTTGATTCTCAGTTGTCATATGAGGCCATTGCCGATTCAAATCAGACAATTCATCTCAGAACCAGATGATATTATAAACCGTGGTTTATTGTGAACTCTCGTTTTTATATTTAGACCGGTTTTCTTTTCTTCCCTTTCAAGTATTTTTGTTTTTCCTACTATTTCCGCAATTTGAAAAGCTCCTGAATTATTCAGATTGCCCTAAATGTTTTGTTGTGCTTGTGGGACTTGGTCTGGTTTGTGCCTTTTCCATCTGATTGGCCACCTCCCTCAGTTTGGTGGCTCACCTGATTTATAAAACATTATTTGCAATAGTCTTGTAACTTATCAGATGTTAGCTTAATTGCTTGTGAAGGCTTTATAAGACTTCTGTTTTTTGGTGGTGTGGTGAATGATTATTATGAAAAAACTTGAGAAGAAATTATTTAGGTTGGGTCATTATTTTCATCTGTAAATGGACGGTTACATAAAGTTGCTACAGATCTAGATTTAAATACTTCCATCTCTTGCTATTGCAGATGATGTTGTATGGTGGAATATTTGGTTGCTTATCACCAATTCTCTCAATTGCTGGATTTTTGAGCTACAAGTCGCCATTTGTTTATCCTAAAGATGAGGTAATTTCTGAAAGCTACACAATACTTGGACCGTTTCCCAAATTTTGAAACATATTACATTTTCCATTTTCCATTAGCAAATATGTCTATATTTCAGAAACAAAATGTGGAGAGAGCAAAATCATCCCTATTGATGGAGAAGCTGGATAATGTAAGTGAGTTTGATGAAGGAAGCCGACAATCTGATCACCTCTTAATGGTGGTTGCATACAACAAATGGGTAAAGATTCTTCATGAGGTTAGGAATCTTCTACTTTCATAAACTGATTTTGAGTGTTGTTAAATTGAAAGTAATTCAAATAACAAATAATTAATTTCTTGACTGCATGGTGAATTACATATCACATATATTGTCAATTTTATTTGCTATACTTATGGAAATAATATTCTTGCAGAAGGGAACAAAAGCTGCACATCAGTTTTGCAATTCATACTTTTTGAACAGTTCAGTTATGTACATGATAAGGTTAATCTTCAAGCCCCTTACAGATTCTTCAACCCTTAAACCTTATTTTCACCCATTCTATCTGCCCTATAAATGGAAATGAGCAGTATTTGCTATAAGGCTTGGCTAAGTCCTGTACTAAGTTGGAAAAATGCTTCATAGACTATTTTGGATGGATGGAATACTTTTATTAAAGCCCTAATGGCAGAAACAGATAAAAAATGCTTCACAGATTTCCAACAAACTTTTAGCCAATAACAGCCTAGCTGTAGAACTTGAAATTTTTTAAAGATAGATAGCCTGCAAAGAAACTATTATGAAAGCGTGAATTGATACCAAGTTGCTGCATTTCATTCTTCCATGCTTGTTGAAGTTTCTTGGTTGTCCATACTGCCTTGACAGGGACATGCGCATACAATTTGGGAGTTTGTTAGCAGATATTGGGATCATTAATCTCCCAAAGCGTTCCCTGGTGTGTCATTTTTTAGCTCAAGCTTTTAGTTATGACTTCTTAAGGTTTAACTTTGAATAATTGGTAACTCATGTTGGAGTTCTGTCAATTGAATGATACACTTTAGCAACATTGTTTTGCAATGAAACTGTTAGAATACCATGCATTAGATAACTGTATATGATACTGTTAGTGAAATAGTTCTAATGAAATTTCTGTGTAGATAGAAATCAAACCACCACAAAATAACATAATTTAGTTTGGCATGAATTTGAGGCAAAGTGTTTGGCAGCTAGAAGGCTGCACGATGGAGATTGTGTTGCAAAGATGAGGATGGTGAGATGGCTGTGTGGGAGTATTAGGAAGGGGTGTATATATATATATATATAATCGTAATCACAATGAGAGATAAAATGACGGATAGTAGATTGAGATGGTTCACGCATGTGCAATGAAGACATGGGATGACTCCATTAAGGAGAGGAACACTGATCAAGGTTGAAGGGGCTGAAAAGGGGGTGAGAGGGAGACCTAAAAGTGACATGGATTGCATTGGTGAGGTGCTCAGAAAGGTCATAAACTCTTGTTTACTTAATGAGGATAAGGCCTTAGGATTATTGGTGAAGCAGGATTTGTAAAACTGACCCTAAATAGCTTGAACAAGACTATGATGAAAAAGAAGGAGAAGATGATGATTGTGATTATGATGATGATACAATGACAATTTTGTGTTTCTTTACATCTGTAGAACAGTAGATGTTAAACTTATAATCTGAGTTGGGAATTAGCTTTCCTCCTGTAAGAGCTCTTGACATTGATCTACTTCTCAAGCTTGTAGCTTTGAGAAACTGAAAATTTATGTCATTCCATTCTTGAAAAGATGCATTCAAAATACAACGATAATTTTGTACCAATATTCCTGGGATAGAAGACAAAATGATTGTATATGCCAAAATCAAAATAAACAACATAAATGGTAAGGACTTCTGCAAAATGAGGTCAAAAGCTTGCTGTATATGAGCCAACATGGCACGTGTCAGGATGTGGGACATTCATTATTGTCACAACCTTGAAAATGTTCTGTCCAAAAATCAGGTTGTTCCATTCATCAGGTGTGTGAATCCAGTACTCTGGATATGGACATGTGGAGATCTATTTTCTTCATTTTCACCTAAAATGCATGGCCCACCGATGAGTGGATGGCCCTAATTTTTAGGACACTGTACATTCATGGTGTGCCCCCGACCTGATTAATGTCCCTGATCTTGTAGTGATTGCCTACGGTCTTGTGTTATGCAAAGCACATCCCTATTCTTTGTGCAAAAGTCCTTGCTATTTGTCAAGAAATAATTAAACAATAGTATATGTATTTCTGTAAGATATTGTCTGTTTTAAGATTCTTAATGCAATGAAGTAAAAGTTGGAATTTGCTTCCAAAATCATTGGCGAACTAAACTGCTACTGATGTATCTTTTGTCACTTCTGAGTGTTGTTCTAGTGTTAGGGCTTTGTGATTGGTCCATATGATAGTCCCTATGTGGCAAAGGTGGAGTTGAATCGTCACCTATCCAACCACGCGCTTGAGTTTTCAAAGAATTGACAAAAAATTGCCTATACTTATGTACATTTGTTTTGCACCCTTGCCTGAAATCCAAGCAACTTCTAATATAGAATTTTGGTCTAGACTCTAGATGAGTGTTCGAAATATCGGTTTCGCGTTATGTATCGCATTCTTGGGATACAGATACGTATCGGTTATCGCATGGGATATATCGGTTGTATCATGTAATGTATTGCTGTTGTTGGAAACAGGGGAAACATTGGGAAATTGGTTGAATTTTTCAATGAAACTTTGGTGATTGTTAAAAAAGACATCATTACACACTTACAAATCAAAACATTGTAAAAAACAAGTACACATAATAGGTTTTCTTTGTATGGGGTCCTAATCTATGCGTTGTCTAACTGAATTGATGCAAGTATATTCAAATAATTTATAAATGTAAGAAGACGTGTGGAAACACAAGCGATACATTCAAAAACAAAAGAAGAATCACTAGATTAGGTTACATGTTTGATTTGATGTTTGGACACAAAGATTGCAAACAATTTGCGAGAAATTGCGAAATTTTGATTTTTTTTTTTTCAGTTTTCCGCAACTTGGCCCATCTCCTCCAAATTTTGAAATTGAAAGGATTTGTAGCAATTTGACACTAATTTAACATGATTTACAAAAAATAAAATGATTGAAATTCGAGAATGGTCACTAGATCGAACATGTGGGATATATTGCACTACTTGTGTGTTTTGTATCGCACTAGTGGGATACAAGATATATCGTGGGATATATCGGCCAATATCGTCGATATTTAAAACACTAGTTGGGTTAGAGAAGCAGATTAAGCCAACATTGAAGCGATTATAACATTCTGCTGAGTGATTGGTTATTCATTGATATTTTACATAACCTAGTTCTATTTTTGTTCCTTTCTCATCAACAACTCTTAATCTATCTCATACATTTGTCAAATTTGTATTCTTCTTTCATTTCGTACCTTCATTTACACCTGCAGTCTTATCTAATTTTCTTGTATTGACAGAAATATACCAAGATAGAAAAAAAGAAAAAAAAAACCTCTCTTATTTTGACCTTCTATTCCAATTCTCAAGCTAGATGAGTGTAGGTTTGACCTATTGTCATCTTGTCTGCTTATCGGACAGTTGCCAATAGGAGGAGTTGGAAATTGTCCATGCCAAGGTATTCGGTAAAGGTAACGATGGCTGCAACAACCATCAATGAAATTGTTACATTGCAGTCTGTAACGGCCACAATGGTTGATTTTTTTTTCTCGAAAAACGATGGCCGCAACAGCCACCATTGAAATTGTTACATTACGGGCTGTAACGGCCACAATGATTGAATTTTTTCTAGGAAAAATATCAGAAAGAATCCTAAAAAATTTTGAGGATTCCAAATTTGTATCCTTTTTTTAATTTGAACATGTTTATGTTGGTGTAATGGGCCATTCTTTGGTAAGAATGTTGACTTACATTGTCTGATGAATTTATTGACCCAACGGGCTTAGATTGACTGCAAAACTTGTATATTTAATTTTGTAAATATCTAATACGAATGATTCAATATAAATAAGAATATATGAGCATGAATGTAATTATGAGATAATTTTTTTTTTTTTACACACGCACACCGCACACACACTCACGCACTCATGTGGAAACTCTTGTGAGTCTACCACTGAGGCATGAGTTACGTAACCATTTTACCACATCCAACCATAGATGTTAATGCATGAAATTGAAATTAAATTCGGATGAATAGTGTCACCAATTTGGGGGACCACTCGAATGCCCCCAAATCGGCCCCAAATTCATGCAATTTATGGCACTTATCTCATTAATGTATATCCTAAGCATTTGACATCATTTCCCCTAAGAAATTTTAAGAAAAATTAAAATTAAATTTGTAGATTATATATATATATATATATATATATATATAAAAAACCTATTTTTCGAAATTTCAAAAGTTTGGCCCCCGGAGCTTCAATTCTTGGAAATGGCTACTCGAAAGATTGCATAAGGCTAGTCAAAATTAGCTTAGAAACACCTATGAACAAAAATCACAAAAACTGGAGGAAAAAAGTGGGGAAAAAAAAAGCGACTGTTTTTATATGCCCATTTACATTGGACCGTTGCACCCTCTCAATGGCCGTTATGGTCCAAAATGTTTATAATGGGTGTTTCAGCCCCATATCGTGTAATGGTATTAATGTAGTGGCATTTTCACACCAGGCTTGAGCGGGGTAGCATATGGGATGCGGGGACACACTCGGGGTGGGTGGCCCATGTGAAGTGGGGCCCACGAGGGGCTTCGGCTGAGGTCCTAACCCATGCGATGTGGAGCCTGGGCTATGAGATAAAGGGATCGATTCGCCACTCTCTATCAGTTCAAGCTTTTAGAGCAATTGGTTAATTGTCGTACATCAAAATGGTATCAGAGCGGGAGGTCTCGTGTTCGAGACTCCTCACGGGGGGCGTTTAATGTAGGGGCATTTTCATACCTGGCTCAAGTGGGGTGGCCTGTGGGATGCGGGGACACACTCAGGGTAGGTGGCCTGTGTGAAACGAAAACCCATGTGAAGTGGGGCCCACGAGGGGGTTCGGCCGAGGTCCTAACCTATGCGATGTGGGGCCTGAGCTATGAGATAAAGGGATTGATTCGCCACTCTCTATCCGTTCGTGCTTTTAGAGCAAGTGGTTAATTGTCCTACATTTGGTACGGACTGTTATTATTACGTAATGGCCATTACCTAACTGTTATTGAACACCTTGGTCCTTGAGTCCAAACATGCCTTAGTATGTAACAAGTGACTGGTACCAATCACTTACTCTTAACCATATTTTTCTTATAGAAGACATGTCATTGTACTTCTTATACAGTGTGCTTAACACTGGCAATTGTAGCCATAGACAGAAGTCTAGGCAAGATTCCTCAAGAGATGCTTCTTAGTTGGATAGAGAATGTGCATAGGCTATGCCCAGAACAAATTGTCATCCATTGTATTGTTTGCGTTTTTTGATGTATGAGATGGCTAATGATTTCTTTTGTCAATATTCTGAGAAAGGATTTGTCAAAAATGAAAAATAATATGTAATGAGATAGGATTCTAGTGAGCATTTCTTGTTGTTTGAGCTTTTAGTGTTACACTTGTTTTTCAGATTGTAAAATTCATATGCCATAAAATCAGTAATTCGTTCAATAATTAGTTTGTTCTGACTTGGTAACCATTTTTTTCATGTAGCTGTGATCTGTAGTTAATAAGTCTCGTAGTCATACAAATCACTCTAAAGTTATTGAGCTATTTCTGGATTTGGTTTTGTGGTTTTAATGATGCATGCTTCTATGAAGCAGACTGATGGTAAAATGAAAGACAAACTGGACAGCTGGTTTGCTGATATGTCTCAGCCATTCAATAAGTATTCTCACCATTCTTCGGTTGTTAAGGTAAAACTCCCATGAATGTTTTTTGGCAAAAATATTATATAAATGAATAAACATTTATGATATGCAAATATACAATTTTCACATGCATGCGTGTACAAACGCACATTGGATATTGGTGAAACTGCACTCTTAAAGCCAACCCGGTACAGTCACATATACGTGTGTAATTTCCTGACATGATTCATGCATAATGGACCCTATAAATTGAACATTCAGATTGGCTAGACTGTTCTACATGTATGCGAAGTGTAAATTGGATATAAATGACACCACTTATTCAACTTAGAAGAACCTGCCTGGTACCATGCCTGTGCTAACAGCTACTGTATTATTGATTGGACATTTCTTTCCTAAGATTGTTGGGAATTTGTTCTTTGAATTCAGAATATTTCCTTTTGTTTTTTTTTTGTTTTTTGGTTTTTTTTTTTTTTTGTTTTTTTTCCATTTTCATTTGATCTGTAAGTGTAGTAGGTGGGTTTTTTTTTTTTGGGGGAGTATAAACCAGTGTTTGAAATAGCATATTGCATAGTGTTCAACCGTCTATTGCATATAGTGTAGGCTACGTTGTGTGTAGCGTAAGCTACACGATACTTTTGTTTTTTAATTAAAAATAGGGAAATATTATATATATATATATAGCCTAAAAAATTGCTTCATTTTTCAAGTAGGAGCATGTGCAAATCGACTGGTTGATTCCATGCCATACACACACCACAGTGGGTCCCGAGCAACAAATGATATCTGAACAAGCTTATTCCACAATATTGCGCAGATACCCCCAAAAAATAATAATAATAATAATAATAATAATAATAATAATAAAAAAAAATAGTGAAAGGAATCTCCTACCCATCAAGTCTTACTAAAGCCTTGCACCTTTGACTATTTCTATCTAACTAAAGTTGCATTCTAGTTACTGCTAGTTAATTCATTTATTGCGAGTGTGATAAGTTAAAGGCTTAATGAACCCCCTGACAGCGACCTGCCACCACTAGGAATGCATTTGTCTAACATCTAGTCATTCTCACTCATGTATCAACACACCCATACATGTCTTTAATATTCCCTATATCTTCCTGGGATCCCTCTCCTAACATCGTTCGGGGTGTTGTCTTCAAAGTGCGACTTGTTTTGTATCATAAAATTAGGAAAAAAAAAAGAGGGAAAAAATGGAAATATTGAAAAAAAAAATAAATCAAGATACAGGAAAAATTAAAAACCTATATTTAGACAAATCTAACACATCGAAATATCTTTAGATGCATTCACCATACTCGTATGAAGTAATCGATAAATTTAAACATGGAACTGAAGTGATTTATTAATAAATTAACCAGCAAACACATGGAATTGGGAGCAAGACAAAATGTATATGGTGTCAATGAATACAAAAAGGGAGTTGTGTGCATGCTGAAACCTATCTCTATCTCCATCTCATCTCTAAGATATGGGTAAGGATACGTAGTCCCTGTCCATACTTGAAGATCATATCAATAGAGTCAATGCCTCACTTGGGGATTGAGACTGAGATTGTGCTCCGACTGCTAATGCTTAGTGGGTTCTCCATCCATATTGGCCCATTTGTTGGACTAGCTACTTTGGTGCAAGGAGCATTTCCATATCTTTGCTTGGTCCATATTGTTATTTATTGACATCATCAATCTCGGGGTATCCTCCATATCCATAAGGCCCATAGGCATAGGATCATCCATACCCTTGTCCGGAAGTAGGATATGACATTTGCTTGATCGGCGGACTCGGTCTTGTTGGTGCATTACAACAACCAATACCTGGTGGGCTAGGAGGGTATCCAACATCCTTGTGAAGTCTCCAGTCACAATGGTCACCTGTTCAGTATCATATATGTGGATGCCACCTCCACTACCACATGCATCTCCTGAGCTCTTGCCATCAACATTATCACCACCAGACGGGACATCATTGCTATTGTCACCAAAATCAGGAGTAGCACCAGTACTGCTATTAGGGCTATGCCCTTCATTGTTTTCACCATCATTGATTGACTATGGCTAGGATTCTTAAGTACAAGTTGCGACACTTGACCATTCTCAATTCTTATGCCATCATTGTCTTGTTGCAACAATTGGTATATCTATGTCATCCATATTTAAGTTTTTATTCTTCAAAAAACCTACACTGTTAGTTACAGGATCCTTCCAACCAATTTTTTCTGTATCATTATTGTGTAATGTATCACAACCTTGGGATATGAATTCATATTGGTTATCACACATGATTTATTGCTTGTATCATATAATTTGTTATTTTTGTTGGAAAACATGGGGATACATTGGGAAATTGGTTGAATTTTTCCACGAAACTTTAGGAATGTTAAAAAAGACTAATACACACTTAGAAATAAAAAAATCACAAAAAACAAGTGCATATGATAGGTTTCCTTTGTATAGGGTCCTAATCTTCAAGGATTGTTAAAAAGGACTAATACACACTTAGAAATTAAAAAAAAGAAAAATTTTAAAAAAAAAATCACAAAAAACAAGTGCATATAATAGGTTTCCTTTCCATAGGGTCCTAATCTATGTGTTGTCTGACTGAACTGATGCAACTATATTGAAAGTCATTTCATAAGATTTATAAATGTAAGAAGACACATGTATAGAATTAGAAACACAAGCATTACATTCAAAAGTAGAAAACTAGAAATATACTTGTGGATTTCGAGAAAAATACTCTAACATTTTTGAAATAGTTTTTTTTTTCTAAAAATCCCCAAATTGTCAAGAATGTGTAGATCAGGTTATATTAAATACATGTTTAGTTTCATGTTTGGACACTAAGATTGCAACCGATTTGGAAGAAAAAAGGCTGAAATTTCCGTTTTACGCTTATTTTCGGCAACTTGGCCGAGCTTCCCCAAATCTTAAAATTGAAGCTCAAAATCCATAATTTTTCATGCAAAACATAAAGAATCATGGTTCTTACCATGTGACACTATTTACAACATCTAATAATGAAAAAAAAAAAAAACCGAATCGATACTAAAAAAATAACATTTCAGAATCCGGTCCTAAGAAGCTTTTGATTGCGATTTTGGAAAAAAAATTCAAAGATTTTCTTTTAACAAACTAGAGTGGACTATTTGAAATCACCTCACATTGAACTTGGAAAACGTTTTTTGTTTTGCTTTTTTGCAAACAAACAAAAAAAAAAAAGAAGATAGCTTTTTGTGAAATTTTGATGATTTTCTAGACAAAACAACGACTGTTTCCTTTTATCTCTTTGATATCGCACTTAGAGATATATCGTGGAATATATCAATGATATCACAAGATACTGAAAACACTACTTCTAACTAGGTGCCCCTGCCACTTTGAATCGTGCTTCAGACTCTCACTTCCACTCCCATTTCCTACCTATTCTTATTTATTTGCATTTTGAAACAGAACCTTCCTACTCTTACACCAGTATCTATTGCTGCTTCACGACTATACTTAAGATTGGACACTATAGGTTGTTTCCTCTTAGCGAGGTATTCACATGATGAAGCATATAACCCAAATTTAATTGGATCATAAAACTTGTCTTTTGTTCTATTTTTATCCATAATATGAGATTTTATTATGCATATGCTGACTTCTCAAGCTTTACAGACCTCAGCTACTTTCTTTGCTTTGTGTGTATGGGAGCGAACATGCTCCAGTTTCTCTCACAACCTGAGGAAGAGGAAGTCTAACTCAAGATCCTCATGACAATCTTTTTGACTCAAAGAGTATCTACTCCATAGTTCACCCTATTAGTCGGCTGAAAAAAGATTCTTATTAAATTAAAAAAAGAAAAAGAAAAAAAGAAGGTTAACACTTAAGTTTAAACTACTGTTAAAAAGATTCTTATTGAATCTATGAATCGTGTCACTAAAGATTAAGGTGGCATTATGTACATACTCTATATAACTATATATATGGGTGTTCTTTTTATTTTACAAACATGATGCTGATATATACCTGATTTGTGGCCATAGCCTGTGCACCGAGGTTCTGTTTTAATCTGCAAATCACATTGTGAAGGCCTCTCAACACTTCTATATGGGTTGAGAAGTTCATTTCGTAGTAACAAGCACGATTTCGAAGTACGCTGCCAAAATGGTCTTATTGAATAAAAAAAATACATTAGAGCACAACCAAAATATATATATATATATATATATATATATATATATATATATATATATATATATATATATATATATATATATATTTATATATATTTGTCCATGCATAAATCAACATAGTCTACACACACACACACACACACACACACACACACACATATATATATATATATATATATAGAGAGAGAGAGAGAGAGAGAGAGAGAGAGAGAGAGAGAGAGAGAGAGAGGAATGCTCACCTGCGCACCTTTGCACACATGCCATGGGCACAAAATCTGAACGGTCCACGTGATGTGGCACCCCTTGAAACCTTACAAGCCCAATTTCCAGCCTGATCCAAAACTCTAGTGGGCCATAGCAAAGAGAGATGCAAATCAAGGGAGGAAACTGTTTCGTTTTGCCATGGCCCACCAGAGTCATGTATCGGGCTGAAAGTTGGGTTTGTGAGGTTTCAAGGGTGCCGTATCACGTGGACGGTTCAGATTCTGTGCCCATGACACGTGTGCAAAGGTGCGTAGGTGAGCATTCCTCTCTCTCTCTCTCTCTATATATATATATATATATATATACATATATATATACCGTGATGTGTGTCGAACATCAACATTGTGCATTTGATGGGTCCCCTTTAGGTTTTGGGATATCCCAAAAATTAGCCGTATATGGAACTTAGGTGGGCCATACCATCTTAAACCATGTGCAGACATTCCTAAAACATATGTAAGCACTTGGTGGGGCCCACTTGCGCTTTGGATGCAGCTGAAACTTTGTCCAACCCCTCATCCAAGTGGGACCAATAAATGATTATGAATGTTTTAATGGGAGGGTAACCCCTCTCAACAATTGTATGTGGTGTGGCCCACTCAAGTCATGGATTGACTTGATTTTTAAGCCTGTGGACCACCATGGAATGGTGCATCTAACTGATGGGGTAGATATTCAACACACATCATGATGGGGCCCACACAGCTTAACCTGATGGGAAGTTCCCAAGAGGTTGACCTCATAGTACCATTCCCACACACAAACACCCCCTCCCCACACACACACACATATATTGTTTACTATCATTTCGAGCTTTGCACGATCCATTGCGTCATGCATGTACCCCACTATTGATTTGAGATACCCATTTACCAACCTTAGCACTTTGAATAGGGGTTCAATCAATATAACATCTCCATGACTTTTGTCCATAAACCATCTATTCTATTACTGTGGCTGCTTGCTACCCACACCTTTTGCCCTTGCTAACTTCAAATTGAGCCACTCTTTAGAAGTGAACTTTTGTAGAAGGGTCGATTGTATGCATCTGCTTTCCAAGGAAGATGAAGTTTGTCATGAATTTGGTGATGCGGTTGAAGCAACTCCTGATTTTTGGTATGACTCAAGGTTACCAACCTATTATGATTGTAGATGAAGCTGGTGATCATCTTTATTGTCTCAAAAATCCCTTGGACCTCATTCATCTTTCCAATGCCTCAAGCAGTTACCAACCAATTATGATTGTAGATGAAGTAGGTGATCATCTTTATTGTCTCAACAATCTCTTGGACCCCATGCATCTTTCCAATGCCTCAATCAAAAGGTCAATGTAGTGTACTAGGCTAGGAGTTCAAAAGAGGTGTTTCCTCTTTTCCATCAACATTTTGCCAATTGCCCTGAAACTAACTGCATTACCCATGACAAGCAGTATACCAGTTGCTCACCTATCTCATCCATAATCTCATTGAGGAGCTCAAATATATAGTTGACATCTTTAGGATGACCAAATGCAACAACTTCCAAATCCTTGCATCGAGTATGCCAAACAATTAATTCTTGATTTCTTTGTGGTTTGGTCCACCCATCACATGGTTAGTGTTAAGGTCCCTTGATATACATTGATACATGATCCTCTAATGGCTCGAGCTTTTAGAGAAACTAGTTGTTTGACATGGTATCAAAGAGGAAGGTCCTATGTTCGAATCCCGAGAGCAGCAAATATGCCTCGGTAATATATTATTCTCCCACAGGGTTTAGGAAAATTAGGTCCGGCCCAGGGACCGGGATATCAAGCCCGGCCTTTTTATGGTGTGAATGTCCCTCCGCCCTCGTCAGTATGTTCCCGTGCTGAGTTCCACCCCACACGTGTGGAGGAGTGTTAGAGTGTTAAGTTCCCTTGATATACATTGATATGCCATCCTCTGACGACTCGAGCTTCTAGAGAAACTGGTTGTTTGACACACGCATGCTCCATATTTTACTAAATCTATCAGTAAGTACTTATGTAAGTTTCAAGTCATTCATCGAGACATTTACATGTTTTTTGCCAATTTCATATGACATTGAGCCGTTACCTCTTGGGTCTGTGTTAGTCGTGACATCAATAATGAGTTGATGATATAAAAAGCAGCCACATTTGGAGGAATATAATTAAAATGGAACCACCTCGAAATGCATCACCCCACTACCTCATTAACTTCTTAATTCTAGCTAAATGCGTCGTTGGATGCATCACACTTACATCTTGACTGAATATGGATCCATAAGACCCACCTTGTCTCTACTAGGAGCAATTAGGGCCCCTTGGCAACTACTTATGCTTTTGCCGTCTGACATGCTCTTCATCAATGCCCCATAATAACCTATTTTGAAAATCGTGCTCCTCCATAAGAGTGCACACGAGCTTGCATTCCTCGTCTCAAATTCATTTTATCTTCATAGCATTGTCATCATTTTCGTCATCATCGTTAATGCGATTAGAGAATCAAATTCTATCATTGTTGCTGAAGAAATCCAATGGGTTTAATGTTACCAATGGAGACAACATTGGAGAACATGAGGAAGAAGGAAGATAAAGAGAGATGAGGAGAACTGAAGTTAAGAGAGACGTTCGAGGAAAGAGAGATTAGGTCTAGGGTTTGATGTCCCTAACCCCTTTTTTATTATTAGAAAATAAGGCCCAATGGGCCAAGCCTACTTGTTTTTCAACACTCCTCCTTAAGTTGGCTCATAAGTGTCCAACATGCTCATCGTGTGACTAATAACTAAACTGTGTGAGAATGGTAGTGGTTTGGTGAAGATGTTTGTCAACTGCTCTTTGCAGTTCGCATATTCAACAACAACTTCCTCGGTTGCTATCTTCTCCCGAATAAAATGACAATCTACCTTAATATGCCTTCTTCTTTTATGAAAAATTGGATTACTAGCTGTTTTGTTGCTTCATTGTTATGATAGAAAGTTATTGTTTCCCCACTAAATATGTGTAATTATTATTGAAGAGACTTGATCCACAAGAGCTGATGTAAGACATGAAATTCAAATATGATGTGCAAGATTTTCAGGCTTTAGATCATGTTAGTTCAGAAGCAATTACACAAAATTCCATATCCCACACAAAAGTTCAAGCATTCAATCAAGGGGAATCTATGTGGGTCCAGGCCTACACATGTTAGGGCTGGATCAATAAAAATTATGGACCAAACAATACTCAAAGGGTAGTAAATTCATCCACACATGCATAGAAATGTCCCCAATCCAAGGGATTCACAGGTTTCAATTCGAAGAACCCTAGGGTTAGGAAAAAGGTGCAAATAAATTGGAATTAATGCAATCTAGGGTTGAGTTATGAAAAGTAAGCAAGAGAGGAATGAAAGAAGGAAAAAACTGGACTTGACGACAGTCCACGCGTGCGGACAGCGGGCCAGACTTGACGCACGCTACGAACCCGGAAGGCGACTTCTTGGGTCTGGTCGGCCAGGGGTGGGCTTCAAAACCTCCGATTTTCTGGTCAATCCGATATACGGTCGGTGCGTGGTGCTCCGCCGAAGTTCTAGCCCTCCTGTATGGCAAGATTCCAGAAATCTGCTGTAAATGGGAAACATTTGCAAATATTGATGGATTTGCAGATGGGATGATCGTAGGAAAAAAGAAATATGGATGGTAGAAGGTGGGGGCGAATCGGGATAGGTGTGGCTTCGCACCACGGTAATCAGCCCTTCGAGGAAGGGAAGGTTTCACACCCAATTGAATCTCCACAACTCAGAAATTTAGAGGAGCAGAAAAAACGCAGAAATTTTATTAATCTTCAATGAATAAAAAGACTACAAGAGGTGCCTATTTATAATAAAACCCTATACCCCAAAACTCGCGTCATGTGCGCAACATATTACTTGGAGACGAAGTAATCAAAAATAACAACCAATCAAAACAATCTAAACTGTCCATGATATTTCTATAACAATAACAGGTAAAACTCAAAGTACTAGACTAATTAGAATAGTGGTCCACGATCATGAGAACCCATGGTGGGCTTTACATGACTATCAGGTCCACTCCAATGAACCAAAACACAGCCATCTAACTAGGAGGCCCTCCTTGGACGTCGTCATCGATCCAGATTGATGGTGGGGCCCTCCTTGTGTACGTGCATAGGGGGGTGTGCGTGTGCGCATGATGTCCCCATCAAGAGCTCACTGACAACATGAACCATAGCTCTATATTCTGCCTTAATGCTTGACCTTGCAACAAGTGTTTGTTTCTTGCCTCTCCAAGTCACCAAGTTCCCTCCAATAAACGTGCAATATCCTGAGGTAGATTTTCTTTACCACTAATCTGGCCCAATCAATATCTGCGTAAAATTCAACCCAGAGATGTGCGTGAGATCTACAAATGAGTCCATATCCTAGAGCTCTCTTTATATGGTGTAGAATATGTCGAATTGCATCTTAGTGCTAAACTTATTGTCTATGCATAAACCTTCTAACCACTTTGACCACATAAGAGATGTCTGTCTGAGTAATAGTCAAATAAATAAGTTTTCTAACAAGTCTCATGTACCTCTCAGGATCTTCAAAAAACTCTCCATCATCATCTTGTCAGTTTCCTATTTAGGTCCATTGGAGTATCATAAGGTTTGCACTCCACTAGTTTGGTCTCTCCCAATACGTCCATAGCATACTTCTTTTGAGATCAATTGATCCCATGACAGATTCAACCACCTTAATCCGAAAAAGCATCTCAGCAACCCAAGATCTTTCATTTGAAACTACTCTTGGATATGCTCTTGACTTCTTATATGTGAACTTCATTATTACCAGTAATAATGATGTCATCAACACATTAATCAATGCCACCATTCCTCGTAAGTTATTCTTTATAAAGACAAAATGATCTACTTTGTAGTGATAAAAACCGAAATCAATCACCACACGGACGCATGCACGTGACTAAATAAACAAGTGAGATTAATCAATGATTTAATGTAAATAATTAAAATTCACAAACTATGCTAGATCATCACATATATAACGAATTGAGCATTTAACTATGCGAAGTTCAAGCGACATATAATAACTACGCAATGCATGACCATTGAACACTTATTGATAGGATCTTATGGATGTAGAAATATTCAATTAGCCCATGCTAAATAGCCTATGCTAAACCTATGTCTCCGATACCAAATTTGATGCAGGACGCATGCACTTGACTAAATAAACAAGTGACATTAATCAATGATTTAATCTAAATAATTACAATTCACAAACTACGCTAAATCATCACATATATCAAGAATTGAGCATTTAACCAGTGTTTTAAGTATCAACGATATCGGCTGATATAACCCACGATGTATCCCACCTGTGCGATACAAAATGCACAAGTAATGGGATAGGTCCCACATGTTCGATTCGGTGAGCATTTTCGATCCTTTTTTCTGTAAATCATGTTAAATCGGTGTCAAATTGCATGAAAAATCATGGATTGAGAGCTTTGATTTCTAGATTTGGAGGAGATGGGCCGAGTTTCGGATTTTTTTTTTTTTTTTAAAAATCAAAATTTCCCTCTTTCTCGCAAATCGGTTGCAGTCTTTGTGTCCAAACATTAAATCAAACATGTATGTGACCTGATCTAGTGATTCTTCTTTTGCTTTTAAATGTATTGCTTGTGTTTCCACACATGTTCTTACATTTATAAATTATATGAATAGGCTTTGAATATACTTAAATCAATTCAGTTAGACAATGTATAGATTAGGACCCCATACAAAGAAAAACTATTATGTGCACTTGTTTTTTGTAATGTTTTCATTTATAAGTGTATTGATGTCTTTTTTAACAATCACTGAAGTTTCATTGAAAAATTTGACCAATTTCTTAATGTTTTCCCACGTTTCCAATAGCAGCGATACACGTGATACAACCGATATATCCCATGCGATAACCGATACATATCCGTATCCCAAGGGTGTGATATGTAATGCGATACCGATATTTCAAACATTGCATTTAACTATGAGAAGTTCAAGCCACATAAGTAATAACTAACTAATTGATAGGATCTTGTGGATGTAGAAACATCCAATTAGCATATGAACTAATTTTAAATTCAAAGGGGAAACTAATACTACCTAGGGTTTGCTCAGTTAGGGTTTAGGTTAATCTAGGGTTCATGGGATTTAGGGAAAACTGATATTAGGGCTTAATTTGATCGATTGGTTAAGGATTTGGGTTTTTCAAGTCCTAATTGATGGGAATTGTAGGATTGGTGGGTTAGATATTTGGGGTTTTAGGGCAATTAGGGTAATTATGGACATATGCTTTAGGGGATTTGGGAAATTTGGGGTTCTAGGTTTTAGATTAGGGTTAGGGATTCAAGAGGGTTTTGATGAGGAAACAAAGTGGAACAAGGAGGGGTGTAGGGCTGACCATACAGCCAGCTAGGATGGCCACACGTGTTGAGGGTTTTAGCTAGGGTTTGATGATTTAAAGGGTTTGAGTTTGGTTAGGTAAACGTGGATGATGAAAGGAAGAAGATAAAAACGGTTTCGGATGGGTATAGGTCAAAGGGAAGAAGAAAGAGATGAAAGTTTGAGAAGATTACCTTTTGGGCAATGGGAAAAGAGAAGATGGGAAGAGAAAAGGAAGCTTCGCACCTCCGTTGAAGAGGAATGGCTTTGCACCAAACCTATATCCAAATCACTTGGATGCCATCTTCAAATATCATGAACAAGGAGAGAGAACTTGAGGCTTTTTTGTATCAAACAAAAGCATTAGAGAGGTTTAACCCCCCGTTCCTTTTAATTTTCTCAAACAATGGAAATTTACAATAATGCCCTTTACTTAATGTCATTGTACCAAATCACTCCCTAAAAAAAATAAAAATGTAACATAAAGCTCATAAATGATCTATAATGTAAAATAAACCCTAAAACAGATCTATGCCATCAAATGGTCTATATATTGTCCATTGGGCCCCACGGGTGGTTGGATCTCGATCCAATGGTGATAATGGTCCTCGATTGCAATCTAACGGTCGAAGCGATGTATCAATGAAGATCAATGGCCTAATACTCCTCGAGATGTAGCTCATGATGATCTGGGCCTAGTGTGCTCCATGTATGGTTCGTCTGCCCATTAAAGATACTGGTGCTCTCCTCACATACACTTGGACAGATGGTGTGCGGATGTCCTCATCAATAGCCTTTCAAAGCTTGCAGATTTTCCTTTCTCCCCCCTGAGCAACAAACCTAGGAGGTTGCTCAATGTAAACTTCATCTATCAGATCACCATTAGGAAATGCATTTTTGACATTGAGTTGATATAGAAGCCATGACCTATTTACTACCACAAAAATCAACACTCGCATAGAATTTAGCTTCGCTACTGGTGAAAAAGTCTCTTCATAGTTTAGATCGGTAGTTTTTGTATATCCCTTTGCTACCAACCTCTCTTTTAAGCATTTAATTGATCCATCTTCTAGGTATTTAACAATGTATACCCGCCAACCACCAACAACCAACTATATGTTTACTAAGAGGCGATGGAACTAGGGTCCACATCCCAATATGATGCATAGTAGATGTCTTTTCTTCCATGGCTTTCTTCAAAACTCCGATGTGCCAATGCATTGTGGTAGGATTTAGGGACAACCTTTGGTAGGGCTAAAGTATGGCAATAGGGTGAAGGGCGTAAATGATGGTATGAAATAAAATTTGAGTGAGGGTGGTTAGTGCATGGGCATCTTAGAGGATGGTTACTACATGAACGCTTACCTTTCTGAAGGGCTATTGGTAAATAACTTTGTGAATAAGAGTAGCATTTTCACTAGGCGAGGAGGCCACAGTTGGAGATATACGAGTTGAGACACACAACACTCTAGCAAATACATTAGACAAAGATGGTACAGGTTCACTTGCAAGAAGTTGAGCCTTCACAGTGTCCAGATATGGGCCAGTCGTGGCAACGAAAAGAGCAATTGCAATTTCTCCTCTTTGTCGTTATTATTGCACAACGTCTGTGGTAAATTGGTGACGAAGCATCCATTCATGATATAAACCCTTGAACAGAGCACAATGTTCATGTAGATTATCACCTTGCTTCAATGTCTGGAATTCTTTGAAAATGTCATATAATCGTTGTATATTCCTCTCATTGAAATAGAGTTGTTGTAGGGTATCCCAAACTTCTTTAACACTGTCCCCATACATCACATTATGATAAAAACTCTTCCATTGTATAGAACAACTAGCTCATCACTTGACAATCATTTTCTCTCTGCTGTAAATATGTATCCGAGTCCTCGATAGGTCCCACATCAGTTAGATGCTTAAGCCTTTGTTTAGATGTTAGAAAAATCTAGATAAATCGTGCCCATGGTAAATAGTTTCCAATGCCTCTCAGTTTGATGGAGGTTATTTGATGAGGGTTAAGACTTGATATCTAACTTGGGATCCATAAAACCAATCACTTCAACTAGCCGATTCAACCATGCAAATCAAACATCGATGGCCAGTATTAACACCATCAATTTTATCACCGATAAACAGATGTGACAGGCAACCCTAACTGTCCTAGCATTTGAGCAGTTTCAATAGAAAAAAATCCAACTAAAACATCAAACGACGATCACTACCAAATGGATCAAAATGCCGATCAACAATCACATGAAGATGTTCAATGAAGGAGGCAACTCATATAACAATGTCATTAACCAAACATCGATCATAGCATGCTGCCCAACTGGCGATATCATGATGCACAACGTCACCCCTTTAAACAACCAACCGATGTACAACATCTTCACGTAATTCCCTCTTCATAGGACCCAATTGGTTTTGGAAGGAAGAAAAAAGAAAAGAAAAGAGGAATGAATGAAGAAACACTTACCCGAACAGATTACCACAATTCAATGCACAATTAGAATTCCTAATTGCATATCATGAATTCACAGGGTCCAAGAGTAGGTATCAATGCTTTAATGCCAAGAAGAAAATAAGGCTCGGCTAGGGTTTGATGTCCCTAACCCCTTTCTATTATTAGAAGATAAGGTTCGGTGGGTTGATCGATCCCACATGTTTTTTAATAGTTGCCTTCTTTCATCTCAGTGAAATGATCATCCATCTTCTTCTTCTTTTTATACTCCTTTTCAAGCACGATCTCTCTCAAATGAACCCCCTTCTCCAAGGATTATGCTACCATAGGAATTCCGCCAGCTTTCCATCTATCACCTCCCACCAACCGCCATTACCATTACGATACAGGTTGTAATATATATGGGCCATTCCGTTCTTTAAAAAAAATTTATATCGACCATAACGGACCTGCCCCTGTAACAGACCGTTATGGGCCATTTTTCTGTAACGGTCATTATGGCCTTATAATGTGTAGCAATGACCACTGTTACCGTTTCCATTACGTTATGGCCATTACATTACCATTTTTGCATACCTTGCCTCCCACTTTCTCTACATACAGCCATCCAGTGTTATCAGTTTGTCGGGCATGTAATGACATTTTTCCTACCGACAACTCTCCCAACTTCTCACATGTCAGTTACAATATCATTAAAATGAAATCTTAATACATTTACAAAAAAAAAAAAGAACATACTAGAGAATCGATTATTTAAGAAAAAGAAAATAAATCTTTTTTTTTTTTTTTTCATATTGATGGTTTTTTAAAAAGATGGAAACTATGTTTAAGAAATGTAGATTGTTTCTTGAGGAAAACCGCAAACCAAGTTTTTTCCATGTAAGCTTTAGATCATGACTCAAAAGATTCTAATACATTTTATTTAGAAAAAATGGCAACAAAGTCTCCTAAATCATGATCTCTCTCTTTTCTAACCTTTGAGGTGAAGCAGAAATGGATGAAAGTAGGTTTTGAAAACCCCACCATGCTTTTATAAGCATCAGAGTCACACAATGTTTCTTGTCCAACATCGAGGCAGCTTGTCCTGGTACATCTTTGCACGAGTCGGACAAAGTAAGGGGCAAGCCACCCATTTTTAGAGTGTGATTCATAAGTTTGATCCCTTGATAGTGTGATTAAGAACTTCGTGTGATTCATAATTATCATGACATGGAGCTTCACTAACATTCTAGCGTTATTTATAAGTTTGATCCCCATGGTATTAAAAAACAGTTATGTAACGGTAACAATTGGACACATTATGTGATATTATGGGGCTGTAGTGCTCATTCTGAAGGGAAAAAAAGGCTGTAATGGACCAATGCATTTATTCTTAAAAAGGCCATAACAGTCCTGTAGTGACCATTATAGGACTGTTATGGCCCTTATCGTGATGGCCATAAAGCTGAACCTCATGGCCACCGTTTTTGCTATTGAATTCCTTGTTGATCCCTTGAGAGTTGCTACAACTTTGTGTATGTCCTCCCTACACTCACAAATAGCCCGCTCTTTGCTCACCTTCACCCCTTTCTTTAGTACTTCATCAACGCCCGTACCTTGCAATCAACAATGTTCTTATGCACGCCTGCCAAGTGTTCTACCACTCCTTGACATGTGTCCGCAATCGGTGTTTGAAGTATCGATATTGCTACAAGTTCCGCTTGTCGGGGATACGGAAACAATATCGACATTGCCAATAATATCACTGGTAACCAGAAATGTGGGGAAACATGGGGAAAACAGTGGAATTTTTTAGTGAAACATCACGAGATTCTAAAATACACATTTGCATATTTTTTTAGAAATAAAAGAAATTGCAAAAAGAATGCATGCATAATAAGTTTTCATTTAATGGGGACCTAAAAGCATGTGTTGTCGTAAGATACTAGTCCAACCATCTCATTGATCCCATCTCATCCATTCAACCTTCCATCCAAACATCCATTGATATTTTAGAAAATTGACAACACGATATTTCATCAAGAAATCATCAATTGGAAAAGAAATGAAAGATTGTGGTTTCGATATCACGCCCATGTTGTGATAATGACCATAATTTGAACAATGCATAGAACATTGTGCCCATAAAAAAATGAATTGTTTTTTTAATAAACATATTTTTTGCGATATCGATACATTGGTGATATTATTGAAATGTTGTCGATACACTGGCAACACAAGTGACACTTGGAATTTACATAGTCGAAAATGTAGGCGATATCGATACATTGGCGATACCAGCGACACAGAGAATTTACACAGTAAAAAATATTGGTGATATCGATACATTGGTGATACAAGCAACACTTAGAATTTACACAATTGAAAATATTGGTGATATCGATACATTAGTGATACAGGTGACACCTGAAATTTACACAATCAAAAATATTGACGATACATTAATGATATCGATACATTGGCGATACGTTGTGATACATCGCTGATACCTAGAATTTTTTAGACTACCAGTGTTATTGGTATCGTTTAGCTGGAGATACAGATAATATCAGGTATATTTTGATAATATCGGGGATACTCCAAATAATATCCGGAACATCTGCATTTTGACCCGAATCAATTATTAGGAAGCGGATCCCAATGTTACCAACCAATGCCTAGCTGCCTCCCTTTCCCACTCATTTTTTACCCACATGGCTGCAATAGAGAAAAATAAGGTGTTAGAGAAAGCAATTAACATCATCTGGTTAATTTTTGAAATATTTTTTTTTTCTATTTTTAAATTTTTCATAATAAATATTCCATCAATATTTATTTAATACACTAATAAATGTTACACACTTACACTCACTCACTAATAAATCAACTACACTTAGTATGTATTAAGAGTCTTTTTAAAAATAATTTAAAATTATTTTTTAATATTTATAATTAAAATATATTTTTATTTTCATAAATAACCACAAAAATGTGGCTAAAAACTTTCATCAACCTACACACTTTAACTTATATGTAGATCAGCCTATAATGATAAATTAGTTTATTTTTTCAAAATATTTTTTTTTAATTATTTTCACTGTTTTTAATTTTTTTAATTTTTTTTTAATTTTTTTTTCAGAAGTTATGGAAACTGTCACCAATCCGTAGATCAGCTTACAACCAGAGTATTGCGATTTTTTAAACCATAGTTTCAATTTAAATGGCTGAAAATGGAAGATTTGGGAATTTCCCCAATTTCTTCAATTGTCATCAAATTCAAAAGTCAGAGCTTAAAATCTTGACTTTGCATCCAAATCATGCATAATCATGGATTACAAGAACGTTTCAATAAATTATGAGCAAGAAATTTAACAGAAACCTACGAAAAACAAATTTCTTACCATATGAATTTTCCGCATAAATGCATGATTTCTTCCACAACAACTTGAAATGAGTTGTCTAAATCGACTCCAGAACAAATCCTAACAAAGAAATTGGAGAAAAGGTTGGTATTTTTCAGCCAAGGTTTTCGCAATGTACATTTTCCTCGTAAACCATGACCCACATGACTAGTGGACAGACATGATTCTAGGGCTATGGCAGCTAAATGGTGGGAGCCTTCTGATGAATGGATTAGATCTTGTACTTATCTGCCATGCAGGAAAATGTTGTGGCATGTAGATCAGCTGCCTTGCACACACACATATGGGCTTAGTGAAGCTTCAGATCTTATTACTTGGCTGATGCTTGGCAGTTTCTATCATAGCCAATCTTATATTAACTTTATGTGTAGAAATCATATATCCATACAATGTTAGAGGTTTGCCAGCCCCACTAGCACCCCTCTTCCCTTGCACCTTTATGCTCGGCACACCACCAAGCCAACACTTGTTTAGGACATCTGAGTGGTCATGAGGTGGACCACATCATGTAGATAACCTGGCCAAAAAAAAAAAAAAACAGGTTCAATAATCAGGCAATCAACAAGTGAATGACGTATGAGTTAGGTACACAATTTCTTTGTACCATCCATTGACTTTCTACAAGTGTGGTCCTGATTAGTTGACTGGCCTGACTTTTGTGCCAGGTAATCTGCACATTGCTGTGGACCTTATCCGCAATTCAGATATTTGGTAGCTGTGCCAGGTTTCGCACTTGTGCAAGTGTGATGGTGAGCAGAGGGTGCATGTAGACTGACAAATCTCTATAGAGTTATTAGAAATCAAGTTTCAGGACATTTCATTCATTTGCATGAAGACAACTAACAAGATATCTCTGCAGTCAGTCTTATGTGCAGGTCTCTATCCTAATGTTGCTGCTACCGAAGAAGGAATTGTTGCAGGATCTCAAAGCAGCAACAGAACATTGTCTGCCAATCCTACTGGTCGTCCCCTCTGGTATGATGGAAGAAGAGAAGTTCACATACATCCATCGTCTATAAACAATAATATAAAAGCCTTTCAGTACCCATTTCTGGTGTTTCTTGAAAAGGTTTGCCCAACTTCAGCCTTTAGGAATTTAAATTATGGTCATCGCTTTTTATGCTAAGTTGCGAATTACAACTAGTTGTAATAAATGTTACCTGACACTTCTGCTTTTTGAGATCTGGAAATGAAATATCACTTCAAAATCAGTATCCTGCTGATGTCATCTAAAAGTTCCATCGCCAAATGTTGGATGCTTTAAGTGAGCTGGCCAATGATGCTCTCTCTCTCTCTCTCTCTCTCTCTCTCTCTCTCTCTCTCTCTAGGATTTTTGGAGTTTTCCTTGCCAGACATTTTAGGACACTTTGACACTTGGCCCCCATGGCACACATCTTGGTCACACTAGATGTAACCATTTTGTCCATCCTAATGTCAGTGCTAAACATTGAGTTCTTAAGAGATTTAGGGGAATGCTTCTGATACAAATTGTGAATGAAAATGTGAAATAGCATGTGCGCCTTGATGATAGATTGTTAGATGATTAGGGAACTATGATGCAAATATTGACGAGTGGTCATTCATGTCAAGTTATTATATATATTTTTTTCCATTTGAGGGATAACTCCATGACCATCATAAATATGAAGCAATTCCTATATCTAAATTCCATGTGTCTGCTAAAGAGCATATGTCAACTTTGCTTCGTTTCTGTCAAAGTAGAAAAGAATTTGAGAAAAGAGAAAAAGGCCATATAGGGTTGGACATCCAACCCTTATTTATAATATGTGGAGATGTATAATTACAAATATGCCTATATCACTAAAAGAAAAGACGGCAAAAGAAGAAAAACATAAATAACTTAAAGTGAAATAGCCTAAGGACCAAAGGCCTGCAACGGCACAACCTAAAGGCCCAATACATCCACACGTAAATTGTCTACAATCCACTTCAAGCTAAGGCATAGACCTCAATCATACTTAACTTGCCAATAATACATTGTCCAACTTCCACAATAAGAGCCTTGGTGGAGATATACACCAATTGAGCAAAAGATGAAACAAACGGAGTAGAAATAATGCCAACAACAACCTTCTCACGAATAAAGTGACAATCAGCTTCAATATGTTTTGTCCGCTCGTGAAAAACAGAATTAGAAGCTATATAAATCAGATTGATTGTCACGATACATAGGCATAAGAGTCTTTTCAGGAATTCCCAATTTAGTAACAACTTTCCAACAACATAATTTCACATACAGACTACCGTATTCATCATAATAGGATGATACTATGTCTCAGCATTGGACAACTTTTTAGTCTTTTGAGTAACTAAATTATCTCTGAAAAAAAGTACGGTAGCTTGTTGTAGAGCATCGATTGTCTGGCGATCCTACACAATTTGCATTAAAGTTTCCTTCAATATCAAGATTATCATGACAGCTAAATAGGATGCCACGTCTCAGAGAAGACTCAATGTACCGTAAAATGCAACGAACTACTTCACAGTGATTAGAATAGGGAGCATGCATAAACTAACTAACCAAATTCACTGCATAAGATATCTGGATGAGTAATAGTCAAATACATGAACCACCCAACCAAGCTCCAGTTCATACGAGGATCATCAAGGAGTTCCCAATCATCTGCCTGGAGCTTTTTAAACAAGCAGATCAAGGATTGTCAAAGCAAATCCCTTCTCAAAAAATCAGATCACATTGTCAAATAGGCAGCAACGACTCTCAAGCCAAACGCTTGAGAGAGAGAGAGAGAGAGAGAGAGAGAGCTTTCATTTCTCTGATACTATGTCAAAGAAGAAAAGAATTTGAGAAAAATAAAAAAAGACATCATTTCTCCGATACTATGTCAAAGAAGAAAAGAATTTGAGAAAAATAAAAAAGCCATATAGGGTTGGATATCCGACCTTTATTTATAATATGTGGGGATGTATAATTCCAAAATGCCCTTAGCACTTAAAAGATAAAAAAGAGGGCAAAAGAGGAAAGACATAAATAACTTAAAGAGAAATAACCTAAGGACCAAAGGTCCATAACCCCAAGGCTTAACGGGCCGACATGCAAATGTCTACAATTTGATTGGGCTGAAATTTCATACTATTTCAGCACTAATGTCTTAGATGTAATTTCTTGCTTTTTTTTTTTTTGGCCATTTTATGCAGCATTTCTCTATGATTTTACGGGTCTATTAGTTCGAAAAGGACCCTCCCTTTCCAATGGGACAATTACAATGTGTATAGCTATCTTTCCCAAAAGAGACGTTCACAACATCTTTTGTTCTTTAGAAAAACTTAGCATGCTTCTTTCCTGAAATGAAACTACGTAACAACATAAACATGAAGGGTTCTGTTCTAATAGCAAAACAAACATGCTTGCCAAAACGGAACTAACAACTATGCTAAAGAGCTTTAATATTTACCATTTTAACCGAAGGTGCAATTCAATTTTACATCCTTCCCTACAAGATTCACATGCAGCCATCTAGGACCACTACAAGTCACAGTGGCAATGGTATGTTTTGGGAGAGAGTAGAGAGAGGAAGAGAAGAAGTGATGGGGACATCTCGCGCACATGCACGCCCCCCTACGCACGTACGCAAGGAGGAGGAGGGCCCCACCATCGATTTGGATCGATGACGACGTCTAGGGAGGGCTTCCTAGTTAGAGGGCTGCGTTTTAGTTCGTTGGAGTGGACCCGATAGTCATGTGAATCCCACCATGGGTTCTCATGATTGTGGTTCACTATTCCAATTAATTTAGTACTTTAGGTTTTGATTATTATTATTATTATGAGTATAATGGACGGTTTAAATTGTTTCGATTAGTTGTTATTTTTTATTACTTTGTCGCTAAGTAATAGGTTGCACACATAGCGCGAGTTTTGGGGTATAGGGTTTTATTATAAATAGGCACCCCTTGTAGTCTTTTTTATTCACTGAAGATTAATAAAAGTGTTGCATTTGTTTGCTCCTCTAAATTCCTGAGTTGTGGAGGTTCAATTGGGTGCAAAACCCTCCCTTCCTCTAAGGGCTGACTACCGTGGTGAGAAGCCACACCTATTTCGATTCGCCCCCACTTTCTTCCATCCATATTTCTCTCCTTCTACAAGCATTCCATCTGTAAATCCATCAATATTTGCAGACGTTTTTCTCTTTACAGCAAATTTTCAGAATCTGGCCATGTAGGAGGGCTGAAACTTTGACGGAGCACCACACAAAAGCCATGTATCGGATCGAGTTGAGATTTGGAGGTTTTGGAGTCCATCCCTAGCTGACCAGGGCCAAGGTGGTCTTTTTCTAAATAGTGGGCCCCACACACGTGCGGCCGGGATCACACGCACATGCGGCCGGGCCATTGCTGCTATCCACACGTGCAGTACTTCTCTGGTTTGTCTCTCTCCTCTCTTTCACTTCTCTTTCACCCAAAATTCCTAAACATAACCTAAATTACTCAAATCCTCAATTTTATGCCCTTTCTTAAACCTTAGGGTTCCCCAAATTGAAATCTGTGAACCCCTTGGATTGGAGAATTATTTCTGTGCATGTGTGGATTTACCCTCCTTTGATTCTTGTTTGGTGTATAATTTTGATTGATCCGGCCCTAGCATGTGTAGGCCTGGATCCGCATAAGATTCCCCTTGATTGAGTATTTGAACTTTTGTGTGGGATGTGGAATTTTGTGTAATTGTTTCTGAACTAGTGTGATCTAAAGCCTGAAAATCTTGCACATCATACTTGAATTTCATGTCCTTCATCAAATTTGGTATCAGAGCCTAGGGTTCTTATAGGGGAATACATTACATGTTTAGGGTAGTTTGTTTAAGTCCATCATGCATCCAGTTTCATCATATATAGGTATTTAGAAGTCCGTAGTTACTGATATTAGTTGTTGAAATTTCTATTATCAGGAAGCTAGCAATTCAATTTGCTATAACTTTCTGTTATTCCCTTATTTTGACAACTATATTGCTGGATTATAGTAACACTGCGTAGTTTCCCTCATATAGAGTCTCATAGGATCATTTAGTCCTATTTAGTTGCATATAGTTGTAGTAGAAAGTCCTTAGGTGGAGCTAGCAGTTGTATGCCCACATGTTCGGGTCGTGGTTTTGGTTTGCACCCTACACTAAACATGAAGCAACTGCAAGAATCAGTGAACAAGTTAACCCAGCAGGTTGATTCTTTGAGTAAGCGCTTGGAACAACGCATAGATCAACGCCTTGACCAATTTAATGATCGCGTTACCCAACTAGAGGCCTCCCTCGGGGCAAACCCCACCATTGGGGAAGATGTCCAATCTCAAGCAGGTGGTCAGGAGGATGGACCAAGGATTGAAGGTGGCCAAGGAATCGGTTATGGGCACGCACCCGTGCACCCACCCCATGAGGTACATCAAAACCACTATGCCCCCGATGCACAACTTCTCAAAGGAGTTAGAGTAGATGCCCCCACATTTGATGGCCACTTGGACCTTAAAGTTTTTCAAGATTGGTTGGCAGACATGGAACACCTTTTTGAGTGGTACGACATGTATGGCCTTGTGGATAGAGAGAGTACAGTAGAGTCTAGTGTAGATTTACCCACTGAGGCCATTCCGGTAGTGGATGAGTTTCGTAATATCTTTCCTGATGATCTACCGGATGAGTTTCCCCCTACGAGAGATATACAACACACTAGGACATGGGACACCGTACTACCTATACCCGAGTTTGCTTTTAATAGCTCTGTTGATAGGTTCACTGGTCTAAGTCCCTTTGAAGTCGTTACTGGTTATAAACCCAGGAAACCTATTGATCTTATCCCTATATCATTGTCCCATAGGCCGTTAGAGTCTGCAGAGTCTTTTGTGCATCACATTCATTCATGGTACCAAGAAATCAGGCAGAAGATCATGACTAGTAATGAACATTGCTCACTTTCTGCAGACCAATATAAACGTTTCAAGGAATTCAATGTAAGGGACTCTGTGATGGTCCGCATCAAGCCAGAGCGGTACCCTCAGGGAGCCGTTCGTAAATTATACGTACATAGTGCTGGACCATTCAAAATTATAAAACTAAATGGTCTCAACATGTGCAGTACTTCTCTGGTTCGTCTCTCTTCTCTCTTTCACTCATCTTTCACCCAAAATCCTTAAACTTAACCCTAAATTATTCAAATCCCCAATTGTATGTCTTTTCTTCAACCTTGGGGTTCCCCAAATTGAAATTTGTGAACCCCTTGGATTGGGGAATTATTTTTGTGCATGTGTGGATGAATTTACTCTCCTTTGATTCTTGTTTGATCTATAATTTTGATTGATCCAGCCCTATCATGTGTAGGCCTGGATCTGCATAAGATTCCCCTTGATTGAGTGTTTGAACTTTTGTGTGAGAGGTGGAATTTTGTGTAATTGTTTCTGAACTAATGTGATCTAAAGCCTGAAAATCTTGCACATCATACTTGAATTTCATGTCCTACATTAAGAAGAAGAATAAGAAAGAATCAAGAAGGAAAAAAAATGCCTTTTTTTTTTTTTTTTTTTTTTTTTTTTTTTTAAAAGAATTATACATTCTGAGATCGAGGGAAAAACACATTTTTTGTTTTTTGTCACTTTTGTAGTAGACATTTTTTTCAAGCATTTTCCTTAAGATTTTCTGTAAGTTCTTAATTCTTATGCTATGATTGAGAATGGATTTCTAAAATTTCAATATTTTCTCATTTTTTCAGGTTGAAACTAGTAAAGTATTTTTGCGAGATACTAGCATCGTCTCTCCATACTCTATTTTGCTATTTGGTGGTCCCATTAACATTCAACACCAGGTGTCCTATCTGAGCCTTCTTTATTCATTACACTGCAAAAGCCTGTAGTTGCTTCTCTTGTTGATTACTTATAAAATAAATATCATGGTAGTTTACATTGTCTATTGGACGATAGATTTATCCGACTTCAACTTCCATCCATGATGTTTGGTTGGTTAACTTCTGAAGAATACGTACTGTTCAAGAGATGTAATTACAAAAATATGCTCAAGAAAGTTTTCAGATTCTTGAATCCTTCACAGCTGTTTGCAATTTTCAAATGCTATATTCTTTTTTTGTTGTGTTGATACTTTATAAATCATAGTTTGCAGGATGGTTATTGATTAATTAAGCAATATAACCATTTTTCATTTTAAAAAAAGTCGGTGTTTTCTTTCTTTCATTATAAAAAGTGTATATTTTCTTTCGTGCAGCTATTAGGCGAATGAATAGGTAGGGAAATGAATAAGGTCAGTGCAGTGTGGTAACTGTGAGTGTGGTCAAACCTGTTGTGAACAAGATTTAAGTATCCCTTTCAATGTCCAACCTGGACTGGGGTTGTCAATGGGTACCCAGACCTGCAGGTCCTCGAAGGACCTGATGCCACCTAGAGCTATGACCCAAAGACCCTTGGATGCCACCTAAAACTACTACCTTGGATGTGATAACCGGATCTAAACCTGACAAGGCCAGAATCAAAGTCCCTTGGGTGGGTCCAGTATGGATACACCAGGACATGACCCAAACCCAACCAGTTGACAGCTCCAACTTGGACATTGCTAAAATAAATACAATTCAATCAATATTCGGTTTATTCATGTTTACTATTTGATTTAATTGAGAAAGAAAATCAATAAAGAAGGACAAACTATGACGGGGATCTGCAGATATAAAATTTTGTCTAGCTGGATATACTCATATTTCAGTCTGAAGGAGACGGTTTCTATTTAGTAGGTTGGTAAACAATTAATTACGCTACCTGAAATTATAACATCTTATCAAAATTGTTGGTACCTTTATTTCCTTTAGAGTATCAAGGTAATCTCCAAAATGTGCTTACTTTTCTGCTCATCCACAATGCATAACCACTAGTTACATATTCTGATACAATTTATTTCCATGATTCCCTTCTTGTTTTTATGATCAATACATAATATAATACCCGTTTCCTCCAAATACATTGTGGTGCTTGTATCAGATATGAGATGGCATGTGTTGGGCCTGGCATCCATGTCAAATAGGATTCATCCATTCCCAAATATTTTATAATTAAAAATGATTAGGAGTTTATAAAGAAACATGTTCAAAAATAGTAAAAATATTATTTAAAATGTTTTATGATAAAAAAATATTATTGAAATGTTTAAATAAAAAAAATTAAAGCTATTAAATATAATCTGTAAAGCAGTGACCAAAGATATACGTGTATCAAGCAAGGCCAAAACCTGAATCTATACATCTGCGCAACACACCAATACCCATACCAATGTAACAGTAAATACATGCAACACCTGTCATTAGCAAAGTCCTTTGATTTTCTGATGACCATTTCTTCTGAAACAAGAGAGCATATGACATGATGGTTTTGTAATGCAGACAGGACTGGTCACAATAGATGGTTGGTTAAAACTGACAGCACCGGCACAAACTGCTGTACTCTTCAAGGAACTCCGTTTAACACTTCATTCTGTTCTAAAGGAGCTGATTCGGAAGCCAGAGGTATGGTCAGCTTTATTCAACTCGTTTATCATTGTGCTAGAAATAATCTTTTTAAGGTGATTTGTATCTGTTGTCTTTATCTTTAAAACAAAGGATTGATATTTATTGTGATTATCTTGGTTCTAAGGAAGCGATCAGCCTCAGTGGTAGACTCACAAGAGTTTCAACACGAGGTCATGGGTTTGAGTACCTATTGTGGTGAAATCCCACTGTGGTGTGAGTGCATGGGGGTGTGTGTGTGTGTGTGTGTGTGTTGATAAAAAAAAAAAAAAGAAAAGAAAGAAAAAGAAAAAAGGAAGCAATCGTCCTAATCTCAAATAGGATGTCAATATAGTTCTTCAGAACAGCAGTTCATGGAAATCTCCTTGCAAATGCAATCATAGATAACCAAGCATTGGCATTCTTTTTTTTTTTCTTTTTCAGTGTCACTAGTATGGAAGTATTGGGTTATCTACAATATTCTGTTATCATCTCACAACCACGATTGCTAATCTATTAACAACTTTCATTTGTTTATCTATCCATTCAATGCGTCATGCTTTTATATTGATTTTTTAGAAAATGTTTCAGGATTCAATACATGCCCCATGCCTATTGAAGTTCCGTTTGTAGGAAAAAAAAGAAACAAAGAAAGTCTTTTCCTTATTCACTTACTGGAAATGCAGCAATGTCAGTCTGAAAAGTTTGCTTGTGGTATTGATATTTGATACTTTTCTTTGGTGTGTTTGGGGGATGGTCTCAGGCAATGTTTAATGAGTCCAACTGTAATTAGTTGATATCATTCTCTCAGTTTCTTGTGATATCTCATGACACCCTTTAAATATCAATATTTTGATATTTCATGATCTTGTGATGAGTCTTAGACCTGACAGTCCCTTTGAATAATAATAATAATAATAATAACAATAATATTATTAATATTAATAATGCACTGTGTGCCTTATTTTCAGATGGTGACTGTTGTTGACAACGAAATTGTGAGATCCATCATTCATTTGTTGTTGGAGGAAGACAAACCACTGAGGTGAATTCTTTTTTCTTCTGAGCAGCGAGGTATGGATTATCCCTTGCGGTTAACGATATGGCTCACCTTGTAGCGATTCAGACTAATCATCTGGTTGGCCCTGTCATCTATGAGCAATATCAAAAATCTCCTCCATCGGATGATCTTACATGCCTGATTGTGGCCCTCTAAATGGGCAGTTTAGCCTACAGTCAAAATTCAAGTTGGAAAAAAAAGAAGAAGAAAAGCCCCTGCTGTATCATTGCATTCCCAATGGGGGAGATCGTGATGCAAGACCCACCTGCTGGGCACACTGGAGTGGTCTGCTAGGGAAGGGTGCCCTTGCCAGTAAAGCAATTGTTGTTGTTTTATGGCTAGGCTGAGCATTATAAATTTCTCTCTTTTGGTTAACCCTGCCTATCAGATTGAACCAGTATTTATCAGTTTTATAACCCCAAGTTTTGTTGATTTATATTTTCCTTGAAAACATGCTATTTATTAATGATTATCTCTATAACTTGCCATGTAAAATACTCATGAGTACAGATGTAATTGAGAAGTAAAAATTCATAACAACCATGTTCAGTCCTGTTTTCTGTGAATTCATGTATTTAGCTCTAGGAGAAATGGCCGCAAGAGTTGTTACTCTCTCAATTCTTGCTTTACAAACTAGTGTCCATCCACCAATGCTTTATGGTTGATTCAACCAACATTGATCGTCTTTATCCCGAAGCGAAAAGAAATTGTTACCAATATGTCGGAGGACTGGCTTACTACTCTAGATACAGCTCCAAATTGCTTTCTTTGGGACCTCCAACATATTAGGGGATTCCTTCAGATCAGACAATTGTAAGCATGCTTGTCCATGGACTTTTGTTAACCATTAGCCTTTTATTTTGCTGTCACATGCAACAGTGGGGATGTGTTAGATAGTCCCAATAGGGAGATTTTTGCAATTTAGGCCATCCATGGTGACCAAGGTGTGCCAAATCTGTTACATACCAACCGTATTGCCCGATACTAGTGGTAACAGCCAAGGACATTACATGATATGGGTCTGGAGCGGGCTGGGGGAGAAAAACAAAACCATAATGACCATTACCCCCGTGACAGAAGAAAAAAAAAAAAAAGAAGCGTAAAAAACATGCATACCTCTTCTACTTTCTGATATGCCTCCCTCTCTCTCTCTCTCTCTCTCTCTCTCTCTCTCTCTCTCTCTCTCTCTCTCTCTCTCTCTCATATCTTTAAAAGCGAGTTGCATACATGGTGGCCCTTGGAGAGCCAAGTTTCAGAAGTTTTTCTTTTAAATTCTAGAGTGGTGTATGACACCAAGTGCATTTGCACATTTAGCAGATGTTTTCCTGACCGTGTGGCCCCCCTTGGTGCATGTGTTGTATATCCACTCCTTCCATTTTTTCCAGCTCACTTTAGGGCATGGTCCTGAAAATGAAGCAGATCCAATTCTCAAATGGACCACACCATAGGAAAAGGTGGTCATTGAACACTCACCATTTAAAAAAAACTTTCGAGGGCCTACTATAATCTTTATTTGCCATCCAACCTTTTGATAAGGTCACATGGACCCCAAGAAGTTTCTAATGGTGGGTATTCAATCCCTACTGTGTTGTCTACTTAAGATTTAGATCTATTTCAATTTTGGGACCATGCCATAAAATGAGCTGGAAAAATTAAGGAATGGCATGGATATACAACACATACATCAAGGTGGGCCCCATGGTCAGGGCACAACCGCTAGTCTTAGTGAAGCTTGATACACGACATTTGTCCATTGGTGTCACGCCCCAAACTCGGGAACTGGTCTCACAAAATTCTCGGCCGTCGAATCCGTTATTGACAGCCTCAGTAGTACCCCATTCTCGGCTCCCAGTTTTCATGCGCTAGGTTCTGATCCTGTGATCCTACAAGGAGGATTTTCGGGGTGAATTTTTATTTTTTATTTTTTTTATTTTTTGTAAATGAGCATAACCACAAGTGTACCCAAGTCACAAAACATCATCACCACATATCCACTAATATAATCTTTGAGTACAGTGCTGAAAGAGAAATATATCATATAACAAAATTTCAAAAGGTCAAGCACAAGCTCCTGCCTCAATGCTGCTGCGGTCTAACATAACCTGCACGTAACGAACGTGCATAAGTTTACTATGAAGCTTAGAGAGTGTGTGCATGTGTGCGTAATGCATGTGTTAAGAATACAAATATCAGAGTAAGCGGAAATGATGGAAGGCTAAAGTGGCAAGTCCATAAATGATGTTAGCTATACTAAGGTTATGCAATGCATGGCCTACATGGCTGACTGTCATACGCTAGAGATGCAATGTAAGCATGCCGATCTTCAAGTAGTCCTCATATCAGTACGATTCGTCACTAGAAACATCACTGGGGTCTAGTACACTCCAACACTGGATGTCGCCCCATCGTGCGCATGACCAAGTGGAAGAGACTTCACTATCCACTTTGTCAGTGGTATGCCAATGCCCACCTGGCTCATTGATAGTAGACCTATTTACGAACTGGTCAAACTCAACCTAGCTTACAACCCCCTACCCTCGGGCGGATAAGGTCACACCCATTTTCAACCAACCATGACACAGTGGGAGATGCGACTTACTGATATTCAGGACTCGGACGCTCATGTTATCCACTCGGTCTCGACATTGAAGTATCCTACTGGTACCACAACGGTTTAGGAACTTTTACCGAAGGACATCCATAGCGCCCTAATGGTATAACAGATATTTTCGGTATCCAAATCTGCCCATCCACGATATGCCCGTAGAGGCCATAACCTTGATGTCGCTAGGGCGTAAAGTGATCATGACATACAAGATGCAAAATGCATGAGTCATACCATCAAAGTCATGCATCAAACCTGCACATACCACGTGACCATGTGGGACAATCCTATCTCATATAGAGTCTCTTAAGTATCTCAGCCCAATGTCATATGCTATGATCAATCACTACCCACAACATACATACAAATGATGCGTATGAGCATATATCTGGGTATGATGTCATTATACTAAGCATGTTCTTAGTGTGTCCTACCAGGCCAAGTACACTAGCATGTTATCAAACATATCAGATAATAATCGACCTTAATCGGCACATCATATACAAATAGTGGGAACTGAATGACATGCCCCACTAGAAATGTAGAAGTCTATGTGGTATGACCTACATTAGACTAACATCAGCTTCTCATGTAGCCTCCAGGGCATGAATATAATATATATAACAAGGGGGGGGGGGGGGGGGCGGGGGTGGTCCACTGGGAGTGACCCGGTGCAACATGTGTGTCACTAGGCTACCAATCCATTTGGGCATATGGCCCACTAATGATGTCCCAAAATAATCAGATTATCAAAGACATCGCTATAATTACTTTAGTAGAATGATCTGCACCGTCTAATCATTACTAATGTAAATTGACGGTTACATATCATTGGTTAGTTACTAGGATATGATCATATGGTCATGACCCATCTAAGTCTTGGGATTTCATTAGTTCAGGCAAAGTATATGCTTAAATGGATTTAATAGAACTATAGTTTCAACATTCACCCACCCGACTAATTTAATGATTTGAATCGAAGATGCCAAGCATAACCAAAGACCTAAGGGATCTCGATTTCAGGGATTCCCAAGTCCAAGGGATCCCAAAATTAGGGATTCTCAAGTCTAAGAGATTTCTACCCCCATATTACCTTGTGGTGCGGCCCACTTGAGATCTGAATCAATATGAGTTTTGGGCCCATGGCCTAATATGGTCTGATAAGATGGATGAACGGAGTGGATTAAACAAATTCATCATGGTGGGGTCCACAAGAGCTTTTGGACCAAGCTGACATTTGTGATGTCCTTGCATCCAGGTCCATGTAACTTTATAGACAAGTCGGATGGCAAATATCCAGCACGTTGGATCTTAGGAATTTTTTAACGGTGGATGTTCAATCTCCATTATTTAAGGTGGTAGGGCCCACTTGGGCTTTAGATCATCCCCAAGATGTGGGGCCCTCTACACGTCTAGGGCAGTGGCCTCCTGGATAGGATGGATGGACCAATAAGCGTCACGGTGGGTTCCACCAGG
This sequence comes from Magnolia sinica, assembly GCF_029962835.1. NCBI lineage: Eukaryota > Viridiplantae > Streptophyta > Magnoliopsida > Magnoliales > Magnoliaceae > Magnolia > Magnolia sinica. The sequence goes on along the minus strand of NC_080574.1, from coordinate 113,336,513 downwards.
ATTCCAATGGTAAGCATACAATCCCCACTAGTTTTCAACGGTGGGCATCCTTCAAATTCTCGCAGGTCTGGATGACCTTGCCAACTCGTCACCAAGGCAGGCCCTATGGAGTTCAACGGTGATCTCCTCTACTTTCCACAGTGGGGCCCACAAACTGATTGGATGACGCTGGCATTTGTATTTGCCCCTCATCAAGGTCTGTGAGACCAATCAACAGGTTAGGATGGTAAATAAACAGTACTATAGGCCTTGGGAGGTTTCCAACGGTGGCCGTTCAATCTCACCATTTCCTGAATGTGATTCACTTGAGGTTAGGATGGTAAATAAACAACAGGGTGGGGCCTAGAAATAGTTCAACGGTGGACTTCATTGTCCTACTGTGTACTGCATTGTGGTCCACCTGAGATCTGGATCTATTTCATTCTTGGGCAAAAGGCCTAACATGACCTGAAGGGATGGATGGACGGTATGGATTAAACATATACATCATGCTGGGTCCCATGAAGTGGGTCACACCTAGTGACCAATTGAGTCCAACAGCGTCTGGACGCTGTTCTGGAACCAGACAGCGTCTGGACGTTGTTGCCTTCTTTTCATTCCCTTTTCTTTTCTTTTCTTATATATATATATATATATATATATATATATATATATATATATATTTACAGGACTGCATCGGGTCCACTTCCTCAATCCACCCCGTCCATCAGTTCTGTCCAAGCCATAGTGGTCCTAGGGTTTATTTGTTTATTTATTTATTTTTAAGATCAAACTAAACTTTGTGTTTCATCCAGATCTACGTGAAGTTGTGAGTAAGTAAGAAAATAAATATCACGGTGGGCCACACAAGATGGTACACGCTATGATAGCCTGCAAGACACGCTCTCCAACGGCATGGCCCACTTGTGGGTCCCACATCACCATAAGAGTAAGAAAAGAAAGGGAAAAGAAAGGAAAAGAGATCCGGCCATCGGGGTGGCCTTCCGCTTCTATGGGGTCCATATACTCAATACATGATCAAGGCGGGTCCCACCCTTATGGTCCCACCAAAATAGAGAAATCACAAAGAATGGGAGAGTTTTGACCTTCCCATGCACTCACTTAGAAGGATAGACGGTTGGATTGGCTTGAATTAGCGATTGGACGGTCCACCAAGCTCCTCTCCATCCCTAACCTCCTCCAATTACTTTTTGTTCTCTATTCTCTTACTCTTACACTCTTGATCTATCCTAATACTTTCACAAGCTCTCTTTCTTTTCTCTTAATCTCTCCCTAATCTCTCTCTCTCTCTCTCTCTCTCTCTCTCTCTCTTAATTTCTCCCTAATCTTTCTAATATTTTTTTCTCTTAATTCCTCTCTACTCTTGCTAGGAAATAGTAAAAATGAGAGGGAGTTAGAGTGTTTTTGTGGTATAAATTTTAGGATTGGGAGGGAATAAGGGGAAGATGAAGGGGTAAAATGGGGAGAAAAATAAGAAAAGAATTACGGCTAGCATAGGTAGGCATATGGGTTGCATGAGAATGACATGTATTTGTTTGACTAATGGAGAGAGAGTGACATGAGTGATGGATGTCTTGATTGATAGATGGGTTGATGGATTGATTGATTTGACAATATGGGGATTCATGCAAGTGGGGCCCGTGTGCATTGTGCGGTCCATTTCGGATTGTGCCAAAATTGTAACTTCTAATCTAAGGGTCGAAATGGGGCGTGTCGTGCAGTGTTGGTATCGTAGCGCCTGTGTAGTCGCTAAGGTACATGTTTCGAGCGTATTGCGATACAAAAGTAAGGAAACGATCAAAACTCGTTGATATGGTTCGCTTGAAACATGCTGTTGTTTAAGTAGAAGTGTATAGAAATTCTCGCGAGGTTACGGGTCTTACAATTGTCATGTATTAAATTAAACTAAATCCATTAAAATGTGGACACTTGTGAATGATGTTAACCATTCATTTATGGACAGTTGATAGGACCATTAGATATTTTTAATTCGTTATCGTCCAATAAATGTCAAACGATCTATTAGTAGGATGATGAAAAAAGTATAAGTTGGGGCCAATTGCATAAGTTGGGACCATTGGATTTTTTTCATTATTCATCATGCAATAAATGTCCACCGATCTGGGGCTAATTACATTAGTGGGATGAGTGCCAATAGATTGCATGAATTCGAGGCCAATTTGGGGCATTGCGTGGTGCCCCAAATCAGCGACATTATTCATCTGATTTTAACTTCATTTTTTCTTAAAATTCATTGGTGGAAATGATGTCAAATGGTTAGGGATATGCATTAGTGGAATGGGGCATTGAGTTGGAGCTTTGATTTCGATATCCATTAGTTTTTCTTGTTCTTCATTTTTTTTAAATGTTTTTTTTTCCAAAAATCTCCTTCAACCAAATGTCAATTGAGACTATTTCAAAGTAATTAGGAGTACTTGATGAAATGATCATCACATACATTCTAATTTAGAAAACTTTCACAATTTCTCCAATTTCTCTTAAATTGTTTGCAACGTTGTACACCAAACATGAAATCAAGCATGTATGAGGGCTGATTTACTGATTTGTTAAGTCCTTAATTTTCAGAAAATAAAAATCGTTTTTAATTAAAAATTAATAAATAATAATAATAAAATTTTATTTTTTTTTCAAAATTTACCTTCAACTAGCTGTCAATTGAGAATAATTTCGAAGTATTTAGGAGTATTGGATGAAATGGTCATCACATACACTCTAAATGTTATGCATTCAATTTGAATACAATTGCATTAGTTCAGTCAAACAACCTATAACTTAAAACCCTATACAAAGGAAGCCTATTATGTGCACTTCTTTTTTGAGATATTATGATTTAAAAATGTGTATTAAGGTATTTTTTAACAATCTCTGAAGTTTCATTGAAAAATTCAACCATTTTCCTAATGTTTTCCCATGTATTCCAAAAAGTGCAATAAATTATCTGATACAAACGATATATCCCATACCATAACCAATTTGTATTTGTATCCCAAGGATGCGATACATGATACGATACCAATATTTTATTCGATATGGATTCAGATTTCTTGCCTATTAGTACCTGGTTGGGATTTTGGTTACACAGATTTGTATCAGTTGAAAATCAGGCTGGTAGGTAGCTGGAAAATATGATTTATTATTATTATTATTATTATTATTTTACTTTCTTATCATTTTTATTATGTATCATTCAATTTAAAATCCATACAAAGGGTGTACGAATCAAGATTCAAACATATTTCTAAACCAATTTGTGGATCAAACCCCATTTTGATTTCAAATTGACGCCCAAAACTAGAGCATATTTTAGTACTGGATTCAGATCAGTTACAAATATGTCAGGTAAGGAGTTTGAATATATAATTATTTTTAAAAAAAAATCCTGTATATTGAATTATATTTATTATTTAAGAATCATACAAAAAGGCATGTTCATAGTATCAATGGAAATCAAGGTTTGAAATAGATCTGTTAGACTGTTACATAAGGTAGCGTTCACCTCCGATATCAGTGTTGGGCTGTTTCCAGCCAATGTGTTCATGGATGATACTGGTACATATAGGCCAATCTGTACCGGTTTCAAATTATACTTTAAACCTTGATGGACATTGATATTTGAACGCTAATCTAAACCTGAATGTGAATCAAACCCCATTATGAATAACCATTGTACTGATGAAGTAGCTTCCATTTGATTCCATACTCCAATTACAACTATGTTGATGCGAAAATCTGGTTAGCCCTCTTTTGACCTGTGTACTTGCACGAGGAACGGACAAGGAAGACCTCGGCTAGAGCAGGGGATCCTCCGATGCCTAAGTCAAGAAATTTATCTGAGTCTAGTTGAGTATTAAGGGTTTAGGGCTAAAGATTGTGCATACCTTCACCATCAGGGGATTTTTTATTTATAGATGGGGAGAGGTGGTGGCGTAGAGGGCCTCTCCCTATTTTGGCAGGGACGGATTATAGTAGGATTCAGACTCCTTACTTGATGGGATGATCTTTTCGGATCCTTGGCTAGAATCTCGGGTAGAGCCGTATTGGAGTCGGTTTCCTAGATCTTCAGCTGTGATCGCGGGCAGATTAGATAGAGGTTAGGTTGACTGAGATCGCGGGCAGATTAGATAAAGGTTAGGGCAGATTAGATCACTAGCTCTACACTTTGTTGACAAGATGAGGGTCGACTCATCGGGTCGCGCTTACTGCCGTTTGAAGTGCTGACCTTGCAGATAGTTGGTCAGTCCATTTTCCCAATAACAAACCATATATTTATTCACAAACCATTTGTCATAGAACAAATTCTCACTCTGGCTCATATGAGATACCTTAATATTTATAATATTTGGGTGTAGTTCATTGGTCCGCCTTGCATCGTAGTCACAATCCCCTTTTATATACAATGTTACCAATCATATGCCCTCTCTTCTCACCTTCAAAACCATGGACCCCATTGTAGATTGATCATATCCTCAAAATTACATTAGTAGAACAATTCGATAACTAAAATTTGTGGTCATCAAATAAATGGATAGAGATGAATTGGTCAACCTTATAAATTCAAAAAATCAGAAGCCATGTTTGGGTCTACTCGCAGTCAGCTTGGGCCCAACCTGTTCTGTAATTTAGCCAAGAGGTCCAACTCAAGCCCAAAAACCAACTCATGAACCACATCCCAAGCCCAGCCCATCCGTTAAAGCTGTTTTTTTTTTTTTTTTTTAAATTTAATTTTTTTAATTTATTTTAATTTTATGTAATCTTGAGGTTGGACATAACATGAATTATTACATCAACATGCCTTTTATAAACGTAGTGATTCTCACATCCAACCGATTGGATGACAAGTTGTTGTCCACCAAGCATATAATTTTCAACATGTCATGTGCATGTGACATCCAACCTGTAAAATTGATTGGCCCCACCATAAAGATCACCTTATGTAAAGATCAGCTCCATGAGTGGGTCACACTTGTATATCTTATTTATCAGCAGCTGTATATTATTTTGTATGTTGTGGCTTACCTGATGAGTGTATGGGCCTGATTTTTTTCACAAGATGATCCTCGTGGCTGAACTAACCTATTGTTGGGGATGGATGTTGTACGCAAATGATAAGTTGGAAATTATCTTGCGGGTGGATGGTACTTCTCATCCAACCAGTTGGATGAGAGCATTTCTCTTATTAACCATAGTTTAAAAGTTTGACTCGACTTGCCCAACTCAATTCAAAATGAACAGATTTTATCGAGACTCAGTGAAGAAAAATAACAAAATAAAAAAATCAGTCTTTAAAACCCTCTCTGGTGTGCTACTCGGCAGTTGGGTCTGATCAAGAACCTAACCCAAGACCGACCCAAATTCCTCTGTGCTTGACCCAAATACGTGTAATTGTTCCCAACATTCACATGAATGTGGTCAACATGAAACGCCAAACCCGATTTCAAACCAAGTTGGTGTTTTTCAACCTCAACTCAACACGAGGATCTGGACAACCGGGCGCGGCGTCCTACCCCCGCCGGTCTCCAGTTGAGAACGGGCAGGAGCTTTGAGTGGCCACCATGATGTATGGGTCTTATCCACACCGTCCATTCCCACCCCACCCTCCCCCTTCTCCCCCCTTTTTTTTGGGTATCATTTTAGCTTGTAAGCCCAAGAATGAGGCAGATCCCAGGCTCAAGTGGACCATACCACAAGAAGCAGCGGTGAAAATGATTCTCACCGTTGAAACCTTTCTAGGGCCCACCATGATGTTTATTTGCCATCCAACCTATTTATAAAGTTACATAGACTTGGATGAAGAGAAAATTCAAATATCAGCTCCATCTAAAACTTCTATGGCCCCAAGAGGTTTTCTACGGTAAGTTTAATCCCACATTTTGCCTCATTTTTGGGCATATGCCGTAAAATGATAGGAAAAAAAATGGATGGATAGTGTGGATAAGACCTATATATCACGGTAGCCACTCAGAGTTCCTGCCCGTTCCCAGCTGGAGACACGGGTTTAGGACGCAATCCGCGTCCCCAGACAACCTGACCGGAACTCGGGATGGATCAAACGGGCTGCTTTACCCAAACCCGAGTCAGTTCCTCCCTCCTTCCCTTGCCCTTCTTTTTTATTCATTTCATTTTAAAAAAAAAAAACAAAAAACAAAATCCTAACCAATAATTAATCATTTAAATCGACTGCCTTGTCTCCCATTTATATCTGGACCGTCCAATCAATGGCCCATCTCATGGATGATTCGCTGCTAAATTTCAGTATTTGGTTTCTGTAATCATTGGACTTATTTCTTTTTTGTTTTTTCGACCGTTGCTCTGTTTAAAAAAAATCAACTGTTCAAAAATGGATGACGGATGGGATGGTACTAAACTTCTAGCTAGAGAATTTTTGGAGTATCGCTCATCTAAGACATGGCCCACTTATTGGACGGTGTGGATAAATTGCTATGTTCACCATTCAACGGGTTGTTGGGGTGGCACCGCATGGAGCCGCTCCTAAACAGCACAAGTAATCGAATATGATGAAAGCATGATGAGGATTTTTCTGTTATGAGGTAGCGGTGGAAGCATCCAAGTCTAGGCCTGAAACTATTAACTTTTGAAAAGCATTTGGTGTGCCGACCCCATTTTCATCAGATTCTTCAAAATAACGACCGAAGTCATCTGCAACGCCTGCCGTATGAAAAGAACGTGCAACATCCTAGCCTTTTGGGCCCATCATCGCATTTGAATGAAATCCACTCCGTCCGTCAATTTTGGCACCTCATTTAGATCTTAGCCCCGAAATTAGGCCGATCCAAAATTTGGTGGGCAACGGGAAAATGTAGGGATAGGGATGCCCAGCATAACCTTCATGGGGCCACCCTGTTGTTTATGGACGCGGATTGCGTCCTACCCCCGATCCGGACGGTAATCAATCTGGGTAGGGCTCTGTGGGGCCCACCGTGATGTAAGCGTTTTATCCACACCGTTCAACTCTTTTGGCATATCATTTTAGGGTAAAATGCTAAAAATTAGGCATCTACACCGCTCCAATGGACCACACCCAAGGAGGCTGCATTGATAATGACACTCACCGTTGAAACCTTTCTAAGGGCCAACGTGATGTTTTTTTACCATCCAACTATTAATAATGTCACGTAGACGTGGATGAAGTGAAAACACAAATATCAGCTTGATCCGAAACTTCTCCAGCTCCCAAGAATTTTTTAATGGTGGACGTTCAATCCCCACTTTGTGGTCCAGTTAAGCCTTAGACGTGCCTCTTTTTTGGTTCGCATATTATAATTATCTGATAAAAGCGTTTAACGGCGTGGATAAAATACCTACCTCACGGTGGGCCCCACAGAGCCCTGCCCGGACTGATTACCGTCCGGGCAGGGGCAGGACGCAATCCGCGTCCGTTGTTTATATGCCGTCCAAACTGTTCGTCATGTGGGAGTCGGGCGCCGATTAGGTGAGGCCGGGGTAATAGTTTAATGGGTGAGCCCTATCCATGGGGCCTTCCTCGATGTATGTGTTGTATATCCACGCCGTCCATCCATTTTTCCAGCTCATCTTAGGGCATGGTCCAAAAAAATGAGGCAGATCCAAATCCCAGTTGGATCACACGGTAGGGATTGAATTCCCACCATTAAAAACTTCTTGGGGGGATAAGCTGCTATTTGTGCTTTCTTTCATCCAGGTCCGTGTGACCTTATCATGGGTGGATGGAAAATACATATTAGAGTGGGCCTTAGTAAGTTTTAAATGGTGGCCATTCAATCACCACTGTTTTCCTGTGGTGCTGTCCGCCTTGGATTTGGATCTGCCTCATTTTTGTGACCATGCCCTAAAATGAGCTGGAAAAATAGATGGACGGCATGGATATACAACACATACATTGAGGTGGGCCCACTGTCAGGGCCTCACCCACTAATCTGTTACCCCTGCCTCACCTAATCCGCGCTCGCGAGAGTCAGCCTGGTTTAAAAGATCAGGTGGGCCGCATCCTAGAGTTTAGACATGATTTTATATTGTTCCCTTAGTGTGGCCTATCTAAGTTTTCGATGGAGTTGATATTTGTGATGTAGAGTGAAGATGAGGTGTGACGGTAGATGGACAGATCGGATGTCACACAAACATCATGGTGGGGCCCACAGAGCGCAGGCGTTGCATGCGCTTGGCACAATAGGTTGCAGATAGGGGTGTACATGAGTCGATCCGAATTGAACCAACCTGGCCCAGCCCGGTCACCAACCAAATCCAGCCCGAACCCTGCCCGGCCAAGAGACCGGGCCAACATGTTCAGCCCAAACTCAGCCCGGTCAGCAATTGGACGAGTTCGGGCCGAGTACGGGCCAGTTTCAAACCTTACAGCAAGTCTGTGGGAATAGCCTGCATCAATGTGTATTGAATGACTTTAATAGTCCTGATAAAGACTTTGATTTAAGTTGGAACTTTAGTCTCAAAATTAGGTACATCGGAGACTCGACTCAAGCGAGCCACAACACAGAAAATATTGAAAAGCACATTATTAACTAATGAGTGTTGTGACCGTCCGATTGAAATATGATTGTGCCCAATCCACTCATGAGAGTTGACTTAGGACTTTTCTTCTGAGTTTATAAACTATGGTCCATTCTGACAAGTGGGGCCCACAGTCTGCTAATCCAAACCATTAGAATATTGGTCCCACTGCAGATGGACCATTGACGAGAATGGTTCATAATTGTAACGTAGCCAGTGGATGGTTAACAAGAAAGAAATCAACATTGATCCAACTGTTCAAATTCAACTAAGAAAAGATCCCAAGATTTGCCACTGGGATATTCCAATCCATGAAATGTTTACAGACCATCCACGATGGGACCCCAAAGACCACTCGTCAAGATTCCCAAACATGGCCCCATTTTTCAGCGTTTAAAACGTGTTTACGTTATTACGTGTAAAACAATGGAAGAAAAGAGGGCCGTAATCATCCAAAGACTTATCCTACGCAGCGCCTAAAACACGCAAGGATTTATGGGGCCATCCATGTTTTAAATGTATATCCACGCCGTTCATCAGGTGAGAAATCTTTCCTTAACCGTAAATAAAAAAGATCATCCTTATAAATAAATACACACACACACACCACTCTACCGAGTCGGGCCAATTTGAGTTGGGTTTCGGACCGAGTCGGGCCGAACTGCGACCTATCCAAACTCGGCCCGAACTCAGTTTCGGGCTGAAGAAAATGGTCCGTCTCAACCCGAACCTAGTTCCGAGTCGGGCCGAGTTGAGCTTTTTCAAGCCGAGTCGAGCCAGTTAACCGGGCTAGCCCGGTTCATGTACAACCCTGGTTGCAGATCGGACGGCACACAAACATCTTCTTTTTTTTTTAACACACGCACGCACACCCCCACACACTCACGTTGTAGTGGGCTTTCACCACCTATGGATACTCGAACCCTTGACCGGGTGTTGAAACTCCCGAGAGTCTACCACCCGGGCAAGAGCAAGGATCCCAAAAATATGGTCTTATACCATCACAATATTTAAATATTGGACCCACTCTTTACACATACACTAATTGGCAATACACCATTCCTTCTACTTTTGGCAAAAACAGTAGTTCAAGTCTGTTCTATTCAATTACAAAAAGTAAGGGAAAAGGGGCGTATCTATCAATCAGGGTAGGATTAAATATTAATTCCACATATATATATATATATATATATATATATATATATATATATATATATATATATATATATATTTGAGGGACAAAAGGCATGTTGTTAGGTGATTAAGGGAATCAAATAGCCGAAGCATCTCCTTTGCTCTAGCTTTGCCACGTGGAAGAAGGAGAGTGTCTTTCTCATGTGAGCATAAACAATACGTGCACGTGGGAGTGCGAATATATTATTCATTTTCCACCAAAAAAAATAAATAGGGGGAATAAATTGTTGGAGTTGGTGTGCCATCACTCTTCATGTTTTCCCTGCATCGTTGTATATGTAAGTTTCATGCATCCCACTTTTGGGACCATCTGATTTTGGCCCATTGAATCTGGACCGCTGACAATTTCTTCTCAACAGTCCATTTGGTGGCCACCAATCAGATGGTTAGGATCATCCGATACGTGTGATGTTTAGCCCACGCTCAGTCCACATAGAAACATAATCTGGACGGGCTAGGTTTTCGCACATCTATGTACACGCGTGGTGGATGAATAGTACCTGAATCTCAAACATAGTTTAAAATCTCGAAAAAAACTGGACTGACTCGTTGAGTCAACACAACTAGTCATCACTCAGTAATAACTCGCCAAAACCTAGCAAAACCCGTAAAAACCCACCCTCCAAACTCAACGAAACTTAATTTTAAAGACAAAAAAGAAATTTTTTTTTAAAAAAAAAAAAAAAAAGAAAAAGCGAGAAGACAAGACACAACAACTTGGCATAGATCAACATTATTTATATATTATTTATACTTTTAAATATTTATGAGAAATGCTCAAACACACTCAGTTGTACGTTTAACGCGCATTAACCATAGGGCCCACCTAGGCATTTGTATAACATCCCACCTGTCTAGTAAGGTCTTTCCACTATGAAAATGAGTCCCTAAAAATCAAGTCAATGTAGTCATGACTTGGTGAGAAGTCTCGAGCGATGCCTAGCAAAACTCAGAAAAGCCCAGCTTCCAAACTCAACAAAACTTCAAAAAAATAAAAATAAAAATTAATTAATTAAATTGACAACAATTAAAACCTGGCACAGCTCGACAGTATTTATGTATAAATTCTTTTAAAAATGTACAGAAATGCTCAAACACAACCACTCTGTACGTTTGGCTCATTGAGTGTAGGGCCCACTGTTGTATTTGTATCACATTCAGACTGTCTAGTAAGGTTTTTACACTATGAAAATGCGTCTTTAGAAATCAAGTGAATTTAGTAGTTAGAAAGGCCACACCATACAAAATAATGAACAAGTAAAAATAAAAACTTCACATTCATGTGGGGTATATCTAATGGTTGAATGAGCTCGATTTTCTAGTTATTTCAGTTTCGTAGTGGGATGACAACATTGAATGGGTGAGATGGCATACAAATACTATAGTGGACTTGACATGAAAATTGGTTGGATGTACAATTATTTGTATTTGAACATTTGCAATATCACATAATTTAGTGGCCCAACTGTAGACACCCTATCCCAAGTTGATAAGTTGATTGAGTTTGAATAGATGGATGGACAACCAAACATCGGTCCTAAACCCCAACCCTGAAAGCCTAAACCCTAGGAACCACAGTTATAAACCTAAAACTCAGCCTACCGAACCCATCCAACCCAGTCAGCCTAACCCTGAAGCTTAAAAACCTAAAATCCTAAAGCCTTGAGTAAACTCAGTGGGTCAACTCACATAGTCAACTCATTGAGTGAACTCACCTAATAGCCAACCCAACCCCTCAACCCAGTCAACACACCTATTTATGCCCAAAACTAGGTCTAAACCTAAGTCCAAAACCAACCCTAATCGGAGAAATGGTTAAAACCTCAAAGCAACAACCCTCATAGCAGAGCCTCTGCATGCTTAAAAGATGTTGTTTGCTAAAGCAGGGAGTCTAAATGGAGACCGACGGCAATCAGGTTGCCGCCAGCCACGTGGCACTCCATCTCTTTATGACAACGTCCCTCAAGCATATGGAACTCTCATTTTTCAAGTCTCAAGTTTGCAGTTGAGGCGTATTTACTCCGATGCCCATCTCCTTACCCAAAATTACCATTTTATCACTTCATCCAATCTATAAGACGATGCCATATAGTAAGTAATCTTCAATCTCAGCCATTCAACCACTTTTTGCCTATATGATCATTAGGAATTATCAGAAAAGTAGGATTAAAGACTATAAATAGTCCCATTCCCTTTTCATTTCAAATATTCCCTCTCATTAGAAGCACCCCTTATCATTTCAAAGAGCGCACCCATCAGGAAGTCATTCCTTCCACCAAGGAGAGTGAGAGTGAGAGAGTGAAAGCCCAGCTTGGTCTAGTCTAGCCTAGCCAGAGTCTAGCCAAGCCTCCTGAACTACATGAGTTCAAATTTAAGCCACTTAATCTAGCCTTTTGACACAACCGTTCATCCAACTGTTTAAACCTCTATTAGCTCCATCATATCAGTGCATTAACATCATACAATATTTATTCCATTTTTAACTCTCTTGCTTCTCATATACATCAACATCATAGTGCATTTTCATCATTTTCACACATCTGACTACCAAGTGTATGCTTTGAGGCTTGCAACATAATCGGATCTTACCCATAAAAAACATTAGCTAGTTAGCCGTTGTTTTATCATATACGCTGCATTCTATCATTTTCCATCATATCTTACTGGCGGGTGTATGCTTTGAGACTTGCCAATATAATCGCAACAAGTCCACTATAAACCTTAACCGGCTGGTTGTCATTTTATAATAAGCATCTATACAGCATCATAAGCATCCCATACATATACGTCATACTCAATTGTTTCGAACGTATGCTATACAGCTTATTGATATAGTTGGATCATGCTCATTAGAAATTTGAATTAATCAATCATTGACATCATTACATCGCATTACATTTTCAGCACGCGAGAACGACCCTTATTCTTCAGAAATTAATTAGATCTTATGAAGTAAAGACTGTACATCTGTACGAGCAGATTGAGTACCTAATACCTTCTCTTTATAACCATGGTCCCTTATTTGAGATCTCTGGAATATAAACTTACGAGTTATCTCAGGGTTACGGATTTTCAGGTTCTCAATCTTAAGCGTTTTTAAAAGTTCTAACGACTGTAGAATCGTAATAATTGATTAGTGACGATTTTAGTCAAATATTACACCATTTTACTCATTTTACGAAAACTCTCAAGCGAGACATTCAAGTGAAAAGAAAAGACTAGATTTCCTGTACCTTCAAAAAAAATCTACCCTCCACATCCACACCAACATGAAAATGAACAATTAGTCATGTGCAAGCATTTATGAGAAAACTAGTTGAATGAACAATTAGTCACGTGCAAGCATCTATGAGTTTTTGAGTCGAGTCTACTCAACCAGGTTTGAAGTCTGATCAGGTCAAGTCTCCTTGTTTTCAAATTATGATGTGTACTGAATACCGTACACACGAGTATCATCCCTATGGTAGTGAACTTTCATTAATTTTGGGGTGTGAACCCAATGAAGAATGCCCACCTGGTTGTAAGCGACAACTCACTCGATTGCCCTTAAAACATTTTTTCCAACCCTACGTTTGAAAAAAAAAAGGGAAAGATTGTGTTCCCACTGTTCGGTGAGAGTCGGTATGCCCATGGCCCCCATCATCTTGCTGGGAATCCTAACAGGCGCTTGAGAATGTGTCGGGCCCACTGTGATGTATGAATGAAATCCAATCCGTCCATCATGTGAGATCTCTTGTCTTTACCTTGGATTCTAAAAATAAGACATATCCAAATATCAGGTGGGCCACACTGTTTAAAATCACGGCTAAAACGATCAAATCATGTGTTATGGCCAATATCAGTTCTGGAATTTCCTGATTTTGGGCGTGTCCATTCATCCTGATGGGAAACATCTTCTGGATGTTTTGGATGGAGTAAACAGAACACTATGGTCCCACACAACCCTAGAAGGCTTTTAACGGTGGCGTCCTGGTCTCAAATTTTCCTTGTGGTGTGGCCCACCTTAATTTTGATCGAATTGAATTGTGGGTAGCAAGGTCAACATTAGTGGTCGCACATGGACGGCTTGGATGTCAGGCACACATCACTGTGGGGCCCTCGCATTGTTGTTTAAGCGTACCTATCAAGCTTGTGGTCGTTCAGACCTCTTTGAAAATTTTGGCGTGCGCTAGCACGTGCCATAGAGAAAATGAAAAAACAAAAATCTAAAATGGGTTGTGGTTAATCTAGATTCGGTTGGTGGTGATCATCCCTCCTAAATATTTTAAAGTGGCATCCGTGTGGTATACAAGGCTCGGCCTTCGTGATCATAACCACTCATCGGGTGGGCCCCAACATAGGAGGCCCTTGTGCAAGATCTGCACCGTCCAAATATTTTAACCATTCATCCACACGTTGGCAATGTTATTTGATTGTTTTGGATTCTGCATCTTGGCACAGGAAGGATGGGCCCCACCGCGCCATCGATTGGTTTGATCTTCAAATATTGTGGGCCCATCCTGGATGAATCTTAATTAGCCGGAAAATCAAACTGCAGAGACAATCCTAACCATCTGATTCTGACCGTTCAACTCGGGACCATCGGCCATGCCATTTTCTTTAGATAACCGTCCATTTGATGGTCACCAATTGGATGGTTAGGATCTTCCGGTCAAAGCACTTTTTGGACTAGGACTAGGCTCCATCTGAGGTGGACATGACTTAGCTGCGACACCGGATCAAGCGATGTAGGTGGGATCCTGAATGTGGAGCCCACCTTGATGTGGGCATTGTATATCTATTCCATCTATCCGTTTTCCTGGATTATTTTATGGCATGGGATAAAAAATGAGGCAGATCAAAATCTCAAGTGGACCACACCGCAGAAAACAGTGATGAATGATCATTAAGATATTTTTGTGGGCCACAAAAGTTGTGGATTATATATATATATATATATATATATATATATATATATATATATATATATATATATATATATATATATATATATATATTCCCTTCATCCATGCCTGTGTGACCTTATCAACAAGTTAGATGGCAAATAAACATTACTCGGACCCTAGGAAGTTTTTAATGGTGGGCATTCAATGAACGCTGTTTCTTGAGGTGTGGTCCACTTTAGATTTAGATTTTCTTCATTTTTGGGCTCATATCATAAAATGAGTTGGAAAAACGGATGGACGGCGTAGATATACAACGTATACATCGAGGTGGAGTCGATGGTCAGGGTCCCACCCACATAGCTGGATCCCGGGTCAAAGCTAAGTAGGTTTGAAGCCAGACTTTTAAATTTTTCCTGAGCACTAGTCTAGGTAACTATACCGGTCTCAGTAAGCATGAGGCGTACGTTAGCAGAGTGGTCAAACACAATGTCGTGTGATTAACGGCCCCTTTGTTTTTACATGGCTTCATTTCAAGGGCGGCAATTTCAAAGCAAGACTCACCTACTTATTATTCCCCTTTGCCATTTTCTTCTTCTTGTGGAAGTTCATGTCCCATCGTTGACTAGAAAAATCAAGACACCATTTTGTACATATGATCCAGACCGTTGATCTCGTGGGCCACAACATGGATGGACCCTACCACAAATATATCTCCTGGAGATGATCATCATACAATTGAAAAGTGCCGATGTTTGGATGGTTCATGTCTTCCAATCTATGGGTATTTTGATGCATGGTGAGCCATAGAAAATTAAAAGTCTGGATTGGTTGTGACGTGTGGGCCCCATTTTCATTAATCAAAGGCATATGAACGGATGGTTGTGTCGTCCAATGGTTGGATTTTGTGCTAGTGGTCTAGGTCTTGCGCGTGTATATAAACATGCATGTCCATGGAACCATTCTGTAAATGTGGGACACGCGGTTCTGTAATCTAGACCATTGATTTGGTTAGGGCCACCTGACTTTTGGGCCAGTGATAATTCAGGGTTAGGAATTATATGATACGTGGCTCACATCACATCTTTGGACGGTACACCGGATTGCTCTTACAAGTTGGGCCCATGGTTCAGCAATCCAAGGCCACTGGTTTCTTGAGTTCTACTGCGAGCCACAAATATTGGACCTTTTCATTTGAATGTGGACCGTTTTTGAATTTCTCGTCCTAACCGTCTATCTATAGGCAGTAAGTCAAACGGTTAAGATTTCCCCATTGAGGAAAATTTTAAGTCATTATTCATCAACATTAGGACAGAAAATTTCGACGGTTTAGATTATAGAACAGTGTGATACATTTACTGAAACTGAAAATGCGTGTATACCATACTCAGATGACGGTCACGTATCGTATGATTCCTTTGGAAGCGGATTGCGTACTGAGTAAGTCAGTACGCAATCCGATTCCGATTCCTTTCTTCACAGTTGTTCCGATCGAACGTGGATTCCCTGTGCCCGGGAACAGAAAGTTTCTGTCGTCGGAGCTGTGGGGCCCACAGAGATTTCCATCAATAATCCACTCCGTCCATCAGTTTTTCAATACAACAATAGGATAGCTACCTAAAATTCAGGGATATCAAAAATCATGTGGGCCACATCAAATGAAAAGGTGGGAAAGGAAACATCCGCCGTTGATACCTTCCTGGAGCTTACCCTGATGTTCAGATGCTATCCAAACCCTTCATAGGGTTATTACTACTTAGATAAGCTGTATGCATAAATATCATCCGGACACAAAACTTATGTGGCTCCCACGTAGTTTCCAACGGTGGTCATTCAATTCCTGCTGTTTCCTGTGGTGTGGCTCACGTGAGTTTTAGATCTGCCTGATTTTTATTATCTTATCCTTTTTTGTCCGGTTTTGGACAGATTGGACTTGTGACGAGAGTATCTATGGACCCCACTCAGCTGCCGACTACAGGAACTTCCTGTGTCCGGGGCACAGGCAATCTCTTGTCCGTATCGGTTTGCACACCTGACACCACTCCCCCACGTGTGCGTGGGGTGGCTAAGACAATACACACGTGGAGCACTGCAGATGCACATGCCAATACATCACACGTGTAAGAGATCCGAGCTTTCCGTTATGTTGGCTTATAGATCAAACAGTTTCGCTCCTGGGGTGGGCCACCTTTTGATCAGTCGCGGTCAGCTAGTCCGTTACTGGTTGGAATATCTACGTGGACCTACCGTAGATAGGTCATCATCTTGGTAGACGAATCCGACCGCTGGCAATCTTTCATCTCAACTGTCTACTAGATTTCTAGTAGACATGCAAGACTCCTTAGTTCCTGAGTATCAAACATCGCATTCAGCCGGAGTACCCAAGACCCTCTATTGGGAACCCGGATTGCGTACTGAGTAAACTTTGCCGGACTCAACCTGATGTACGTGTCTTATCCACGCCGTCCATCTGTTTTCCAGATCATTTTAGAGCATAAGCCCAAAATTCAAGCATATCCAAATCTCAAGTGGACCACACCACAGAAAACAGTGGGAACTGAACGCCTACTGTTGAAAACTTCTTGAGAGTTACAGAAGTTTTGGATGAAGTTGATATTTCTGTTTTCCCTTTATCCATGTCTGTGTGGCTTAATTAACAGGTTGGATGACAAATAAACATCACTGTGGGCCCTAGGAAGATTTCAACGGTGCACGTTATTATCCCCACTGTTTTCTGTGGTGTGGTCCACTTGAGCTTTGGCTATCTTCAATTTTTGGCCCATGCCTTACTAATGATATGAAAAAACGGATGTACGGTGTGGATAATCACATACATCACGGTGGGCCCCACAGAGTTTACTCAGTACGCACCTCTCTTGCACTTTCTTGAATTGCCGACATTTTTGCTTGTGGCAAACTATAACATGGATGGATCACAAAGACCGCAAATGGGAGATGACCGTTGAAATACCTACTTTCTAAACATTTTTTTTTAAAAAAAAACAGAAAAAGTAGAGAAGATTTTGGCGGGACCAGAGAAGATAATAAAAGGAAGAACGGTATTCTAGAAGTAGAAAGCATAGGACAAATCGCTGTGAGGAGACGGTGGTAGATTCCACGCCTTTCCCGCTGTTTTTTGTCGACTTCAAATAGCATCTTTGGAAGCAGTCCAACTGCCTCAAACCAATATTTAAATTAAAAAAATAAAAATAAAATAAAGTAGGAAGACAACCTAGGACCCAATGCCCAAAAATTCTCGTATTCTCTCAAATGCCAATGGGAAAGAGGACAAACACAATACCCCAGCTTGTTTTTGGTTTTTCTCTCAAATCATGACACCACCTAATATCCATCCCTGCATTCCCACTCCCCTCCCACTTTATATTCCAACCCAAACCATCTCTTTTCTTCCCTACCAACTCTCTCTCTCTCTCTCTCTCTCTCTCTCTCTCTCTCTCTCTCTCTAAAAATGCAAGATGCTGAAGAGGAGCTCTTGAATCTTCACCTATCCATAGCCACTTATGCCGGCAAGGACCGCAAGAGGAAGAGAATCCAAGACTTAAACTGTTGTAACCAGTTCAATGGCTATGACGGGAAGGTGCTTGGCTTTCTCCGAACGAGGGACCACATGTTGAAACTAGATCCGAAGCGAGACGGGGTGGAAGATGGAAAGGGCCTCCATTTGATCCATTTGTTGCTCGTATCTGCTACCTCAGTTGACGAGAACAAGATCGCTGCGGCTTCAGAAAACCTGACCGAGTTGTACAAGAATGTCTCCGTGAACGGCGATTCAATCCAGCGGGTCGCCGCTTATTTTGCCGACGGTCTGGCTGCAAGGCTCCTCACAAGGAGATCTCCCTTCTATGAAATGATCATGAAGGACCCCACTCCCGAAGAAGAGTTCTCAGCCTTCACCGAGCTCTACCGTGCGTCACCTTACTACCAATTCGCACATTTCACTGCTAATCAGGCCATTATTGAGGCATTTGAAGATGAGGAAGATCACAATAACCGAAGCCTGCATGTAATAGACTTCGATATCTCATATGGGTTCCAATGGCCTTCTCTAATTCAATCTCTTTCGGACAAGGCATTAAGTAGCAACGTCCATATCTCTCTCCGCATTACCGGATTCGGTAGAAGCTCTGAAGAACTAGTCGAAACCGAGACAAGATTAATGAATTTTGCAAAGGGTTGCCACAATTTGGATTTCGAATTTGAAGGCTTGTTAAGAGGATCCAAATCCATTAGCATTAGTATCAAGAACAATGCAACTGTTGCAGTGAATCTGGTTTTCTATCTACATACATTGGGAAGTTCTTTGCAGATTATTGATGCATTGAAGGCGGTTTATTTACTGAATCCTTCTATCGTAATCTTGGTAGAACAAGAAGGTAGCCGAACCCCACGAAGCTTCCTATCGAGATTCATGGAATCTTTGCACTATTTTGCAGCCATGTTCGATTCGTTGGACGATTGCCTTCCATCAGAGAGTGCAGTAAGGCTGAGCATCGAAAAGAACCATCTTGGGAAAGAGATCAAGGGCATGATAAACTGCGAGGTGGGACACGAGAATTATCAGAGGTATGAGAGATTGGAAGCATGGAAGGAAAGAATGGAGAGTGTTGGTTTTAGAGGAGTTAAGCTGAGTTCGAGGTCGGTGAGCCAGGCAAAGCTTCTTTTGAAGATCAGGAGCCATTGCTCTCCTGTGGAGGTTGATGGAAGGGTTGGAGGATTTAAGGTTTTTGAGAGAGATGGAGGTAGGGCCATCTCTCTAGGATGGCAAGATAGGAATCTGATAACAGCCTCTGCATGGCATTGTATCTAAGGGGACATCTCGTATCTGATCTGGGACGTCCATCAGATGCAGTCCCCGAAAAAGGTCAGCACACTCACCTTGGAGCAATCATACACATCGAAATTACACGGTGTGGCCCGCCTGGCATGAACGGATAGGATTTTTGGGCTGAGGAACAATAATTGCGACTCGGGATGATGGAACTGCATGCACTGGCGCATTCCTCCTTTTCTCCATGCATGTGCCTATAATAACATTCATCATCAGCTCTGTATTGTCGATGGAGGTCTCAGCTCGAACTTGCACTCGACATCCCTTGGTTGGCTTTGATTCATGTCTTAAGTGCATGTTGGTGTTGATTGTAATTGTATTAAGACTAACACTTAGATTAGAGTATTTCCTTTATGTATTGTTACACTAATTTATAATAATCTGTGCCAAAACTTGTAATTTTGTATCAATTATCATCATGATTTCCCATTTTATGTGTTATGTATCTTTTTTTTGTACAAGGATGTTTGACTTGCTTAATGAATGGAAAAGAAAGATTTCCCATTTTATGTGTTGTGTATCTTTCTTTGTACAAGGATGTTTGATTTTCTTAATGAATGGAAGAGAAAGAGTATTGTTGAGAGAGAGAGAGAGAGAGAGAGAGAGAGAGAGAGAGAGAGAGAGAGAGAGAGAGAGAGAGAGAGAGAGAGAGAGAGAGAGAGTTTTCTCAGCTCTCAGCGTGATCGCCAAGTTAAATTCTAAAAGATTTTGTGATGTTTAGTTGGACGAGGTGTAGGTGGAGTTTTCTCAGCATGATCGCCAAGTTAAATTCTAAAATGATTTTGTGATGTTTAGTTGGACGGGGTGTAGGTCTCGAATTTGGCAACGCTGAACATGTGTGAGGGTTGTGGGCATGCCAGAATGATTGGGTTCGATTCAAATAGTGGTCATCGATAGAGCTAGGCATCGACTCGAGTCGGATCGAGTTAGGGCTGACTCGACTTGATCTGGTTTTGAAATATGCCTGACCCAAACTCGACCCGACTTCAGTACTGAGTCCAGCATGCCTGACTCGTTCCGAGGTTGGCATGCCTTGGACTGATCCGAATCGAGTCTGAATTGGTCAAAAGTACCAGGTCGAGACGAGTTGGTATCGAGTCGGATTGAGAGATGAGGGAGGGATGAAGGGAGGGAGTGGTGAGGGGAGAGAGAGGAGGAGGAGGGTAGTGCTGGTGGTGGGTGGCTGCTGGACTTAAAAGAGGAAGATGAGGGAGGAAGAGAGGAAGAGGAGGAGGATGAGGGAGGGAGGGAGAGAGTTTGGGTTCGAATCGGGATTAGATGTGGTAGGTAGGGTTAGAGATACTTAGAAATTAGGGTTATATATATATATATATATATATATATATATATATATATATATATATATATATATATATATATATATATATATATATATATATATATAAACCGAATCCGAGTCGAGTCGGGTTTTGTATCGAGTTTCGAGTTGAGTTACTGGGTAACTTAGACTCGACTCAGTTTGAGTTCGGATTGGGCAAAGCCTACTCAGTTCGGACTGACTCACCCATTCAGTTTAGGTTGAGTCGAATCTGAACGAGTCGAACGAGTCGAGTCATCCCATGCCTAGTTCTAGCCACCGACCCTTGGCATCGAAATAGAGTGAAGTTCGGTCATAAGCTTAATCGTTCATCTATTCAGCCAATTGTCGTATGCTCGTTACTCGGGTGATTGGCAGAGGTTAGGGCTCTTCCTCCAAATGAGCTATATTTTACATTGAACCTTCAAGGACTTTCGAAGGTGTAACGGCTATCTGCTCAAAATGGAAAAGATTAAAGAGAGATGGATTCAAGAAAAAGGCTTGTGTCTTACCATTATGACGGGATCGCCAACCTAGCTGAGAACAGCAAGGTGCTTCCGAGAGAAACCTGGTGATTAGTGAGGCAAAGACAATACCGGGAATTACATGTAAGGTCGGCCTTATGCATGAGTGTAGGCGGATGGATTCTTAAGCTAATGTTTTTTTAGATTTGGCACGCAGGCATAGATGGAGTAGAATTATAACTAATGACTATGGCCTAAAGCCAGTCCGCCATATATGTAGAGATGGACTTAGACTAGATCTATACTAAGGGTCTGCTACTACTAAGCAGTGGAGAACTAAACCTAGATCCATAGTGCTGCACTGTATTTGTAGTTGAGTTTTCATGTTCGGAGGAGATCCTTTTCTCTAGATTTGCTTCTTCTATTTATAGTTTTTTTAGTGAGAGATGGAAGAACAAATGCCAGTCCACATGGTGCCTTCGCATGCAACCAGCTGGAAAAAGAGCAATTACATTTCATTAATCATAACCTTATCTTTGTTGTATGCTTAGAACGTGTTCTAGGGATGACATGACTGGAACAACTACTCGCCTTTATCCAGAGAAAAAAAATGCCGAAAACACCCTTGGAAAGATGAGCCGATCCCCGAATCCCTAAGCATGCATCTCAAATATCTTCTGTGCCACGTGACTAAATCTACATTGTTTATCTGATTCGTATAGATTTTGGTATAAACACTACCCCCTCACATTTTTTGTTATTCGACAAAGAATGGTTGGAAATGTGGTCATGCACTAATGAGCTGGCCACGTGCCAAACTCTGATCTGCTTCTTAAATGTTAAACGGTGTCACTATCCTTTTATTCTTTTTGTCATAAATCTCCATGTGTCATATAAAAACATTTTTGTATGTCTGAAACATCTTTTGTCCCAAAATTTTTCTTCCCTATACATTTATGTTTCATCTTTCTTTCTCCAAAAATCCTAAATTTCTTCTTCACTGCTTGCTACTGGCTCCGAAGAAATCAAAGCTTTTTGAGATTCTGTAATCTCTTCTTTTGTTACTTTGTTAGAACTGCTTTTCCCTCTTGCTTCTGCGGATGTAATCTTCTCTTCTGATTATGATTCTACCTTATATCATAGTCCAACTTTTAATCCCATTTCTTCTCCCGATCTTTCTAAAATTCCCAATTTCTTCCTGACCGATAAGGGAGAATAATTTTTTATTTTCCATGAGTCTTTTAATTAGAAGTATTGAGAGACGGATAAAATTCCCTAATTATGCTCGAAACCTCTTGATGATTGGGTTGATTGGTACAAACGTGTCAAAAAATAAGTTTCTCATTTAATGGACCGAGATTGGCATTGCTGAATGCATTCATCTGTCAATCTACGAGATTAAACTTGATCCGCTCTTCTATCTCATCAATCTCTTCCACGGGTTGACTGCTACTACTCGCACCCCTCCCCCTCTCCTCATTTTCCTTTGAGTGGAAGAAGAAGTACATTCTCCAGATGTCAATCTGTATATGGCATCTTAAAGTTGTGCACATGTCAAGTCCGTGCCAGCATATATCGAATCATCCGTTTGTATGAGCCAATCGTTATCTGCATGTAGCTCATATAAGTAGATAGGGTCAAAGAAAGTAGGCTTTTCTTTCCTAATATAGAATCGTTCTTACAATTTCTGATTTTATTGGAAGAAGACCAAGTTTTTTAGTTTCTTTTGCTTAACATGGTTCCTTTTCCTGGTGTAAATTTGCATGAAAGAAAGTGCATTTAACATTATCTATTTAGCTAATTAGCTTACACTTATAAGTTGAAATTACAATTATCAAACTGTAAGTCTGTAACATACTAACATATTAACATTTTCATTCCAAACTTACCGCCTCAAACGTGCTCTAGTTGCGCTCGTAACTACTAACAGAACAAATGAGTCTAAGAATTCGCATGGCCAGCTTCTTTAGACCTGAATTGTAACACCCCAATTCTCGAAACCCGAGTACACTACTCGTTTTCCAAAAGCCTGATTGTTAACCTTTAACTATTCCTCAAATTTCATATATATATATTTTTCTTTTCTTTTTATCAGAGTTAGTAAACTAGCGGAATGCAAATCAAGTCATGAATGGAGTATCGCGAGATCCTCTGACTCCTCCTAATCCACATGAACACCAGTATGTACATCATCTATGTCTCCTGCACATTGCATACTGTTCGATAGCGTTAATGGCTATCCAGTGAGGTATAACCCCCAAGATTTATCGCAGCATCAAGATAATTAAGCATAGTTATCAGAGACAGTATATAATAAATATTACACAATGATTATCATGGGAATCAGATAAGGTTCATCAGATACGCATTCATTAATGAATCACACAAGATAATCTTGTTTAAATGCATGGATGCATGCACATGCTCATAGACCTGGGGATACACATCCAACTGGTAAAAAGTCACCCAAGGTGAACTAGCCATCCAGAAAAGTACTCAAAGGTACGTCTAAGGATAATCAGCCACCCGGAAAAGACTATATAGACCGCCCGTGGTAGATTAAATACCTGAAAAAGGCCACGTAGACCACCCGCGGTATATGAACTACCTGGAAAAGCCAATGTAGACCACCCGTGGTAGATGAACTACCTGGAAAAGGCCATGTAGACCGCCCGCGGTAGATGAACTACTGGAAAAGGGCATGTAGACCGCCCGCGGTAGATGAACTACCTGAAAAAGGCCTTATGCCATGAAAATGCATGATTAACCCAACCATTATTAACCCAATTTCAAATAATCAATTTAGGAAGCTTAAAGGTCACTATGGGGGGTTTGTTACCTAGCATAGGTCGACCGCTTAGGCATAGTGTCCCATTCTACCATCCCTGGCTCATGAGATTAATAAATGAGGTGTTTAAAGGTAACCTACTCAACTAGTGGCCAATTATAGTTTTACAAGTGAGACTTATCATCAAAGGATTATTTAATAATAATTCATTAAAGCCACAAGGGCAAATAGCCAATCAAAGCCATAAAGGGCAAATGGCCTATTAAGGCTGAAAAAAGGGTAATTAACCAATTAGAGCCACTAGGGCAAATACAAACCACAAAGGCAAATAACAAAAGCCACTTAGGCAATAAATGGTCCATAAGATGATAAGTCCACCATAATTTTATTCAATTCATTACACAAATGACCACTAATTCGAGGACCTTTAAATACGCCATAAAGTAATCGCAAATGGTAAAATATGTCACGTACAACGTCACTAACATTTACACATATAAAGTGCACATCTTAAATCAGATTAGAGATACTAGAGATTCATAGCATGTTAAATTACTTGAATTTAAATCTAAACATGTTGCATTTATAAAAGATTACTTAAATGGAACTTACATTAATCATTATTTTCATATTGCACTATATTAAGTAATCAACAAATTAATTAAACTAAGCTAACTATTATGATGAAGGAAAAGCTTGAAGGGTGATCCTCACCTTCAAGAGTCGGTTCGTCTTCCAGTAACGCTAGAGATAGTTGTACACACCCTAGGATCAAGATCTAACAAAATTAGAATGCTTTAAGTGGTTAGATTACAACGTAATGAAATTTATATGGTTAGGATTAAAGTTTAATGTTTAGAACATGTAACTTTTAGGGCTTTATCCAACCATTTAAATCTAAGTATAGGTCTTAGAACTTGAACTCTAACTTTTTGCGTAAGGAATAAAATAATATTACTAATGATAATTTGTGAATTAGTATTATTTCTTCCCAACAATATTTAATATGATTTTCATAAAAACGAGAGTTTAGTAAATGCTAAATGATAAAATAATTATTAATAATAATCTAATAAGAACTAATATTAATATTTATACCAATCTAAAATGGAAATGACAATATTATCTAATAATGATAATGATTATAATTATAATAGCTAAAAATAATGAACCTAGCCATACTAATTATTCTAATGATAATAACCAAAATTATAACAAAAGGTAAACCTCGAAGTACCTTGTGTCGAAACTCGACCTAATAACGTCTGAAATCGACCAATCAGTGACTTAAAGACCTAACTTGGTTTTGAACTGAGTCAGCTCAGTGACTCGCCTCACTTCCCCTTCTTCTCTCTTTCTTACTCTCCATCATCATCTTCTTCTCTTTTCTTTCTTCTTCTCCATTCAATTCACATCCATCCAATTTACGGGTCTCAACAGAACTCAACTCGGTGGAATACAGTGAGTTAACTCAGCTGTAGTGTGGAGTGCCTTAAACAACTCAGTTTCGAACCCAATTCGATTCTCGATTTTTTTTTTTAAGAAAGAGCACTATTTTGCATTAACCAGAAGCCAGAGAAATTACAAGCACTGAACTTCGGGTGACCAGCAAGCCACAAAAAACCAAGGCTCAACTACCTATCATAAAGAAGATATACAAGGAGAAAACTCCAAAAAAAAGAAACAACCCCAAAAGACTAGCCCAGAGGCCAATTCCGAATCGCCCCAAGCCCTGCTCTATCGAGGAAAATGAGGACTCTAACCACCCGAGGGAGGTCAGACGTGGAGGACAAGAAGGCAGAGTCTTGCTTGGTCGAGCCCTGCTCTATCGAGGCAAATGAGGCCCCTAACCACTCGATTCTCAGTTGAGTTTCTCTGCAACTTATTGAAGACGCACCATCAATGGAGCATTTTTTTTAATAACAATATTTCCATTAACGAGAAATCAACAGATTTACAGGAAACGAGCTTCAGGAGGGAACCCAAAAAAAGCTAGACCTCTCTTATCATATACCCTACACATCAACAAGAAAAACAACCAAGACAGGACCGGGGTCCACTAAAAAGGAGCAGATCTGAGGGTCCCCAATTTGGACCTGTCTAGAACGAGCATCCCTCGCAGATGCCATGGAAGAGAGTGAGGATGCTCGTGAACCAAGTCCACTTGGTGCTCACTACCCATCCGCGCCAAAGCATCCGCAGGCCCGTTCCCCTCTCTGAATGTATGGGAAAAGGAAATGGAACACTCCTTGAGAAGGGCAGGAATCTGGACAACCCAAGGACTCATTGTCCACGGGATACGGGATTTTCTAAGAATGACGCTAAGAGCAAACTCGGAGTCCGATTCAACAATGATATCCTTAAGACCCCTCAACAGACAAAAATAGATGCTATCATGTATTGCCCTCACTTCTGCAATATTATTGGAGCACACCCCATAGCCTGAGGAGAAGGAAAAAATCATATGGCCAGTGTCCCCATGACAGACACCCTCGCCTCCTGACAGGCCCGGATTCCCTCTAGAAGAACCATTGACGTTAAGCTTGACTCACATGGCTACTGGCTTGTTCCATCTGATTATATGACACCTCATCGGTCTATCCTTGGGCGAGGAAATGCCCAAGAACCTTCTGCCCCTGCTCGAGTTCTAGTTAATCACTGCATCCTTTTGAAGGATAAGGTTTGCCCACCATTTAATCCGAGCAATGGAGGACGCGACCCTCATCTTGCGACCCTCGAATTTAGCTTCATTCCTAGCACGCCATAATTCCCAGTAAATGAGAACAGGAAGAAGGTACCTGATAACAACTGGGGCACTGTCCGTAGTCTCCGCAAGACGCCACTGCAGCCATCTCCCTAGGACGTGTTGATCTTGCATGATTGGGATCGCACAGTAGCCACCAAAATGGGACCATATGGCAGCCGCGTGCTGACCGTGTAGGAACACATGATCAATAGTCTCAGTGTGCGGCGAAGTTTGTTGAACATCACCCGAGTAGCAGTTGCAAATGGACGCCAGAGCAACTCCTCTGGTCTGCACCTAAGCTTCCACTGCAATTGCCCCATTCAGTAGCCTCCAGCAGAAAATTGACATTTTTGGGGGCAGGTTTTTGATCCACAGCCACTTGCTCCAGCTAATGGTCGGAGAAATAACCTGACTCACCTTCCAAGACGAAGAAATGGTGAAAACGCCTGACGGGTCAAAAGGCCAAAAATGTACATCATCTGCATCTTCATTGATCGCGAAACCTTTATTAAAAATGTAAGAGAGTACATGGTTGGGTAGGAAAGAGAGAACTGACGACGGAGGGAGAGGGCCTGCCGTGCCCAAGAAGTCTCTAAGCTTAAATCCCTTAGCTCCGTGGGAATAGGATCGGGAATGAGGCATCGAATAGGACCTAATCTAGTCCAATTTTCCTCCCATAGATTTATACCCCCTTGCCTCACCTTCCATTGAACACAGTTGGCAATAAAGGGGAAAAATTGCCTGATTTTAGCTCGCAACGGGAAAACTGATGCAGAAACACTAAATGGGGAGCCTTCCCTTAGATCCCTATGGTACTTGGCCCGCATAAGAGAGGCCCAGGGACTGACACTCTGCCCACACTTCACTTCCCATGCCATCTTCATCCTGAGAGCGCCCAGAACTTCTTTTAGATGCCTGATCCCAAGTCCCCCTTCTTTTAGGGGTCTAGCAAATTTTTTCCAAGCTACCCAATGCAGTTTATGTTTGCCATCTGACCACCCTCAGAAAAAATTTGCAAAAAGCCTTTCCAATCTTCTGATAACTTGACTTGGAACATGCATAGCTGACATGGTATGGATGGGGATAGACCCCAGAACATGCATGATAAGAGTCAGTCTACCCGATTGAGAAAGGAATTTAGACTTCCACCCACTAACGTGACACGTGATCTTGTCTATCACGAACTGGAAATGAGCTACCTTTGATCTACCTCGCTGAAGAGGCACTCCCAGATACTTCACTTCATCAGACGCCCTCGAAAAACCTAAAAGACGTTCAATGTTTCTGGCCCTCCCAGCTGGTAACCCCTTAAGGCTGAAAAAATAACTCTTCCTGCAGTTGATTTTTTGCCCCGAAGCTTCCTGGTACCTTTCTAGAAACCGTTTGGCTACCTCGAGCGAGCTGCGACTCCCATTAAGAAAGAGGAGAGTATCATCTGCAAAAAGAAGGTGGGAGAGGGTGGGGCAGCCACGTTTCTGCTTGAAGGGCTGAATTATATTAGCTTCCATTATGCTTTTCAGACCTGCTGAGAAGGCTTCTGAGGCGAGGATGAATAAAGAAGGAGAAAGAGGATCACCCTGACGAAGCCCTCTCAACGAATTGAAGAAACCTGCTTGCTCACTATTCACCAAAATAGAGAACCAGTTATTGGCCCAACACTGTTCCACCAAGGAAATCCACCTTTCACTAAAGCCGAACTTGGAGAGGGTTGATTTCAGGAAATTCCAATCCACACAATCATATGCTTTTTCCACATCCAGCTTGATAATAATGATATTTCCCCCGCGCACCTTTCTGTTAATATCTCTCATCAACTCTTGAGCCAACGCTATGTTACTAGAGATATCCCTGCCTTGAACGAAAGCCCTTGCTCCTTTGAAATCAGCTTTGGCAGGATTTTAGCTAACCTTGTGGCAATAACTTCAGCGAATATCTTGTAGATGACATTACAAAGGCTGATTGGTTTGAAATCCGAGAGGCGGAAGGGCTTTTGGGGATGAGACAGATCAGGGAGGCGGAGAAGGCTCTCCGCATCTCCCCACCCGCAAAGAAGGCAGCCACAGCTTTGTGAATGTCTACCCCCACCGTATCCCAACAATCCATGAAGAACGCCACTGAAAAACCATCCAGGCCAAGGGCCCCATCTCTCGAGGACGCAAAGGCCGACTCTTTAACTTCAGCGAAGGATGGAGCAGCAAGTAAGTTCAAATTGTCTTCCTCTATGACTAGGCAGGGGATGTGATGGGTGAACTCGAGGTGGGAAGAAGTGTCTTCCGCCGAGAAGAGCTCCTGAAAAAAGGACACCGCTACTACCTTGATTTCATCTTGCGAGGAGAGGACATTATCGGCGTTGTCCCGGATGGATAAAATGGTCGCTCGTCTAGCTCAGTCTCTTGCCGAAGCATGGAAGAAGCTAGTATTTCTGTCTCCCTCCGATAACCAAGAATTTCTCGCCTTTTGTTTCAAAAAGACCTCCTCCATCAGTTGGAGATGATCGATCCTTTGTCTGATAGCCACACTCTATTGAATGAGATCATCCTCAACCTCATTCTATAGCCGCGCATCAATGAGCTAAAGGTCTTCCTCCACCCTTTGGATTTAATGGAAAATATTTCAGAAAGTTTCTTCATTCCATACTTTCAGAAGCTTCTTGCACTTCTTCAACTTGAGTTGCACATTTATCATAGGCATAGGGGAGCATTCTCCCTCCCATGCCTTCTTGATCAGTTGCTGGAAAGGCTCATGCAGTGACCACATCCTTTGGAAGTGGAACGGCTTGACCTTAGGCTAGAAATTGCTAGGGAAAGAGAGCAACAAAGGGGCGTGGTTTGACTTATTCCTCTATAAATGCTGAACTTGGAAGGACGGAAAAATAGTCCCCCAACAGATGTTGAACAATACTCTATCCAGCCTGGCCTAAACGCGGGCTGCCCCCTCTCCGTTGTTGCACCATGTAAACCTGTTGCCTGAAAAGCCTGCGTCCTGCAAAGAGGAGCCTTGGACTACCTCTAAGAAATCAGTCGAACTATGCGAATCAGCCATCTGGGCCCCAGCTTTTCATTCACATTTAAGACCACGTTGAAATCTCCTCCAATTGCCCATGGCCCCCGAATCGAGCTAGCCAAATTTGTAATCTCGCTCCATAGAGATCTTCTCTGAAACCTATTGCAACTAGCATATACAATGGATATGTATGTCGGCTCCTGAACACCCTGCAACGTCAAACTAATCGAAAACATTTGATCTGATGAATTGACAACAGATACATTAAGGGAATGGTGGTGAAAAACCCAGACTTTACCCCCTGCGTCGAAGTTAGAAAGCGAGGAGTGAAACCCGAGCTTCAGCCCGATAGTGACTCTTCTATCTTCTCTCAGCATTGGCTCCAAAATGGCAATAAAGCAAGGATTGAACTTCTGGATAAGGTCCTTTAAAGATCTCAAGGTAGGCGAATTACTCACCCCACGAGCATTCCAAATGATGGCTCTATCCATCCGTAACGCATCCGGAGTTCACGGCCCTTCTCTTTAACCTCCTCAGTCTGCTAGTCCATATTCCTGCTTCAAAACACTTGCTAGATTTTACCGCAGCGGTTTTTCTGATTTTCTATTTTTGATTGGCAACTGGATGTAGGGATGGAGAACCTGTTGAATCTGCTGCTATTGAATTATTTTGTTGATGAGCATCCTTCTCACCCTTGTCCTTGATAGGGACTGAATTCTGATCAGGGTTAGCGGAGTATAGCTTCTGGAAGAATGGCGAGAGATCTACTACCAGCTGGGGATGCGCCTCATCATCACTGGACATCACGTCTTGCTGCATTGGATAGTCAGTAGCACCACTCACTAGCTGAGGTTTGAGCCAGGGAGGATCTAGCCATTTGCCAGGCTCCGGGTGCATTTTCAATGGAGCGGCTCCAACAGATCTGGATCTAATCTTAAGAGGGAGTTTAGAGCTGCTGGCCCCTGAGAGCTGAGGGAGGGTTGCTTCAATCTGCAGGTGATCCCCCAGCTGAACCTCAGCAGCTAAGCTGGGGACCTCCGTGGAAGGGAGAACAGATGCTAAACAGGACATGTCTGATCGGAACGCAATCCGTTGGACGAGAACGACCCGTAACTGAGTCAAACAGGTTCGAACTTAGCAAGTTACTGAGTCGACTCACCCGTCCCACCATTTCTCAAGCTTTTCTTCTTCTCCTACCTTTTCTCTTTTCTAGCTTCCTTCTCATTTCTCCCCTTGAAACCTTATGAATAGACCAGGGAAGACTCGGACTCGAACTGTGTCGTCTTGACTCAGTGCGGCACAACGTGTCGACGACAAGGTGGAAAACGGCGCTACTCTCTCGATTTTCTCTCATTCTCTTACTGGCTTTCCTTTTTCCCAGAAAGGGATGCCCTAAAAGACAGGCTTTAATAGGCTATGCTAACATGTTTCTAGATGTTTCTATTGCCACTAATATGCGAATTAGTTACAGGTTTAGTTGCATAAGCCGGCAAGATATGAGATGATTTTATTGTATTCTATTCGCAAGGCTGCGATCAGACTATTTGGATGTTCATTTGAGGCTATGAGCCACCAGATGGACAATTTAGATCGAGGAATGGGGCCCATTTCCTAAAGATGGGTGTCCACCGTTAAACGGAGAAGAGGATGGGGCTACTCATGGTGGATTTTGATCGGCCTCATCATTCTTCAAACCAATCACCATGAAAGGTGCAGATAGGTCATAGTGGCCTTGTGGGACCCATCTCTTGAATGACGGATGTGGTTTTTGGGTGGTTTGGGCTAATCCTATGGCTGTGAAGGAAAGCTTCCGACGGCGGCTGGAACCCTAATCGTTTCTTGGGAAGCTTCTAGGCTCTAGTTTAGGGCTTACCTGGATGCACGGGATTGGTTAGAGGAGCCACGTATGGTGAGGATGGGATTCCACTCTCCACGCTAATAGCTGAGTCGAAACAGAAAAGATTCTGTCCTAATCCTTTCCAACTAGGAAAACCCTATCTTGGAGGGTTGTGATTGTCCATGACAGCTGCACATGGCTTGCTAGCTCAACTAAGAGCAGAATTTCCTCTTTCGGAACACCTATTTGCACGCAACTTGCTTTGTGGTTGAGATTTTAAGTCCGTAGTGTATGGATATCATTGGAACTATCAGGGTTTGGTCGAAATTTTCTTCTGAACAAGATAAACGGCTTGGATTTCTTGAGTGATCACTTTTAGTGGACCATAGCCAACGTACACGGATGATGCCCATTCAAATCGGGTTCGGGCGGGAACGAAAGTAGAGAAAAATTTCTCTTTTTTAAGCAATGCTCGGGTCAACATTCGTTTGACCAGCTAGCTGGTTCAGTGTACTATGAGTGCATGTGCACGCTGGTATACACACAACTAAGGTGGGGTCCATTGTAATGCTTATGAGAAGTCCGCTCCATCCATTTGATACTATGGGTCCAATCAAGGCCCTTGGCCAACAGTCAGGCAGATCCAAGGCTCAATGGGCCATACATTTGCATTTTGGCCTTCTAATTGTGGATTCTTGTCGATTCTACGATTAGATCGCATTTGATTTGATCGTCAACGGTCATCAGGGTTTGTAGTTTAATTTTGAGTAGATTGGGTAACCCTACAACTTGATTAAATGGGCAGTTACGAGATTAAATGACTAGATCGATTCATAATTGATCCTCTAAGGTCTAGGGGTCCTTTAAACAATCTAGATGAATCTAATAACTGGTTTTAATGGTTAGAACCTTTATCGAATAATGTAAGCTCTAATTCTAATAACTAATCTCACACCCCTCGATTAATTGATAATTTGATGACCAGGTCTTGAAGTCCTACTATAAAATTATTCTAAAATCAATTCCTATTGGTTGTGAGTGTCCTAAATCTTAGCTAGGTGGGAAATGTAGCTTTGATTTATAATTAGATAGTCGGATGATTAGATTTATGGATAAATATTACTCTTAATGTATAAAGTGTAAGCGAACGAATAAAAAAGCTAAGTACTTTTGGTAACACCCAAGTTCTTGAATACGGGGTGTTACATGAATTCTTCTTGTTCAGGTCCATTTCATAGGCAGCTCACTAGTTAGCTGAGAAAAATAATTTAAGTTAGACTTTGTAAATTAGATTATATATATAAAGACATTTATACTACTTACTAGGAAATTTTATTGTTTAATGCCTGATGAAAATATCCCTTGAGAATATGCCCTCACTTTTTGTATAGAAGTCCAGTAGAGTTGAGATCTTGTCATGTTTTTCTCTATATGGAATCATTTTTTATAACATATCAATAAATTCAACCATATGTATAGTAAGTGCTTCTGACATATTAAAAGAAGCGAATAAATAGATTGGGTTAAGGATGTAAGTAGCCGAATATAATAGAGATGACATTTAGTTGCCCCATCTTTTATTTACAATATCTATAATGAGCTTGTAATTAAACTCTCTATAGTTAAAATAGTTCATGATCTTATTTCTCGCCATCTCCATCGCATCATATATGTAACCCCCATTGGAGGCTTCTTATCCCCGTCCACCAATCACAATATAGTGACTAAGGGCTTAGATGCTTTTAACGCCTTTACCACTTCAGTACAAAACTTTGGGAAAAGAATTTTTGTTGAACTTGTTTCCCTTCAGCCTTCTTTGACCAAGGCCCACTTGTAAAATTGGCCGATACTACAAAGCTTCTAGTTTCTAATATTTTTGCATTTAATATTTGTAGTGTTAAGAAGGGTGTAGTGAAACGGTTGACTGTTGAACGTAGTAAGTTACTCCTAATGTATTTTCTCATTTGACTAAGAAGAATGCCATTTTTGTACCTAAAGATCGTGATTCTTCTAACCGTTGCAATCACATTTAAAAATAACATACGTATATCTTCTAACATTAGATCAACACAATGGGGTGCATAAGGGCTCTAAAATAAACGGCATCTCTTCTCCATAAGAAGATGACTGATGGCTACATATGAGGCTGCATTGTCTACAATTACCTGGATAACGTATTCCTTACTTATTTTCTCAACTACACTATCTAGTAATTTAAATAAGTAATCTTCAATATGCGAATGACCCAATGCATCCATAGACTTGAAGAACATTTTCTTAGCAAGACAAATCATCAGAAAGTTAATAAGAGATCAACCAAATCTATCAGTTTATCCATCGGTCATGAGTAAACACCTATATATTTTTCCATGATTCTTTATATTCAGCTATGAATGATCGTGTATAATCAACTTCTACGTTGAGGCACATCTCCTTCATTTTATGATAGGGAGGCTTAAGCTCAGGTCTAAATCGAACTCTAGCCTTAACTATAACTTTAAAGCTTTTCGATTTAACTATATTAAAGGTAATGCCGGTTTGGTAAAACCACTTAGTAATATATTGAATAGTGGTTTTTTTATCTTTTTGTTTATACTAGTTTTTTAAAGTTCTTTAAACCGACCCTTTACATCGACCCCTTTAGTCGACCATATTCTTGGGGTGTGGTCTATACCATCTATCTATAAGCCCATGCTCTCGATCTCTTTTCAAAAATTGTTGGTGATTTAAACTGGCCCGTTGATGTAGGGGAAGTAGGACTAGCTTCATCAACTACGTTTATATCTTCGTACGTATCTTATTCCATATATTCCTCTTTATGTATGGTATTATTGCATCTCTTTCTTGATTATTTATTCATATACATTATGATCTCCCTTTGAATTTCTAGAGTAATTTTGTTGCATGCTTTTGCATTTGACCCTAGTAAATGTGTAAAGTGTTGCTTGTATCGCGTAATGCCACCGGAACCCACATACCAACATAACTCACATAATATGTGAATCTTATCCATAACATTACGATAGTGCCCATACTTTCAACTCGGGTCATTTGACTTGGGTTTAAAAGAGGGAGATTAGGAAGTAGATATGGAGTGTGGTGTGGGTGTGTGTTTATTCTTCTTATTATAACTTGTAAGTTGTAAACTAATAAAAATTAAAGTAAAGAGTCAAGGCTACAGAGATGGGAGAGGGAGGGAGAGAATGAGAACTAGAGATTAAAGAGGGGGGGGGGGGGGGTTACACACTTACACTAGTACTAGAAACGGAGAGGGCAAATAAAAGAAAAAGAGCGGGAGTTAGAGTTACACTTGTAGTAGAAGAGGATACACATACACTCAATTACACAAATTACACAATTTAAAATTCATAAATATATTCTTATTTTGACTCTTGAATGTTGTAGACTTGTAGTTGTAATCTTGTACTCTTGTTGCTCTTATAGAATGTAAATTCTTACCTTCTTTGAACTCTTACTTGATTCTTAAAAGTTGAATCTTATGAATCTTCTTGTAAGTTCTAAGTTGTAATTTGTAACAAACCAAAAATAAAAAATGTTTTGAGTCACTTGACTCTTGAATGTAAAGAAAGAGAAATTGAAAGAGATAGATAAATGTGGAGATTAGAGAATGATGAATGAATGTAGATTGTTAGAATAAAAATGAGAATCTAGAGAATGATTAAAGAGATATAACACTACCAAAAAAATGACCAAAGGCTACGGACTATTTTGGTTTTTGGCTACGGCTATAAACCGTAGCTCATTTGCTACGGATTAAAACCGTAGCTAAAACTGTCCAAACCGTAGCAAAAAGATAACTCCGCCAGATGTACGTACAACCTTGGATACGTCATAAGGGACTCCACGAGGCCCATTAAAATGTGTGTGTTCCATCTAATGCGTCTATCTATTTTTTAAGAATATTTTAGGCGTGAACCCAAAAAATGAAGTAGATCGAAAGCTCAAGTGGAACACACGGTAGGAAAGAGTGGAGATTAATCCATTGATCAATGGTGTGGTTCAATTAGACCTTTGATTTGCCTAGATGTTGGGTTCATTTCCTATAAAAAAATATTACAAAATTAATGGACGGAGTGGATATATCGATTACATCAATATGGATCCCACAAAGCCCTTGACAAGGCCATCCGTCCAGATCCCGTCAAATGTGAGCCGTGGAGGGCCTATTATGGATTGTTCAATTGCTACGGTTATTTTATCTTTTAGCTATAGTTAAAAATCGTAACAAGACCGTAGTAGGTAAAAAATGCGAAAAACCGCACTGCCTTTTGTCTTTTCCCCCTATCGTGAAATTCATTTCCCTCCACTCACTCACCCCTGTTCCCTCTCATGTCCGTCCCTTTCTCTCCTCTCTCTCCCTCTCTCTCTCAATCTCCCACACCCCTCTTCTCTATCTCTCTCAATCTCAATTTCACACCTCCCTTTTCTCTATCTCTCTCTCTCTCTCATATCCCATTTTCAAAGCCCTTGCAATCTTCTCTCTCTCTCTCTCTCTCTCTCTCTCTCTCTCTCTCTCTCTCGCTATCTCAACGGACGTGGAAAGGTGAGCGATTTCTCCTATTCTGTTTATTGATTTCCTTATGCATGTTTTGTGAATCTTCTCCGATTCTCGACCGAAGATCTCGATTATCAGTGAAGAAATCGAATCTTTCTGTTATGATTTTTGAATTTATCACCTCGTTTGTTGCATTTCCTACGTGTTTTGCTCTTGTTTATCCATTTAGGGTTTTGTTTATGTGGTTAAAACTGTTTGATAACATCTATTATATGAGCCCCCTCAATATCTCCTTAGTACGCCAAAATAAAATTTAAGCCGATCTAAACTCAGGTGGGCCACCATGTAAAAGCATGCCTAAAGCATCTCAAATCACGTGGTGTGGTCCACCTTAGTCTTGGAATGGACTAATCTTTGGTGTGTCCGTCTATCCTATTTGGGCGCATCTTCCGAATGGATTGGATGGCAGATATGAAACACGATGGCCCTACATATAATGTGGAAAGTTTTTAATGATGAGCAACCTCACCTCAACTGCCCCATATGGTTTGGCCCGCCGGAGCTTTGGGTTGACTTGATTTTTCGGCACCAAGGAAATTGCATGGTGGATGGATTGCAGCACGCAAATGGTATCTAGCATCAAAGAATGTTGCTGGAAGCTTTTTGCAGTTCTGATTTTTCTTTTTTGTTGGTTTGATATTCTTTAATATTGATATGTAAACTCCAAGAACTGCAGCATTTGTTGTTTGCTACAGAGGACTTGGATGATACTGTGGCAGGGTATGGTGGGTGATAATCATTCATGCAACCACCATGCACATGGTCCACATTTTGCTTTTTGTGGATTTGTTTCAACTCCGACTGTCCAAATTATGGTAGTGTTGTAATGGAGTGTATGCTGGATTGACTATAATTCTTCCATCATTGGGAATCAGCTGGCTAGCTAGAATGAGAAATTTCCAACTCACATAATTCAATGGGCATGTCTATTGATTGGACATTATGATTGTCAAGTCAGTGTGTTTTTGTAGCAATGACCCACCCCAATGGGTCCACACATTGGACTGACTGGAGTGAGTATGTGTCTGTATCTTCCAGGTGGATTCATGCACAATATGGTCCATCAAACTCTGCCCTTGGTATGATACAATTCTTCTTTTCTAACACATGCATGCATGAAATCACCACTGTTTATGAATAGCTACAGATATTCTTCTGATTGCATTATAATACAGAGTGCTCCGCCCTTCTGAAACAATTATGGATAATTCATGAAATTTTTTAGGAAAAAGGATTTTCCTGAGTAATTCACAAATTATCTGCCAGCTATGAATTATTCACAAATGAGTGCCAGGCTAACTTCATAAGGATCAAGGGACCTGAGCTACTGACTATGTGGTTTGGAGAGAGTGAGGCTAATGTGAGGGAGATATTTGCTAAAGCTCGCCAATCAGCTCTGTGCGTGCTTTTCTTTGACAAGCTTGATTCAATTGCAACCTAGGTAATCTATGCTCTGTACTTAACTCTTATTGTGATCCCTGATGTTCCACTCAGGGAATCAAAATTGTCTTGGAGAGTAACTCAGCTATCTATCAGATCCTAAATGTCACATTCCAGCATGGTCAGAATCCATGCATGTATGATTTATAAAGGATTTAACTCGGAATGGTGATGGCTGAAACTGAGTCGACTTGGATGAGTTGGCTTGGTGTCAGGAAGTGTTGATGCCATTGTTCTAGTTTGCAATCTCCACCCATAGCTGGGGCAACATATAAAACTTGTTTTTGTTAAGTTACTCAGTTTCTTCTCAATTGCCTTAGTATTTTTTACTTGCTGATTTCGATAAGATTGTCTGTTCAATGTGCACAGAGAGTTGGTGCAAACACATCTTCTAAGTCCCACCATCCAACAATTTGTGGGTGTGAATATTAGCATGCATTTCAAACTTGAGTATTGAGAATTCAAATTTCAAAGTGCCTATGGATTCCTGCCAGCTACCATTAAATGGTGGGAGTTGATGAATTGTTTGGTCCTTCTATATGATGGTTGGCTTTAATGTATATTTTTTAGTTGTGGCAGTGTAAATTTTTTAGTCCACAGAAATCTCATTGAGGGGCCAAAGCATTTGGATATGTTTGAAGTTGATTCACGCTTCCACTGCCGCCATTTCTAGGACTGATTGACGCCTCACCTACACTAGTACCTACATGGTTTGAAGCTCATATTGGATGAAGATGGTAATTTCATATCACAATCTTAAATAGTAATCTAAGAAAGAACCAGTTGGGGTGATCTCAGCAATGGAATTGGCCTGTTTCTCCATGTCAACTTGTACTATAGACTCAACATGTCAAATCTAAATGGAAGTTCTTGACCATCAAATCTGTCCTTTTCCCAGGCTTTTGTTTTATTTTTACACAATCATTTATGTATAGGCTATTGATCGAAGTCTATGGGCATGCTCCATCCACACCGAGATCCATCAAATCAAGTCTGGATTAGCACCTGCACTGCTTGTAGAGAATTGACCCAAGACAGTTTTCACACCCCAATGCACCATGGTGCCCATTGCTTCTGTTCTGCTCATGGTATGCTTTAACACAAAGAGCAGCACATTATTTTTAGGTTTTAATTTGATTATTATTTTTTATATATGTTCTTACTTTTATAGGATAATCTACTAGGAATACTGAGGTGATTGGACATGATGTAGAGAATGGTCATGAATGAAAATATATTTCCCTTTTATGGATTTTTGCAATTCAATTAATTAGTGCATCCAAATGCAGCCCAAATGTAACCAACATAAATTCATTAATTTGGTTCTTGTTTTCAATAGGTTTGCTGGTAATTTACTCAAGGGGCAGACAGTTGGAGTGATTGAAGCAGGTTATATTGGATGAAAGAATAAAATCTATTGTTTCTATGTTTATTTCCAATTTAGTTTATTCTTTGATGCACTTAATGATTTGTTAGTGATGGCCTTGATACATGAAATCTAGAAACTCCTGCATCAAAAACCAATGAGAACAGATGGATAAGAATGAAGTGCAGCCACAAGGTCCTTCCCAATGCTCCAAAGACAATGGCCACATCAAAAGAACAGGTGGTCTTCATCAATTCAACTTCTGTGATTCTCTTTTACTCAGAACTAGTCTTTATTTTTTTTTTCTTTTTGAAAAATTCCCGTAATTTTTTCATCTTGGTTTTTTTCTTTTAAGCTATAGATGCCTTTTTCTCATCTTTGTGGTGACTAGTCAATGGTAAAAAAAAAGAAGAAGTGAAAGTCTGGTCAAAGACTCCATGCGCAGAAGCTGTTTCTTGAGGGGATTGAATTTGTTTGTGTTTTTTGAGTATTGGTCCCTTTATTTGATGTTTTATAGGCCTTTGATGGAGTGGAATGTGGGAAAGATTGGATTTTTGAGGAGTTGGTTGAGACTTGAGAGTTTTCTGTTGGTGGAGGCTTTTGGCATTGAAAGTTGGGATTTTATTTTATTTTTTGGTCTGAATCTTTGTTTTTGGACATTTTTTATCTGAAGGGGTGTTTGGTTTCTCGGTTTTTGTTAGAAAAAGGGGACTTGAAGTTAGAGGTTTTTAGGTTAAAAGATGGGGTCTTTTGTCTGAATTTGGGGTCCCTTTGGTGTTTTTGGTTGTGGATTTGGAGAATTGAAGTTGGTTCTTTAATTGCATGATGCTTGACTTTCACTCCGCTTGCTCCCTACTCTGCTGTCAGCGCTCTTGCCCCTTTGATCCTCGTGATCGGGGTCAACATGGTGAAAGAGGTCATCGAAGATTGGAAGTGGAAAATGCAGGCAATTTCCTTTCTGAATTGATATTATTAGTACTTCTTTGTATATCTGTAATATATATCTGTATGCATTGCTATTGATAGGGGATAATTCAGTAGCCATTGATGCTTGATGTTAGTGATGGAGAGCTGACAACTGGATGGGTTGAACCATCTAATCACTGCAATTTTTGGCCTCTAGCCCATCCATATATGGCTCACCAAATCAACAGTCCCAATCGCAACATATGTTTTCCAGGTCCACTGTGTAGGAGCTGCATAGATCTTTAATGGCAAAAACTGGGCCCCACCACCGTATAGGTGCTATGGCCTAAGAACATGTAATGATCCTGCTTTCATAACAGAATTTATCAATCAAAAACAGAACAAATGGGAGAAAAATAACTGTCTAATGTTGAATATTTCAGGTGAAGTTAAGGTTAAGATATGTCATGTGTTTGCATACCTCTAAAGAAAAACATAAAATAGTGTGTTGAGCCCTACCCATCTACATGCAAGGACAGATAACAACATGGAATACAAGCTCTGGCCTGAAAATAGGATTGTCTCTCTCGAGGTGGGCCAATGTTCAAAACAAATGGATGGCAATGAAAGAATGTTGTAATGTTCATTTGTTTGAATATTGTAGCTCACCTGATGAGTGACACTTTTTTTCTTTCTTAAATGTAGATCTAAATAGTACACCTAACTAGATGGAAAGCTCGGATCTTGCACACATGCTTCTGTGCATTTTGGATGGGCGGAGCTCCACATGTAAGCTTTTAGCAGGCCAAAGAAATTTCACTTACGCAAGGCTGTCAGTGGCCAGGCCCAACCCTATTTTATAAATTTGGCTTTCCTCATCATGGGGTTTGACCCATTGACAGTCTCACAGGATAGTATTGATCTGGTACAAATTTTGGGCATAAAGGCAAAGATGCTTTATCCAAGGGTTCAACTGTTTACTAAGTCAATCCCAAAATCAGATTGGTTGAACAATCCTAACCTTTGATTTGTTGGAATCCAGTAGTCAGATAATCAAATAAGTGGAACCAAATAGCTCAAGGGGGATTTTAGGGCTGGATACAACTATGGCAGGGCCAAACAGTTTAATGGCCTGAGTCAACAACCCATGCCATGGGGCCACACTTCAACATACACTTGAGGTCGTATTTTGTACAAATGACCGTTTTCTTTTAGAAATCATTGGATTCTTGGCGACCACATGTAGGGCTGTCAATGAGCCAGGCCCAGGCCAAGCAAATTTTTTTTTTTTTAATAAGATCGTCCTGATGGCTCGGGCCTACCAATTTAGAGTCTAGGCTGAAGCCAGCCCTGGGTCTACTGTTTTAAATGGTTAAGTCTCAGCAGCTTGGACATGTCGACTTAGAGTCGGAGGTGATTTGTGTTGTTGAAACAGATTGGGTCTAGGCAAGTTCGTTGACTTGGACATGTCGCATGGGACTCGATCCAAGTCTTAAGACCATGATTTGGAATGATTTCCTCATTCCCCTCCCTCTCAAGTAAGGCTGTTAACTGGTTGGTTTCAAGTCAGGTCCAAGTGTATTCATACCTAGACTTGCATGAAGTGGTTGTGCTTGGGTTGTTGCTTTTAGTTCCAGGTACTGTGTTTAAACCCAGATCTAGTTAGGTTTGGATACCCTCTTGTCTTGGGACCTTGTATTTGGTTAAGGTTTGGATTTGTTCCAGTTTAGGGCAATTTGGATTTAACCATTCATGTATATTGTTTCATTCCTTCATGTGATATACTCGGAAAACTATTGATTTCATCAATAGGTATTTAAAGATTTTCAACTTATCATGTGCAATATGTTGATTTATAATATGTTAGCACCAATATGATTTCAGCAAGCATCCATGAATTTGGGGTTAGGATTTTTCAGCCAAAATGATTTTGGTATTATTACATATCTATATTTGAGTCCCATAATTTGGATTAATTAATTTGTGTTGATGTACCCATCTTAACTGAACCTGATCCAATTCAAATTATCACATGAGACCTGACATGACCCTTAAAAAAATAAAAAATAAAAAATCAGGTCTAACATTGTGGACCTATGACTAACTTGAATTTTAAATGGGTAAAGGAAAAAAAAGAAAAAGAAAAAAAGAACCATGATCCATTTAAAACCGGATCGGTAGTGACCCTGATCCACTTTGGACTGCTTGACTGTAAGCAAATTTTGTGACCTTATGAACAAGTTGGATGAA
Organism: Magnolia sinica; assembly: GCF_029962835.1. Lineage (NCBI taxonomy): Eukaryota > Viridiplantae > Streptophyta > Magnoliopsida > Magnoliales > Magnoliaceae > Magnolia > Magnolia sinica. Next base: position 113,294,370 of record NC_080574.1, on the reverse strand, counting down.
AATTAGCCATCATAGTAGCCCTGTGAAGGTTTCAAGGTGGGTGTCATTATCCCTACTACTTCCTGTGGTGTTGTCTACTTGAGCTTTGGAATTGCCTCATTTTCTGTTTCATGTCTAAAATGAGCTCATAAATTAATGGACAGCTCTCCATTCTCATTTTTCTCAGCCCTGCATTAAGAGTAATAATAGCACACTAAGAGAATGCCGCCTCTCCATTCTCATTTTTCTCAGCCCTGTAACCCAAAAGAAATTGGCAACTGCAACTCAGCAACATATCAGTTGTTTGGATGTGCCAATCTATGAGAAAAAGAAAACACAAAAGAAGTTCTAAGTACTTCCTAACAGCTACTTCTTGAAACAGTTCACAATAGAAAGCTAAGGTGCATACAGCTGATTAGTTTAGAGGATATTCCACGGTGGGATGTGAGAGTTCTCAAAACTACAACTAAGAGAACTGAAATTCACCATAATCCATGGGTTGCAATCTGTGTTATGATACATTCATGTCTCTGATGCCCCACTGAGCTTGTACACGTTGGTGTTCATAGACAGAATAAAAGATCATAGGCATGTGAAGGAAATGTTAAGGCCCTTTTCGTCAGAGGCCTGAAAATGAGTTCATCCCATTTTAGTTAACAGTAATTATGTATTACAGATCCTGATCTGTAATACATAATCACTGTTAATAAAGAAGAAATAAACTCATTTTTAGGTGTCTACCAAATAGGGCCTACACAACAATTAACAGGAAACGTATCTGAGCTTAGAGTAGGCAATTTGCAACTATTTTTTCCAGAGAAAAAAATAGTTACAGGGGTGGATTGGATTATGTTATAGGCAACCTGCAGCTTTGGTATTGTTCGAGAACATAGTATTAGTGTAACACATTATATGCAACCTGTGACTTTGCTTATTGCATGCTGAATTTCAATTAGGATAAGTGATGCCCATGGATCAGTAATCCAGACCATTCATCCATTGCATCCCAGTGGACAGATTGTGCCTTAAGAATCCCCTGGATTTGTTGCATCCTTTTAGCAACAAATCTGGGACTTTTCTCAATTGGAACTGACCACCTATAGGCACCTATACTGCTATCTGTGGTACAAGACATTTTTTAGCTCTGAGATGTAAAAAAGGTTTTTTTTCCTTTTCTTTTTCCATTTCGTGGCTCAACACCCATACTGCAAATTGTGGTAGAGGTGCCTGGAGGTTATCAGTTCTCTTTTTTAATTCAGTGCGGGTCACTTGATTTTCCTACTATAGTCCACAAATGGAAAGGTTAACATTGTCTCACAGTAGATTCTTTTTTTTGCTAGTTACGTTGTTTGTCGAAGATCCTGAAATTTGATATGGGTTTCAGGAATTTGTAGCCCCAAGCAAATCACTGTTCCAAAATTGAAAGCCTACCTACTGATTTGTAGCCCCAAACAAATCACCAAAGAAGAAATTGATGTATCAACTCACCAATCGAAAGTTTCCCTATGCAGGTAAGTTGTGTACACATATCCCTTTTTATTTTCAAGGCATTCCCTTGATTTATGCAAAACTAATCTACCCAAAATTTATGGACAACTCCCATTGCCTTTGATCTACTAGAACTAGCATCTGTGGATTGGCAAAAGTGCGAATGCACTTGGCGTAATAATTATTAGCGGTGAGGATCTCCCACAATATTGATAAAACTCTATAAAATAGGAAATAACTCAAATTATTATCATAATATGTTGTCTACTCTCTTGGGGCTGTGTATTGGGGCTCAATACACAGTCATATTGTTGTGTATATTCTACCATATGAGGAATTTCCTACATATATACCATCAATATGATTGTTTTATTTATGCACAGAGATAGACATGCTCTAGGGAGTAACATGAAGAAAACGTAGAATCAGTATATATAGGGAGTAACATGAAGAAAACGTAGAAACAGGTCCCCTGGAAATGCATATGTTGAAGACGATGCATCAAGTGCGAGTTATTTCCTAGTAAGCGCAGTAGTCATCGGTGGCACTGTCACAGTTGAAGGTTGCAGCACAAGTAGTTTACAGGTATTACAACTCTCTTCCATGTCTGCATTTGCTGCTTTTTGTACTCATGTACATATCATCTCACAGATCTTACAATTAGACTATCAGTATTGGACATGACTCCATTTACATTCAACATCAAACTGGCTGCAGTTGCTTCTTGTAAGGAACACATAAATTATCTGGAGCAATGGCTGAACGAAAATCTGAGCACATACAAGGATACTTTTTTTGAGGTGATTCACATGCTTTATTTCATTCCCATTGTATGAATGAACTTATCCTCAATATATGTTGCATTTTTTTTTTCTCTCTTAAAGCTTCTTGAACATGAAAATGTTTAGAGCCCACTCATGGACATGTCTTTCTTTCTTTTTTCCCAGGATTGCCTCAAGTTCTTAAAAGAAGTACCTTCTGCAACAACAAATGATGCATCTGCCAATCCTTTCCAACATTCCATTGAAAATCCTTTTGCAGATTTTCTATACATTAAATACCATTGAAATTCCTTTTGCAGATTTCTAAGGAACAATGGAACAATGGAAGTTGTTATTCCAAACTGACAGTTGTTATTTAAATATATCTGAATGTTGTTGCTGTACAGAACAATGGTAGTAGATTTTTGAAGTGTGTGGAACAGTTGTTGGGGTATGAAGGGTTTGGTTGAACAGTTGCTGTTGTATAGAATAGTTGGTGAAGGGTTTTGTAGATTTTCAGAGAGAGATTTGAATTTAGCTTTGTTCTTTTCCTCTTTTTTCTTGAATTTGAGGTTGGGAGTTTGGAATTTCAGGTCCTCAGGGAGAGCAATGGATTTCAGTGTGATCTTTAGTCTTTCTTCATGAACTGGAAGTCAGTATTTAGAATTCTTCAAGAAATATGACAGTCCCGAATAAAGTAAGTTTGCTTATTCTATGTACTTGCTATGAATTTCTTAAATCTATATATGCTTTCTCATCACTGTGCCTTCTTTTCTTGTAGTTCTTGAAGAATTCTTTCATTTAAGACTTGAGTTCTATGTAAAGAGAAAGGTAAGCTTTGATCTAGGCCCCCCATTTTTCTTTTTGGTAATTGAGAAGATGGTAGTATTGACTTACTACTTTCATGCAAAAAGTAATGTTCGATAATCTTGAAATAAAGTTGTTGAGATTGTCTAACAAAGTCAGATTCATCATTGGGGTGGTAGAAGGAGAGATTATTGTGAGTAACAGGAAGAGAGCGGATCTGGTTCTCGAGTTGCAGCAGAAGGGTTTCACACCGTTCCTTAAAACCAAAGGCATTGATACTAGCAAGGCAATGGAAACAGAAGAAAATGAAGAGACACCGGAGGTGGGAAGAGTTGCAAGAGCAAGTGATTACGAGTATCTACTGTCGATGCTGATTGGAACCTTGACGCTGGAAAAGGTTCAAGAGCTGTTGGCTGAAAAGGGAAAGCAAGAAATGGAGGTGGAGGAATTGAAGAAGGAAACTCCAAAGTCTTTGTGGATGAAAGATCTTGATGCTTTCATTACGGCACTTGATGTGAGTCTCGTCTAATCCCAATTTGAGGACATGACTTTCCATTTATTTTTATTTTTTTAGGTCTTTCTTGTCTGATTTTCAATCGATGCAGGCATGAGAAGGAAGAAGCCCAGGTGGAGGAGGCGACAGGACAGATGGAGGGTAGGGAAGGTAAGCCTCTGGCTAAGGCTTCTAGACAAGTTGGAAAGAACCCAAGAAAGAACAACACCAAGAAAGCCAATGAAGCAGATACTGTTGTTGAATCTGTAACATCAGTTAGCACAACAGCTGAAACTGGTAGGCATCATTCTTTTCTGATGAATAAAAAATCATCTTTGTCAGTAAGCCAGTGTTTGGACGTATACGCCAATCGGCAGCAGAGAAATTGAAACCCGATTGGCGTGTTTAAACGTACATGCCAATCGACAGCACAAAAATTGAAACCTGAAATGGGTGGATTGTCAGTTACCATTTTTTTCCCATCTTGAAGATTTCATTCATCTCAATGCATGTTATCTTTTTCTCTCTGTAGGACATGTTTCCGAGGGGGGCAAAACCCAAAGGCAGGGGAGCTCCGAAGAAGGCTCCTGCTAGAAAGATGTGCTTGCAAATCCTGAAACTTCTTATTTCCCAAGTATCTCCCTATTTTTGTGGACTTCTCATTGCCTTTTTGGTTTGGGTCTTTCAGTAAAAAATGCCGACTGCCGTTGATAGTGAAATGGAAGATGATGAGGTGCTCGAGCTGAAAGAACAACTGGCAGCATATAACATTGATTCTCCTTTAGATCAAACAGGTATATGATCATCCATGTGCAGTAAGCTTTCGGATCAAAGCGAAGCTGAGAATAGGGTGTTAGTTGATTGCAAATTGATAACCAGTAGATGCACATCCATGGAGTTTTCGCTTGCGATTGTTGAGAAGCTATTTGGCTGCGAGAAGGCATTGGATCGTGCTGTTAATGAGAACTTTAAATAGACATATAACTATTATGTTGGCATTGTACTTTTGTGAATGGAAATGAATGATTATGTTTGATTGATTGAATGAATGAATGATTGTGTTTGATTGGATGAATGAATGATTTAGCCATGAAGTATTTATCTATATTAGCTTATAGGAGTTATCAGGGTGTACTACGATGGTAAGAGCTGCCATTACTAATTAATTTTTTTAATTAACAATAGGCATTAGCTACGGCTATTAACTGTAGCCCTTTGGTGAAAACCGTAGCTCTTGCTAAATTCAGCTTTTTGTTACAGTTCTCATTCAAATTTTAGCTCTAGGTAAAATCCGTAGCTGTATATAATTTTAACCTACGAACAATATTGCTACGGCTTTATTCCGTACCTATAGTTTCATTAGCTACGACTATTAATCATAGCCTTGTATATGAAAACCGTAGCTGTTGCTAATTTAAGCCTATTGCTACGGTTCTTGCTCAACTTTTAGCTACAGATATAATATGTAACGGTAAATACTTTAGCGTTACAGAAGCAACAGCTACGGATTTAATCCATATCCATTATCTCTATGGCTATGAATTGTATCCGTAGCCATAGCTTTTAGACCTATGGCTACAGCATCAATGGCTACGGTCGTGCTATGGATCTTAACCGTAGCTATAGGCTTTCAGCTACGGTTTTTATCCATAGCCTTTGCCCTGTTTTCTAGTAGTGTAGAGATGAGAATAGAGATTGATGAATAATGACTAAAGTAATGAATGGTTAAAGAGAGATAGAAATGAGAATAATGATTGATGAATGAGTGTAGATAGTAGAATAAAAATAATGAGAATATAGAGATTAAAGAGATATAGAAATGAAATGAAATGAAAGGAGAAAATAATGAATAATGAGTGACTAAAGATTAAAAAGAAAGAGTAGAAATGAGAACAATGAATGAATGTAGACGTAGTTAATACTTGTTAGTTATGCAGAATGAGAATCTAGGGAGATATACAAATGAGATGGAATGAATGTAGAGAAAATGTAAAATGTACAGAAAGAGAGAGTGTGCATGATTATGAATGAATATTATGTAACTATAGAATGAATATAATAAATAAGAAAATATAGAAAATAAAATGAATGAGAATTTTGAGATGTAGAAAATTAAATGATATCTAGAAACTAGAAAGAGAGATATCGAAAATGAAATGTGAGACTTGACTTGGAATTCGATTTCGATGTATTTTTCCTTCTACTTTTTTGAATCTTGATTGAAACTTAAAAGAATATGGAGCTAGAGCCTTAGAGACTTTGAATTTGAGAGTTGAAAGATGGAGATGTAATTATGTAAGAGAGAATGTGAGATTTGAGACTTTGAAAGTGTATGAGGGTAGAGAGAGTTTGAGTGCATGTAGAATGCAAATAGGAGGGTATCAATGTTTTTTTTAATAGGGAAAAAGGTTAGATTTTGAAGGAAAAAAAGTTTCAAACAGTCAGATTTCTGATCGTTGGGCCAATATGCGATCACATATGCTATATGCGATCGCACACATCGCATATGCGATCACATATTGTCACACACGATAATATATCATCCCATATGTGCAGGGATCGCATATGCCAAAGTCGCACAAGTGATTTTTCCTTGACTATTTGCATATGCAAATGTACGGTCGCACATTACAACATTGCTACCGATAATGACTCCTAGGCAAACTAAGGAGATGGAAACTAGCCTTCTTAGGCCATTATATAAAATTTAAAACTTTCTAAGAACACACTGATAATCGTTAAGTCAGTTGTACTCTTTTACGAACTTGAGACTTATTTGGTCGAACATCGATAGAACAATATTTTCTCCTTTGCTTTATTTGTGGATAATTGTTGTGTTCGTCGCGTGATATTCGACCTTATGTTAAAATGACCCTAGTTTGTTTATGATGTAAGCACTTATCATGATGTGCTAAAGCCACCACTACTCAGATTAATTGTTTTGCAGGTTGAAGACTCTTAGGTCTTGCGTGTGCACCTCGAAATCCAAAAAAGTTGTTTTTTGAACGAATTAACTGAAGACGTGCATTCTGCCATTTGTGGTCACATTCTCCTTAATGAGAAGTGTGGCTCACTTGATGTTTATAAATAGTAAATCATAACTTTTACCTATCTATATTCTATTTTGTCACATTCTTGTAACATGGTAATAGATTGGTTAGCCATGCAGGCCTTTTTCTAGTTGCCATTTTTGAATTTGACTTAATATCCCTTCATTTAGTAGAAAGAGGATAATAGATTGTGACTCGTCTTTTATCGCTGGAATCGATGTTGGTGCACAACACCTGGACTTGCCTCAATGCAGATATCCTTCATGAACTTCAACACATCGTAGAATATTTTGATCGGGCTACCTTTTTCCACAAAGTATTAACTCAATGGATCGAAGAGATGCATGCAAAGAAGGAGCAACTCGAACATGATCACCTTCAAAACATTCTCCCTATATTTCACGCAGCTTACTGGAATGCTTGGCATAATGCTAGAGAACTTCACCAACTTATGAGAGAATTAAAGTAAGAAAATTGAAATGGAAATCACCCGGCTAATTCAACAGATCAACTTTGCGAATTAAAGAACCAGCATCACTCAACTCATCATGAACTTAGCTTGGCCTTTATGAGATGGACCTAGGCAGAGGCTACCTTTAGCCAAGAAGAAATGTCTCTAAGAGAATTGTAGGTCTTCCTTGAATTAGAGAATGTCGAATTGTCTCAATGGACTTCTTGCAAGCTGGAGGTAGAAAATGCAATGGCTAAGTGCATTCAACGATATGAAGCTCTTCATAATGAGATGATTTAGAGTCTTATTTTCTTTCCATATATCTCGACCTTTCACTTGTACATATTTCCTTCTGCGTTAATGTATAAATTTGTTATTGGTCTTTTTGTACATTTGGCATAACATCATAATTGAATATCTTTCCTTGAAATATTAAATATTACCATGAAACCACTCTATGTGGTTATGATACAACGAATGTGGAGTCAGACTTGCTGGTTTTTTTTTTTTTTTTTTTAATTATTATTATAAATGGTTCCTTGGCTAAATTTTGTTTCTTCATTTATGACAAACTTTCTGATTGAACAATGGCCTTTAATACAATCACCTTTGTCGGAGCTTTCCTAATTGCTACCTTTGAATTTTATCTTCTCTCCCTAAGCCTATTAAGGAGAAGAGAGGAGATAGATACCCACTTAATAGCTCTCTAACCCTTACTAGCTGTTAACAATTGAGATCAAATCTATATGAACCAATTGCAAAAACTTTGAACCATTCTCAAAACATTCAAATGAGCTCAAACCCTTCATGTCCTGGTGACTAAATGGCTTGAAACCCTTCAATCCTTACTCATAGGACTGGAACAGAGAAAACTAGAACTCAACGGCCTTAGAGATTCTATGGCTAAAATTTTCTGTAAGACTCCTATCAAGTGGGCTACACATGATCATCATATCTAACCGTTGGATTATTCAAATTGAGTGATGTAGTGGTCCCCACTTTAGTCGTGATCATTGTAAATAGGTTTGGGGCAGGACGCTTGAACCGCAATCCCTATACTCAGTTATCAAGTCAGATATGATAACCTACGGTGTGGAGACCATAAAGGAGAGAAGTGTGATGGGTAAGCTTCTAACCTTTTTTCTTATAAATAGATGTCTTGGTCCACTCACCAACACAAGTGAGAAAACCCTAGTCTCATTGAAGGTTCTCTTAAAGGTGTAAGGTGCAGAAGATCAAGATTTCTATGGGTGACATTGAGGCATCGAGATGTCTTCCCAATCAGGTATGCCTTAAGATTATTGTGTTGAATCTCCTTTATTGATGTATAGATGATCTGTCAATTCCGCAATACAGCTATAACATTTGGTATCAGAGCACCAATGCATGGATAAGGTAGATTTCAGATTTCCAATCTTCTCAATCTGGCAAATCCAGAGCCCCATCTGCATCAACTCCAAACCGGAATATCAAATTTAGAGGTAGTGGTGTTGCCAATGCCATTCGGCAAGAGATTTTTTTTTTTTGGAACCCCATCATAGTAGGCCCATTACTAGATCTTGATCCTCCTTGGCTATTTAAGGAGAAGCCAAGATCGTGGTAGCGGGGGGTTTTCCTTTTTAAACAGAGTTGCCATGGATTTCGGTGCCACGATTAAGGGTTTTGGATCCTTGGATATGGCACCCACGTCCATCTGCTTCAGTGGCAATCTTGCAGCCCATCTTTTCCAGTGCCTCCGACAGCCATCAATGGCTGAACCCATCTCCGCTTCTCCTCCTCTTCAATCAGATGTGGCAGCAATGGCGTTGATCAGAACCCCGTTGCTACCTCTCTTCTTTCTCCTTAGATCCATGTGTTAATCGATTTTTCGCTGCACTGGTGGTGCTATTGTCAACACTAAGGAAGATGCTGGGAAGGGCATTGGTGGATGGGGTTTTCCACCTGCCATGGAAGCCAATGTGATGGCCAGTCCAACAGCCATGTTGATGGGAGTCGATCATGGGGCAGCAGCGACTACTTCTCCTCTGGTGATGGGGATGACACGCGGTTGCTACCATGTATAGCCGACAGCAGGGCTTGCTATTTTGGATCCAAAGAGGCATGTACTAATTCTGGGTTTGTTGGGCCAGTATGTGGAATAGGCCATTGGGCCTGTTTATTGGTTACAACACATGGATTCTCTATTAGGTCTGTTTGGCATGTTCAAATTGGGCCAGCCTTTGGGAATTTTTCTAGCAATTTGGGCCCATTTGAAGCATGACTTAGGCTAGTTTAATGCTCATTCTAGGCCCACTCTTGGAATAAGGATTGTATTGTCTCTTTGTAGATTATGTAACCGTCTTTGGAATCTTGGGCCCATTGTCCAAGATTATCCTAATAATTGAAATAATGACTTGGGCCATTTCAGATCAAATAAAACCTAAATAAGAATAAACAGATGGTTGGTAGGTTACATTTGTTAAACGGCCCTGGTAATTCATGAATATGATTGGATACATCATTAAGTTCTGATTTAACCCTAAATAGGGCCATTACCCATTTGTTTAAGGCTGATATTAAGTTGTTGACCATCTAGAATTTAATCCAACCATCACTTTAGAATATGTTTAGCCTATGGGTAGTCAACATTAGCCGTATTTTGGCCTAAATCAGAACCATTTTAGAATGGTCCGTTATGGGCATGACCATGTAGTAATCCTTGGGTGTGGGAGTGGTGATTGGAGTTGGTTGTGTTAGCCACCAAAGTGAACTCAATCGGTGAAAATTTTTTACTTTCAGATTTCAGTTTGTGGAAATCAGTGACCATCCATATTAGAATTGCATTTAGTTGCGTTCGTTTTCATAGCGGGTGGTGGTCAGAACAAAGAGGTATCATCACTTGGAAGGATATGAGCGGGGTGAAGTGATTGGTGATAGTAATATAAGTTTGAGAGATTCATTTTACCCAAAGGTGATGGACGTCTTAGATTTATTTTACTAGCACTGATCAGCTTCATGGTCAGTAGAGCCTCTTGTATGTTGCAATTTCACCTAAAGGAGGAGTCACAATGATATGTCGGGCTCTTGCCAGAATTTGATGACTATGGCCCATCATCATTTTAGGTCATTTGGTTGAAGGCCCAAATCAATCGAATGTTAATATATGCATAATATTTGTAGTTTACATTCATGTATGTGGGACTTGTTTATTCATTGATGTGAGTGTTATTATTATTATTTTAATGTTCAGCCATGATTGTTTCTAATGTTCTAAACTAGTTTGATTCTATACCTTTACGTACTGGGTCCAATTTTAAGAAAGGAAGCACTATTTAGGAAATCGTTCTTCGGGTCCTGCAGAGGATTGCACACAATTTAAAGAATGTGTTGTTTCTAAGGGTAAGAATCAAGTTTTAGTCTATTTTAAATCTAATTTAGCTGATATGTCCATAGACTCCTGGTGGATAGACTCTAGTACAACTATTCACATATGTAATTCCATGCAGGATATGCTCCAAAGCTGGACACCAACTGATATAAAAAGATTGGTTTATATGAGGAACAACATTAGAGCAGACGTGGAAGCTATTGGAGTCTGTAGGCTTAGGTTATCATCGGGACACTTTCTTAACCTAGTAAATACTGTATGTGTGCCTTCTATAATTGGTTATGAGCTTAAATTTGGAAATGAAAAATTAAGTATTTCCTATGATTCGGTTATGATTGGTTCTGACACTTTAGTCAATAACCTTTATCAACTAGATTTGAATGTTTCACATGTCTACAATATTAACTCATCACATGGAAACTCTAAAGGCATCAATCGAAAGTTAGATTGTGAAAATTCCTCCATGTTGTGGCACAGGCGATTAAGCCATATCTCTCGAGAGAGATTGGAAAGGCTTGTGCGTGAAAGAATTCTTCACTCTCTAGACTTCTCAGACTTTGGGGTCTGCATAGATTGCATTAAAGGTAAACAGACTAGGACCAGAAAAAAGGGTGCTACTAGGAGCATAGGACCCTTGGAAGTGATTCATACAGACATCTGTGGACCGTTCCCTTCAGTATCTTCAAATGGGCAGAAATATTTTCTCACTTTCATAGATGACTACTCTCATTATGGGGTACTTATACCTTATTAACGACAAATCAGATGCCCTGAATACATTTAAGATATATAAGGCTGATGTTGAGAATCAACTTGATAAAAGGATAAAAGTCGTCAGATCTGATCGTGGTAGTGAGTACTATGGAAGGTATGACGAATCTGGGCGTAATCCAGCACCATTCACTAGATACCTACAAGATTATGGTATCGTCGCCCAGTATACCATGCCTGGTAGTCCAAAGTAGAATGGTGTAGCAGAAAGTCGTAATCGCACCCTAAAGGATATTGCGTGATTTATGATTAGTAATTCAACATTACCAGAATTTTTATGGGGTGATGCATTGAAAACAGCTATGCATATCCTTAATAGATTCCCAAGTAAGACTGTAATAAAAGCTCCCTATGAATTATGGACAGGGCAAAAGCCTAGTTTATAATACTTTCATGTATGGGATTGTCCTGTAGAAGCCAAACCGTATAACCCGCATGAAAGAAAGCTTGATCTTAGAACGGTTAGTTGCTTCTTTATTGGATATCCAGAAAGATCCAAAGGATTCAGATTCTATTGTCCATCATATTCCATAAGATTCATTGAGACTGCGAATGCTAGGTTTATTAAGAATACTGAAGATTGTGGGAGCATGAACTTAAGAAACATTGTGTTTGAGGAAGAACGATTTGTGATTCCCACCACAATCATTCAGAGCAGGTGGTCGTTCGTCAAGCAGCGGACCCTGAGATCCCTATGGATGACCATGCAGAGCCTCAAATACAACTCACTGATGAGGAAACAGAAAACCCAATTCAGAATAATGAGCCTTTAAGACGATCACATAGAGAGAGAAGATCTGCGATTTCAGATGATTACATCGTCTATCTAGGATCATGACTTTGACATTGGGGCTGAAAAGGATCCTTTACCTTTTTCACAAGTCGAACAAAGTGTGAATTCTTCTCAATGGTTCAATGCCATGAAGAATGAATTGAAATACATGAAGGATAACAAAGTTTGGGACCTTATTGAATTTCTTAAAGGGATTAGGTCGATTGGTTATAAGTGGGTATTCAAAACCAAATGGGATTATAAGGGCAATATCGAGAGGTATAAAGTCAAACTACTTGCAAAGGTTTTCAGTCAGCGTGAGAGCATTGACTTTAAGAAGACTTTCTCACCGTTGTCCCAGAAAGACTCATTTAGGATCATTATGGCTCTTGTGGCTCATATGGATTTAGAACTACATCAAATGGACATGAAAACAGCATTTCTCAATGAAGACCTAAGTGAGAATGTATATATTTTGTAATCAGAAGGTTTTAAAACCAAAGGCTCAAAACATCTGGTCTGTAAGCTTAAGAAGTCCATTTATGAGTTGAAATAGGCATCACGACAGTGGTACGTAAAGTTTCATGAAGTTGTTTCCTCATATGGTTTTATTGAAAACACTACAGATGAGTGTATATACGTGAAAATTAGTGGGAGTAAGTTTATTATTTTAGTCTTGTATGTTGATGACATTTTATTGGCCAGTAGTGATATTGGATTGTTGCGTGAGACTAAGAAATTTTTGTCTCAAAACTTTGAGATGAAAGATCTTGGTGATGCATCATTTGTCATTAGCATTTATATTTGCCAGGACAAATCACGTGGACTGCTTGGCTTATCACAGGGGGGCCTATATTGATAGGCTTCTTGAAAGGTTTAACATGTAAGGTTGTGCTCCTGGCCAAGCCCCTATTGTAAAAGGTGACAGGTTTGGCTAATTTCAGTGTCCTAAGAATGACCTAGAGAAGGACAAGATGAAAGATATTCTACATGCGTCAGCAGTAGGGAGCATCATGTATGCTCAGGTCTGTACGTGTTCGGATATTTCTTTTGTGGTTTGAATGTTGGGCATGTACCTTAGCAATCCAGGGATGAACCATTAGATAACTATTAAGAAAGTATTGCGCTACCTGCAAAGAACAAAAGACTTCGCACTCACGTATAGGAAATCTGACCATTTGGAGCTGGTTGGATATACAGATGCAGATTTTGTAGGCTGTCTCGACAGCAAGAAGTCCACCTCAGGCTATGTATTTATGATGGGTGGTGGAGCCGTATCATGGAAGAGCGTAAAACAGTCCATTACGGCATCTTGTACCATGAAAGCAAAGTATGTATCTTTTCATGAAGTCACGAGTCAGGTGATCTGGCTTTAGAGTTTTTTCGAGTTGTGCAAATGATCCCAAAACCATTGAAAATCTATTGTGATACTTCAGTTGCGGTTAACTTCTCCAACAACAATAAGCATTCATCAAGGTCAAAACATATTGACATTAAGTATCTTGTTGTGAAGGAGAGAGTTCAGAATCATCCGGTATCTGAAGAACTCATCGGCACGAGGCAGATGATAGCGGATCCTCTCACTAAAGGTCTTCCTATTACGCTCTTTAAGGAACATGTGACGTCTATGGGAGTTGTAGATCCCAAGGATGTATTTCAGTAGTGGGAGTTTTCAGCTTTGATCCGATTATGTACAAATATTTCAGAGATCTCTTTTATATGCATTGATGATTCTGTTATTCAGTTTATATCTTGCTTCTCCTTCAGTGTGCACTTTCAGTTTTGAGTAAGCAAGAATTTGGTTTGTGTCTTAGTGACACGTTCAGATGGACCACTTGAAGATAGGCACGTATGATCACATTAGATGTGCAATCTTCATACCACACCCCATATCTTTGATCCATGTCGTTGAGGCTATTGGTATTCGTGACCATGATTTGTCGCACTTCGAAATGTATAAATGTTGTGTTGACTACCATGATTCAATATCTGTAGTCTTATGGACCATATCTGACAAGCGTTGCCTATAATTATCCAACGATGTTGTTTTAAAATTCAGTAGGGCGTCCATTAGGAACTTTAAAAAGTAAATGCATTTTATAAATTATTTTTCACAAATAAATTAAAATGTTTTATTTTCTTTTGGAGATCAGTGTAGCCTAAGTGGGAGAATGTAAGACTCATATCAGGTGGGCCACACATGATCATCATATCTGACCGTTGGATTATTTAGATTCAGCGATTCAATGGGCCCCACTTCAATCGTGATCATTGTCAATGGGTGGGACACTTGAACCGCAGTCCCTATACTCAGTTATTAATTCAGATATGATAACCTACGGTATGGAGACCCTAAAGGGGAGAAGTGTGATAGGTAAGCTTCTAGCCTTTTTTCTTATAAATAGATGTCTTGGTCCTCTCACCAACATAAGTGAGAAAACCCTAGTCCCATTGAAGGTTCTCCTAAAGGTGTAAGGTACAGAAGATCAAGTGTAACACCCCGTACTTTGCAATACTCGAGTGTTACCATATAAATTAATTTAATATAAATGTATAAATAATGCAACCTAAATATATAAACTATGAAGTGTATGTACTTTGTAAAGATGGAAAATTTCATGTTAAAATGATATGTAACTATAATCCATGTTATGTGCATATACTTACAACCTCATTAACATAAATTACGAACTATAGAATCTGTAATACATAAAAATAAAATATACTAGAAAATCTAATGACTTATATAAAATCTAAAAACCTAACACATATATGACCATACAAATAATAATATATATTTATTAATCTCTGCATACTGATATTCATATAATTTATATATTAACAATTTGTATTAATATAAATTATATATGACAAAATATATAAAGGAAAATAATAATAATAATAATAATAATAATAAACATTAAAACTTATTCTAGTAATAGCATTTAATATTCTAAATCCATAGCGTAAGTGGTCTCGGTTGCCTGAATAGATCCCTTAGCCCTTTTAACCGTTGTCGTTCAAATTCGATATGATCCGACCGTTGGAATTGCAGGAATCCACCAATACGACCCAAATCAAGTTGTGGGCCCGACCTAGGCTTTGGATCCACCTCATCTTTAGTTAGGTGACCTAATATGACCTCTAGAATCATCTAGACGGTGTGGATTTCTCAAAAACATCACGGTGGACCCCACACCTGCGTCGCATGTGCACCACAGGGGATGCACCCGTTGTGCACCAGGCTGGTTAGACCGGTCAGCACGGGCTGACCCGTGCTTCTCCAAAAATGGAGAGTTTTTCTCTCTCCCTCTCGTTGCGCCAGCTGACGGACAGCGTCCGTTTTGGACCCACCATGGCCCACAAATGTGGACCCAAGTTGATGATCCAGACCGTCCATCGTGTGTGCAGCATGGGCCTGACTAGAACCATGTCACTCATGCAAGCCCCTACACATGTGTGTTCACACAACAACCAGCACAAGTAGGACCCGAAAGCACATATCTCCCCAAAACGGAAACTCCATTTCTCTCTCCACACGCCAGCTCAGCGATCCGCGTGAGCTGCTCCTACGCCATTTCAACCCTCCATCCTAGAGGGATCTCTACCGTCCATTTGCTTAGGGCGTTTCAAAAAAAATTGTGGACGGTTTCAATTTTACCCACCGTATTTGAAGACGGTTTCGAGCAGGCCAAATCCTTACCATCCAATTTTCATTCAACGGCTCTGAGAGTTAGGTTTTGGCCATAAGTAAGGAGTGAAAATGACTCTCTCCCAGCTCCTACAAAAACCTAAAGAGAATTACAGCCGCCCGAGGAAAAACCATCCTCCTCCTTGTTCTTCTGAACCCACCAACCAAACGGCATCCAAGCTCCATTCCATCCTTTCACCAAGCTCCAATGTACCCTTAGGAGTTGTCCCATGCCGTCAGAATGAAGGAAGGAGTAGTGGGTGGGAAGATGCCATTAACGCTCGATCATCTTCCACGGTAAGCTTGCACCGTCACTGCTGTTTGTGGTGAGGCTGGTCATGGATTTAAATATGTAAATGTGTGGCCCAATCATCGCAGTACAAATGATGGGAATCACGTCTGAGAGAGGAAGCAGAGGTGAGGAAAAATAGTGCAGTTGTGCTGCTGGCTGGCCATGGCCACGTTAACTTAGCGAGTTCACCGAGTCTGGTTCGAGTTAGACAGGGCTTGCTGTGTTGGGCCATGACTAAGTTGAGTCTAGACTCACTCAGCCATGAAGAGATAGGGAGAGCAGGTTGTTGCTGCACTCACATCAACTATGTGGCCATGGTTGGTACCGCACTGAGTCGGGCCGACTCAGTAACTGGGTTCTGGCCCGACAGAACTGCTGGAATGAGTCCAGCCATACCGGTCTGGTCCAGCCCGTACTTCTTGCTGGACTTCCAGGAGGTGGAAGACATGTAGAAGGAGATGAAGGAGAGAGTTGGAGTTAGGAGTAGGAGAGTCAACTCGCTGCATTGCTGACTCAATTTTCTCCTTGAGTCGAGTCGAGTCACTGGACCGAGTTGGGTTGCACCTGGTGGTTGTTGCTGGATGTTCAGCAAAGGGAAAAGCAGAAGGAATAAGAGAGGAGAAAGAGGAAAAGAGAAAGAAGGGAGTTGAACCCTGACTCACTGCCAAGTTAACTCACTAGAATAGGAGTTGGGCCACACTTAACTCCTGCTGAGGTATAAACCCTCCACCCTCTTATGTTGTGAATTATCATTATAGGTATTGACTAACTAATACTTCTACTATGAATATTAGCTAAGAATAGCCATTAGTAAATTATCTATACTAAAGTTAGTTACGTTAGACAAAAATAAAATATAATAAAATAATATCTAGACATTGGTGCTTTGTTTTGACACTCTTGAATATTATTATAAATAGTGGGTTATAATGCCAATTATCATCATAATGATTAGTATTAGTGTGTTAGATAATATAAATTATAACACTAACACTAAAAGTGATCTTGAAATTATTAAATTTATATTGTAATTAATGGCACGCCAACTAGAGCTCAAATCCTAAAATCTAAGTTTAAGACTAAACCCTAAGATGAAAACCCTAATCCTACATTAAGCCCCTAAGATAAATAATCCAAACCCTAGGTTATAATCTCAACCATGAATAGTTCGTAAAACTCGATCTAACCATGTAATTTCCTAATTCATGATAGGACTCGATTATAAGGGACCACATGTCCCCTAGCCATGCTGGTAGGCGATCCAACTGTAAGGTGATGATTCTTCCCCTTGAGCTTTTCATCTTCTCATTAGCTTAAGTTATAGTTTTTATTAAAAATTATAATTGATATCTCTCTCTTATAATCACATGTGTTAGCTGGTGGAAATTGAATTGTTATATTGCCTGCTTAATGTTCATCCTGTATATTTGTTCATGCTTGTGGATTATTTGTGTATTGCTTATGGACTTTAAATTGGTACATCAGTGGGAAACCCCCACCTATAGATGTACACCCATACTTGGGATGTAACCTGACTAGTTTTGATTAAAATGGACCTTCGACTTAGTGGTTATTGAGTGGTTATCTAAATGGATCATTGATGTGGGCCTACCATCCAGGGTTATTATGTCCAAATGGTTTTCAAGGATGGTCTTTTATCGCATGGTTTTGACACTCGCCCTATGAGGCCTATTTTGATAATTGCCCTATGTGGCTTGTTTGATATCGCCCTATGTGGCTTTGTTCTGATATTTTTCCTATATGGGTTCGATGTTTTATACTGTGTAACCATACGATGGTAAGCCCCATATATCGTAATATGATTAGCCACTAGTTGACGGGTTTCCATTAAACATCCTAAGATGGTAGCCTCATGAGCCGGGGATGGTGGTAATGAGACACTATGCCCGAGCTGTCGGCCTACGCTGGGCCATGTGCTCTCCGTAGTGACCTTTGAGCTTATCTAAATTGGCTGGTTGTAAATGGACTAATAATGACTTGGCTAATCATGCATGCATGGCATACTACGACGGCTTAGATCATTATGCCCATGCGATTACGCTGCGAGTTGCGCTAATGACCAGCCGATCGATTTATGATGATGACTTGGATCACTCATGCCCATACGATTACGCTGCGTGTTGCGCTGATGACCACTCACATCTTTGGGTGATGACCCCATTGCCTGTCTGGATGTTTTTCCTGGAGCTCCGACCGTCTGGATGATTTACCCGGGTCGATGATTGCATTCATGCATCCATGCACCTAATAAGACTGCATTTACTCTGTTTTGGTTGTCTGGATGTTTTATACTATCTCTTACCTAATGCGGCGGTGTGTAATCTTGAGGGGAATTCACACTGAGTTGGCCACTCATCCATCAAATATACAACCGTACAGGTAATACAGGTGACTTTAGTGATATGTATGTTCAGACTTGATGAGGAGCAGGGTACGATCGCCAGGAATGCATGACTGTATTTACCTGGAGGAGCTGCGTGATCTTGCTGTTGACATTTATATGCTTTCCGTCATTCTTCATGTATTAAATTCTTGTAAATCTTGTACTTGTTAAATTTAGAGACATTAGTTTGTATAAGTCATTATGGGCAGCTTCTTGTAAATTTGAATGATAATGAAATTTTCCTTTATGTCGATTTGTCCATACTACACTCATTTGCTTACTCTGATGAAGAAAAAAAAAATGTACACTCGAATTCGACCATCCTTTAAAGTTAACACTCGGGTTTTTGGGACACGGGTCATATACTCGGGTCCTGAAAACCGGGGCGTTACATCAAGATTCCTGTCAGCAACATTGAGGCATCGGGATGTCTTCCCAATTAGGTATGCCTTAAGATTACTATGTTGAATCTCCTTTATTGATGCATAGACGATCCATCAATTCCACAATATAGGTATAAGATTTTCACGGCCTATCGATGAATCCAGCATCAAGTTGAAAATCTTTAACCACTCAAGTGTAGGTTAAGAAGAGAATTCTGCCATGGAAATCGCTCCATCGACCTAGAAAACCGAGGCCGTATAATTTAGCTTCAACTTCGAGCAACATTGGTCATTCCACATCATGTAACCACTATATGGAATAAAGCTAAAGCTATCACTGACCAAGAAGAAGGAAGTGTAGCTATTAGGCGAACCTTCCCTTAGTAGGAAAGAGCATATCGACCTCAACAACTAGTCTGTCAAGGCCAAATGGCTGACTTGATGGCTAATTATGTGGCTCAATATGAAGCTCTCCACTATTGGCTACATTGAGACTTCATCTTTTTAAGATTATATAAAGAATTATTTTTTAACATAAGGAATTAATTTTTATTCCTTTGATTCATCTCCATCGATCTTAATAAAAAAAAAGCTATGACTAATTTTACTAGTCGAACTCAATTATGATCCATTCCTTCATTGAGCTAGATGATTGAATTAATCAATCTCAATTGTAGATTCATATACCAATGACGATTATTCATTGAATCGTTGTGTTCGATAACATTTACTACATGCCTTTTCAATCCCCAAATCTACTTATTGGGAACTAAACCATTCTC
This sequence comes from Magnolia sinica, assembly GCF_029962835.1. Lineage (NCBI taxonomy): Eukaryota > Viridiplantae > Streptophyta > Magnoliopsida > Magnoliales > Magnoliaceae > Magnolia > Magnolia sinica. The sequence continues at coordinate 113,274,879 of NC_080574.1, read as the reverse complement.
ATAAAAACATGAAATGCCGCTATGCAATCATTAATTGTTAGCCAAATTGCACCAAATGCAGGATTTCTCTCTAGGGTTTGACTTATAAATAATTGCCTAGGCCATTCTTCTCTCCAACCTTACACTCTCAAATTCCTCTATGAATGGCTTCCAATATAATTTCCTCAGCTAGCGACCTCATAGAAGATATCTTTAAGTTTAGCTTACGAGACCTATGCAGAACAACGTGGTCAAAGACATTCCATCATGTCTTGAAGCAGTCCATTCCCTTGAGTCATATAATCAGACTGCACAAGAGTATGGAGACATCCTACGCAAAGTGCAAACCATCTTGCATAATTACAATGATGCTTAGTGTGTTCGTCATTTGGCAAACCAATTTCTTAAAGCCCTATGGAATGCTAGAAAGCAACTTTCCCGACTTCGGTGAACACATGACTCTGAGCTTGTTGCGGTAGAAGCTCTTCACATAGAAGTTTTAGATACTAAGACTCTTGTTTAAGACTTGTCTAAAAAGCTCTCCGAACAACAACAACACTATAAGTGCTAGGATGCTGAGCACACATAGGTTGTCAAATTTCATAAGACAAAACCACTTCAAAGTAGATCTTTAAATATCGGTCTATGTTCAAGAGAAGATCAAGCTCAAGATCGGTCTATGTTTTAGAAAAGATCAAGCTCAAGATCGGCTTATGTTCAAGAAAAAATCGAGCTCAATGTTGAGGGTCGAATATTGCATATCAGACCCAGTTATTGCTTGGATTTATAAACATGGTACCGTTGAATAGCCCATTTTAATCATGTTTATGTTGCAAGGTGGAATTGCGAGCTGAGACTGGATCGGGATGCTAAAAGTATGGATTTAACGTTCAGAATGCACCAAGGCAAGGGACGGACTCCAGGGGACTAAGATCAACGGAATTACACACCAGGGATCTGCGAAAATTGAGAAACTGAAGCTCAAGCGGCCTGAAAGTCAGCCAGAATGCAAGATCACTGGGTTTCCATCATCTGTTTGGCTCGAAACTTTATACATGGCTCGAGGACCAAAAACTAACCGTACACGTCAAATTTCAGCCATTGGATCCTCGTGAAAGTGGCTGAACTAATAGATCAGCTCATAAAACCCTGATTTGGGGCCCACCCGCTTTCCAGATACGCTTTAACTTCGGCCCCCACGACTCAAATGAAATGGGGAACAAGATGGATGGTGTGCATTTCTCATAATCATCATACAGTGTACATAGTACACTTTTTGCACTAAACGTGCATGGCAACACAGGAAGCAAATTTCGATTTTTCTGCTGCTGCGAACGCGAACAGAGAGCTTGCGGGTGGGATCTTGTGGGCCACCAACATGCTCCAAAGGTCTGATCTAGACCGTCCATCAGAAGACCACGCTTCCTCTTATCATAGCCTAGAGGACAGAATTGCATATTGGGATGATGATCAAGACGTACGCGAAGTGGTCGGTCAGTGCAATAAGAAATCCAATGGACCACATCAGAGGACGTCCAAAACTAGTCTTTTCCAACCGGTTTTTCGAGTAGAACGTAATGGACGTGGTGGATTTCTCCGATGACATCAATAATGGGCCCCACCATCCCACCAGCGTGAACAGAGCTGCGTAAGCTCTGTTCTGCGGCTGGATCTGTCGACCCAGGTGGGCCACCATGGCTGGCCAAGAGGAAGATCCGACCGGTTCATATTGTAGGAATTCCAAAATCAATCGAAGTCATGCTGATATTTGGCGGCCATGTACATTCACATGATTGTTATAGTGATCGCAAGAAGACCGTTTAACTGCCGTTGCAGCCTGATTATCTCAGTGGGCCGCATCAACGGACGACCAGAACCGACCATCTCCGGTCGAAATTTCAAGGAGAATCTGGTGAACGGAGTGGATCTCCTGTTTGAAACCAAGAATGGGCCCCACCAGAAAAACACCGTAAGAAATCCATTCCTGCTACGATTCGAACTGCGAAAAGAGGACGACTCCAACTCCAGCAACGTGCGTAAGGAGCTTCGGCTCTCTCCTGGCCCACGTCCTTTTAGCTTATAAAAGAAAGAAAAAGTGAAAGGAGGAGGGGGGCTTTTTAGACGGAAATTTGGAGACATCCTTTGACGCGTGAAGAGAGTTTTGTTTTTTTCCTTTTCCTTTTATTTTTATTTTAATTTGTTTATTTTGTTTTTAAGAGATCCAGCCCATCCATGTCCGGCTGAACCTCTTAGCTAGGGCTAAGAGGTGAAGCTTGCAGCGTGATGGGGGACCTTTTTGCTTGTGCCTTTTGTTTAGACTGAACTGATGTTGATTTTAGTTGATTATTAAAGGAATGTTTTTCTTAGTCTTTAATGGTCTGTTGTGACTGAAATTACAATGGGTCTGCAATGGCTTTGAATATTTCTTTTTCCCTTTGATGTTTATAACGTCAGGAAGCCCTGTTGTTCACCATCGTCTCATGGGCATGGTTGGATGATGGTACCCTTCCTGACGTTCATAGCATGTTGATTGGTTGGTAATTAGTTTAATCCTATTGTTTGCTTTGTCTCCTGGGCATGGTGTGGTGATGGAATCCATTCTAATTCATATACCTTCCATCTCTTGAAAACCAGATCAAGTCAGTTCAGTTTAAATTCAATAAATCTTGACGCAGGCATAAGATCCCCCTGATCTCTACAAGTGGATCCTCTGAATCCCTAGTTTCCTTCCTTTGAATTCCTTAAGTTATTGGATAATTATTCCACAATTACTCCTTAAATTCTATTTGATTTAGATTGCATCTTAGGCTAGTTCTATTTCTATCTAGTTTCAGGAAACGTACAAGTTTCAGTCCCTGTGGATTCGACCTCGGTCTTACCGAGTTTATTACTACATCACAACCCTACACTTGGGGAGTGAACAAGTTTTTTGCGCCGTTGCCGGGGGCTGACGGTTACGATTCTTTGAAATTAATTAGTTTTAGAATTAGTTTGAGATTAGGATTTTACTAACTTTAGTTTTAGATTTTTATTTTTATTTGATTTTTAGAATTAACTTGTTTCCTGTTTTGTAGGATCCTGACATAAACTTCTAAATTGGTAATCCTTTTCTAATTCCTCTACTTTTTCTATTTTTAGAATTAGGGTTTGAATTTTAGAAATTTTCTAATTCTAGTATTTTCCTATTTATTTTATTTTATTTTATTTTTTTTAGAAATAGTTTATTTTTAGAAACTTTCCTCTTTTGTTTTTAGAAACTTGGTTAGTTATTTTTATTTTTTTTAGAGTTTCTTTCTAATTTTAGAAACTAACTCATCTTTCCTTTATTTTTAGAAATTTTCTAATTCTGGAACTTTCCTTTTTAGAAACTAACTTTCTATTTTTATTAGCTTTCTAATTCTAACTCTTTTAGAATCTAACTTTGTTTCCTAATTTATTTTTAGAAATTTTCTACTTGTAGACTTTTTGTTTAAAAACTAACATTACTTTAGAATTTTTAGATTTAGAAACTAATTTTTGTTGTTTTCTTTTGCAGGATCTTAATATAAGAATCTCTAGTCTGGTAACATCTTTCTAACTTCTCCTCTTACTTTATGTATTGCTGTAGGATTCTTCTTTTTTCAGACTCAGAGTTAGGGTTCTACCATGGAAGCGTGGGTACGTGCATATGCCGAGATGGATAAGAGATATTGAGGAATGCCTGAGGGTTGTGGAATTCAACTTATACCTCAAGATTTTTCTCCATCAAGAACAGACATTGAGAACCGACTAAAACGTTATGTTCCATCTGTTAATAGGGCCATATATGATCGTAATTATGGAAACGAAGATTATTATCAACCATCATATTCTCCCATGTATGATCAGTATGACTATTACCAGGGGAAACATCAAAATTTGGAAGATGAACTAACTATATGTTATAATGATTATCCTCTTGGATACCCTACCATTGATATCCAACCAGAAACAATCCAAGAGGATTCAGCTCAGCGTAGCCTGGCCTATCTCACGGAAATGAGAAAATCGTTGGAAGCACTTAATTCGCGCCTTGATAAGATAGAGGAGGCTCGGTTATCTCAGCCACAATTCATTCTAGAAATACAATGCGAGAAAAGTGATCCTAACTCGCTTTGGAAGAATTCTGGAATTACAAATGAGGAGTTGGATTCTATCAATGAGCATATGGTTCAATTTCCTGATGAGTTGATCTCGATGACTGTTCAAAGGAATGGTCAAGATGCGTGGGTATCTTTCAAATACAGTGATGATGACACACTTTCCTCACATGACACACAGGATCTCAATGATGACATAGAGGTTAGTTTTTTCAAACCTCAACCGAACTTAGGTGTAGAATGTGGGGAGAGCGACCCCATCCTAAGTGTGTACTGCACGGAATTAGACAATGATGCTTATTGGGATGATGATCATGAATATGCGCCCAAAGTCCCCTAGAATCAATCTCAAGTTTGGTCCAGGTCAATGATCAAGATGTACATGAAGTGGTCGGTCATAATGAGCCACTTCCCTCACCTGACATGTCTGATTTTAAGGTGGAAGATGAGCCCCTTACAATCAACCCTTCTAACTCTTGTGAAACATGTTTGGACCACTTCTCTGAATTAAATGATGATGTGATTCGGGAGAAGGACGAGTTGCTCGCTACGACCTTGGAAATTAAAACCACTAAGTTGAGGCCACCATCTGAGCTGTACACGTTTGACAATTCAACACCTCGATTGAGTAGTTTCAATGAACAAAGTGATCACATCGATGCTTCCCCTATTGATTTTCAATCTATCTGTGTAGGGCTGGAGCAAGAGAGCACACCTCCGTTTACCTTTAAAGACAATGGATTCTTTGGGCAGATCATCACAAGTTTTAATGTGAAAAATGAGTCACCCTCAGCTGAATGTCCCAACTCTTTTGATGATTGTTTGGCACACTTTGCAGATTCAAATGATCCCATGATAAGAGACATAGTGAATGCCTTGCAAGACAACATCTCGGTAGTCATCACTGACCGAGAGAACCCTTACTTTGAAGCCCCTTGTTCCACAGATCTTGAACGTTTACCATTAAGGAAGGAGGAGCTGAAAATTGAACCGAAGTCTGACACTTCGGAATGTGTTGAGACTACATTACTTCTTGTGAAGTTTTCTAAACTTTATCTACCTGGAGTTTCTGATTCACTATGGGATACTAACGTTGAAACTTCTTCTGTCACAGGTGAATCATATATACTATGGATACCTCAAGCACTTCAACGGAAAATTTCTTATGAGGTACATAAGTTTCTATGGAAGGTCATGCTCCAAGGCGTCCAAGCCTATTGCAAAAAGGGCTTTTGGATGATCCTGTTGAGGAACTTACTGAGAAACTTATCAAGATACTGGCCGAAAGAGGAACCTTGCGACATGATCGACTAGCGCTGTTGCTTTATTTGTCTGGTTAAAGACGGTAAACTTAACGCTCCTGAGAGGCAACCCAACTCTTCATTTCATTTCGTTTTTATCATTAGTTAGTTCAATGTTTGTGGGTAACATTACTGCAAACCCTCACGAGACTACAACTCGTCCACTAGGGGCAACCTAGGGGTTTAAAGGCTTGTTGCATACGCTAAATGCAATCGAGAGCACCTACGAAAGTGGTATAGATAGGATTTTATTTTTATTATTTTATTTTACTTATGTTGGTTTTTCTTTTGTGCTGACCCGCTCTTACGTAGATATCTTTGGAAAGCCTCTTGATTCTTTTCATCCAGGTACTATCTTTCCATCACTCCTCCTATATTTCCGTTGTCTCATGTGTATTGCATGTTTATTTCTTTTACATTGAGGACAATGTAGATTTTTGATTGGGGGTGGGAGATTAGGTTTCCTAATCAGTGTTTTCTTGGTCTTGAGCAAAAGTTGTGAAATTTTTTTAATTTTTCAGGATTTCTGATGAATTCGAAGTGATTTTGACGGCCATCTAGGGCACTTAGAATTTCAAGATGCGTGATGTTGGTACTTTATGACTCTTGGATTCAGTTATCTATTGAATTTCACTGCTAAGTTTGAATTGTTAATCCATTATTAAAAGTTGTAAACATTGATTGAGTCATGGATTCACAGGTCACATCTCGCTTGCACATTAAGGTTTCAGTTCGATATTGAATTATAACTTGGTGATCATTAAGCATGGAAGGAACCAACCTGGGGAATTGTCCATCTTGTTCAATACAAAGAATAAGAAAAAAAAAAGAGAGAGAGAAGAAAAAAAAACCGGATGCCTTTGGAAATGGTTGGGCAAATAATCTTCACCATAGGTTTGCTCCCTTTAGGTGTAGATTTAATTCCCTATGAATGATATGTGAAAAAAAAAATTTGGTATACAGTCTTCATCATAGGTTTGCTCCCTTTAGGTGAGGATTTGATTCCCCTTCTTGGCATTACTTTTAATGGAAAAATTAAAAATTAACAAGAATAAAAAGATAATGTGTGAGGCAAGTTTGAGTTATCGTGAATTCTTTTATTGGTTACCAATGATATCCTTAAATAGAGAGGTGAATCTTAATGTTGACAAGTCAAGATTAGACGATACACCCATGGAATTCAATATTTAGAATCGTTCTAATTAATGGATTAATACTTGAGCTTGATTATGAAGTTTACCGTGAGCTTGATTTCAGGAGAAAGTAATGCCAACATTCATGAATCTTAGAAATCGAGTATCTGAATTGTTTCATAAATCTCTTGAGTTTGTAGAAATTGTTCTGTAATTCTCAATTTATTTTTCGCATACCTTGCTCGGGACTAGCAAGATGCTGGTTGGGGGTTGTGTTGAGGGTCGAATATTGCATATCAGACCCAGTTATTGCTTGGATTTATAAACATGGTACCATTGAATAACCCATTTTAATCATGTTTTTGTTGCAAGGTGGAATTGCGAGCTGAGACTGGATCGGGATGCTAAAAGTATGGATTTAACGTTCAGAATGCACCAAGGCAAGGGACGGACTCCAGGGGACCAAGATCAATGGAATTACACGCCAGGGATCCGCGAAAATTGAGAAACTGAAGCTCAAGCGGCCTGAAAGTCAGCCAGAATGCAAGATCACTGGGTTTCCATCATCTGTTTGGCTCGAAACTTTATACATGGCTCGAGGACCAAAAACTAACCGTACACGTCAAATTTCAGCCATTGGATCCTCGTGAAAGTGGCTAAACTAATAGATCAGCTCATAAAACCCTGATTTGGGGCCCACCCGCTGTCCAGATACGCTTTAACTTCGGCCCCCACGGCTCAAATGAAATGGGGAACAAGATGGATGGTGTGGATTTCTCATAATCATCATACAGTGTACATAGTACACTTTTTGCACTAAACGTGCATGGCAACACAGGAAGCAAATTTCGGTTTTTCTGCCGCTGCGAACGCGAACAGAGAGCTTGCGGGTGGGATCTTATGGGCCACCAACATGCTCCAAAGGTCTGATCTAGACCGTCCATCAGAAGACCACGCTTTCTCTTATCATAGCCTAGAGGACAGAATTGCAAAAGACAGCGAGAATGGGTTCCCTACCTTTCAAAAGTAGGACGAGCAGTGCAATAAGAAATCCAGTGGACCACATCAGAGGACGTCCAAAACTAGTCTTTTCCAACCAATTTTTTGAGTAGAACGTAATGGACGTGGTGGATTTCTCCGATGACATCAATAATGGGCCCCACCATCCCACCAGCGCGAACAGAGCTACGTAAGCTCTGTTCTGCGGCTGGATCTGTCGACCCAGGTGGGCCACCATGGCTGGCCAAGAGGAAGATCCGACCGGTTCATATTGTAGGAATTCCAAAATCAATCGAAGTCATGCTGATATTTGGCAGCCATGTACATTCACATGATTGTTATAGTGATCGCAAGAAGACCGTTTAACTGCCGTTGCAGCCTGATTATCTCAGTGGGCCGCATTAACGGACGACCAGAACCGACCATCTCCGGTCGAAATTTCGAGGAGAATCTGGTGAATGGAGTGGATCTCCTGTCTGAAACCAAGAATGGGCCCCACCAGAAAAACACCGTAAGAAATCCATTCCTGCTACGATTCGAACTGCGAAGAGAGGACGACTCCAACTCCAGCAACGTGCGTAAGGAGCTTCGGCTCTCTCCTGGCCCACGTCCTTTTAGCTTATAAAAGAAAGAAAAAGTGAAAGGAGGAGGGGGGCTTTTTAGACAGAAATTTGGAGACATCCTTTGACGCATGAAGAGAGTTTTATTTTTTTCCTTTTTCCTTTTATTTTTATTTTAATTTGTTTATTTTGTTTTTAAGAGATCTAGCCCATCCATGTCCGGCTGAACCTCTTAGCTAGGGCTAAGAGGTGAAGCTTGCAGCGTGATGGGGGACCTTTTTGCTTGTACCTTTTATTTAGACTGAACTGATGTTGATTTTAGTTGATTATTAAAGGAATGTTTTTCTTAGTCTTTAATGGTCTGTTGTGACTGAAATTACAATGGGTCTGCAATGGCTTTGAATATTTCTTTTTCCCTTTGATGTTTATAACGTCAGGAAGCCCTGTTGTTCACCATCGTCTCATGGGCATGGTTGGATGACGATACCCTTCCTGACCTTCATGGCATGTTGATTGGTTGGTAATTAGTTTAATCCTGTTGTTTGCTTTGTCTCCTGGGCATGGTGTGGTAATGGAATCCATTCTAATTCATATACCTTCCATCTCTTGAAAACCAGATCAAGTCAGTTCAGTTTAAATTCAATAAATCTTGACGCAGGCATAAGATCTCCCTGATCTCTACAAGTGGATCCTCTGAATCCCTAGTTTCCTTCCTTTGAATTCCTTAAGTTATTAGATAATTATTCCACAATTACTCCTTAAATTCTATTTGATTTAGATTGCATCTTAGGCTAGTTCTATTTTTATCTAGTTTCAGGAAACGTACAAGTTTCAGTCCCTGTGGATTCGACCTCGGTCTTACCGAGTTTATTACTACATCACAACCCTACACTTGGGGAGTGAACACTCAAATTCAAGATGAAGTCAAGCCCAAATTAAAGATGAAGTTCGAAACAAAGTTCAAGCCAAAGTGAATCAGATATTTGATATATCTCATGTGGTATAAATACTAGAAAGACCTTAGGACTAGGTTCTTTCAAAAAATGTTTAATCATGGATTTTTTCATTTGTTTTTACCTAGAATTCGGCTAACCTAACTTCTGGTTTGGCTAACTTAAGCTTCCTTGGCCACCCTAACTTCAAGCTTGAAGCAAATAACAACTTTTGTTGCAAATTCGGCTAGCCTGAATTTTGGTTCAGTTAGCCAAATCTTGAAACTCGGCCAGCCTAAGAAAGTTCGGGTCAAATTCTAGCAGCATCGATTTTCAGCATTCGTAGGAATTCGTCCAGCCAAATTACACTATTCAGCTAGCTGAAGTTAACCTCGGGCCAACCGAATTTTGGATAATTCTTATCCCACACAATCTGAAATCTATTGAACAGAATCCGCTAAACTTAGGCTAGTTGAAGCCTATCTCGGGCTAACCGAAGTTCTAACTTCTTTGCTTATAAATTGAGTTCTTCTCTCATTCCGAATTACACAAGTTAATTATCAGAATTCTTCTGCAAGAGAGAAAGAAGCTCAAGTTATTAGCAAGCTATTGGTTGGTATTTATAATTTATTTAAATAGCTTTTTCAATTCCCTTTAGTCTCAGATCTTTTAAGTTTAATCTAAGAGAGTAAACTATACTCCTCTTTGAAATCTAAGAGAATTGAATTAAGTAGCATTTGGGTTTAACAAAATTAAAATCGATAGAAGCCTAAACGCTTTCTATTTGACTAAACACAACACCATCTACATTCAAGAAAGAGGTCCTTCTTCTACAAGCTTCTGTTACGTCTTTTACGGTTGAAGATAAGTATACCTTCTAAAATTCTGTTTAGGTTTTTTTGGAGATCTTCTATGAAAATCTCAATTGAAGTTTTGTTTGAGATAGTATGTGAAAATCTCAGTTTGGGTTTTTATTGTGATAGCCCGTAAAAATCACAAGGAACTATATTAGTTACTAAGGTGACTCTGTGAAAACCTTTTTATAGTGAAAGCCAAAATTACGAGGGACCTCGTAATTTTTGGAGTGGAGTAGGTGTGGCAGTTTTTAAAACACCGAATCACTATAATTCTTTATGCCATGTGGTGAACGCCTTGTTTTTATTTTTGGTGGATTGGAAGTATTTAATTATTTTAGTTGTGTGGTGAATGTTGTAATTCTTTAATTTACTCTTGCTAGTTTGAAGTTTTGATTTTGAAAACGTTCGTGACATAAGGTTGTCCTGCCTAAAATTTTAGGTGAAGGTTGTCATATGAATTATTTGGAATCAAGGTTTCATTACTCAAGCAATTGAGATCTTTGTATTATTTACATATTCCCCCACCCCCATCCAGGACATCATAAGCTCTCCTTTTCAAATACCTAAGGGACAGAGGTCCTCTTGCAAAGTTGGAAGAGAACATTGCGACATCGGAGACTCAACTCTAATATGTCAGGCATTAAAAATTGATAACCAGAGAAACATTAGCTCTTACATAGACACATTTTGAAAGCACAAATAGCAATTTCGCTAAAGCGACAACCTTTTTTTAGTCATGCTCGATAGGGTCTGATATTTGGGAAGACCGGGGAACCATAGAAGTGGATATCATAGCCAATTGCGTATATCAATACGAACGGCTTTACTACCAACCATTTTGAATTTCCTTTTGTTTAAAGATTTTGTAAATACAATTTTATTTTTTTTCAAAAATCTGTAACTCTTCATTTCAATGAGAAAACTATACAGCAAGTTAGTTCGGGCAGGCCCGCTAACAAAAGAAGTAGGCCCACCTATCATAAAGGCAAAGAAGACACTAGACAAAAGAAATTAGGCTCTTCATAGGTTTTCGAGGCCCACTTTATCGAGAAAGAGGAGGCCACAAATGGAGGGGGGAGCTCTCTTGAAGGTTGGAAGAGCTGGCTACGCTGCCCCATGCTCTTTAAATGGGCAAGACCATTTGCCACTGCATTAGCCTCTCTAAAAGTGTGCGCTAGGCGAACCTCCATTATGTGCATGATATCACCGATTCTAGTCTTCTAATACCACATGGACCACACCGAAGGAGCTTGCTTCAAGAGAGCTGAGACCACAATCTTTAAGTCACTCTCCACCTCTACCCTCGAGAAGCCCTACCTCTCACACTCAGTGAGCCCATCTAGAATCACTCTGATTTCAGCACTCGTATTGGAACCAAACCCATAGGGAGTGGAGAAGGTGAAAAGAAAGTTGTCTGAGTGATCCCCCCCCCCCCCATCTCCCCCCCAAAAAAAAAGCGCCCAAGTTGCCCAGAGCTAAACCATCAACGTTGATTTTAATCCACCCATGGAGTGGTCTAATCCACTTGATGATATGGATCCCGATCGGTGAGGGCGCAAGCCTAGCAATTCCTAAGGCACCGAGGTAATCCTATTAGATAGATTAGGAGTCTTGGGCAGCGGAAGAAAGGGGCCAATTTGGTGGATCCAACAGGTGATGTTCTGAATAACTAAAGTGATACGCATCACCGTCCTGTCGAAGTGGGCCACATTCTTGACCTTCCATAACTCCTAGAAAATGAAGGCAGGAAATAGACCCCTAATGGTAGGAAGACAACCCCTAGAATGCGGTGTAGCCCACCAAGAATTAGCCCTACTAAGAGCCAAAGAGGATGTATGACCGTGGACGTTGAGCAGGGGTCCAAAATGAGATTAGACTTGCAGGGCCATGATGGCCCTAGAGAAAATATGATCAACCAATTCAATCTGCGGCCTGGCCACTGGAATGCAACAGGTGCACATAAAGGCAATGCTGATGCCCTTGCACTGAATATTGTAGTCGACCGGGACCGCATTATGGACGATTTTCTAGGCTAACAAGGAGAGGTTAAGGGGGAGTTTCACATGTCAGACCCATCTAGACTAGGACCTCACCTCCCCACGGGGTCCGGAGCAGTCCCACGCGAGAACAAGAGTGAGCTCGCCGGAGGTGGAGTCAGCCCAAATGCACTTATCATCAGAGTTGGACGTGTGAATGCCCTCATCAAAAATATGATCGATCACCACCTGAGGGATGAGAGGTTCCACCTGCGGCAAGGAAATCTAGCCAGCTGGACCGTTCACGTCTCTAACCATGATGGGCAAGAGGAGAGATGGAACTTGTTATAGCTTCCAAAAGCGAAGGGGCCTCAGTCCAAACCAATCAATGCTCCAGAAATCACAATCACCCCGACCAATTAACCAATGAGAACAGGAAGCCACGCCTGGAAGCAACTTGCAATTGCTCTTCCAGATTGGCGAAGCATAGGAGATTAGGCTGGCTCCACCCATAGACCGCAAATCAAGCTGGTATTTTGGAGCTAAGAATTTACTCCAACAGCTAGATGAGCCCCTAAAGCGGGTCGTCCAAGCCATCTTCATACGAAGGGCCATCATGACATATTTAATACTTCTGAGACCCAGGCCACCCTCAGCTATTGGAAGCGAGATCTTCTTCCAACTCAGCTAATGACATGATTTTCTGACTCCATCCCATCCCCAGAAAAAATCAGCGAAGGCTTTCTCGAGATCCCCCAAGAGGCTAGAGGGGAGGTCTGTAGCTGCGATCATGTGTATGGGGATGCTAGCCAAAACGTGCTTGATTAGGGTCAGCCTACCTGCTTGGGATAGAATTCTGTTCCTCCAACTTGCCAGCCGCAATTGGATTTTCTCCATCAGAGGTAGGAAATACATCTTCTTCGGCCTGCCCTTGTAGATGGGGATCCCCAGGTATGTGAAAGGCGAATTACCCCTGCTAAAGCCTAAGATTCTTTCAGTCGATCTGACTCACGCTTCCAATTGACTTGTCGAGAGTACAAAGAAACTCTTGTGTGTATTGATCTTCTAGCCTGACAAACTCTCGTATTCTTCTAGGAACTTGGAGATCTTTAGAGAAGCTCTACTCCCATTCGCAAACAGGACGGTATCATCAGTAAAAAGATGCGATGCAACTGGACAACATTTATAGGCTAAGAAGGGATGACAAGAACCACTCTCCACAAGACGGCTGAAACCTCTTTCGAGCACTTCAGAAGCCAATATGAAGAGACTCAGCGAGATAGGGTCACCCTGGCGCAGCCCTCTAGTGGACTTGAAGAAACTGCAAGCTTTTTCATTTATCAGGATGGAGAACCATGAATTGGACCAACACGTGGTGACCATATCAATCCAATTTCTGTTGAACCCGAATCTAAGAAGAACCTGCTCAAGGAAATCACACTGAAGTCTGTCATATGCTTTTTCCATATCCAGCTTGATAAGGATGTTAACCCCTCTAACTTTGTGGTCAATGTCTCTAAAGATCTTCTGGGCCAGCGCACAACTTTCAGCTATCATTCTCCCGTAGACAAAAGCTCCCTGCTCAGTGGATATAATTCTAAGAAGAATCCCCCCTAACCTGTCAGCAATAATTTTAGAAAAAATCTTGTAAACACAATTACATAAGCTAATCGGCCTAAAGTTCGAGAATTAGGCTGACTTTTGGCTATATATATGTGTGTGAATCTGGCTTTCAGCTATATAGTCTATTTTTATTTCTTTGATTCAATTTTCAAGATCTAGGTTTGGCCAAACATCGTAGCCGAATTGGTTTTCTATTCTCTTGTGTTTTTCATTAAGGTTTCTCACATGTCAAGAGTAAAATTTTTTAAATAATGGCCATTGATAGCCGATTTCTCAATATTGTCATCTAAATCTTTTAATATGTAAGCTCCTCCTTTAAGTACTTTATGAACAGCATATATGTCATCCCAAGTTGGCGACCATTTACTCAATTCGCCATTGTCTAAGCATCATTTGGCAAAATTGATTAACAAACTAATTGTCCTTTAACAAAGGATTTCTCTTTTACCTTTTTTATTATAAACCCTAGTGACACGACCATTATGCCATTTCAAAACATCTAATGCTTTTAACCAAATTTCATCCAACTCTTTTAATTCAATAAGCATAGCCTCAGTGAATTCTTATAGAGTTAATTAATTCCGATAAGCCACTCTTAAAGATGGGACTGTTATTTACATTGGTAGCACCTCATAATGGATGTAAGTCAAGGCAAAATGGCTAACATGAGTGCCCGTCTTTAGAGCATTCTGACATGCCTTGAGTGCCTTGGGTAATTTCAAATGCCATGCTCTTAGATTATCACCTATCATCTTCCTAATAATGTTCTTGAGGATCTTATTTGTAGATTCTACTTGGTCATTCACTTGTACATAATACAGTGATGACTTCAAGATCTTAATCTTGTATTCTTCGACGAAAGCTTTAACTACAGCATCATTGAACGTAGTTGCGTTATCGAAAGTAATGACTCTGGGTTACCAAACCTATGGATAATTTTCTCTTGAATGAAGTCAATCACATTAGTATGCTTGACCTACTTCATGGGTTTAGCTTCTACCCATTTTTTGAAGTAGTCTATTGCTACAATGATGAACTTAGTCCCTTTCAAAGATTGAGGCTTTATCATACCAATCAAATCAATGGCCTATTCCCGAAAAGGCTATGGTTTTACAATCAGGTATAATATTGTTTCCGGTACATGTTGCATAGGACCATGTTGCTAACAAGGTCAGCCACCATGTACATACCTAATACAAAAGTCTATCATATTCAGCTAGTAATACCTGTATCGCAAAACTAGCATCCTTATTTCTTCCAGCCTGATGTGCCCCACAGATACCTTCATGAGCTTCGGTTGTAACTCTTAATGCTTCTGTGGTTTTCAAGCATTTTAAGACTTTCATATCCCTTTCTGAACTATACATCGTTTATCAGGACATAATTGTGTGCCATTCTTTTAAACTTCTGCCCAACTTTCATACTTGGATTCTTTAGGCATTTAATTATGGGTAATTGTCAATTGGTTTGGTTGACCTTTACCTTCCAGACTCTTAAACACGGTTTCCACTCATTTATGGATGTCAATGATCACACTTGAACTTTTACAGTTCTTTCTACAATTGTCTCCGGCAGCCCAAGACTTGAAGCTAATTATGTCATTTCGTTAGCATCAACAATTTCTTCCCCCGAATAAAATTCTGTCGTAACTTTGTCAAAACATCTTAGCAATTTCCCAACCATAACCAAATAAGAGATTAACCTTTCACTTTTACACTTATAGCCCATATTAACTTGCTTAACCACTAGTTGGGAATCTCCAAAGACAACAATTTTTCTAGCCTTCAAATTTCTCAATATGTCCAAGACAATAATAAAAGCCTCATATCTAGCTTGATTATTAGTTCAATTGAATTCTAATCGAAAAGTGAATTCTTTTCTTTCACTAATAAGAGGGATAATAATGATGCATGTTGCCGACTGATCAGTTTTTGAATTGTCAAATGGGAACGTTCATGATTACATATCCACATAACATATCTCGACCATCTCTTGTGGCATTAATATATTTTTAACTGGATGATTGGCTATAGCTTGTCCTTTGATGGCCTTTTGAGGAACATAACTGAAACTAAAATCTGACAAAGCTAAAATTCATTTTCCAATTCGACCTCTTAAAATAGGCCAAGTTAACATATACTTAAAAACATCAATAGATGCAATTACATGAATAGTATTAAACATTAAATAATATCGTAACTTTATGGTTGCAAAATACAAAGATAAACATAAATTTTCTACTTGAGAATATCATGTTTCAGTATTATTCAACCATCTACTTAGATAATAGACTGCCTGCTCTTTTCGATCATCGTTCTCCTGAGCCATCAACACTCTGACAGATTCTTTGGTTGTAAATATATAAAGCCAAAGAGATCTCTCTTTTCACGGTAGGATTAGAATGGGCAACTTTGTTAAATAATCCTTTATTTTATCAAAAGCTTGTTGATGACACTCTTCCCATACAAATATTTCTCATGTTTCCATCTTAATTAATGGGGGGGGGGGGGGGGTGGTTGTTTTTTATGCCGATTTTGAAATGAACCAACCAAGATAATTAACTTGACCAAGAAAACTTTGTAGTTCTTTTTTGTTCTTTGGAGGGTGTGCTTCGATGATAGCCCATGCTTTATTTCAATCTATCTCAATCCCACTTTGATGCACTATGAATTTTGAAATACCGAATGTAAATTTCAAATGATATCTAATTTATTATCAATTTGTGCAATTTCATTTGCTCAAATGCCTATTGTAAATGGGTCAAATGATCAATGAAATCGAAAGATTTAATAACCACATCATCTATATACATCTCTAATATATGGCCGATCATATCATAAAAAATAGCATTTATGGCTCTCTGGTAGGCATTCTTAAGCCCAAATGGCATCATCTTCCAGCAAAATATGTTGATCGCTCCTGGACATTTGAAATTCATTTTTGCAATATCTTTTTCTGCAATGAAAATTTGTTATAATCAGAATGGCCATCCATGAATGGTATTAGCTTATGTCCTGCTACTCGATCAATTAGTTGATCGATGATGGGCATTGGATATTCATCCTTTGGTGTAACATGATTTAGGTTTCTAAAATCAATGCACACTTGAATTTTTAATTTCTTTTTACTACTGAAACTATATGAGAGATCCATTCAACATATATGATCGGTTGGATAAAGCCAGCGCTAAAAGTCTCTCTACTTCTTTGATTTTGATCATGACTTCTATAGTCATTCTTCTCGGGGGCTACTTGACTGGCCTAAATCCTTCTTTAATCGATAACCGATGCTCGACTAACTTTCGGCTTAAACCTGACATTTCATGATAATCCCACATAAAACAATCTTTATATCTCTGAAAGGGTTTGACCATTACAACACTCTCTTCTGGAGATAACTAACCACTAACGTATGTGGGTTGGGGGTGATGGTCATCTCCTAAATTAACCTCAACCAATGGGTCTTAGACATTTTCTTGCAAATCATCAAACTTTTTTGGTGCCACTTCTAACTCTTCAAAACTATACCATCCTTCGCAATTTCATTATGTTCTAGTAAACACTCGGTTATATTAATACAATATTCATTTCCTAACTGATTTATATTCTAGGCTTACTTGATTCTAGCAAACTCAGTCGTGATTTCGGTCCTTTCTTGCTTTCTCTTTAGAGTCATATTCATGACGACTCTTTGATAATGTAAGACCGTTATGGCCGATACACAACTATTATTTTTGATGTATATATCTCTTTCTTGACAAATAAACTTATAACTCTCACTTTAATCATTATATTTTTTTTATACTGAAGCTCTAGTCAGTTGGCCAAATTAATCTCTTCTAGTGAAGATTACAGGACCAACATCGTCTTCATATAGGTAAGCCTTTGTTGCATTAGATTCAGATTGAAAAAGATTACTATCCCCTACAATTATTTGATTTTTTCTTTGTACCAAAAGATTAGGAACTAATGAAGGGATGCAAAATTTTGCATGAATACAATCCCCTCCAAGGAGAGCATTATACTTTGAAGATAATGGCACTACGAAGAATGCCGTTAGTGCTATCTTACTTCCAACTGTTAATTCAATAGGAAAATTTTCTTTACTATTTGTCACACCATCAGTGAAATCCGTGACAGTTACCTATGTGGCAATCAGATCAAAATAAGTTTTTCCGAACTTTCTTAGTATATTTATTGGTAAAATATTTACTACCACTCCATTGTCCACCCATAAACGAGAAATAAGACACCCATTCATATGTGCTGATATAATAAGAGGTTTAAGATGTTGTGACATTGCGAAAGAAGGTTGATCGAAGATTACCTTCTCCACATATACGCTAGATTCAATGATGATGGTGGATGCACACTTGCGTTGTGTTTTTCGTTAATCGACGATTTCTTCCTTAATCAGAGTTGCACTCATTTTTTCAACATCACCTTCGATCTTACTTAGCGGATTCAGTTTTGCTAAGAAATTAAGGGGAAGCATAAAAACCATATTGTAGTTTACCCTTCAATGGTCGCAATGTTTCGAATGTAATAGTCATCATCTTTTGTTCACCAGATTCTTTGTCATTTTTTGAAATTGTCGCTTGCTCAAAATTGGCATCTTCTTATAAAAATTTTGTGTTCACCAATATTTCCTCAATTAGCAGATCTTCTTCCGGAGAGCCATATTCATTCGAACCTTCTTCTGAGAGATCATCTTACTCTATTCTAGCAGTGAATTCTTGTTCGCCTTGGATGATTTGTAGGTTTTACCCTAGGGTAACCATCTTAGCCCTCTATTTCTTGTTCAAATTATTTACCCATGTCCAATTTCAATCAGAATTTTATTGACCATATGCAGCGGGCCACTTCGGTTGATCATATGTCCGATTTCGTATTTTCATACCCTTTCTTGTTGTCCTTTGTAGCTGCCAACAAAGTTTTTGCATTCTTGTCATTTCCAGCAGGTATTGCAGAAATTTAGGATGGACAGCCCTCATCCATCGGTTATTCGTATTCACAATTTGTTTCACCATCGTTGGTCATTTTTAATATCCTTTTGAAGAGTGGTGGTGCTTCATACCTGGATTTACATTCTTTGGGTGAACAGCTTGTATTTTTAAATATTATTATATTTTTTGTATCTATTTTCTTGTCCCTTTGGCGGATGATATTCTTTCACCAATCGCTACCATTGAATATCTTTGTAGCATTTTTCACATAAATTATATTCTCTAATCACCAATTTATTACCAGAAAAAACATTTCTCCGTATTGTTTCTTCTAGGCTCGTTTCTTTTACCAACATCATTTAACTAATAAACATGTCATTCTTTTGCCGATGCAAAATCTATTTTTTATTTTGGGACATTCATGTTTCTTAGATTCGTAGTGACCGTGTTGATTCCCAAAGTCGGTGGGAATAGGTCGGTATAGACCAACATAACCTCATTTTCTTTTTTAAAAAAAGTTGGGCATTCTTAAATCTGTTTTCCTGAATCGCATTCCTGAAAGCAATACAATTCCTAGTTAAATGAGAACATGAATCATGACATTTACAATATTCAATTTTCTTCAACTCTTCTGGCAAAGGGATCCTTTGCTTTGGTGGAAGTTTTATGAGTTTGATAGTTAGCAAAAGATCAAATATCTCATCGGCCTTTATGATATCAAAAGAATACCGCCTATTTTTTCTGTAATTCTCTTGACTATACTAGAGCATTGATCAATTGATTCATCATTTACCTTTGTTAGAGTAGCACAAAAAAATGATTTGTTGAGGCTTATTTCAGTTAATGCGATCTTATGGTTTGGATCGCGATAATAAGTTCCTGAACATGAATTTTTCTTTTGATTTTCTTCTTGAAGAAGTCATTCATATTTGGTTGCTCGATCTAACAATCAATCAAATCTTTGAAATCCATTCCCTTAAACTTTTTAGGAAGTTCAATGTCTATGCCTTCCACAAACAATTTCACAAACTGAGCGTCCAAAAGAAACACTCGGCATCTATTCTTCACCTTTTTAAACTAAGTTATGTACTTTTTAGCTGGTTAGCCAGGTAACTGTCTGAGGTGAGATAAATTGGCAAAAGAAAATTTAGGTCCAGTCCAATAAAACTAACCATGAAACATTTCTTCCATATCTTGCCAGGATTGCACTAAATTTGCAGGTAGATTAATATACCATGTAAATGTTGTATTAGTCAGCAAATTTGCAAATCATTTTAATTTCAAATATTTATTGGACAAAAATTTACCGCATTGTACAGTGAAACAGCCGATATGTTCTACTACAGAATGGGTTGTCTCCCTAGAGAATAATGAAAACTCTTATATTTTTATACCCATTGGTACCTCGGCGAGCTAATCGACCCAGTCAAGGTAAGGCTTATGATAAACTAAATGATTAGTCCAATGACTATGGCTTTGGTTGTTACTTTATTTATAAAATTAATTAATTCTTCCCAGTCTACTAGTGAAAGTCTGAGATTAATTACTGGAGTTATCTATAATCCTTCGGCGGGTTGTATAGCTGGAACTTGACCCTAAGTGCTTCATTATTTCCTATAAATGGCCCTATGGCAAGCATGTCATGATTTAAATCATTTTCATTTAGACAGTCCAATCGACCATTTCATCCATTCCTCTTAATGCCTACCTGAGGTGGCATGTTTTTACCTCATATGTCTAGGTTTGATCGTATATTACATGGAGGCATAATCAGCGCCTCTAGTGAAGCATTGATGAATATGGAGATTTTCTAATTAAGCTAACAATAATTAGGTAACCTGTTATTAAAGAAAGTCACAAGCCTATTTATAGCCTCAGTTTGGGCCTAAGAGTATTTGGCTTTACTTTGTGTTGGGGGCCATTGCATAAAACCTTAGGATCTAGCCTCCCCAAAACACCAAAATTATGGGATAATAGAGCAATGAAATAAATCAAAGCACAAACCACACGACAGAAGAAATTTTTACGTGGAAAATCCTCAAAGAGGTAAAAACCATGAGATCTCGTCTAAATCAACAATCCACTATGAAATAGAACGTTACAACTAATCACAAGCACACACCGCTTAGATCAAACTTTCTTCACTCACGCAGGAGTGGATAAACAATAAGAGAATAAAGAAAAATGGAGAGATCTCACCGATCACGAGGATGTAAAAACGCTGAGATATCAAGTGCACAGTAGATCACCTCTACGAGCAGAACCTCCCTTCCACAAGCTTCCTCTCTCTCTTTCTCTCTCTCTCTCTCTCTCTCACACACACCTTTGATAGCCCTAAACCCTTTGACAAACCCTTGCAAAGCTTTAGAAAACTCTCTTACATTCCTTAGAAAAGCCCTAGGGACCCCAATTTATAGTTTAGGCAACTTCCTTCCGCACCTCTTTGAAAACTGCCTCAAATTTACGCAGTCCGTACAAAATCCAGACATGAATCTGCGTAACCTCTACTAGTCGAGCAGGGTCCTCGACCGATTGAGCGGACCCTCGACCGGTCGAGCAGACTCCTCGACTAGTCGAGTAGTACGGAATATTTAACACAATTGGTCGCTGGACTTTGAGTCGAGCGCCACTCGACTGGTCGAGTAGTACGGAATATTTAACACAATTGGTTGCTGGACTTTGAGTCGAGCGCCACTTGACTGGTCGAGCACTACCCTTGACCAATCGAGCAAAGCACTCGACCAGTTGAGCCTGAGGAGAAAATCCCCTTCATTTTGACTTGTTCAATCAATTCCCGTAGGCTAATGTTAAAACTTCCTAATATTCTGTTAGAATTTATGGAATTATTTTGGGACGATGATCCTACTTTCGAAATAGCTGGAATAGGAAGATTGGGTACCTCTAGTTCGACCTGCATTGAAAATGACTCGGGAGCCTGATTAAGATCTTGTTCTTTAATATTCTCAAAACTTGAGTTGATCGCCTACTCATATTGTTGTAAATTTAAATTAACAATTACATACCTGTCCCACTGGGCATGCCAAAATGGTATTGGTCTCAAATTCGGCCACATGGAATAGGTGTGAGGGTCGCAAGCGTGGAAGAACTGATTGGGTCCGATTCAAACCCTGACCACCGACCCCTAGTGTCGAGATAGATCTAAGTTCGGTTGTGGGCTCGACCATTCGTCTATGCAGCCAACTATCATGCGTTCGTTACGCAGGCGATTAACGGAGGTTGGGGCTCTTCCTCTAAATGAGCTCTTTTTGGCCTTGAACCTTCAAGGACTTTCGAAGGTGCGACAATTATATGGTTGAAATGGAAAATATTGAAGATGGATGCGAAAAAAAAGAAGTGTGTGTCTTACCACTACAATGGTATCATCAACCTGACTAAGAGCAGCAAGGTACTTCCGAGAGCAGCATGCTGATGAGTGAAGCAAGTCAATATCGGGAATTACAATTAAGGTCGGCCCAGCATATAAGTGTAGGCGGACGGATTCCTAAGCTAAGGTGTTCCTTCACATTCGACACTTAAGCATAAATAGAAGGAAATTATCGCTGTGACTGTAGACTAAAGTCAGTCCAACGTATACACGGGGACAGACTAAGGCTAGATCTACACTAAGGGTTCGCTACTACTGACCAGAGAAGATGTAAACCTAGATACATAGCATTATGCTAAATTTGTAGTTGAGTTTTGAATTTGAAGGAGATCCTTTTCTTTGTATCTGCTTCTATTATTTATAGTTTTCCAGGGAGAGATGGAAGAACAACCATTTGTCCACATGGCGCCTTGGCGTGCAATCAACTAAGAAAATAGTGGTTACATATGATTGATCATGACCTTATATTTATGGTTCTCTTAAATTTTGCTTTAGGGTTGAAGTGGCTAGAACAACAGCTCATCTTTATCCAGAGAAAAACAAAAATACTAAAAACACCCATAAAAAGATGAGCCAATTCTCGAATTGCTAATGCATGCTTCTCAAATATCTTCTATAGCATATGACTAAATATACACCGTTTATCTAGTCCATACAGATTTTGGTACAAATACAAAATTTTCAATTTTCTATCACATTTTAAAAAGGGCCATGCTCCGATGGTTCTGGTAACAACATAAATTATAATGGTATTAGTCAAACATTGAGCCCACGTGATGCGTGTAAAAAATCCAACATGTCCATTATATGCTTCAGCACATGTTACCCCCGGGCCCAAAAATTAAGCTAACACCTGAATCAGGTGGGTCACACGACAGGGAACAAGTTAGGAAGGAATGACCACCCTTGATTTTCAGACAGCCCACCTTATTGACCCTTCATCTATTCTCAATGGTGGGTCCGCTGAAAATCAAGCTTTTGAAATTCAAGTAGGCTCTTGTGTAGATTAAGGGTGGGCGTAACCGACAGGTGCCACTCGAGTGGCCCATTTGGAACATAGAATTAGGTAATATGGAATTACAATTCGTTTCATTCAAATTCCAATTTGCATTTGGAAATGATGGGAATTAAATTACTCCAAGAATTATATCATCTAGTCCCAATGGCAAATACCATTGGATATCATATAGTCCCAACAAGAGACTGCAGGATTTCTAGCATATTTTGAAATTCACTGCATCGGTGGTCCCAAATTGATGCATGCGCTTTATACCGGCTACTCATCCTTATGCACCCTTTATACATAATGTTGAAGCAAAAATCTAGATTCCCCCACCGAGCCCTGGTGGCTAGCTCCGAGCTCTGCGAACCTGCACAACGGGAAGGACAAAGGAGACCCTGGATAGAGCAAGGGACCCTTCGATGCCAAAGTCAGGCTAGGGATCTGGGTCTAAGTAGTGTAGCTAGAAGTTTAGGGTCGCAAATGTTGCATACCTCTTCCTATAGAAATGATTCATATTTATACCATGGGGTCATGCTGAACGTGTCTGATAATCTCAGCATGGTCATCGCCACTACGCGAGAGCTACGCGTGCGCAGTCGTCAGCCATTAGCGGAAGATCGCGCGCTAGGCATTACTCCTGTCGTGCATTACTAGATTTTGTCCATTAATGCCATTGCTGACTGAGCTATCATCCGAGCTGACCTTGCGGCTCAGATTTTGTTCGACGATCCGAGCCCACGGATGAGCTGATTATTGACGTGCTAAGTAAAGATGATTGAGTCAGAGGTATGCTGGACAGGTGTGTAACGGTCTCTTCTGTATGCCAAGTTGACATGAGAACTCTCGTAAATGGACTCGGAGGCAGGTTGGCTCGAATGTATTGCTACTGTTCCGAGATCCTACTCGTCGGATGTGTGACAACTTCTTCCGAGCCTTAGGTCAGTGCTGTAACTTTGCAAGAGACCTTGAAATCACCTCGGGTTGGATGCTATCAGTCTGAGGCTTTGCTCATTGGTGCCTCTAAGTTTGACCTCGATGCAGCTCGGTTCAGATTCACCCATAACAGAAGCCCCCTACTCTTTGAGTCTAAGCTCGGATTTAAAGAGTAAAAGACTTGGGGAAGCAAACCGCCGCTCTCCTCATGATGATAAGCTTAAGCGAAGTGTCGTAATGATGTTCTTCAAGATCCGTACACCATACGACAACAGTCGTTTCCTATGTTCAAGCCGTTGGGCGTCATGCACGTGGCCAAAAGCCTTGTGACGGTTCTACTAAGTGAATCAGATGACGCCATGTGGACTTCGAAAGATGAAGAGGCGTCAACACACTGAATATTGACTACGCATGGCTCAGAGGACGTTAGGCTGGGCGTATCGCGAGTCACCACGTATACAGTGCGGCTCTGATCCGAGCTGTAAGCTTCAGAGACAGTTGTTCATCATGTTACGAATGGCTAGCTCGGGCTATAAGAGTCCCAAGGCTCTTCCATTTGAACCCTCCTACATTTGAGTTCATTTGAGTTTTGCTCTTCTATTTGAGACTTGCTGATGCCGGAAAAAGGATTCTTCCCGCCAGAACGTAGTTTGTTCAAAGAATCATCCATTGAAAAAGGAGGATTCTACCCGGAGAAAATCATCCAGAGCTCTGTGAGTCTTCCGCTACCTCTCACTTCAATTTTACTTTCACTGTGTCGAACAACTCAGACGAGGTTAGCGATGTTGAAAATGGGTCCGAGCCAGAGAGTACAAACTCCAAGTGCAGGAGCTCGGAGGATCCTCTCGAAGTCGTTCTGCTCTACCCTCCGCCCAAGAAGAGCATTGGTGCAAAGTCCAAGGGTCGAACCAAAGGGTCAAGGAGGGTACCCCGATATCCTGTTGGGAGAGCATTGGCCGGGCCCTCGGGAAGCCGATCTGAAGCTGAAGTTCCAAGAGGCTTGGTTTTTGTTGAGTCTGAGATGGCTAGTACTAGATCTTGGATTCTGCGCACATCAGGGCACCTTCTACCCTTGATGCACCTAGAGACCCCTCTGACGGAGAAGTGGCAGTCTTCGTCTGCACATCCAATACAGACTTCAGTTCCCTCTTCATCCGTTTGTTCGCGCGTTGATGGCGCAGTTGAGGCTGGCTCCGGCTCAGCTCATCCCGAACGCATGACATATCCTGGTGTCATCCTTCATCATTTGGCGAAAGCTGAAGAGTTAGGAGTTATCATCGGATGAGTTCCTGGCCATGTACCAGGCCAAGCACGACTCAGCCGAGCTGTGCTGGTACTACTTCTCCGCGACGGCCCAGTAAACCCCAAGCCTCATTGCCAAGCTCCCCTGACGCAGGGGAGGACGTGAGGTCGAGCACCGTCTTCCTCAAGAGGATAACTATTCCGAATCCACGGAACTTCTCTAGACTCCTCACAGAGACTTCTCGAATCCACGAGGAAAGAAAGCAGAAAATAGAAAGAAATTCTAATAAATTCGAAATTGATTGATTAATAATTGATAATTCCCTAATGTGTCTCTTTACACCATTAATATAGGAAAAAAAACTAAAATTCATAATTACCAAAAATAGCAAAATTCTAACTCTAATAAAAATCCTAATTCTAATAAAACTCTTCTAAGGCCTAATTTCTAAAAATAAAAATTGCAAATAAACTTTCTCTAGAAGAGTCCTAGTATAACTAAAAGTGATTTCTAAAAGGAAAGAAAATCTAAAACTCTAAAAATATTTAAAAAATCGAAATTGCTAAAAATAGCAAAATTTTCCTAAAAATTTATTTTTGAGCTGAAAACGCGCCTTTTCTGACGAAACGGACAGATGCGACCCACAAAGTGGGTCGGTTCACCTCAGATGGCCCATTTCAGTAAAGATCGATAGGTTGTGCACCCCGTAACGATACCCGGATCAAAAGTTATAGTTAATTCACGGTCTATCTTCTTTTAGCTCAACCATGCTAGGAACGTGTCTGTGACAGGTTCAACATCAGACCCCTCCACTTGAAAAAAACTCGTCCTCGAGTTACGCAAGAGACTTGACACATGAGTCTGAGATAACTTCTGACACCGATGTTCATTAGACTTTTTTTTATACTTGGCATTAAGCTTTTGAGCCGATACGATACATATACTCATGTTTTTCTTGACTTGACTAATATCGATTAATTCCTTCACATCTGTCTTCAAGATTTCATATTTTTTTTTATAATGTGGGCAATTAGGCGAACTTGCCCCTGCAACGGGATCAACGTGATTTTGCATATCTCGTATGGGAGGTAATTTATTAGGGAGTTCATTAAGCACAACCCCCTTGAACTCCTGCGATACTGGTTCCAAATCCTCTAGGATATTCACAGGCTCCACATATTTTTTCTCTTCAACTACTGCATATGTCTCCCGTTTCCTCAGATTGCTTAACAAAGGCCTGTTCAGTCATGAGAGATTGTCTCTCCACTTTAGAAGTCTTGAGTTGGCTCACCGTTCCCATAGGGGTCACATGTTTTCCACTGATGAATCATGTGGTTTGTTGCAACTTCGTTTTGACCTGGTCACCTCTCGCCGACAAATAATAGGATTTCTCTGCATAACCCTTTAATAATTGGTTATCTTGCCAATAAGTTTAATTTTGCTGGAATAATACCTGATCGTAATTGGTAGGGAAGAATCGCATGAACAATAACTTCTTCATCCGAGACCACATGCGGATTGGCGCCTTCATCCGTCTCGTTCGCTCGAGTTGAAGTTGTTCCCACCAATCTGAAGCTCTACCCATCAACTTGTAGGCCACGAGTTTAACTTTCTTTTCTTCCATTATGTCCATGTAGTCGAAGAAACGTTCGACTTTAAGCAACCAATCGAGGAAGACCTTGAAGTAGAGTTGACCATTAAAACTAGGAAGATCGACTTTCATCTTGAATTCTTGATCCATTCGATCCATCTGATCAATGCCTCGTTTAGGATGCTGTGAAATCATGTCGCTAAATCCCACTTTATCAGGAGTGATCCTGTGGTTCACTGATAGTGTCACCCTACAATCAGTATGATTATGAATTCTAGCAATTGTTGATGGTGGATCACCTCCATGAACACGGAGCTGCCCTAGGGCCTCCGCCAAATGATCCGCCATGCGATCGATGGAAGCCTGCAGCCCTTGCATGGCTTGCCGATTCTCTCGCCGTGCTGCTTCAAAAGCTGCCGCCGTTAAAGGTAAATTTCCTGGAACACCGCCCATGTGATTGTTGCCCGACCCGTCATTAGAAGCCATCAATCCGAGGAAAAACCTCGCTTTGATACCAAACTAACGCAAGGGAGGACGTGAGGTCGAGCACCGTCTTCCTCAAGAGGATAACTATTCCGAATCCACGGAACTTCTCTGGACTCCTCACAGAGACTTCTCGAATCCACGAGGAAAGAAAGCAGAAAATAGAAAGAAATTCTAATAAATTCGAAATTGATTGATTAATAATTGATAATTCCCTAATGTGTCTCTTTACACCATTAATATAGGAAAAAAAATAAACTAAAATTCGTAATTACCAAAAATAGAAAAATTCTAACTCTAATAAAAATCCTAATTCTAATAAAACTCTTCTAAGGCCTAATTTCTAAAAATAAAAATTGCAAATAAACTTTCTCTAGAAGAGTCCTAGTATAACTAAAAGTGATTTCTAAAAGGAAAGAAAATCTAAAACTCTAAAAATATTTAAAAAATCGGAATTACTAAAAATAGCAAAATTTTCCTAAAAATTCATTTTTGAGCTGAAAGCGTGCCTTTTCTGACGAAACGGACAGATGCGACCCACTTTGTAGGTCGGTTCACCTCGGATGGCCCATTTCAGTAAAGATTAATAGGTTGTGCGCCCCGTAACGATACCCGGATCAAAAGTTATAGTCAATTCACGGTCCATCTTCTTTTGACTCAACCATGCTTGGAACGTGTCTGTGACAGGTTCTACATCATCCCCTCTTCCAGTAAAGATTGGAAGGGGAAATGGTTCTAGGCCTTGGGAGAATGGGAGGCCCCAGCATCCGAGCTCGGTCGACTGCTGGTCAGAGTACCCACAAAGTTTTCCACCCCATGTAGACTCATGTAAATTTGAACTGTCTTCTTATTTTCTCTACTCATTCTTTATTCTAACCTTGTTTCTTGCTTCTTGCTTGTAGATTACATAAGAGGTTCACCATAACTATCCTCTCTTCTCCGAGCTCAGATAGCCAAGGCTCGACTGCTCAAAGAGGAGGATCGCATCTGGCATTCCCTCATCAACCCAGACAACCTCACTTCGTCCAGTTTTTACAGATTTAAACCTTTCCCCGCTGTCTTAGGTAAGACTCACGACTTCACATTTTATGCTGATTTCCCTTAGTAGACAGAACTGACTCGAGTTTTTGTTAATCAGGAATGGCCGAGGCGTCAGGTTCAAAGAGGAAGAGGGTGGCGGCGGTGCGCCCTTCTCTTAATGTTATTATGGCGTCGGCGCCAGAGTACCGGGTCAAGATTACGGCTCGAAAGAAGAAGGCTCCTGCTCCTGCAGCCGAGCCTGCCACAGCGGAGCTAGTTCTGGCCGAGGCGGTCACAGTACCAGCACCAACACAAGCACCATCACCAGCACCAGCACCAGCCCCAGCTTCCGAGGCCCACTTATCACCACCTCCCGGGATTCGGAGGGAGGTTGTGGGAGAAGCTGCCGCAACAGATTTCTCCCACATCTTGGGCAATCCCAACCCCAACCTCGTGTTCGCCGCTGCAGAGGTGAAAGTAATTTTGCCCAATGGATTCGAGGCTTTGATCGACGACTCTGCTAAGCCCGAGGCTGAGGCTCAGGCCTTGGCTGCTAGCAGTGTTAGGCGCGCTACTAGCCCGGTCCCTTCCGAGGGACAGGAGCTATTCGTGTCCGGCCACCATATGTCGTTGTTAAACGATTGGGCGACCAAGCACGCAACAAAGGCGTCCATCGCCCGCACCATGACTCGGTTCCCCGATTCGGTAAATAATGATTTCACATCGTGCTGTTACACGGTAAACTTCTTAGCCTTGTTCTTTTGTCTTTTTCTTACCAATTTTTTATTATCGATCTAACCTTCTGGACTTTTGCTCTTTCAATTGCTGTCGATGCTCATCCACATCCGAGAGACGCTGAGGACAATGACTCGGCTAGAGGGGGAGAAGGCCGAGCTGGAAGGGTGCCTAAAGGCCTCGGCTGAGGAGGTGGAGAAGCTGAAGGTCCAACTGGGAGAGGGCCATCTAAGGGTGTCACGCCCCAAATCCGAAAATCGGATTCACAGGAATTCCGATCACCGAATCTGATGCCGACAGACTCCGTAGTACCCCATTCTCGGCTCCTAGCGTTCATACATCAGATTCTGATCCTGGGATCCTACAAGGAGGATTTTTTTTTTTGCCAATGTACATTTAACTCATAATAAGCATAATCACAAGTATACCCAAATTACAAAGACAACATCATCATCACATATCCACTAATATAAATATTTGAATATAATACTGAAAGGAAAATACATAGATCGAAAGTCAAGCTCTAGAAGACCGTTACACGCTCCAAGCTTAACACTGCTGCAACATATCATCATCTGCATGCATCTATTGTGCATAAGCTTATAGAAAGCTTAGAGGGTGGTGTAAGTGTGTGCGCAATATAAGCGTGCTCAGAATGCAAGGTCAGAGTAATGCAGAATCATGTTGATGAGTACATGAATGCAATCAGCCGTACTAAGGCTACAAGATATAAATGCTATCGGCCATAACACGGCCATGCGAAGCGAGATGCAACTCAAGCATGCCAATCCTCATCATATATCAGTACAATTCTCATTTTGGATAATCACCGAGGTTTAGTAAACTCCAAGTGGCACTGCCACTCTCCTAGCCGCACAGTCCAAGTGAGCGTAAGAAACCTCACTATCTGCCTGGCCAATAGTCTATCAATACCTATCCGGCATGTCAATAGCGGACCCATTCACGAGCTGGTCAAACTCAACCTAATATTGCCTCTACTCTCGGGTGAGTAAGGCCACACCCCTTTCCAACCGACCACGACACAGTGGGAGACACGGCCTCCTGGTATTCAGCCCTCATGCGCTCATATATCCACTTGGTCTCGACGTTGGAGTCATCTTCTGGTACCATCGGGTTTAGGAATCTTCACCCAGGGACATCTATGGTGTCCTAATGCTAAAAACAGTATTTTCGGTATCCAATCTTGTCATCCACGATGTGTCTGTGGAGGCTATGGCCCCGATGTTGCTAGGGCATACAATAATCATAATCACACAAATGCAAGTGTATGAATCACACTACCAGTCATACAACAGCCATGCACGTACCGGGCGCTCATGTAGGGCAGCTCCGCCTATCAGGGAGCCCCCAAACAATCTGCCCGAAGGCATATATTATGATCAGTCACTCCTTATATCAGGCATACATATGATGCGGATGATCATGAATCATGGATCTATACTAAACATGTTATGTAGAGATGGGCTCTGTGCATAACGGAGATGGCCTAGACGACCTACTCACTGTAAATATGGGCCTATCAATGGGCCCTAGGGAGAGTGACAATGTGGACATTTAACCAACATTGTACTTATAATGTGGACGTCAAACCATCATTGCTCCCAAGGCATAGCCCGCCATTGAGATCGTCACCTACCATGGTGGAAACACAATATGATGGGCCTTATGTACATCCCGTTGGGCCTTGAACCATGGGCCTCAAACTATGGTCTCATATATATCAAGGTAAGCCTTAGTGGGCGGCCACAAATACATTGAGATGGGCCTCAACAAATGGCCTTATACAAATCAAAGTGGGCCTCAATGGACGGCCCACAAATACACCAAGATGAGCCTCAACACATGGCCTTAAAATAATCTCCAAAAAGGTTGGACAGTTTGGATGAAACTCATGCATCATGGTAGGTCTCATAGGGATGGAAGGCATGGATAAATCACATACTTCATGGTGGAGGTCCACACTGATGAAAGGTATGGACACAATACATATATAAGTGAGGCCCACCATAATATTTATTTTCCACCCAACCTGCTGATGAGGTCACAAGGACCTAGGGCCCACTAAAATGTTTATTTTCCACCCAACCTGCTGATGAGGTCACAAGGACCTAGGGCCCACTAAAATGTTTACTTTCTATCCAACCTGAGGCCCACCATAATGTTTGTGTGCCATCCAAACTATTCATAAGGTCACTTGGACCTTGGGCCCACTATACTGTTTATTTGCATCCAATCTGTTCATAAGGTCACGTGGACCTTGGGCCCACCCTGATATTTATTTGCATCCAACCTGTTGATAGGGTCACGTGGACCAGGGGGGCCCACAATATTTATTTGCATCCAATCTGGGCATAAGGTCACATGGACCAGGGCCCACGGTGATGTTTGTTGCCATCCAAACTATTCATAGGGTCACAGTCAGGGGCCCACCGTAATGTGGTTCGCAAATCCAGCCCACCCATTATGCGTGTCCCACTTGGCTGAGGGTTCAGACCAGGTTTCAACAACATTTAAATTTCAGGTAGGCCCCACCAAGTGATTTTATATGTTTTAGGCATGTCTTCACATGATTTTAGATGGTGTGGCCCACCTGAGTTCTGTATAAGGTTGATTTTTGGGGTGGCCTCCTGGTCCGAGGAGACCCATCAAATGCATGGAGTTGATGTTCAAAACGCATCATGGTAAGGCCCACAGCTGGGGCCGTGAGGCCCAGCCCGTCCGTCCGTCCGTCCGCCTGCCCACCTACGTAGGATGCTGCTGCATCCTCAGCAGCAGCGCACCCACTTACACCACCCTCTAAACTTTCTATAAGCTTATGCACAATTGATGCGTGCAGGTGACGCCAGGACGCAACCGTGGTATAGTAGCAGTAGGAGCGTGCAGTCGAGCTTTTGGAGTTTCTGTTATTTGTATTATCTTGTATTTCCCTTCAGACGCATTGTACTTAAAAGTTTTTTATCATAGTGGATTTTGAGATGGTGTTCTTGTGGTTATTGTTCATGGGTTATGCTTTAGCTTATGCTCATTACAATTAAACTGATGATTTGAAATCCTCCTTGTAGCATCCCAGGATCGGAACCTGGTGTATGGGTGCCGGGATCCGAGAATGGGGTACTACGGAGGCTGTCGGCGATCGAGAATTTTGTTAGCCCGGTTTCTGAGTTTGGGGTGTGACAAAGGGAGTTGGGGCTCTAGGGGGAGATCAACGAGTTGTAGTCTCGTGTGGACTTAGCTGAGTCTGAACTGGATAGCTCAAAGGCGGACAACGCTCTATTGGCTACCGAGCTCGAGGCTATTAAGCGCGAGGCCGCCGAAAGGTCTGGCTAGGAAGCATTCCGAGCTTGAGGCTTTGGCCACCTCTTAGACTGCCACAACTGTGGAGGAGTTTAAGTCTTCCAAGGAGCGGTCTGATGAGCTGGACAAGGTCTACAGCTTCACCTACAATGCCGCTTATAAAGCATGCTTAGGCAAAGTCTGAGGCATCTATCCTAAGCTAGACCTCGATGTCTTGGCAACGGATAGTGCCAAGGACTCCTCAGAAGCAATCAAGGTAAAGGACCCCGTAACAGCAACTAAAGCTGAGAAGGGCCCCAATGCCGAGCCCCCAGTTGATCTGACTTCTTAGGAGAACTGACCCCTCTTTTTTTTTTTACTTTTAATGGAATTATAATTGGGTGCTTCAAATTTTATAAAGTTTATCTTTTGCCTTAGTGTGGATGCTTTCTTTTTATGTTGTTATTTGTCACATTCATCAAAGGGTTTCACTTCACCTGAGAAATGTCCCTTTGTAGCGCACTCGAATAGGGGAGTGACCGTTTAGTAGACCATTGTCAAATAACGAGCCGATCTCTTCTTTAAGGGATCGGTTCGTTGAAGGACTTCATTTCTACACATGAGAAATGACCCTTCGTAGAGTACTCGGATAGTGTGGCGACCATTCAGTGGACCAAGTAGAAGAGTAGAAAAACAAATGATCTTTTATTAAGAGCCGAAGTTGCTAATAGATCTAACCCATAAATAGCTTTCCCCTTCATGGGTAGTAGATCTTCAGGTGCTCGGCATTCTAGGGATGGAGTAACAGACACCCCTCCAAGTCTTCCAGATGGTAGGATCCTTGTTTAGCCGAGCTGACAACCCGATAGGGTCCCTCCCAGTTCAGCCCAAGGGACCCTACTACAGGTTCTATAGTGTTCTGGAAGATAAGACGAAGAACTAGATCTCTTCGTTGAAACCACCTTGTCCTAACTCTAGAGTTGTAGAAACGATCTACTTGTTGATGCTGAGCGGCGACTCGAAGTTTAACGACGTCTTACACCTCTTCAAGTAGATCCAGGCTCATCACAATCTAGTCGACATTCTGCTCTCCTTGATAGCTCCTCACTCGAGCGATGGGGAGCCCTATCTCGAATGACACGATAGCCTCCGAGCCGTAAGACCAGGAGAAGGGGGTTTCCCCCGTGGATGACTAAGTCGTAATCTTGTAGGCCCAGAGAACGAACGGGAGCTCATCGGCCCAGTTGCCTTTAGTTTTCTCCAGCTTTGTCTTGAGGTGATGTTTGATGACTTTGTCCACAGCTTCCACCTGTCCATTGGATTGTGGATGATGAGGCGATGAGTATGCATTAGTAATATCGAGCCCCTGACACATGCCTCGGAATTTATCATTGTCGAACTATCTTCTATTATTGAACACGATGGTCTGTGGGATCCCGAACCTACAGATGATGTTCTTCTATACAAAGTCTGTCACCTTTTACTCGGTTATCTTCACCACTGGCTTGGCCTCAGTTCATTTGGTGAAATAGTTGATTGCCACAATTGCGAACTTGGTCCGCCCCTTTCCAGGAGGCAAAGGCCCAATGATGTTGATTCCCCATTGGGGAAACAACTACGGCCCGCTCATAGGAGTTAGATCTTCTACAGGCTACCTCAGGATGGTAGTAAATCTTTGACATTTTTCGCACCTCTGGGTGAAGCTTTTAGAGTCTTCTCGGATCGTTGGCCATAAGTACCCTTAACAAAGTATCTTTTGAGCCAAGGCGCGACCCCTAAAATGATTTTCACAAATTCCTTCATGGACTTCTCGGATCACATAATCCACTTCATCGGGTCGAAGTCGGGTCGAAGACATCTGAGGTATGGCTAAGAGTACCCTTTTTTTGTACAATGTATCATTCAGGATCACATGCCACGCTGCCCTAATCTTCAGACGTCGAGCCTCCAACTTATCTTGAGGGACTTCGCCGGTGATGAGGTTCCTGATGATCTGATCCATCCAGCTCAGAGTTGCTTGCACTAGGTTGATCATCTCTTAATTGGCTCGGTCGATGCTTGAGCCATCCAAGAATTCCATGGGGATAATCCTCGGGATCTTCCCCTCAGTAGCTGAGGTCAGCTTTGCGAGGGCGTCGACCTAAGAGTTTTCAACTCTAGGGATCTGACTGATGACGCAATCTTTAAACTTCTCCATCAGCTTCTAGGCTTCGGCCAAGTAAGTTACATCCTTACCTCCTTGGCCTCGTACTCTGTCAATATATGGTTCATGACGAGTTGAGAATCGCACCGCACGTCAATGAGGTGAACTTCTAAACTAGCGGCTAATCTGAGTTCGACCAGCAAGGCTTCATAGTTTGCCTTGTTGTTGGATGCCTTGAAACCGAACCTGATTGCGTACTGGATGGTGGTCGAGTCGGGAGCGACCAGAACGATCCCCGCTCCAGCTTGTTTCGAATTGGATGACCCATCCACGAAAAGGGTTCATCTACTACATTCCCCTTCTGTTTCTGCGTCCTTGAGAAGAGGAAGTGTTGGGTGAGCAATAAGGGCTGCCTCGAAACTTGTTAAGGTCTCCAAACTGATGCCTCCGATCTCACAAGTTGGAGTCGTGAACTCAGCTATGAAGTCAGCCATAACTTGGCCCTTAATTACAGTCCTCGGTCGATATTGAATATCGAACTCTCTGAGTTCCACCGCTCACTTGGTCAGACGTCCGGATACTTCTGGCTTCTGGAGCACATGTCGAAGAGGTGAATCCATGACGATGATGATGAAATGCGCTTGGAAATATGGGCGCAGCCTCTAAGCAGAGACGACTGGGCTTAGAGCCAGTTTCTCTATGCTCATGTACCTGGTCTCCAACGGGACCCTTGCTGGTGTAGTAAACAGGCCGCTGCTCCCCTTTCACTTCTCGAATGAGTGCCGAGCTGACAGTCGAGGTGGAAACCGCCAAGTAAAGAAACAGGGGCTCGCCCTCCTCGGGCTTGGACAACAAAGGTGGTGACCCCAGGTACTGCTTCAACTGTTGAAAAGCTTGCTCGCAGTCCGAGGTCCACCTCGCTTTCTTGTGACCCTTCAACTGCTGGAAGAAGGGGAGACACTTGTCAGTGGCTCTGGATATGAAGCGCCCGAGCGCAACGACTCGTCCGGTGAGGCACTGGATTTCTTTCATCGTCCGAGGCGAGTTCATGTCGAGCAAGGCCTTAATCTTGTCGGGGTTTGCCTCAATGCCCCTCTGACTGACTTGGAATCTAAGAAACTTGCCTGAGCCCACACCGAAGGCACACTTGGCGGGGTTAAGCTTCATACGATACTCTCGAATGATCGAGAAGGTCTCTTCGAGGTCTGTGATGTGGTCGGATGCTTTGACACTTTTGACGAGCATGTCGTCGATGTAGACCTCCATGGTCCAACCAATCTGTCGGGCAAACATTTGGTTCCCCAGCCTCTGATATGTCACCCTAGCATTCTTTAGGCCGAAAGACATGACCCGGTAATAGTAAAGTCCCTTGTCCGTGACGAAGGTCGTCTTCTGCCTGTCGGGGGCTACATTGCTATCTGGTTGTAACTGGAATATGCATCCAAGAAGGTAAGAAGCTCATGCCCAGCTGTGCTGTCGACTAACTGGTCGATCCGAGGTAGGAGGAAGCTATCTTTGGGGAAGGCTTTGTTCATATCCGAGTAATCCACACAAACCTGCCACTTTCCATTGGCCTTTTTCACGAGGACCACAATAGCGATCTAGTCCGGGTAGTGGACTTCCTCAATAAAACCCACACTGAGGAGTTTCGACACCTCGTCGACTATGGCTGCGTACCTCTCGGGCTCGAACGCTCTCCTCTTCTGTTTCACTGGTTTGTGCTCTGGGTCCACATTCAGCTTATCGACCATGATCTCTGGAGAGATGCCTAGCATGTCTTAGTACGACCATGCGAAGACGTTCTTGTGCTGTCGAAGGAAAGTCAGCATTTGGGCTTGCTGCTCGAAATTTAGCAACGACCCGAGCTGATTGTTCTGCTCGGATCGGTATCCTCGAGCAGTAGGAATTCACGTGCTCTGTGGGGTCATCGAACCCTGAATACTGAGCAATGGGGGGCATCCTGAACGTCAGAGGCATTTCTGTGCTCATAACGTCGCTTGTGAAGGGAGGTTCAATTTCTTCCATCATCGCTTCCATCGCAGTCGAAGCCGAGGTCTACTGGTTTCGCTGCATGGTCTTGATCTGATTTCGAAGCTCGTCAAGATGAGATTCCCATGGGTTTCGATTTTTCACCACGATCTCCTGAGGAACTTCAACCTCAAGCGTTCTGCCCCATCTTCTCCTCTCTAGCTCGTGGTGGAGGTCAGTTGGGGCTAGCGCTGAGGTCGCAGATATATAGGTTGGCTCTACATGCCATGTAGGATCCGGGGCTCAAGCAGACAAGTTCAGGGATGCTCTGGCACGGGAACTTTCATGCAGCGGCTCTTCCTCAGCCACCAAGGCCATCTCTTATGGATTGAGATGCAGTTGTTGTCCTTGTTGTTCTTTCATTCGGTTGATCTCATCCCTTAACATTTGTACCTCACTTTGCAAGGCTCTGTATTTACCTCCTTGGCTTCGGGTCCACTAAGATGGCCTTGTCGGAGTCGACTCGGTATGTAGTAGAGAAGACGAGTGAGGTTGCCCACTCGGCTCAGGTTCCATAGTCGTTATTGGGAGCGTTTTCTTCTTTCCTCTCACCATTTCTAGTAAAAATTTATTCTCTTTTTGTTTGAGTTCCCACAGACGGCACCAAAATGTTGAAGCAAATATCTGGCTTCCCCCACCGAGCCCTGGTGGCTAGCTCCAAGCCCTGCGAACATGTACAACAGGAAGGACAAAGGAGACCCTGGCTAGAGCAGTGGACCCTCCAATGCCAAAGTCAGGCTAGGGATCTGGGTCTAAGTAGTGTAGCTAGAAGTTTAGGGTTTCAAATGTTGCGTACCTGTTCCTGTAGAAATAATTCATATTTATACGTTAGAGTCATGTTGAACGTGTCCAATAATCTCGACACGGTCATTGCCACTACATGAGAGCTACGCGTGTGCGGTCATTGGCCATTAGTTGGATATCGTGCGCTAGGCATTACTCCTAGAGTGCGATACTGAATTTTGTCCATTAATGCCATTGTTAACTGAACTATCATTCGAGCCGACCTCACGGCTCAGATTTTATTCGGCGATCCGAGAGCCTATTATTGACGCGCTAAGTAAAGAGGATCGGGTCGAAGGTATGCTGGATGGGTGTGTGACGATGTCTTCTGTATTCCGAGTTGACATGAGAACTCTTAAAAAAGGACTCGAAGGCAGGCTGGCTCGGATATATTGCTACCATTCCAAGATCCTACTCATCAGATGTGTGACAACTTCTTCCGAGCCTCAAGTCGGTGTTGTAACTCTGCAAGAGCCCTTGAAATCACCTCGGGTCAGACGCTATCGGTCCGAGGCTTTGCTCATTGGTGCCTCCAAGTTTGACCTCGATGCGGCTCGGTTCAGATTCACCCATAACACATAACATTCAAGTTACATGTGCGACCAACATCAATACTAGAATTTAGTCCGTTGGTTACACTCTCATGGTCCACCCAATGTAGGTTTCACTTAATAAGCTTTTTCTTAATTGAAGAATTTGATCCCCAAACATAAATAATGTGGTAAAAGTATTATTGTATTTTCTGACATGTAATCATTGTACAATAATATTATTAATTCCATCTAATGCAGTTCTATACCACTTAAACCCATGTTGCAAACAACTCCAAAATATCACGTTGACACGGTTGTAAATCAGTCTATCATATTGGTGATGTCTACCGTTTCATGTATCAGTGATCACCAATGCCATTATAATATATGATCATTTGAACCATGATGTATCAGTGGCCCCACAGTGCTACAAGCCGGGGCTATACGAAAGTCATGTCTGTCTGGCTTATCCTGCGATGAGATTTGCCAAGCAACCTGAACAATACAACTCATGTACACATCACACATTTCTCATCATAGAACATAGGTTGGGAATCCAAATCGATTCATTAGGAGTAACCACTATGCCGATACCCTAGCTCAAAAATTAGGTTGATCCACTGGTTAGGTGGGTCATCGCTTGCAAAACAAACATATGATTCTAAAATACTATGCGGAAGTTTTCTAACCTATCCAATTATTTTCAATATTGGAACTCACTTTCTGAGTAGGCTAAATTAATTTTTGGTAAGACATAGTCAGACTAATCAGTGAATAAATTCAATTTCAGACTTATATGTCATAATGTAACACGTGTGGAGGTGAACTGTTCTATACTCATGGGCAATTAACAAACCTTCCAACAAGAGAGTCGATTTTACGAGTGTTATGGGACGTAGCAGACGTAAGAAATATGGTCTAGGGGCCGCTGCATAATAAAAAAATACAAATTTGAAATTTTATTTTTTTTAAAATTAATTAATTAAGTAGTTAATCAAACATACTTAAAGCTAAAAATATAATTTTCAGAATCAAATTAAATCACATAAAAATACTTTGTAGAAAAGCTACACATAGCCTTATTCTCTCGGAGTGTTTTTATTTTTTATTTTCTCTTTTTTGGATAAAACAAAAAGGTACTATTTGATGCTCTGGCTGCTCATGGGGCTTGATTCGCAGGCACTAAGAAATCGAATACGAGGCATAAGTCAATATACATCACACTTATAACTAAATTGTGGGACGTCCTTTCTCTAAGCCACAGTCCCAAACAAAGATTGGTCTAACCATCTTAAACTCTGATTCGTGGATGCATGTTTGTTGAAACTGGACCATTGGATGTTTTCGTTCTTAACCGTCCAATAAATGCCCACTAATCAGATAATCAGTTAATACATGCTTGTAATTTTTGTTTGATGATTCATCTAAATTGGGACCCACAATTTCAACAGTTTGAACTATATATTCGTATTCAACGAACTTGATTCTAAGTAATTTATGGCTACGCATCATTCATCCCGTGGCCTTTGTGTTTCCATGTCTCCAGACCAGACCAGAGGAGTGATTGTCACCTACAACAACTTTAAGATAGCTTCGGATGCAGCCCCTAATAGGTGCAAACATGTCACTCGTGTAGGACATCTGAGCCGTGCAAAAGAAGGGACACACCGTGTAGATCACGTGAGAAAAAACTCAGGCGAGTACACTAGTTAGGCTGACTACCCTGTATGAAAAGAATGGACGGTTTAAATCCGACCTGACGATGGTCTGTATCAATGTGATCATGTATGCTGCCATATCAGTGGGCAGATCTGATCTTCAGGTGGGGCCCACCTTTTAGCATCGATCTCCAGGCATGGTGATAGCTTTTCCAATACATAAACCGTGCCATGTACGCGCACGCGTATCCAGTTTCCAGTCTACCATGCGGCATCAAAGTGCATATTCATGGGCCCATGCATGTTGCTTTTGAAATCTGGGCCGTTCATCAGGTGACTCCACTCCATCACCTGGTGAGGCCACGTTCACGTTAGCAATTTTCATTTCTTTTTGGCGAATGATCACGTACTTTCCTACGTATGAGTTTACCGTACATCAGATGCGCCATCCAATGATATACCCATACGGAAGCAGATTGCGTCCTACCCCGCCCGTCTCTAGCATGCAACGGGCAGATTGTGAGGGGCTGCCGTAGTGTCTCTGTTTATCCACGCTATTCATCCCTTCTCTCGGTGATCTGCCTTATTTTTTGGCTCATACCTTCAATTGATAAGAGAAAAGAGACGAACGGCGTAGATAAACAGATACACCAAAGTGGGCTCTCGTACCGATCTGCCCACTCCTCGCTAGAGAAAGGTGGCGGACCCTACTGGCTGTCTCTAGCAAGGAACGGGCAAATCTATGTGGGGGTCATTATGATGTATCTGTTTATTTATTCTGTTCATCTCTTCCTTCGGATTATTTGAAGGTATGAGCCTAAAAATGAGGCAAATTCAACACTAAAGTGGACCACATCACACATGGACTTTTGTATTTAATGCTTTGTATTTAATGTAGCCCGAGCTTACTATTTAGTGTGGTCCTCTTAAGCGTTGAATCTGCCTTATTTTTTGGATCATACCTTTAAATGATATGAGAGAAGAGATGAATGACGTGGATAAATAGATACATCACAGTGGGCACCGCACATAGATCTGCTTGTACGGATTCAATCCGCTTCCTATCCCCACAGAGTGGTTGTCTCTTTATCATACATGTAGTCCACCTCCAGACTGTTTGCCTTTTTGGGCCACGGATCATAAAATGTGGAACGGACTTGATGAGAGGTGCATAGGTCACATGCATGCATGCGATATAAATGTGTGTCACATAGTATCCGAATTATCTCCAATATTATCGAAATATCTTTGATACTATCTTTATCTCTAGCTCAACGATACCGATAACGTTGGTAGTATCAGAAATTCTAGATATTAGCAATGTATCGCTAAGTCTCTATCGCTAACGTATTAATATCGCTAATCTAATCGCCAATATTTTCAACTACCTAAATTCTAGGTGTCACTTGTATTGCCAATGGATCAATATCACTAGTCTATCACCAATATTTTTTACTATATAAATTTTAAGGAATACTTGTCTCATAAGTATATTGACGAAATATGTATTGATATCATCAAAATTTTGTTTATTAGAAAATAATTTATTTCATTGGCACATGGTTGTATATAGTGTTCAATTTATAATTTATAATATTGATAATATATCGATCTTATCGATATCGCAACATGCACAATATTGATACCAATATCGTTTCATTTCCAATTATTGATGATTGCCTGGTGAAATATCATCTGTTGTTAATATTTTGCAATATCAATGGATGTTTGAATGGAAGGTTAGATGGTTGAATAGGTCGAATGGAATGGTTTGATTGATTTCTTACGTCAGCACATGCTTTTAAGGTCTCATTAAATGGAAACTTGTTATATATGTATTCTTTTTGCATTTTTTTTTTTTATCGATATAAATATACAAATATGTACATTTTAATATCTCCTAAAGTTTCACTGAAATTTCCATTGTTTTTCCTATGTTTCCTCACATTTTTTGTTATCAGCGATATTATCGGCGATATTGATATTGTTTCCATATCCCTGGCCAACAAAACGTGTGGCGATACCGATACTTCGAACACTGGTGCTACGTAACAATATGTACAATGTAGGCGTGGGATGCAATCGGGACATAACTATCAAGAAATATAAGGGTCCTTTGGCAGTATAGATTATTAGAATTCAAATCTCAATTGTTATTGAATCCATGTGAATTGGAATCTTCAACTGTGTTTAACACTATGTAGATGGATTTTATAGGGATTAAAACTCTATATTTCGGCCCTTCATGCATACATGAGAAGGATTCTATGAATTCTCACATGTGGCCCACTGCAATATTTATATGAAATCCACTAATGTTTTTGTAAAATCCACCCAGATTACCGAGTGCATTACTCGAGCCAATAAATCAGCCGAATCTACCATTAACGTGGACCATATGATTAGAGACAAGATCGACGTCCCTCTCTCAAATTTCCATAAGAACTTGCAAGAGTTGAGCGTCACTCACCCAGAGAATCTTCATATGAAGCCAACAACTTCGGCCAATTTTTCTCACGATCACAATCACAGTCCTCCAAAGCTAAAAATATATAAATAGACAATTCATGCATGATTCTTTGAAAACCCAGACGGTTACAGGTTTTATAAAAATCTACTGTGGAGATTAATTTAGTCCAGATGCTGCCTGCATCACTGAGAAGCATCCGTCACACACATACGTACAAGGTAGGCACGTGCCACAGAGAAAGAAGCATCACGTAAGGCGTGGGATGCGATCGGCTATAGTGGAATATTTAGAAGTGTATCTTTGGATTGAAAGAAGCCAAAGATCCATTTATAAAATCAAGGTCATCTTGAGTTAGATTGAATTATTACAATATGAAAATGGGTCGTCTCTCTCTTTGTCACGTACTACTAAAAAAATATAACAATATAAGAATTCATGAATTTTTTCTTTTCTTTACATGAATTACTCAAATTGGATTTTCGGTCTTGGATTACATCGTCTTGATCACGTCCAGGATCTTTTCAAGATACATGTAGGGTCCAGATCGTTTTGTTTGTGGTCCACTCAGGAGACACTAGTTGGATGATAACTAACCGTCGACTAGCACATAAGTGTCAATGCATCAAGTTTGTATAGAATCTGACCACTCATCATGTGGGTCCCACTGTAGAAATTAATGGGCATCCGTTGTTTTGATCCAAAGTATACACATGAACGTTGCCAACTGATGAATGGAGGAGCCTATGCATTTAGTGGTGGGCCCACTGCAAACCACGTATTGGAAATTGTATGCTGGTTGGACGTTACTTTTGCTGTCCAACGGGTTGCATGTGTGCCCTCTAAATCTAATGATTTTTTGGCCATTTGCTCATATATGATATTGGATTCGTGCAAGGAGCATGAATCAACAAAATCCAAAGGAGGCCGGCTACGGTTCGTCGGGGAATACCTTGCCACTCCATCATATGCGTTTATGTATGGTTTAGTATCTTTACAAATCATCCATCCGTTGGGTCCTGAATCTGAGTGCCCACCGTAAAAAGCCACATCCATCCAACAGGTCCTGAAT
The DNA here is from genome assembly GCF_029962835.1 of Magnolia sinica. NCBI lineage: Eukaryota > Viridiplantae > Streptophyta > Magnoliopsida > Magnoliales > Magnoliaceae > Magnolia > Magnolia sinica. The sequence continues at coordinate 113,232,085 of NC_080574.1, read as the reverse complement.
CAGATGGCCCATTGTAGCCATCCGACAATCCTAGCTCTCTAATCTGGGCCCTTCAAACAGAAGGAAAAGTGTAAGAGGCGTTCTATTTCCAGCCACTTGTCATCGCATGCATCTGTGAGATCATGGCTATTCATCAGGTGGACTGATGTATATCGGGTCGCGGATACTTTCATGGCATAGATGGACCAGGGAAAGCCTGATCCTAGTAAAAAATGATCAAGACCGTCGAAACCTTCTTTTTTTTTTTTCCTTAAAAGTGGGCTCATGCCACCAATTCATTAACCACAGAAATTTACAGATCTTCGGGTGGGTCCCAACAAAAAGAGATGGGCCTCACCTATCATGTACCCCCTGATTGAGCTAAATACATAAAGAAAACTGTAAATGGACAGAGAAGCAATCAAATGCTACCCGGAATGAGCCAAAAGGCCAGCGGGACAACGCTAGGAAAAAAATGCAAAAACAACTAAGATCAAGGATTTCTGGGAGTCCCTAAACCTGTTTTGTCAAGAACAAGCAGTCCCCTAACTAACCTCGGTAGGAGAGAGCAGGAATGAAAGATCATTTCTGGGCACCCTTCGCTAGCTATCCTCGCCAATGCATCGGCCACCGAATTCCCTTCTCGATAGATGTGGCTAAAGGAAAGATTGAGCCTCCGCCTAATTCGGTGAATTGCACCTATGATGTGCCAAATATTCCAAGGAGTGGGGGCTGAAGGATCCGTAGCCGATGTTGCTATGAGCTTGGAATCTGATTCCACTACAATATTGGTTAACCCAAGGTTGGAGCAAATGATCAATCCATCCAACATGGCCTGAGCTTCCGCAAAATTGTGTGAAGTTATCCCGTAACTTCTCGAGAATGCAAAGATGAACCGGCCGTGGCAATCCCTACAAACACCCCCACCACTGCTTTGGCCCGAATTACCTCTTGAAGAACCGTCTGTTTTGAGCTTCAGCCACCCTGATGGAGGCTTGGCCCAAGTGATAAGAATAGGCTTTCTTGCTTCAGACGGAAGACCGTCGAAACCTTAAAACAATCTCCGAACCTTAAAACAATCGTCGTATCATACATAATTTTGTGGTAGGAGAAGCTACTTTAGCCAACCAATCCGCTATGCTGGGTTGCCCATGCCAATTTGTGAGATTTCATCAAACCGATGGTGGAATGTTCATTTTATTTTCGTTTTTAGTATAAATAGTAAGTTTTAGTTCGATCATAACTTTTGATCCTTTAAGTCATAGGAGTCATGTCCAACATGAAAAGGGCTTAGAAAAATTATAAGAATAACATGGTTAGGCCAAATTGGACATTGGACACTTAATATTTTTGACCAAAAATCATAAAGTCCAATAGGAATGGTGACTATCTATAAATAGTAAGTTTACTATTTATAATAAGTCACATTTTTTAGGTGTTTGAGTTGGAGTTTGGGTCTAAAAATTTGTCCTAAGTTTGAGCTCATTATTTAAAGGGTTGTAATTTCATTTTTATCATTAATTAATTTATTTTTCAAATTTTTAGAAATTATTTCTATCTCATTCCTCATGGATTTGAAGAATTCAGAGTAGTTATCCTTAAGGAAGATGGTGATCGACCTCATCACATCCATCCATGTGTCAATTAGTATTAGAGCGATGAATCCCCTTAGGCCGATGGCAAATAACGATAGAATGGATCAAAATCCTATGGACGATGATCCAGAAATTTGTTATCTATTGGGAAGAATGGAAACTTTTCACCGGAAGATTCAGTTGACCATACAAAGGCTACAGGCAACCTTCAACCATATTGTAGATGAGCTAATTCCGCCCCGAACCCAAGGCTATGCTCAACTGCTCATAATTGTTGTATGGCACAATCTCAATTTTCATAAAGCGATTCTGAAGGTGAATCGTAGAGCTATCCCAAATGAGTTGGGCTCAAACGACGAGGACGTCGATAGCTTCATTGCCCGACAACTGATCTATGGAGACGATCAGTCATATCGTGCTAAAAGAGACTATCAATGTAAGGTCGAACTTCTCAATTTCAATAGCTTATTATGTAGAAAAGACTTCATCGATTGGTTAATCGAAGTAAAGAGGTACTTTGATTACATAGACATGCCAAAATATAAGAAAATGAAATTGATTGCATTCAAATTAAAATTCGGTGCTTCTGTATGGTGGAAGCAATTATAACTCTAACGTGCCCGACAGAATAAGGCGCACATCCGATCATGGCCACGAATGAAACCCCTTCTTCGATCATGATTTATCCCCAGTGATTATGAGCAGGTATTGTTCCAGCAATACCAAAATTGCCGATGGGGGAATGAACCGTCATAAGTTACATCAAAGAATTCCAACAGTTGGCAATGCAAAATGACTTTTTGAAGACCGAATCGCAGAATATAGCATAGTTTATAGACAGTTTACGATCGACAATTCATGACCGAGTTCAAATACACCCGGTCAAGACCGTGGATGAAGCCGTTCAATTGGCAGGTAGGGCAAAAACACAACTCGTAAGAGTCCCTATTTAACTGTATCCTTCAACTTGGTCCCCCATGACGAGTCTCACACAAGATTCAATGGTGACCAAAGGAATAGAACCAATAGGAAGGCGTCCTCAACCTCCTACAACCACAAACTGTGACACATGCAGCGGTTCATTTAGGCCTCAATGTATGACACCCACAATGGCAGGTCTGAGTAGGATTCCGAATCGTCATGGACGGCCAAGGCTGAACAATTGTTATTGTTGTGGTCAACTGGGCCACTTATCAAATACCTACCCACAACACCCCGTAGCCTACTTGGCCATTAACACTCATAATCAAACTAAACAAGGTGCCACTACAAACGCTCACTTCGTATTGGTTCATACCCGATGAACCATCCATGCTAAGGCCCACTAAACGGACGGGCAGATTCACCAACCTATGACCACATCTACTGCTGGTGATTGACAACTAACGAATACCAGTCCATCGACATGAACTGGAAAGGTGTTCAGGATCAAATAGGCATATTACTAATTGGGTTGTTTCTCTGTCTTTTAGGAAAGCTTGAAGCAACGGTCAGTATTCAATTCACAGCATAATCTATTTGTTTTGTGGCAGTGTTCATACGCCAAAATCAATGGTAGAATATGAGGGAGAGAGAGAGAGAGAGAGAGAGAGAGAGAGAGAGAGAGGGGTTGGATTGAAGACAAGAAGATTGGCATTGAAGGGTGTCTCTGATTCTGAATTCGGAAAGACGGCAATGCTCGCGTCAGGATGATTGAATTCACGCTGCTCAAACAAGACTCCAAAAAGAAATAATACCGCTTTCTAAAAAGTGATTGACTTGCGTGTAAAAGGTATTCACCTGCCCATTCATTTCCATATTCAGCCCTTCATTCACTTTGTCTGTTCCCCCCGTTTACCTGCTTAAATCTGTGGGGTCCATCATGTTGTGTGAATTCCATCTAACTTATGCATTAAATGACCCCATCATGATGATGGGTTATAATAAAAATCAGATCATTTTAATTATTAGGTGGGCCACACCATAAAAAATAATTGAAAACCACTCAAAATATTTAAATTTGTGTCGGCAGTCTGATTTTTGACACGTTCAACATTCATGGTCGGCCTCATTCACTTTGCCTGTTCCCTGGTGTCATACACATGCCATAGTGGGTTATACGTGCGAAAGCAACCAATGGTCGAAATGGATCTATATAACTATTACAACCGGTGGATATTGGTCATCAAGAGCCAAAACACTAAAATCAAAAGGGCGATCCGAAATCACAACCATTAAGAAAAGAAATGGATCTATATAACTATTCTCCCATGGGCACTAATTATAAGTGCACTCTCCTAATATACCATTTCATTTTCAATGGGTTTTACCACTTACTAGGTGGCTTATTCATTCCTAAATGCATGTTGCATTTTCCCATATAACAATTTATAAATGCATCTTATTAATATGATTCTAAAAAATTTCCAAGTGGGTTTGTTATCAGAAGTGGATTAGATAAGACCCTGAACTCGGTGCAGCCCTTATTGTGGGGCCGATATTGATATATTTATTTTATACCCGTACCATCCATCCTCTTTTTAAAGATTATTTTAGAGCATGACCCTAAAAATGAAGCTAATCCAGTACTGGGGTGGATCATGCCTTAGGAAAACGTAGTGATTGTCCATTAATGGGCCACAAAAGTTTTGGATCAAGCTAATATTTCTTTTTTTTTTTCTTTTTTTTTTTTTCTCTTCATCCATGTCCATGTGACCTTTTCAACAGGTTGGATGACAAATTAATAAATATTACAGAAACATTACGATGGGCCCTAGGAAGTTTTTAATGGTAGGGTCTTCAATCAGCGGTGTTTCCTATGGTATGGTCCACCTGAGTTTTGGATTTGCTATATTCTTGGGCTGATGCCCTAAAATTATCCGAAAAAGAGGATGGACAGCATGGACGTAAATATACACATCAAGGTAGGCCCCATGACAAGGGCCACACCTTCTTGGGTGAGGCCGGGGGCTGCACCTAATCTGCTCCCAGTGATCCAATGGTGCTTGCCAAAGGTGGGTCATCCCCATAGCCCACTTTCAACATCTCTCACTTGTTTGCGCAATCCAATCAAACACAAGGCCACAAGTGTGATTGAGGGCATGTATTCGATTTACGTGTCCAATTAAGAAGTGCAAGCGTGCCATTTGACTTCATGTTTGATTGAACACTGCTAACCCTTGCGCTGAGACAACTAAGTAAGATTGGATTCGGAAATTCAATTGTTGAATCAATCACTAGTTGTAATCGGTGATCAGGTGATTTGCAAAAGGGTAGGGTGAGTCCATCTTGCTGAATTCTTTTTATCTTACGTTAAGAACTTTTCTTTTACCACTACTTATAACTAATGTATTTCTGAAAAGAATGAAGATGAACAAATAAGCTAAAAAGGTTAAACAATGCCATTTTTAAAAAAAAAATTCTGAATCTACTCATTACAATCGACAGTTTAAAAATAAACTAGAGATGATGGAAAAGGTAAATACATAATCCGTCTACAAGAACAGACAATCCAGGTAGATAGTCAGCAAGATGTGACCGGGATGATTGATCGCCCAAGGACTCAATTGATTGGGATCCAGTGTTAAGGGTCAAATATTGCATATTGGACCCCATTTATTACTTGATTTTATGAACATGATAATGCTTAATGTTCTATTTTAATCATGTTTAAGTTGCAGGGCGAATTCAAGAGCTTAGATTGCAAAGGATGCTAAAAGCATGGATTTAACGCTCAAGAATCGCCATTTGGGCCACCTGATTTCTAGATATACTTCAAATTTTGGACTCCTCCACTTAAAATTAGGTGGAGAAATGGATGAGCGATGTAGATCTTCCAAGAAAACAGCAAAAGTGGGCCTCACTTGCAGGCGCATGTGCACATTACATGTGCACTGGCGACACGCTGAACCAACCAGATCAGTCAAACCGTGTTTGACCGCACAATCCCGACCAAACTCGAAATTTCAAATCTTGCCCGCGTAACAAACAGACAAGGACTTGCGCATGACCTCTGTGGGCCACCATCTGGATCCATAAGCTCAATTGATCCGTCCATTTGAACCAGACAAGGATTTTGACCAATATCTAGTTGATGTTGGTCTGGGACACGCTAGACAGGCTGTCGAATTTCTAAACAGCAGAATCTCTGCCACAAGATCAATCAGGTGGGCCGTGTCAACGACAATCCAAAGTCATCCATTTCCGACCATTCTTTCAAGGAGAAACTAATGGACGGGGTGGATTTCTCTGTAAATTCCGATCATGGGCCCCACCAATCCTCAGTGCAAGAAGAATTGCGCCGACTGCTGCATCTGTGAAAGCCGGACAATTCGGCTCGATTAGCGATCAAAGCAGGGACCAAGATAATGATCCAGGCCATCCAAAAGGTGTAGAGGAGGATTTCAACCCTCCCTATGTTGTTGGATCTTGTAGACCGTACGATCTTTGTCTCGAATTCAAATCAAACACAACAAGTTTTGTATTTTCGGCTGCGCAAAACAGAGTTGTGCGGTCCATTTTTCTTCTATGCAAGGAACTGCGGAAAGAAAGTCGGTTCTTCCAACTCCAAATCGACCTAATTGCTGCCTATAAAAGAAAGAAAGAGAGAGAGAAAGAGGGATGGGAAGAAGAGAGAAAGAGAGAGCGAGAAGTGCGTGGATCGGCCGGCTTCATCATCGAAAGTTCTTTTTTTTTTCCTTTTTTCCCTTTGTTTGATTTCTGTTTATGAATTTTTTAAGAGATTTTAGTCAATCATGTCTATGATTGGCTAAACCTCTTAGCTAGGGCTAAGAGGTGAAGCTTGTAGCGTGATGGGTGTCTTCGGTTGCTTTGATTCATGTTGATGAACTTCTTCGATTTTAGTTTGATTATAAGAAATACTTCTAGTTTTTAATGGTTTGTTGTGACTTGAATTACAATGGAACTCCGATAGCTTTAAGTATGTTCCTTTCATTATTGAGTTTGTGAAGTTAGGAAATCCTGTTGTTCACCATCGTCTCCTGGGCATGGTTGGATGATGGAATCCTCCCTAACTTTCACAATTCTCTCAGATTAGTTGTGAATTGGTAAATTCTGTTATTTACTCTGTCTCATGAGCATGGTTTTGTGATGGAATCAATTCTAGTTCACATACCTTTCATCCATTGAGAACTAGATCAAAGGAGGTTCATATTTGAATTTTAATGAAATACCTTCTAATTGGATAAAAATGGGACTATGATTCCAGTTGTGTTTATGAATCAAGCATAGACTGCCCTGATCTCTATTAGTGGATCCTTGGAAACCCTCCTTTTCCACTTTTGAATTTCACAAGTTTTCCTTAAGTTTTTCTCAATTATTATCTCACATATTCCAGATTTAGATTTCATCTTCTTCTAGTTCTAGTTCGAATTGTTTTTAGAAGACACATGAGATTAGTCCCTGTAGATTCAACCTCGATCTTAATTACCGAGATTATTACTACATCGCGACCCTATATTTGGGGTTGTGAACATCCAACAACTTGGGATTGTGGATATTTATGCCAATCCTACGATACTATAGTGAGGGTGCCGAACAATAGCGACCTATGCTAAAGACAAGCTATGTTCAGATAAACATAAATGTAAAGAATATAAATTTTGTTTGACATGGACCCAGAGCTCTTTGTCGTGTCCTCATTTTATAAGTTATCAAGGCAGCAAAAACCTCGCTAGGTTTGCCTGATGGTCCAAGATCCTTCACATCTATGAGTTGCATTTTGAATAGGGAGATCTATGTAAATCTAAAATCATTGATTTTTTATGTCTTCACGTTTATGTAGATTCTCTCTTATAGGATCTTCAAAACATTGTTGAATTTAAAAATGGCTCAATCAAAGCCATCTCCACCCTTCGTCCCTTCTGATCATAGAGCTGGTGGGATCAGATCCACCCGATTAAGCTCTCTCGTTCTTTTGATTTTAACCCGCTTCAATATGGGCCCATTTGATTGATGTCCATCCGTTCAGATATCGGTCCAATCTTTGAATATCTGAGATCTTCATAGTTGCAACAAGAGCTCTAACATCTTGGGAAGATCTCTCATTTTAAAAGGACTACGAGCTATAGAGACGGTCTTTCTGAGTGTATCATATCCAGATCCATGATAGGATTCTTGCCTGATAGGTTTTTTATAGACGTGTGTTGAGGGTCAAATATTGCATATCAGACCCAGTTATTGCCTGGATTTACGCACAGGATACTATTTAACAACCCGATTTACTTGTGTGTGTTGCAAGGTGACTCTGAGAGCCTGGACTGAAAAAAAAGTGCTAAATGCATGGATTTGATGCTCCAAATTCACCAAAGTATGAGACAAACTCCATGGGACCAAGATCGATGGATTTACATGCCAGAGATCCACGAAAATCAAGAAACTGAAGCTCAAATGGCCCGAAATTGGTCCAGAATGCAAGATCACAGGGTTCCCACCATCCGTTCGGCTCGAAACTTCCTACATGGCCAAGAGACTACAAATTAACCATACATGGCGAATTTCATCTCTCAGATCCTTGTGGAAGAAGCCTAATAGCCAGACCAGCCACAAATCGTTAAATTGGGACCCAGCTGATCTTTGGATATGCTTAAATTTTGGTATCAATCTTTAAAATGAGGTGGAAAAACGGATGGACGGAGCGGATTTCTCGTGAACATCACAGTGAACCCCACGTGCGACGTGCGTGTACATAGCACTTTCGCATACAAGTCGCACCGGACTGGGACTCCCAGTCAAAGTCGGCTGGCCCGACTTCTTTCCGCACCAGAACAGCGGATGCACCAGCGTCCGCCGGTCTCTCTCAGTGGGGCCCACTACTTATTCAAATCACCAATCTGAACCGTTCATTCATCCCGTGGGGTAGCAACAACCCTCGCCTAGGTGAAATTTTGGTCCCATGCACACACACACAGGCAGATTGCATGTAAACGCAGGAATGGACGGTAGGAACAAAGATCGCATGGGCCACACCGAATCCAACATGAAGCCAGCCATTTCTTACTGTTTTTTTGATGTGATTACAATGGACGGAGTGGATTTTGTAGAAACTGAAAGAAGTGGGTCCCACCAATAGCCAGCGCAAGAAGCGCTGGCTCTGTTTCACAGTCCGTAAAATCCGAACGCTGTGGGCCCCTGTGTTCTTCTGATCACCATCGGATTGATGATCCAGACCATCCACATGCTTCAACAGATGGCCATAGCCCTAGAGAAGGTGTCAGAATAAACAAATATGTTGATTTCACGCCGCAAAATCAAATCAAACGAAGGCTGTTTTGCTGCGAAAAACAGAGATCGCACGTCCGGTTTCTGTTGCGTAAAACTTCCGCATGGAGTGCAGAAACTCCAGCCACCGCCTCTGGCATCTCCAGCCTACTAACTTCCCTGCATATAAAAGAACGAGAATAGAGAGAGAGGGGACATTCAATTTGCAGGGATCCAAGCTGGGAAGTTTCCAACGAGATAGAGAAGAAGGAGAGAAAGATTTGTTTTATGTTTTTATTTGTTTGTTTTTCTGAATTTTGGAGGATTAGCTGAATCATGTCAGGCTAAACCTCTTAGCTAGGGTTAAGAGGTGAAACTTATAGCGTGATGGGAGAATTTTTGCGTGTGCCCTTTTGTTTAGATTGAATGGATTTTGATTTAATTTTATTATAGGAATATTTTTAGTTTTTAATGATCTGTTGTGACTGAAATTATAATGGGTCTGTGATGGCTTTGAGTATTTCTTTTTCCTTATTTTGATTATGACGTCAGGAAGCCCTGTTGTTTGCCATCGTCTCCTGGGCATGGTTGGATGTCGGTACCCTTCCTAACCTTCATATCATGTTGTTGGTTGGTAATTAGTTTAATTTTATTGTTTACTTTATTTCCTGGGCATGGTTTGGTGATGAAATCTATTCTAATTCATATAACTTTCATCTCTTTAAAAACTATATCAAAGGAAGTTCCGTCTAATTCTCATGGTTGATGGGACTCTAAGTCCAGTTGAGTTCTTGAAACAGGCATAAGATCTCCCTAATCTCTATAAGGGGATCCTCTGAATCCCTAGTTCCTTTCCCTAATTGTTTAAGTTTTAGATAATTATTTCATCATTATTCCTCAAATTACACTCAATTTAGATTTCATCTCATTCTAGTTCTAGTTCTAGTTAGTTTCAGATTACGTACAGGTTTCAGTCCCTTGGGATTCGACCTCGGTCTCACCGAGTTTATTACTACATCACAACCCTATACTTGGGGAGTGAACAATGTGTTAGGTATGTTACCTCATTTAAATGCCACACAAATCATGACCACATGTCATTGGATGTTTCGATTTCCTAAAGGCATGCGTATGGTTTTAGGCCATCGCATTAATAACAGAAGTCGTATTGTCAAAGAAAGGGAATTGAAAGAAATCTTCAAACCAAGTACAATTCTACCAGGATCAAACCCATAGTGTCAACACGTGGCGATTCTTATTGGTCCATGTTGGTGTGCCAAAAATGGGTATAAACACCACTCATCCACATGGTCCTAAAAATGTACAATGTATGGTGAACGAAATCAAAAGCAACCAATGTAACAACATAGGGTACCTTTAAGAAGATTAAGATCCCAAATGTTGTAAAAGAGCCACTAAACCCTAGAGTAACCTCCTTAGTAGTGTTTGCCCTCAAACTAAATTCACATGATACATGTCCTCCAACTATCCAGATCATACCACATAGCAGTGTTTTTCCTCCAAGGTGCTACAAATTACAAGGTTATTGGGCCAAACCTCTATAAATAGAGGCCTCACCCCTCTCATTTCTAAAGAGAAGCAGAAAGATATATAAGAGAGGGCTATCCAAATTCTGAACTAGCAGTGAGAGTGAGTTTAGTGAATGTAGAGAAAGTGAAAGTGAGTATAGAAAGTGAGAGTTAAAGTAGTAAGATTATTGAGTATACTCCATCCATCCAAACCACCCAATCTCGTCCATATTAGCAATCAAGCCATCTAAACGATCTAAGATTAATGTAGTATGGATGGGATCCGAAATCTACGATCATCGACCAGTCGAGGTTACGCAGATTCGTTTCTGAATTTGATGGGGACTGCGGATTTCTGAGTTGGTTTTCGCAGAGGTGGGAAAGGAGAGTTGCCTAAACTATAAATAGGGGTCCCTAGGGCTTTTCTAGGTATCATGAGAGTTATTCCAAGGTGTGGGCAAATGGTTTTCTCTATACTTCCAAGGGTAAAATTAGTATATTGCCTTGTAATCTTCATTTTTTCTTCATAGTGGAAGTTTGCATCCGTGGTTTTTTACCCTTATTTGGAGTTTTTCCACGTATATCTTGTCTTGTGGTTTGTTTGGAATGTTTTGATTCTTTTCTAGTTTATATTTCTTCTTGTTTATCATTTGTGGGTGAAACCGGAGATTAGATCTCGGTTCACTGCATTGTTGGAGTGTTGTGCAACAATTGATATCAAAGCTATTGGTTTAGTTCTATTGGGAGCGATGACGGAAGAAGGGAAGACTAGAATTGAGAAGCTTGATGGTTCAAACTTCCTTCTGAAAGATGTAGATGGAGGATTCTCTGTATCAGAATGACCTCTATATTCCTCTAGGAGGAAAAGAGAAGAAACCAGAAAAGATGACTGATGATGAATAGTTTTTATTGGATCGAAAGGCTTTAAAAATGATCCAACTCTCTTTATCTAAGAGCGTCGCCTTCAATATATCCAAGATGAAAATACAAAAGAATTAATGTAAGCCCTAGCTACGATGTATGAAAAACCCTATCCACTAATGGGCCTGCATCGCTGCACCATCGGTTCCAGAGCAGAACCGTGCGTCGACTTCAACGCCATGCATGCCCCAGTCTGCTCCCCCTACTGATAGATTGGAGCAGATGATGCTCTTGATGCAGCAGCAGTAGCAGCATCAGTAGCAACAGCAGTAGCAGTTCTTGACCTCCATGGATGGTATCTTTGCCTAGAGTATGGGCATGGCTCCACCTTCATCACCTATGCACCCTGCTAGGAACATAGTGCCAGCGGCACATTCGAGCGATTCCATCGCTTGCAGCCTCCTACTTTCACGAGTACTCATAGACCCGAGGAGGCTGAATATTGGCTTAACCGCATCTCTAAGATGCTGAAGCCGCTGCATTGTACTGAGGCGGAGCAAGTTGAGCTTATCACCTTCATGTTTGAGAATGAGGCCAGCTTATGGTGGGACAGTATTCTCTACACTGTTGCAGTCGAATATGTGTGGACATGGTCAGCCTTTGAGACCCGCTTCCACGAGAAGTATTATCCCCTCACATATCACCACAAGAAGGAGAGTGAGTTCCTCCGCCTCCGATAGGGAGGGATGAAAGTGGCGGAGTATGAAAACAGATTCACGGAGTTGGGCAAGTACAGTCCGTTGATATTGGCCGATGAGTCGATGCGTATGCGGCAATTTTCTGAGGGACTACAACCAGAGATCCCCTCGAAGATGTGCTGCGCTATCATAAACAACTATACTGAGTTGGTGAGCATGTCTATGCGAGCTAAGCAGGACGGGGACAGGCAGTCCCGTATGCGAGCACCTATGGCCCCTAGGCCCCGACCTGATTTCCCGGTCAAGCTATTTCTCAGCAAGAGGCCACGGGCAGACTCTCCTCCCAGGCTTGCAGCGTCACCGGCTCAGCTGGGATGGACAGGCTTGCGATGCACATACTGCGGGAAGGCAGGTCATACAGATAGGTATTGTTTCAGTAGGATGAGGGACAGCGAATTTTTGCCACCTCAGAGGATCAACCGCCAGCTTTCTCAAGCCATATCAGCACCGCCTCTGCGGTCGGCACCAGCACATTCATCTTTCAGGCCACCTGCTCCTCATTTTAGGCCGCCTTAACGGCCTATGGTACTGCATCCGAACTGTCAACAGCAGGTTCGTGTGCACTCACTTTCAGCTGAGGCATCCGAGACAATAGTTACGGCACCACCGGCTTTCGAAGTCACAGTGCATATGCAAGGTATACCGGTCCTCTTATTGGTGGACAGTGGGTCCACTACCTCTATAGTATCATGCGCAGCAGTCAAGCGACTAGGGTTGGAAACTAGTCCCACGAAGGGGGTGAGACTTCTTGCCGCCATAAGGACCTTTTCAGACATTACCAAGATGTATAAAGATTGCTCGATGGACTTAGGGGGCAGGACAATTCGCGTTAACCTAATTATTGCCCCACTATGGCATTACGACGTTATTCTCGATATGGACTGGCTCACTGAGATGCCAGCAGAGATCAATTACGAGGCTAGGGTGGTGATAGCCTATGGATCCGAGGGCACGGCCTTTACTTTTGTAGTTCAGGTCAGTATGCCCTGTCGCTTGCATTGTTATGCTTCCTTGTTGAAGAATGTGGATGGCCCAGCACTTGAAGTTACGCCTGTAATTCGAGATTTTGAGGATGTGTTCAGAAAGACACCTGGATTACCTCCTTGGTGCGAGATTGACTTTACTATCGACCTGGCGCTCAGTGCGACACCCACTTTGCTACAGACATATCGCATGCCTCCATGCGAGATGGAGGAACTGAGGAGGCAGATTGATGATTTGTTAGAGGCAGGTTTCATACGACCGAGTGTGTCCCCTTAGGGAGCGCCTGTGTTGTTCGTGAAAAAGAAAGACGGTTCACTGTGATTGTGTATTGATTATCACAGGTTGAACCAGGTGACGGTGAAGAACAAGTATCCTTTGCCCAGGATAGTCGATCTGTTTGACCAGTTGAAAGGGGCACAATACTTCTCAAAGATTGATCTGCAGTCAGGGTATCATCATTTGCACGTCAGGGAAGAGGACGTGCAGAAAACGGCCTTCAGGACCAGTTTTGGACACTTTGAGTTTCTCGTGATGTCGTTCGGCCTTACAAATGCACTGGCTGTGTTCATGGACCTGATGAACAGGGTGTTCCGGCCATTTCTATTCCGATTCGTCATCGTGTTTATAGATGACATTCTGATATACTCTAAGAGTCGGGAAGAGCACGAGGAGCACCTGCGAGCAGTCTTCGATACTCTCAGGAAGAACCAATTGTTTGTACTGTACAAGAAGTGCGACTTCTGGAATGAAGAAGTCAAGTTCCTAAGACATGTGGTGTCTAAGGAAGGGATAGCAGTTGACCTCGTTAAGGTAGCCGCGGTTTAGGACTGGGAACAGCCTGGCTCAATTAATGAGGTGATGAGCTTTCTTGGTCTGGTAGGGTACTACCGTCGATTTATTAGGGACTTCTCCAAGATTGCCAGACCGCTATCTCAGTTAACACAGAAGGATCTAAAGTTCGCCTAGAATGAGAAGGCAAAAACAGCTTTTCAGGAGCTGAAGGACAAGTTAACGTCTGCCCCTGTGCTAGTATTGCCGGAGCAAGGGGTTAGGTATACTATATACAACGACGCGTCTCGTGTTGGTCTGGGTTGTATTCTTATGCAGAAGGACAGGGTGATTGCTTACGCCTCGAGACAGTTGAGGAAACACAAGGAGAACTACCCTACACACGACTTAGAGTTGCAGCTGTCATCTTTGCACTGAAGCTCTGGAGACATTACCTCTATGGAGAGGAGTTTGAGCTCTTTTACGACCATAAGAGTCTCAGATATATATTCACTCAGCGGGACCTGAATATGAGGCAGCGGCGATGGATGAAAACCTTGAAGGACTTCAAGTTCGAGGTTTCCTACCATCCGGGCAAGGCTAACCTTGTGGCTGATGCGTTGAGCCGCAAGAAGACCATAGAGTTTACGACTCCGCTGATGGTGGTAGAATAGGGTATGGTAGAGTTCGTGCGAGACTTTGAACAGAAGCTCACAATAGAGGAACCGTTCGAGAGCATCGCGCACGTTCGTGTGCGGTCACTTATTAATGATAGGATCATTGAGGCCCAGAAGGACGATGGACAATTGTCTGAGCTTCAAGAGCAGGCTAACGACGATAAGGACGCCGACTAGAGAATTGGTACGGATGGGGGCTTACGTTACCGTGGCCGCCTATGCGTCCCAAATCTTCATGATTTGAGACAGGAGGTTCTCGAGGCTGCACATAATTCAAAAATGGTGATGCATCCTGGTAGTACGAAGATGTATCGAGATATGAAGAGGTCGTACTGGTGAGACAACATGAAGGCCCATATAGTAGATTATGTGTCCCATTGTCTTACGTGCCAGCAAGTTAAGGCTGAACATTGCCAACCTCCTGGACTGCTTCAGCCCATGCCCATAGCTGAATGGAAGTGGGATTTCATCTCTATGGATTTCATATCGGGGCTGCCGAAGATGAGGAAGGGACATGACTCCATTTGGGTGATCGTGGACCAGTTGACAAAATCGGCTCATTTTCTCCCTATCAGAGTTTCGAACGCTATGGATGATTTGGTTAGGTTGTACTTCAGAGAGATCGTATGCCTGCATGAAGTTCCTATGAAGATTGTGTCGGACCGAGACACGCGATTCACATCTATCTTCTGGACTCGTATCCAGGAAGCAATGGGTGTGAAGTTGAAGTTCAGTACCGCGTTCCACCCATAGACTGACGAGCAGACGGAACGGGTAAATCAGGTATTGGAGGACATGTTGCGAGCTTGCGTGCTTGATTTTAAGGACAGTTGGGATGACTGTCTCTCGTATGCAGAGTTCGCGTATAACAATAGTTTCCAGGCGAGCATTGGCATGGCTCCCTATGAGGCCTTGTATGGGTGCCCCTGTCGAGCACCGCATTGTTGGGCAGAAGTTAGCGAAAAGAGCTTGATTGGCCCAGAGTTAGTTCAGGCGACCTCAAAGAAGATCGACATTATCAGGCGTCGACTTCTGGCAGCACAGAGCAGACAGAAGAGCTACGCTGATACGAGGTGGCGGCAACTAGAGTTCGAGGTTAGGGACCATGTGTTCCTTAAAGTTTTCCCCATGAAGGGAGTCCTTCGGTTTGGTAAGAAGGGGAAGCTTACGCCGAGGTTCCTGGGCCCATTTCAGATACTTGATCGAGTGGGGGTGGTGGCATACCGCCTTCCTTGCCCACACCACTTGCGGGCGTTCACAACATATTTCATGTATCTATGCTGAAGAAATACGTCCTTGACCCTTTCCATATTATCAAATGGGAGCAGGTACAGTTGATTGAAGATGCTACATACGTACTACGACCAACGGGTATCCTGGACAGGAAGGAGCAGGTATTGCATAGCAAGGTTATCCCACTTGTGAAAGTGCTATGGACACATCACACGGAAAAAAAGGCTACTTGGGAAACTGAAGCCGAAGTCCATAAGAACTACCCTCAGATTCTCGAGGAATATGAAAATGTACTAATTTTGAGGACGAAATTTTTCTTTAAGGAGGGTAGATTGTAACGACTCAGAAAAATTCGTACAAAGACCCGAGTACCACCTCAGGCAGAAATCACTTAGGACCGAATCCTTTAGAAATTAGATAAAGTTAACTAAGTGCTAAAGTAGATTAGATGTGAAATTAGCACTAATCAATTTAAATATGATCTGCAAGACCCAAAACTTGTAGAATCATTAACGCTACATTACCCTAAAATCTAGGATCAATCTCTAAATCCAATTGCTCTCAGGAGCGTCATGAAACTCCGTATCGGACCTGGATCGCACGTCGAAAGTCCGATTACCCCGAATCTATACGGTTATAACCACCTTGTTGGAGTTGACAACCACCTCGGAAATCAAGTCCTAATAGTAGCCAGAAACGCACAACTTGAGCCCAAAGCAAAGGGTGTGAGAAACGCGAATATTTTAAAAAATGAACTGAAACTTAAGTGAATTGAGTTGGTTCACTTGCAAGCCAAATTTAAGAATTCTGACTGTCGAAATTTGACCCAATTACACCCTTGGATCAGGAAAAATTTCTAACACATGTCAGTGTTCTTGTGACCCTGATCAAGCACCGGTGACCGTTGAACTGAAATTGGTTCGCCACGGTCGATCTGCAAACCCGATCGGACTGAAAACTTCGCTTAACCTAGATCCATGGTCAGGGAGCTTAAGTCCGACCGCATTCAGCAAAGGTGCTTCCAAAAGTACTCCGTTGGATCGGAACGGACACTATTTGGCTGTAACCTAAGTATACCTTGGCTCTGGAGCCATTCCAATCACTTTTGAGCCTATATAAGGGTCTTAAACCCACCTCTCTCTCTCCCATACGAATTTCTAAACCCTAGGAAAAGAGAAAAAGAGAAGGAAAGAGAGAGAAAGTGAGAGAGAAAGTGGGAGATCGTTCTTGGAATTCAATCCTACCGCTCCACGTACCTAACTGCCACTTCTGTATCGCTATTCTAACGATTCCAACGTCATTCTTAGGTAAGAAAAGCCTAATCCTAATCTATTTTAGGGTTTCAAATAGTGTAAGTGATGAAATAGCTAACATATTTCATACTGTAGGCTGTCGTTGTGCCATAAACAAAGACTCGGTATACAAACTGAGTTCGATACTTGTTTACCGGCAAAAGGTGTGGACTTAAACGTTTAGGTTATGGTTTTCAAGGCTTTTAATATTGGTTAATGATTTATAACTAATTTGGGTGCCATTTCACATGCTAAATGCGATGTTTTCTTCGCTTTACAGATATATATATAAACTATGTTGAATATAGTGTATACCATGTGTTAGTTGGAATGATTGCATGCATATAGAATTTGGATTCGTGCTTGACATGATTATCCGTCGTGGATATAGGGTTGTTGTACGTGCGACAACCCCTTAGCGAAAAGACTTGTCCTATACATGTTATGGCCAACATGCGTTATGTATGTTATAGTGTGTAGTCTAAGTGTTTGTTGAAATGACTGCATGAATATGGATTTATGACTTGTGCCTACCATGTGTAT
Source organism: Magnolia sinica (assembly GCF_029962835.1). Classification (NCBI taxonomy): domain Eukaryota; kingdom Viridiplantae; phylum Streptophyta; class Magnoliopsida; order Magnoliales; family Magnoliaceae; genus Magnolia; species Magnolia sinica. Next base: position 113,214,669 of record NC_080574.1, on the reverse strand, counting down.
TGAATGTAAGAACATGATTGATGTGTATTAGAAAAATCCTCGGTGAAAGGATTTGCCCTATTGTATGTTGAAATCAACATACATCATGTATGTTGGAAATGTAGCCTAAGCGTTTGTACAAATGTCCGAACGAGCAAGTAGTCAGTAAATTGTATTTTGCAGGGGTGTTGAGATAAGATCCTCAACTACCTCAACTATGTGTATGATTTCCTCCATGCAATTTATATTATATTGTCTGTTTTACTTATGGAATGCATACGTGTAAATTTATGTTTATGTTGTATTTCATAAAATGCCCAAATGGGTGTAGGATTTGAATTACTTGATCATTACTGCCTTGACTATCTCATATGATTATTTGTTGGAATTAAGCATGGTTGGGACTATGATATAGTTCAGGCAATCGGTAACCGGTCATGTTTTGGTGGCTGAGGTTGCTTCGCCACACGAGACATGGCCGATGAATTCGAGTCGTACTTTGGTTATCAGCAGTGGTTAGGCCACACGGAGTGCTTACGCACTTCATGTCGATTAACTCAATGTGCGCTGGTACCAGTCAAGCTCATCAAGTAACCCGATTGACCCAATGTATGTTCACCATGTATGGACGCTACTGCTTGAATCTAAGGTACCAAGCTTACCAGTGAGAAGCCCCGTTAACCCTGGTACCTCGATCCGTTAAGACTCATGAGCCGGACATGATGGTATGGGACACTGTGGTCGAGTTGTCGGCCTACGCTGGGGTGATGAGCCCACCCGTAGTGACCATGAGCAACCTAAGCTCGTGAGCTGAATAAGGTGGTATGAGACACTGTATTCTAGTTGTCAGCCTACGACTAGGTGATGAGCCACTCGTAGTGACCTCGAGCATACTATGAGCCTGTGTTGAGGCGACGAGCCTTTCCATAGTAACTAGAGTATTGCTAGGCCTGCATCGAGGTGACAAGCCCTTTGTAGCGACCTGGAACCGTAATATCGTATGAGACTAGCTAGGACTGACAACCCTAGAAGGGATCATTGTTTGGGCAAATGATACAAGGGAAGTACCTTGGCTTCCTAACATTGTTGTATGAATCAATCTAAATAAGTATTGGCTAACATGATCATGCACCGCACTGCATGTGCTTTGGCGAGGAAGAGCACTTTAGGGAGGTTACCATGCGCGCCGTAAGATGAAGATGCTGAGGGAGTGTAGGCGAGGGCATGCATCATTATCGCATACCATTCTTGCATTAACAAGAGTATTTAGGACTTGATTGTTGTACTGCTTTATCATTACTTCTTGATTGAATTGATAACATGTTAACCTTTGCCTTATAGTTCCACTGAGTTGATCACTCACTCCCACGTTCTGGGACGGTGTTTTAAACACCCACCAGACTCTGTTGTAGTTTCAGAGGATGACTCAACTTACGAGGTGGAGCCAGACTTCGTGGATGATGAGGAGACGTTCTCCTAAATGCAGCTGGCAGGCGGTTTTATGTAGGCCTGGATTTGCATAGACGGGGCTATAGGGGCATAGATAGATGACACGACACTTCATTATTTTGTTTATTTGAAAATACACTTGTAATTATTAAACTTAGTGACGTTCATACTTTGGAGACTTACATTCACTTAAACGATCTATATACATATCACAGTCTTCTGCTTGCGTTATTTAAATGCCTTTGGAGTATGACATGTTATTTTAGCTTAATCCCACTCATGTTTAATGCACTAATACGGACAATATTAAATCATCATTTTCTATGTTGCATAAGTGATGCGTTGGAACTCGGGAGTTGAGTCTATGCTCGACCCTCGATTTTCAGGGCGTTACAGGAGCATTATGAGGCAGAAACACAAACACCAGTGGTGAGGAGGTCTACTCGGGAGAGGAGACCCATGGTCCAATACTCACCCTCCTTACATTATTTATTGCTAACAGATAATGGTGAACAAGAGTATTTTGAAAAGGCGTTACAGTCAAATACATGGGTTAAGTGGGAGCAAGCCATGGATGATGAGATGGACTCTCTTGAGTCTAATCGTACATGGGAGCTAGTCACTCTACCTAAGGGTAAGAAAGTTCTTCATAACAAGTGGGTTTACAGACTGAAGGAGGAGCATGATTGTTCGAAACGGTGCAAGGCCAGATTGGTTGTGAAAGGGTTTCAACAAAAGGCAGATATCAATTTCATTGAAATATTTTCACCGGTAGTGAAAATGTCTACAATTCACATGGTGTCACGCCCCAAACTCAGAAAACGGGCTCACAAAATTCCCGATCGCCGAATCCGGTGCCGACAGCCTCCGTAGCACCCCATTCTCGGCTCCCAGCACCCATACGCCAGATTCCGATCCTGGGATCCTACAAGGAGGATTTTCAGTATGAATTTTTTTTGTAATGGAGCATAACTACAAGCATAACCAAGTCACAAAACAACAACACCACATATCCACTATAACAAAAACTTTAAATACAAAGCGTATGAAAGGGAAATACAATATAATGAAAGTAAAAGAAACTCCAGAAGCTCGGCTGCACGCTCCAAGCTCAACGCTGCTGCAACCTAACGCCACCTGCACGCATCTATCGTGCATAAGCTTATAAAAGCTTAGAGAGTGGTGTAAGTGTATGCGCAAGGCAAGCGCCAAGTGTACAATATCAGAGTAATGCAGAAATATGCGGTAAGTCCATGAATGCTATCAGCTGTACCAAAGCTATATGATGCAAGGCATGAATGCTATCGGCCATACCAAGGCCATGCGATGCGAGGCCTATGTAGCCAAATGTCATATGCAAGATGCAAAACAAGCATGTCAGTCCTCATCAAGTACACATATCGATGCAGTTTTCCCTCTGGATATCACCGGGTCTAATACACTTCACACCGATCGCCTCCTGGATGGCGCCACCAAGCAAGTGGAAGAGACCACACTATCCGCCCGACCAATAAGTCCGCCAATATCTACCCGGCTCGTCGATAGCGGACTCATTTGCGAGCCGGTCAAACTCACTAGCTTATAGCCCCCTCACTCGAGCGGATAAGGCCACACCCCCTTCCAACCGACCACGAAACAGTGGGAGACGCCGCCTCTTGGTATTCGGCACTCGGGCGCTCGTGTATCCACTCTGTCTAGAATTGGAGCACATCCTGGTACCAAAAAGGTTCCAGGACTTTCACCCAAGGACATCCTAAGTGCCCACAAGAGCCAATAATTTCCTGTATCCGATACGGCCATCCACGATGTGTCCGTGGAGCCACGGCCCGATGTCGCTAGGGCGTGCAAAGTGATCAAGTCACACATATGCGAGATGCATGAGTCACACCGTACAATCATGCGGCAATCCTGCACGTACCGTGAGATCATGTGGGGCACTCTGTCTCATAAGGAGTCCCGTAAATGTCTCAGTCCAACGGCTTATGCTATGATCAAACATTCCTCATCTCAAGCATACATATGATGCGTATGGGCATGAATCATGGAAGTGCACTAAGCATGTTATAAAGTAATGAACTATCAGCAAGTATGGGCCTATCAGTGGGCCTTAAGGAGAGTTACAATGTGGACATTTAACCAACATTGTACCTACCATGTGGACGTCAAACCAACATTGCTCCTAAGGCATGGCCCGCCATAAAACATCATTTCATAAACCAAGGGGGAATCGCACATTGCAATGGACCCTAAGGACATCCCGTTGGGCCTCGACCCATGGGCCTTAGACACATCAAATGGGCCATATCACATGGGCCTTACATTCATCAAATGGGCCGCATCAATGGGCCTTATGTACATTGCAATAGGCCATGTCCCATGGGCCTTTGAAAACATCACAATGGGCCTTGTAACATGGGCCTTATGCATGCCAAATGGGCCTTGGGTCTATTCATATGGGGCCTTATGCATACCAAATGGGCCTAATCATATGGGCCTTATGCATACCAAATGGGCCTAATCATATGGGCCTTAGATATATACCAAGGTGGGGTCCATTTGAACTATAAATCTATTTTATTCTTTAGCTCATACCATAAAATGAGCTTTTAAAATGGATGGAGAGGTTCGATGCGGCACATGCATCATGGTGGGTCCCATATAAATGGACGGCATGGAGTGAACACATGCATCATTGAGGTCCCACCGTCCAGCCCTGGACGGTGTGGTGAAAACATATGCACCATGGTGGGTTCCACCGTCCATGGTGGACGGTGTGAATAAAGAGCATACATCATTGTGGGTCCCACGTGGGGCCCACCATACCGTTTGTTTTCCATCCAACCTGTTGATAAGGTCACAGTGACCTGAATGAAAAGAAAAAAACAAATTTCATGTTGACCCAAAACCTGGGCAGCAACCCAAAAATAAACTGTGCAGCAACCCAAAAGGGTTTCAACGGCTGGCATCCAATCATCACTGTTTCCTGCTGTGTGGCCCACCTGATTGACGGCTGGATGGCATGGATAGAACAGGTACATCACAGTGGGTCCCACCGTGCGGATAAAACACCTAAATCACAGTGGAGTTCACCGTCCACTGCCGTGGACGGCGTCCTCAGAACACATGCACAGGGTGGGTTCCACCGTCCCGTGCTTGGGACGGTGTGAATAAAATACATACATCACTGTGGGTCCCAAGTGGGGCCCACCATAATGCTTATAAGCTATCCAATCCATTCATAAGGTCAGGCAGACCTGGATGAAGTGTAGAAACAAATTTCATCTTGATCCAAAATTTCTGTGAACCCAGAAACGGTTTCAATGGTAAAGGGTTCAACCCCACTGTTTACTGTGATGTGGGCTGCCTGAGGTCTGGATCTGACTGATTTTTGGAGGGGACCCACATCAAGGGGTGGTCCACCTCATGGACGGCGTGGATACAAAATATACATCATGGTGGGGCCCACATGAGGGGCCGTGGGTCCCTGCACGGACGCCCGCTACACGCGCAGGCAGCGCCTGGCCTGACGCAGCAGGGCTGCTGCCCTTAAATATTTTTTTTTATTTTTTTTTTTGAAAACCCATTTTTCAAGGGTTTTTCATACGTGGGGCCCGCATCAGGTAGATCTACCCCAGCCATTGGTCTCTACAGACCATAACAAATCCGTAGAGTCCAATATTGGATATTTTTGGCATGAAAAAAAGATTCAAGTGAATTTAGACGGTGAAAACCACTGTTTTGAAAGGTATGGCCCACCAGATGCTTGGATCAGCTTCATCTTTTGGCTCAATGCCTAAAGTGATTTGAAAAATGGAATGGACGGCATGGATTGATCTCATACATCAATGTGGGGTCCACACAAGTGGACCACCTCAATAGGGTGTGAACCAAGCTGATATTTGTGCTTTCATTTCAGTCCAGGGACGTCCCTGGACAGAGACGGCCTATGCATAGTGCATGCACAAGGTGGGCCTTGCTCCTGTGGGCCACCAAATGGATGAATGATAAGGATAAAACATACATTAAGGTGGGGCCCATCCAAGTGGGTCACATGGCCACCCCATCACACACAAAGATAAATAAATAAATAAATAAAAGAGAGGGAGAGAGAGAGATAGAGAGAGAAATGGGACACGCATGATGGAGGGCTCCGCCACTATGAGCCCTCCCTTACAAGCAATCATACATCGAGTGGGTCCCATTGCATGTGGGCCCACCAAATCAAGGATCAACGGTGGAGATCCCTTCTCCACCAAAATGAAAGGTCTAGATGACCCTATGCATGCAAGGAAGATAAACATCATGATGGGGTCCATGGAGAATGGCCCCATCATGGAATGATCATGAGCATCAAGGTGGGCCATCGGCCACACCTAGTGGTCCAAAGTGAGATCCATGCCATTGATTCGGTAGGCCTCACTTTGTCCATCATAAAGCATGAAAAATCTAGTCTAATAAGCACCCACCGGTCGATCTTCTCGGTCCGTGGGAATGCCCGTCTCCTTGAGCTTCACTTTAACGGTTGAAGATGAGAAGTGAAAGTCTAGGATGGAAGGTTTGGGATGGGAAAGTGGGCCACACACATGCACTCTCTCACATGGAGAAGCTTGGACGTGAGCTCTCTCCTTGGTTGCTTGGAGTTGAGTTGAGAAATGAGAAAGAGAGAGGGAGAGATGGGATGTAAAGAGAGAGAGTGATGGATGTGAGTGATGGGTGAGGTGATGTGTACTTGACTAGCATGGGTGTGAAAGAGAGAGGGTGAGAAAAGGTTGACTTTGGAGAGAGAAAGCATGGGTTGCTTGTACTTGACATGAGGTGATGGATGGGATTGATTTGACACATTGTAGAGATTCTTTTGGGATTGCAAACGCGCGGCGTTTTCTTCGAAATAAACACCGGCTCACATCTTCCTGCCAGGGTATCGGATCGGTACAAGAGATGCGGCGTTAGAACCGTGACGACGGTGCGGTCGCAAAGGTACAAGTCTCGAATTAAGCCGACTCAAATCTACAACATACGACTTAGGGTCGATCGCAACGTCGATTATACGTCACAGGTTGCCGAAATTCGACGGGAAGGATCGCGGGATTTGATGGAACAGTACGGACTAGGATACGGGTCTTACACATGGTCTTAAGTATAGTGGCTACGGAGGACTTACATCTAGAGCAGCTATATGTTAAGACAGTCTTTCTTCATGGGGACCTTGAAGAAGAAATATATATACATCGGCCGACAAGATATATGGCACCAGGAAAGGAGAACAAGGTGTGCAAACTGAAGAAGAGTTTATATGCCTTGAAGTAGGCCCCGAGGTAGTGGTATAAGAAGTTCGACAGTTTCATGTTGAGAAACGGTTATAGAAGATGTCATGCAGACAACTATTGCTATTTAAAAAAGTTTAATACGTCATACATCATCCTTCTTCTATACGCTGATGATATGCTTGTGGTCGGTTCAAGCATGAAAGACGTCTCAGATCTCAAAAGACAACTGCCTAGAGAATTTGCCATGAAGGATTTAGGAGCTGCAAAATAAATCTTAGGCATAAGGATAAAGCGTGACAGGGAAAATAAGAAATCAGTTTCGTCACAGGAAGAGTACATAGCGAAGGTACTTGATCGATTCAATATAGGAGGTGCTAAGCCAGTTAGCATTCCATTAGCTAACCACTTCAAGCTATCTAGGGAGCAAGGTGTAAAGACGTAGGAGGAACGGGACTACATGGCTAAAGTCTCATACACGTCAGCTATTGGGAGTCTCATGTATGCTATGGTGAGTACAATGCCAAACATTGCTCAAGTAGTGGGAGTTGTTAGCAGGTTCATGAACAACCCCGGAAAGGAATATTGGAAAGTTGTGAAGTGGATCCTTAGATACTTAGTAGGTACTAAGATATAGGGTTGTATTATGGAGGATCGAAAATCAAACTACGAGGCTACGTGGATTCAGATTTAATTTGCAGGAGATATCGATAATAGAAGAAGTACTACAGGTTATGTCTTTACTCTGGGTAGTGCTGCAGTCATTTGGGGCTCTCAGTTATAGAAGATGGTATTAATCAGTACGACGAAAGCAGAATATGTTGCAGCCATAGAAGTGTGCAAGGAGATGGTGTGAATGCAATGTTTCATAGAAGAGTTGGATAAGAAGCAAGCAGATTGCAAGTTGTACAGTGACAGTCAGAGTGCAATACACTTGGATAAGAATTCAGCCTTTCATTTAAGAACCAAGCATATTGCCATCAGATATCACTTCATACGTTCATTACTAGAAGATGGATCAATTGTTCAGGGGAAAATTCATACAAATGAGAATCCTGCAGATATGCTGACCAAGGTGGTCACACGAGAGAAGCTAAAGCTCTGTTTAGCTTTGATTGGTCTTTAGGCTTGAAGACGGGGAGCTAGCGCACTCCGGATGAAGAAGACAAAAGTTTATGGCAATGTGTCTCCAAGTAGGAGATTGTTGAGATGTGGAGTCACATCTGACGGCCGCTCAACCAGTCGAGTGGCCTACTCGACCAATCATGGACTGGCTCAACTCAAAGTCCAGCGAGCATCGGTTTTTTTGGTTCCGCAGTACTTGACCGGTCGAGGCCGATGCTCGACCAGTCGAGCACCCCTGCTCGACCAGTCGAGGTTACGCAGATTCATTTTCGGATTTGATGCAGACTGCAGATTTTTGAGTCGGTTTTCGCAGAGGTACGAAAGGGAAGTTGCCTAAACTATAAATAGGGGTCCCTAGAGCTTTTCTAAGTATCATGAGAGTTATTCCAAGGTATGGGCAAAAGGTTTTATTTGTACTTCCAAGGAAGAAGTTAGTATATTGCCTTGTAATCTTTATTTTTTCTTCAGAGTCGAAGTTTGTATCCATGATTTTTTACCCTTGTTTGGAGTTTTTCCATGTATATCTTATCTTGTGGTTTGTTTGGAATGCTTTGATTCTTTTCTAGTTTATATTTCTTCTTGTTTATTGTTTGTGGGTGAAACCGGAGATTAGATCTCGGTTCACTGCATTGTTGGAGTGCTGCATCGATGGCAATCCGGTCATCCATTTTATTTCTTTCTATTCACATTTTGCATCTCTCCTCGCATACACTTCCTTGCTAACAGTTTGAGCAGTTCTTGATTGCATGCTCTGCACATTGTCCAATATTCAGATCATTGTGCGTCACAAGTCAAATCTTACTAGAAATCTTCTTTTGATCATTTGTATATTGTATTTGTTTTCTTTTCCAGCAGTCATTGTCTCTTTAAATTCACCCTAGATTGAGGCATCACAATCTCCTTTGTGGTGATTGAGGAGACAACGACTAAGTAATTGTTTATATTTTGTTGCATCACCATATTTTGTATTTGCCTTTTTTTTAATCTTTACTAGTTATTATCTCCTCCAAAAATATTCTAGGTTGAGAGATTGCGATATCCTTAATAGCGATTTGGGTGAGTGGTGACTCATTAGTTGATTTCTGACACCGTCAATAACCAAGCTAGTTTATTAGTATAGACTTTTTGAAACCTCAAGAATCCGTAAAAATCTTAAATCTCGTAAAGGAGAGATTGTGCGCAAGCAAGGGCAGTTGAGGGTACCTAACCCCTTCACTTAATTACCATCACCAAGGTCCTTACCTAGAATTTTCGATCGCAAACCTTGTCAAAGAGTCATATTAGTTAGGAAATCTCAAGGTGATTCTATGGGTCTAGCTGACCATAGATTCTAGGCCTTTCTTGACTAGTGGCAACTCCAAGTATTTGAAACGCTATATTCTAAGTCACACCATATCCATCCATAAACAAACAACAAAAATCATAGGACGCATTCGGGTGCGCACTCACCATTGCGAGACGGCAGTCCACAAAAGCCCACAATTTGAAGTTAGGCCTTTTATGATGGATGCTCCACATTAAAGGTGTGCCCTATATGTTGGACGATCAATATCCAATGTCGGACATGATGGACAAACCATATCTAAGGTGCCCCCATGATGGAAAGCCCAGATCAAAGGTAAACCTTAGAAAGTGGATGGTCCATATTGAAAGTAAGCCCCACATGATAGACAGTTCACATTGAAGATGGGGCTAAGGTGAGCCCAGCATAATGAACGGTTTACATGATCAAAGGTTGGCCCCACATGGTTAACGATGGATTTTAAAGGTGCATGAACAAATAAAAGTTGGAAGAGATTTTAATGAAAGATTTTATTTTTATTTTTTCAAGTAAAAGGGGAGAAAATTGAGAGAGTTTAATGAAGGAAATTTAAAAATTATGTGATATTGGAAACTAAACAAACTTTTCTATTTTTTTAGTTAATAAGTTTGTGGTTTATTAAATATACTTATTTGTTGAATAAATAGAAACTAAGATAAGCTCCTTGGAGTGTAAGACAACTAATGATCCAAACGAGTCCTGAGTAATCTAGCTTATGTATTTAAAAATGTGAAAACTGGACTTTTTTTTATTTGTTAACAATGCTCATACCACAATGTATTTATTTTGTACCAAAGAGATGCTCACATCCAACCGATTGGACAGCAAATTACTATCCAACCAACAGATAGTTTCCATTTTGTCATGTGCACACGGTATCCAACCCATCTGAAAGGTTGGCCACACCATGAAATTACCTTTCGCAAATTATTCACCATCCAGCTCCTCATGTTGACCACACCTACACCTTTTGTTATATCAATGGTTATCCATTGCTTCCTATAATGTGGCCCACGTGGATTGCGCTGATTTTCGCACAAGGTGATCCTCATGGCGAGGCCAATCTATTGGATGGGAAACGTTATCTACTAGATGGACGGTTTCTTTTCATCTAATCAGATGGATAGAAGCATCTCTCTTTATATCATATGCTACCAAACAGGTTCTAAAGTCTTATAAGATAATTTAACGAATGATTACAAACGTCCTTTTATGGACAACAATCACCTTTTCAAACAAACATTTTTATAGATAGCAACCACTTTAAAAAATAAATAAATAAATAAAAAATGGAATTGATTATTTAAAAATCTGTATGTGGTCCATGTCTAGCTTTCCTTCCACCAAGGAACAGAAATGGTTTTAAAAGAAGAATGCCTGCTCCGGCCCAAGCCCAACAAAATACAGAAAATGCTACTTTCCAAGCATAAAAATATGTATAAGACGGACGTCCAAATTCAGTTTAATTCACATTCCAATAGTATTTGCATGATGGCACCCTATTGGATAGACGGCCTGAATCACACACACGTGTGCCAAATCGGCACATTTAAACAACCTTGGGCCGAGCAATAGAACCACTTGCAAGAATGGCCATCCACTCTCATCCCACATGCCAATATTGCACCACATTTATACAAGTAGGACCTATGGCTAAGTGATGCAAACCATTCATCAGATGTGGTTAGCCATGGTTGGATCATGCCCCAAAAATCTGGTGTACTAGAAGAGCCAGATGTCAAATCCATCCTTTGACCTTCTTCTATCGAATGAATGTGGACTCCTTTGTTCGTCTTAATTACTAAGCTGTCGACCTGAAAATTAAAGGGCTGGGATCTTCCAATCTGGGAAATTTTTGGGGCGTCCCCCGTCCACAACAAGGCCCATCAGAACAACAATTTGGGTCCACTAGTAAGACAACACACGACACACTGTCGTGCAAGAACCACACAAATATTTCTAGGTGAAACAAGAGCAACCCATGCCCACGAGTGTTGCATCCTACAGTGACCCACTGCACATGGGCATGAGAGGAATATGGGTTGGTGACTAGGGGTATAACTTGGGTCAAGTCAACCCAATCCCAGCTAAAATATTTTTTGTCTACTACTTTAATTGTGACCATCGGATATGGCCCACTTAATAAGGTCGTTTCCATTGTGCAAAACGTGCCTCCATTTTTTGAGCATGTAATACGTCGCGGCCGTTTCTCATAATAAGTCTTTTTCGAAACATGGCTTTGAAGCTTTAAAAGAGATTAGAGCTAGTATTTCTGGATCGAAAAAGAAGAAAAAACCCTCCTCCCTCGCCATTCTTCTTCTCCGTTTTCATCTTAAATCAAAACCAACATCTTTGTGGGCTAAAGGAAAAAAATCAGTACGGTGTTGTATGGTATCCAACTAGTGTTGTCTTTCTACCATCAAGTACACGTTATATTAAAGAAAGGTTGGGGAGTTGTATCCTAGGAGATAGTAGTGTCAGTTACCTTTTGCACTGGTACTCTGCACCGAGGGGCGCGAACTATCTGAAAGATAACAACACCTACATGCTTCAACCCTGCATTCATCTAATCGTACTACCTACTGATATCTACATAATAAGTGTGGGATTCATAAGCACAAATTCCTTTCTGCCAAATATTTCATCTTTACTTTTGCAGTACTCCCAACAATTTTGAGATACATAACGTCCCAGGGCTTCAAGAGATTCGAATGACAAATTTGTCCAACTTGAATATTTTGACAATTAACACTTCGAAGGGTGGAAATAAAAAAAGTTCTTCTACCTAACCACCCTTAAAGTGGCATACATTATCAATAAGCCATGGCCGTCAGATCTTCTTGAGCCTGAACTATCTATACTTCGTCAGAAATGGGATGATGTCGATTATCTATGCAAAAACTATATTCTTAGTATTTGTTGTTGAGAGTCAAATATTGCATATTAGATCCTAGTTATTACCTGAATTTACGAGTATGATACTGTTTAATAGCCTATTTTAATGGTGTTTGTGTTGCAAGGTGACTTTAGGAGCATGGACTGGAATAGGGTATTAAAAGCATGAATATAATGCTTAAAAATCACTAATGCAAGGGACGGACCTCAGGAGACAAAGATCAAAGAATTTACACGCCAGAGATCTGAGAAAATCAAGCCACTCACATTAAACGGCCTGAAAATCGTCAAAAATGCAAGATTAAAGGATTTCTGCCATCCGTTTGGCTTAAAACTTTATATCTGGCCTGAAAACCCTAAATTAACCGTACACATCAAATTTCAACTCTTAGATTCTTATGGAAGTAGCCCAACGGACAGATCATCACACAAATAATCAATCAGGGGCCCACCTGATATCTGGATACACTTCAATTTTGGTTTCAACCTCTTGAATAAGGTGGCAAAATGAATGGTTGGAGAAGATTTCTCATATACATTAAGTTGGGACCCACTTTACATGGTATGTGTGCACAGCACACGTGCACTGGATGAGCACCAAACCAGTGGAATCGGTTAACAAAGCTTTGACTGATCTTTCTTTTTAAAAGGATTTTGAATCCTTCTTCCTGCCGTGCGACAAGAACAGAGACTTGCAGTTGGATCTTGTGGGCCACCATCGTGGCTCGGACAACTAATCCGGACCGTCCACTAAAACCCTATTGTCCGTCTTACCAAGACCTAGGTGACAGAATTTCAAAAGACAGCAAGGATGGGTTCCCAGCCGTTCAAACGCAGGTCAGACAGTCATAAAATCAAGCAGGTGGGCCATATCAAAAGCACTCCAAAAAACATCCATTTCCACCATAAATCTCGTCACGAAGCTAATGGACGAAGTAGATTTCCACACTGACGCTAATCATGGGCTCCACCATCAGCCCAGTGCAGGTCTTGCGCAGGTCATGCATCCAAGCAGAGCCCGGACGCTGTCGCCTTCCGTGGGCCCTTATGTGATCTCAATCACGATCGGATCAATGATCTAGAACGTTAAAATGATGGAGAAAGGGGTCTTGAACCACACCAAGAAGTCAAATCCTAAAGATAGGCCATGCATCCACCGCAAACATCATTCCAACGCAAGTCAGTTGCATTTTTCACTACGCACCCAGCGTAAGGAGTTTCTCCACTGACTCCAGCCTCTTACGCACGACTCCACAGCCACAGCACCAACTCTCCTATGAATATAAAAGGAGAGAAGAGAGAGAGAGCATGGAATCATCAATCTTGGGACGTGAAGAGTAAGGAAGAGAGGGAGAATGCGTGGACGGCTCGGGCTTGGGTTCTTTCTTCCTTTTCTTCTTTCTTTATGTGTTTGTCTTTCCTTTTCAGAGATGTTAGCATGACTATGTTAGGCTAAGCCTCTTAGCTAGGTTTAAGAGGTAAAGCTTGTAGAGTGATGGGAGACTTTTTGTTTATGCCATTTGATTCATATTTATTTTTAACTAATTTTGATCATAGTTTGATTATAAGGAATGCCTTTAGTTTTTAATGGTTTGTTGTGACTTAAATTACAATCGATCTGCGATAGCTTTAAACATGTCCTTTTCATTATTATGATTATAAAATCAAGAGGCCCTATTGTTCACCATCATATCCTTGGTATGTTTGGATGATGGAACCCTTCTTAATGTTCATAACCCTCTCAGATGAATGTGGATTGGTTAGATTCTGTTGTTTGCTTTGTCTCATGGGCATGGCCTTCTGATGGAATCAAGTCTAATTCTCATACATCTTATCCATTGATGACTAGATCAAAGATTTTTAAAGTTATATCAAACACAAATCTCCCTCATTTCTACAAGTGGATCCTTGGCACCCTAATTTCCTACCTTTAAATTTCACAAGTCTTAGTTTAATATTTCACCATTACTCTCTTAAAAACCTCTGATTTAGATTTCATCTTCGCCTAGTTCTAGTTTGAGTTACTTTCATATTACATACAAGGTTCAGTCCCTGTAGATTCGACCTCGGTCTTACCGAGATTATTACTAAATCACAACCCTATACTTGGGGTGTGAATAAGTTTTTAGCACCGTTGTCGGGGATTGACAGTTACATTTTTCTGAGATTAGCTAGATTTAGAATTAGGTTAAGATTATGTTTTTTCTAGTTTTCTAGTTTTAGATCTAGGTTTTTCTATTTGATTTTTAGAAACTAACTTCCTAATTCTAGGTTAGAACTTTCCTGATTAACTTTTAGAAACTAAGTTATTTCCCTTTTTATAAACTCTTTCTAATTTTAGAAACTAACTTATCTTTCCTTTATTTTATTTTTAGAAACCTTCTAATTATAGGATTTCTTTTATTTTTATAAACTTTCTTAATTTCTATTTTACGTTTAGAACTTTCCTAATTAGTTTAGAAACTTTCTATTTTCGATTTTTAGAAATTTTTCCCTTTTTAGAAACTAGTTTACTTTCTATTTTAGGAACTTTCTAATTTTAGACTTTCTATCTTTAGAAACTAACTTGGTTTGTTTTATTTTATAGGATCTAACTTAGGAACTTCGAATTTGGTAACATCCTTCCAAGTCTTTTATCTTTATTCTTAGATTTCTATTTCCTTTCTTTTAAGTTAGGTTTAGAATATGAATTGAGGGCTACGAGTGTTTTCATGCCCAAGTGGGTCCGTGATAACACTCAACGTCTCTTGACTGAAAGAGGATTGGTTGAGAGGTTGACTATCCGTCGCAGGACTAGACACCGCTCGAGATCCCCAGAGTTAATTGAAGTAATGGCTGCAAACCAACCTCTTCTACCCCAACCTAGGGTGGAAGACATCCAGGATGAGAATAAGATGCATCAAGCACCCCCGCCTCATACTTTACGAGATTATTTACAACCGGCAGGGTGAGCACACCATCATGCATGATTTTTCTTGAAAATACGAGATACATGGATATCAAGCCAGGAGTGATTCAACTCCTTCCTAAATTTTATGGGCTTAAGTCAGAAAATCCATATCTACACCTAAAAGAATTTGATGAGATCATAGCCACTTTATATTTTCCAAACATATCTGAGGACACAGTCAAACTGAAAATCTTTTCCTTTCCTTTGAAAGAGAAAGCTAAGATGTGGTTGCATTCACTACATCTTAAATCTATTGGCACATGGAAAAATATGCAAAGGGAGTTCATAAGAAAATTTTTTTCTATATCATAAAATAAACACCCTTAGAAAATCAATCATAAACTTCACCCAAAATGAGGATGAACATTCTTCCAATATTGGGAAAGGTTCAAGGATCTTGTCAGTTCATGCCCACAACACGGTTTTGAAACGTGGCACATTACACACTTTTTCTATAATGGACTAACATCTTCCATGTGCCAATCGGTTGAGACAATGTGTAATGGGGAATTCATGAATAAAAATGTCGATGATGTGTAAGACTACTTTGATAGACTTGCTGAAAATACACAATCATGGGACACATACCCAAAATCAAGCACCATGTCTAGGCCGACTCAATCTAAGGAGAGGGGTAGAATGTATCTCCTGAAAGAGGATGATAATATCAATTCTAAAGTGACTAATCTCATAAAGAAATTCGAGGCCATGGAATTAAATAAGGATAATGTTAATGAAACTATTTACGGTATTTGTGAAGGCAACGCTCATGCAACTAAAAATTATCCAACAATACCTGCCTTTTGAGGGTTATTGAATGAGGAATCCAATGCTGTAAATAATTATCAAAGACCTTTTAATGGACCTACCTCCAATATATACAATTATAGTTGGAGAAATCATCCAAACTTCAGTTGGAGGAATGGACAAATGGCTACCCCGTAAGGTTTCTTCAATCAAATTCCAAACAAGTGAAACCTTAAGAGGATCCAGTTCAAAAACATATTTGAGACCAAGAGCTACTCAACCAGGACATCAGAGCAACTTTGGGATCACTTACAACATCTATTCAAAGAATAGAGTCACAATTAACAATTGGGAGAAAGGGGATGCTTCCTGCTCAACCTCTCCCCATTCCTAAACTGCAATACGAGATAAGTGATCCAAGCTCTTCAAATCAGATAGAGCAAGCTAAGTCTATCACCACTCTCAGGAGTGGGAAGATAATTGACAAATCTATTCCAGTAAGGCCTGAAAAGCTTAAGGAGCTAAAAGAGGATAACGACGATAAACCTAGCACTGCTCCACAGTTGCTCCATTTCCCCCAACGATTGGTTGCACCAAAACCTCTCTCTAACTCTCAGAATATTCGAGAGGTGTTGAAACAAGTGAAAGTCAACATTCCTCTACTTGATGCCGTGAAACAAATACCTTCATATATCAAATTCCTGAAAAACTTGTATACGACTAAAAGACAGTAAAATATTCAAAAGAAAATCTTCTTGACAGAGAAAATGAGTGTCATCTTAAAGCAAGATGTGTCACAGAAATTTAAAGATCCCAGTAGCCCAACCGTATCAAGTGTAATCGGAAATTATCGAATTGAGCATGCACTTCTTGACTTAGGAGCGAGTGTCAATCTGATTCCCTACTCGGTGTACAAACAGTTAGAATTAGATGAATTAAATCCCACTTTAACCACACTACAACTTTCTGATCACTCTGTTCGTGTACCGAGAGGAATAATTGAGGATGTGTTAGTCCAGGTTGGTAGATTCTACTACCCCATAGATTTTATCATCCTGGATACCGAACCCATCAATAACATGAGCCTCAAATTCCCGTCATTCTTAGTCACTCATTTCTTGTCACCTCAAACGCAATCATCAATTGCAGGAATGGTGTTATGAGTATGTCTTTCGGGAATATGACATTGGAGTTGAATATATTTTTCAACACGGGCTGACAGTTAGAGAATGATGACGATTTCCACGACATTAACATGATTAACTCTTTCATGGAAGATAGGACATCTTTGACCTTATGCTTTGACCCTCTAGAGACGTATCTGGCTCACTCCTATGATTTCGATGATGACATGATTAGGGAGATGGTTGTCATGCTTGATGGCACTCGCTTTCTCAGTCAAGAAGTGCATCTACCATTTAACCTCAAGGCACCGAAGCTTGAGCTAAAACCTTTGCCCTTTGATTTGAAATATGTCTATTTAGGTCAAGATGAGACATACCTAGTGGTGATCTCTACCCACCTGGATAAAGAACAAGAGAGCATGCTCATATCTACTCTCATTAAGCATAAGGGAACCCTTAGATGGACGATTGCGGATCTCAAGGGAATCGATCCTTTGATTTGTACTCACCGCATTTATCTTAAGGATAATATGTAGATTTCTCAGCAACTACAATGTAGACTAAATCCAAACATGAAGAAAGTGGTGAAGGCCAAGGTTCTTAAACTATTGGATGTGAGTATCATATACTCTATATCCGATAGTTAGTAGGTGAGTCCAACTCAGGTGGTTCCTAAGAAGTCCGGAATTACCATCGTAGCTCAATGACAATAATGAACTCATACCAACTAGAGTTACTACTAGTTAGAGAATGTTCATTAACTACAGGAAGTTAAATACCGTCACGAGGAAGGACTAATTTCCTTTGCCTTTCATTGATCAAATCTTGGAAAGACTAGCTGGTCATTCCTATTATTATTTCCTTGACGAGTATTCAGGCTACAATCAGATAGAGATAGCCCCTGAAGATCAGAAAAAGACTACGTTAACATGTCCCTATGGCATATTTGCTTACCAAAGGATGCCATTTGGACTATGTAATGCCCCTACCACCTTTCAGCGATGTATAATGAGTATCTTTTCTAATATAGTGGGGCAATACCTAGAGGTCTTCATGGACGATTTCTCTGTCTTCGATCCATCTTTCAGCGAGCGCTTAGAGAGTCTTAAATGTGTGATGAAAAGATGTGAAGAAAAGAATTTGGTACTTAATTGGAAAAGTATCATTTCATGGTTCATAAGAGAATTGTCCTTAGATATATCATCTCGTCCAAAGGAATCAAGGTGGATAAGGCTAAAATCGATCTTATCTCTAACTTACCTCCACCTAAGAACATATGAAACGTGCGATCCTTCTTAAGACACGCTAGGTTTTACAGACGATTTATAAAGGACTTTAGTCTCATCTCTCATCCTCTATGTAATCTACTTCAAAAGGATGCACCATACGAGTGGACTGAGCCATGCCAGGAAGCTTTCACTAAGCTTAAAGGCATGTTGACCAGTGCACCTATCATACAGCCACCTAACTGGAGCCTGCCTTTTGAACTTATGTGCGACGCATTTAATTATGCTCTTAGGGCAGTTTTAGACCAGAGAAAAGATAAGAAACCCTACATTATTCATTATACGAGTAAGACTCTAAATCCTGCCCAAGTGAACTACTCGGCTACGAAAAAGGAACTCTTAGCCATAGTGTTCACTTTGGACAAATTTAGGTCCTACTTGATTGGATCCAAGATCATAGTTTACACAGATTATGCGGCGCTTAAGTATTTTCTTGCTAAGAATGATGTTAAGCCCCGCCTGATAAGATGGATCCTCTAACTCCAAGAATTTGATTTAGAAATTAAAGATAAAAAAGGAGTAGAGAACGTAGTGGCTGACCATCTTTCCCGCCTTAATCCCTCTGATTCCCTTAAGACGGCACATATTAATGATATGTTCCCTGACGAATAATTGTTCAGAGTCTCCCACTCACCTTGGTTCTCTGATATTGCTAATTATCTTGCCACAAGCTTTATACCGACACATTGGACTGCGCAAGATAAGAAGAAATTTTTCACCGAGGTGTAGAACTTTTTTTGGAACGATCCATATTTGTTTAAATATTGCTCAGACCAATTCTTAAGGAGATTTGTGCCTGACGATGAGCATAAGAGTGTCATCTCCTTTTGTCACTCTTACGCCTGTGGTGGTCACTTTTCTGCTAAAAAGACCACAGCCAAGATTCTGCAATATGGCTCTTACTGGCCCACTATGTTCAGGGACACTCATGAGTTTTGCAAAGCCTGTGAGCATTGTCAAAATTTGGGAGTAATGTCCTGTCGAAATATGATGCCCTTGAATCTCATCCTTATCATAGAAGCATTTGATTGCTAGGGCATCGATTTCATGGGACCATTCCCCCAATCCTTTAGAAATCTCTATACTTTGCTCGTCGTAGACTATGCCACTAAATGGGTTGAAGTGATTCTGTGCTGGAACAATAACCATCGCACGGTCATTAAATTCTTAAAAGAAAACATCATCTCCCGGTTCGGAACGCCTAAAGCCATCATTAGTGATGGGGGCTCACACTTTTGTAATACGCTATTCGAGAGTTTAATGAAGAAATATGGTATCTCTCATAAGGTGAACAACCCATACCACCCACAGACAAGTGGACAAGCTGAGATTTTCAATAGGGAGATCAAACACATCTTGGAAAAAAATGGTTAACCCTGACCGTTAGGATTAGTCAATTCGATTGACCGATGCCTTATGGGCTTACCGTACTGCATTTAAAACCCCTATTGGAATGTCTCCCTTTAGACTTGTCTATGAGAAGGCTTGCCACTTGCCTGTGGAGTTAGAACATAGAGCCTACTGGGCGATCAAAATTTTGAATTTCAATTTGGACAACGCTGGCTCGCTGCGCAAACTTCAGTTGAATGAACTTGAAGAAATCCAGAACGATGCATATGGTAACTCAAGGATTTACAAGGAGAGGATAAAGGCGTTCCATGACTAACATATTCTTCGAAAATCATTCACGCTAGGTCAGAAAGTCCTTTTGTATAATTCTCGACTACATCTTTTCCTGGGTAAGCTTCGATCTCGTTGGACTAGCCCTTTCACTGTTATCAATGCTTATCCTCATGGGACCGTCGAGATACAAGATTCGAACAATGGCAAAGAGTTCAAAGTAAATGGACATCGACTAAAGCCGACTGTTGAGCAATTTGATTTAGAGGACATGTCCATGCCTCTGACTGATCCTGTTTACTATGATTGATCTCCTAGTCTGATGGAGGTATAGGTAGGTTTACTGCTTTCATAAAACTAGGATAGTTTGCTTTATGCTATTCTAGGATAGTCAGTTTTATGTCATTAGGATAGTTTGCTTTATATGTTGTTTTGGGCTAGTTTGTTTTCGTTGGTTTAACTCTTGTACTGAGTCGCCTTCACGCAGAGGTCTCTTTGGAAAACGCCATTTAATCTCTTCATCAGGTACTATCTTTCCATTACTTCTCTTTTAAGTTCATTGTCTCATGTGCATTATATGCTCATATCTTTCACATTGAGGACAATGTAGATTTTAGGTTAGAGATGGGAGATTAGGTTACTTAATCAGTATTTCTTGGTCTTACGCAAAATTATAAAAAAAATTAAATTTTTTCTAGAAATTCTTGTGAATTCGAAGTGATTTAACGGCTATTTTTTATTTAGAATTATAAGATACGTAATGTTAGTCATTTATGCCTCTTGGATTCGGTCATCTGTCAGATTTCACAGTTAAGTTTGAATTATTAATCCATGATTAGAAGTTTTAAACGTTGATTGGGTCATGATTTCACGTGTCACACCTAGCTTACACATTAAGGCCTCAGTTCGATATTGAATTGTTAACCTGGTAGTCACTAGACATGGAAGGAGCCAACCTAGGAAATTTGTCCATCATGTTTAAAGAAAACAAATAATACCTAACTAAAAAATATTTGTCTTCGAAAAGGGTTGGGCGAATGGTCTTCACTATGGGTTTGCTCCCTATAGGTGAGGGTTCAATTCCCCTCCTTGGCTTTACATTTAAAAGGTTGATATAGCGTAAAAGCCATCAATGAAAAAATCAAAAGCTGGAAGAATGAAAAACTGAACTATAAGGCAAGTTTTGGTTTAGGTTATGGTTATCCTAAATGCTCTTGTGATTATCAATGTTATCATGAAAATAAAGAATTGAGCCTCTGATTATGATAAGTTTAGGTTTCACTATACACCCATGGAACTCAATGTTTAGAATTTTTTTAATTGATGGATTAATACTTTGAACTTGACTATGAATTTTACCATGCGCTTGAGTCCAGGAGAAAGTAATGCCTAACATTGATGTATCTTGGAATTCTATGATTTAGATTGCTTTTCAAAAAACCGCTTGAATTTATAAAAATTTATTCTGTAGTTCTCAACTTATTTTTCACATACTTTGCTCGAGACTAGCAAAATATTAGTTGGAGATTGTGTTGAGGGTCAAATATTGTATATTAGACCCCAGTTATTACCTGAATTTACGAACATGATATTTTTTAACGACCTATTTTAATCATGTTTGTGTTGCAAGGTGACTCTAGGAGCTTGGACTGGAAAAGGGTATTAAAAACATGGATTTAATGCTCAGAAATCACCAAGGTAAGGGACGGACCCCAGGAGACCGAGATCGAAGAATTTACACGCCAGAGATCCGAGAAAATCAAGCCACTCACGTTAAACGGGCCTGAAAATCATCCAGAATGCAAGATCACATGGTTCCCACCATCCATTTGGCTCAAAACTTTATAAATGGCCTGAGGTCCCTAAATTAACCGTACACGTCGAATTTTAACTCTTTAATCCCTGTGGAAGTCGCCCAACATACAGATCAACCCACAAATCGTCAATCTCGGCCCACTTAATATCTGAATACACTTCAATTTTGGTTTCTACCTCTTGAATAAGGTGGCAAAACAAATGGTCGGAGTGGATGTCTCATATACATTAATGAGACCCACTTTACATGGTACGTGTGCACAGCACACGTGCACTGGATGAGCACCGAACCGATGGAATCGGTCAACAGAGCTTTTACCGATCTTTCTTTTTAAAAGGATTTTGAATCCTTCTTCTCGCCGTGCGACAAGAATAGGGACTTGCGGTTGGATCTTGTGGGCCACCATCGTGGTCCAAAAAGCTAATCCGGACCGTCCATTAAAACCCTATGGTCCGTCTTACCAAGTCCTAGGTGACAGAATTTCAAAATACAGTGAGGATGGGTTCCCAGCCATTCAAACACAGGTCAGACAGTCGCGAGATCAAGCAGGTGGGCCATATCAAAAGCACTCCAAAACGATCCATTTCCACCCGAAATATCGTCACGAAGCTAATGGACGGAGTAGATATTTTCACCGATGCTGATCATGGGCCCCACCATCAGCCCAGCGCAAGTCTTGCGCAGGCCATGCATCCAAGCAAACCCCGGATGTTGCCGTCTTCCATGGGCCCTTATGTGATCTCAATCACGATCGAATCAATGATCTAGACTGTTTAAATAATGGAGAACCACACCATGAAGTTAAATCCCTAAGATAGGCCATGCATCCGCCGCAAACACCATCCAAACGCAAGTCAGTTGCATTTTTCACTACACACGCTGCGTAAGGAGTTTCTCCACCGACTCCAGCCTCTTACGCACGACTCCACAGCCACAGCACCGACTCTCCTATGAATATAAAAGGAGAGAAGAGAGAGAGCATGGAATCATCAATCTTGGGATGTGAAGAGCAAGGAAGAGAGGGAGAATGCGTGGACGGCTCGGGCTCGGGTTCTTTCTTCCTTTTCTTCTTTCTTTATGTGTTTGTCTTTCCTTTTCAAAGATGTTAGCATGACTATGTCAGGCTAAGCCTCTTAGCTAGGGCTAAGAGGTGGAGCTTGTAGCGTGATGGGAGACTTTTTGTTTATGCCTTTTAATTCATATTTATTTTGAACTAATTTTGATCATAGTTTGATTATAAGGAATGCCTTTAGTTTTTAATGGTTTGTTGTGACTTAAATTACAATCGATCTGCGATAGCTTTAAACATGTCCTTTTCATTATTATGATTATGAAATCAAGAGGCCCTGTTGTTCACCATCATCTCCTTGGCATGTTTGGATGATGGAACCCTTCTTAATGTTCATAACCCTCTCAGATGAGTGTGGATTGGTTAGATTTTGTTGTTTGCTTTGTCTCATGGGCATGGTCTTCTGATGGAATCAAGTCTAATTCTCATACCTCCTATTCATTAATGACTAGATCAAAGGAAGTTAATATTTAATTTTTAAGGTTATATTAAGCATAGATCTCCCTGATTTCTACAAGTGTATCCTTGGCACCCTAGTTTCCTACCTTTGAATTTCAGAAGTCTTAGTTTAATATTTCACCATTATTCTCTTAAAAACCTCTGATTTAGATTTCATCTTCGCCTAGTTCTAGTTCGAGTTACTTTCAGATTACGCACAAGGTTCAGTCCCTGTGGATTTGACCTCGGTCTTACCGAGATTATTACTACATCACAACCCTATACTTGGGGTGTGAACACTTGTCAAATCAGTTATATGATCTATATTGTGATTATGATATATTTCTTGTGATTTAGAAGGCCTTGGTAAAAAATTATAAGACTGAAAAGGTGGGTGTTAAAAAATATGTCATCAATCAATACTAAGTTTCAGATGAGCGATGATAAATCTGTGGTGCATTAAGCGAATGAGTTTAACCTCATAGCTCATGCAATTATGTCTAAAGGGAACAAGTTAGATGAAATTGAAAAGCTGTCACTCACTTAGAGAAACTTCATAAATTCCCTTCAACATAAAATCAAATAATTGTCGATGGAACAGTTGATCGTTCGTCTTCGAATAGAGGAAGAATCAAGGCTCCGAGATTATAGAATAGAAGAAATCTGATGCATACAAAGTTTTGATGGTTAATGAAAAGCATAACCAGAATCAACATAAATGAAAGCCTAAACCCAATAACCTAAATTCGAACCAAAATTTGTTAAAAAAGAAGCCCAATCCTATGGCTAAAAACTAGAAAAACAATGACCCTGAAAAATCATATGGCTGCTATGTGTGTAGCAAAACAGGTCATTTTACAAGAGAGTGTTATAAGCAGAAAAGGAAACACTCCTACAACTAAAGCAAATGTGATGGAGGAACTTGAAATTATGGCTATGATTACAGAAGTCAATATGATTCGCTTAGAACCGTGTGACGGTTGGTGGATTGACACAGGTGTTATCACACATGTGTATTACAATTGTACATGGTTCAAGAAATATAAAGAGATTTCTTCTAATAGAAAAGTCCAAATGGGGAATGTTGTCAAAGCAAACATTATTGGACAAGGAAATGTTGAAATAGTGTTCACCTCTGGGAAAACCATTATCTAGCTAATGTTCTTCATTGTTAGATACACACGAAAATCTTGTTTCGGGTTATCTTTTGAACAAAGCTGGTTTGAGGCAAGTTATTGAGTCTGACCAAATTATAATGACAAAAAATGGCTCCTTTATTGGTAAAGGCTATGCTGATCATGTTCATGGTATGTTTAAACTAAATATTGAATCCAATAAAAGTGTTACTTTTACTTACATGTTGTGCATCATTTCATTATGGTATGGTAAACTAGGTCATGTGAATGTTAAGCCCATTAAAAATATATCTACTTGTGGTACAATACCTCATATAGAAAATAGTAAATTTAAATTATGTGAATCATGTTCTCAGTCGAAGGTAACGAGGAAACCATTCCCTGGTGTTGAAAGAAATTTAGAGTTGTTAGGTTTGATACACTGATATTGATAATCTTAAAGAGAATTTTACTAGAGGAGGTAAGAAATACTTTATTACTTTTATAAATAATTATTCTAGATATGCTTATGTATATCTGTTAAGATCAAAAGATGAAGCATTTTTCAAATTTATTATTTTTAAAAATGAAATAGAGAATCAATTTAACATGAAAATTAAAACCCTTAGGAGTGATAGAGGTGGCGAATACACCTCAAGGGATTTTAATTATTTCTGTGAATCTGATGGCATAATTCATTATATTACTGCTCCCTATTCTCCACAACAGAATGGGATAGCAGAATGTAAAAATAGGACTTTTATTAATATAGTGAATGTTGTTGAGTTCAAGTCTTCCTTTAAGTCTTTGCGGAAAAAACTTATGTTCAGTCTGTTATATACTAAACAGAGTGCCCACAATTATATATAAAATAATACTATATGAGATATGGAAGGGCAGAAAACTAAATCTAAACTATCCTAGAGTTTGGGGTTGCCTAGCATATGTTAGGCTTACTAATCCAAAAGACCTAAATTAGGACCTAGAACTTTTAAGTGTGTACTTGTTGGGTATGTATCTCATAGTAAAACTTATAAACTCCTAGATATTAGTGAAAATATCATTATCGAATTTAGAAATACAGAATTTCATGAAAGTGATTTTCATATAAACTAAAGAATAGTGAGGGTCAGAATAATGGGGGTCAAACCAGTGGGAGTTCTTACTCTGTAAACATATATGAACATTCTTACTCTCACACTAAAGACTTAGAAAATCTTGAGTCTAAACATGAGATAAGAAAAATTAAACGGCCAAGAATTGTTAAGGACTTTGGTCCTTATTTCTAAGTGTTTTTAACTCAAATATAAGGTAATCCAGTAACATTCAGAGAGGCGATGTCCTCTCATGAACCTTTTAGAAGGAAATAATCAAAGATATAATAGATTCTATCAAATCTAATAACACTTGAAAATTAGTTGACTTACCTCTTATGGCAAAAAACTTAGGCTATAATTAGATATTCAAAAAGAAAAGAATGGTCGATGGTTCAATTGATAAACATATGGCTAGATTAGTAGCCGAGAGGTTTAAACAAAAGGAAGGTGTTGACCATTTTGACATGAAAAACCTTGGAGAGACAAATGTCATTTTAGGGATTAAAATAATTAGGGGTGAAAATGGTATAACTCTCACACAATCTCATTATGTTGAGAATATTTTAAGGAAATATAACCACTTTGATAATAAACCTGCATGTACTCCTTTTGACCCTAGCATGAAACTAGAACACAATTCTAATTAAGAAATATCTCAGATTGATTATGCTAGTGTAATCGGTAGTCTGGCCTACGAGCCCGACATTGTCTTCACAGTCAGTAAACTAAGTAGATATTCCAGTAATCCGAGTAAGATTCATTGGAATGTTATATATGGGCATTGGAATGCTATATATATTTGGACTCTCCGTAACCAATGAGAAAGTTTCTTATATACTTATCATCGTGATAATATCAGGCAACTGTACTTCATCGTCGTGTAACTTGAATTCATCATTGATTATGTTTTCTTCTTATTTTTGTGTAAAGCCAACTAATAGATTTTTTACCACATGGTGTAGATTTTTTGTTAGTGGGTTACTTCTCATATAACTCATTAACAGAAGACCTACACCATGTAGTTAGAAATATATTTATATACATACATACATACATATATATATATATATATATATATATATATATATATATATATATTAGGTCGAGCTGTATGGGCCCCATCGTGATGTGTGTCAAACATCACCATCGTGCATATGATGGGTCCTCTTTAGGTTATGGGATATCCCAAAAATCATCTGTATACAGAACTCAGGTGGACCATAGCATCTAAAATTATGTGAAGACATGCCTAAAACATATAAAAGCAATTGGTGGGGCCCACTTGAGTTTTGGATGTTGTTGAAACTTGGTATGACTCCTCATCCAAGTGGGACACACACAATGGATGGGCTGGATTTGTGAACCACATCTCGGTGGGCCCAATAAATGACTATGAATGTTTTAATGGGAAGGTAACCCCTCTCAACTATCGTATGTGGTGTGGCCCACCCAAGTCATGGATTGATTTGATTTTTAAGTATGTGGCCTACCATGGAATGGTGCATCTAACTGATGGGGTAGATGTTCGACGCACATCATGGTGGGCCCCACACAACTCGATCTCATGGGAAGTTCCCATGAGGTCGACCTCATAATACCATTTCCCCTATATCACACACACACACACACACACACACACACACACACACACACACACACACACATATATATATATATATATATATATATATATATATATATATATATATATTAGTTGATTACTCCGTATATCACCATTTAAAATATAAATATGTAAGTAAAATATAATTTTAAAATTTATACCTTAAACCCTAAATACTAATCTCTAATCATAAACTCTAAGCATTACCGTAAATCTTTCCTAAATCTCAAACCCTGAACCCTAAATCTAAAACCCTATACTCTAAACCACCCTAAAACTTAAACCCTAAACCCAAATCCAAAACCCTAAACTTCACCCCTAAACCTTAAACCATAAACATAATCCTTAATCATTAACTCTAAGCCTTATCCTAAACCCTCCCTAAATCTCAAACCGTATAAACTAAACACTAAACCTCAAAAATTATACCTAAACGTTATATCCTTTAAACCTAAATTGTAACCCTAAACCCCAAACACTATACCACCAAAATAAGTTACTTTTTCTGCTTACGGTGGTAGTAAGTTTTGGTTTATGATCAATTATAAGTAGCAATTTTATTTAAAGTTACTTAATCACTTCAGTTTAATAAGTAAAAAATCAAGATTAGCTACTTAAGGGATAAGTAGCTTATCTTAAAAATGGGTCATCCAATAGCCCATTTTTAAGACATTGAAATCAAATCCATCCATTCATCATATGTTTGAAGATAAAGGCGATCAGAATCGGGCCTAAAACTAGACTGCTTCTTCGGTTCAAAGGTAGGTTGTTTCCGATCCATCTTGCGGTCCAAAAAGGATCCTAATTTATCATAAAGTTATTGAAATGAAAGAAATACATGTCTAACCATCTAAAGAGAAATTTCGTTCGAAATACAATTTTATACACAATTCAATACTTTGCACAAAATCAAAGAAACTTGATCTTTTTTTCCCCATGATCAAAACCTCTATTTTACTGAAATATTTTGGAACATTGGTGGGCCCGACTAAATCAAAGTTGATTAATAAATCTTGTGATATGCACTCTCTCCTTGTTCTTTGTGCCTCACCATGTGGTGATCCAAACCATTCATCAAGTAGGCCCCAACATTAATGAGCAATATTGAACAAATCTCATTGATCAAATATTGCCATTGTCCAAATGATGGTGTTGCAATGTGGACCATTGTTTCTAAACACCCTTTGTGTGGATCATACATATTTTTGATTGATGGGATTCTTGTCATATAACACATTCATTGTGCTGAAGATTTAGATAAACTGTTTGGATGTGTGAAAAATTAATTAAATTATTAAAATTTACAATCAAAGTGTGGACTAAAGACTATGTTTACCTTATAGACTTGCATGGAATATGCATACAAAATCAATTGTTGTGATTTCTCTGGATTCCTTAAGAAAGGAATCAAATGCACTATTTACTCACATTCAGAATTTCATACACACATGCACACATTTCTATTAGTAGTCTACAAATAGACAATTAAGGAAAAGAAATGTATACATCTATCTAAAAGGGCAAGAGTGGGGCCCATCCATGGTGTGGCTTAATAATCAACAGTCAAGATCTTTGAATAATGGGTCACATATGTATCAAATAGGGAGCATGACCATCTAGTGGGTCCACTTCCTAGTCCTTTTAGGACCACTAATCCATAGTTCAAAAGAGCTAACAAGCTAGTGTTAAGGCTTACCAAGAATGATAGAGACAGCTCCGAGAGTAGAGTTGTACATGAGTCAAACTGAGTCGAGCTAGGCCCAGCTTGGCTTGGCTCGGTTAATAGGTCAAGCTAGCTTGAGCCATGTTTGAGCCGAGCTTGAACTCGATCTTTCGAGCTGAGTTCAAGTTCAAACCTACTAGCTAAGATCGAGTTTAGGTTTTATAATTTTTAATATATATATATATATATATATATATATATATATATATATATATATAAACAATATATCATATATAATATATACTTTATTTAAATATATAAATATATACAAAATATTTATACTAAGCGAAACCAATTTGAGTCAAATTGATTTGAACCGACTCGAGTTTGAGTTAAGTTCTGAGCCGAGTTGAGTTGAGTCGAGTTCGATCTAGCTCAGACTTGGCTCAGAAATTTTTTGAACTAAAAAAATCAGCTCGAGTCGACTCGAACCCAGGTTCAAGCAGAGTCAAGTTAAGCGAGTTAACCAAGTTAACTCAATTTATGTACAGCTCTAGCCGAGTGAGAGAGAGAGCGTTGAGAGATAGTCGAGAAATCGCTAACAAAGATACCCGATTAAGAGAGAGAGATGGGGGGGCACATCTAGAGGAGAGAGAGAGAGAGAGAGAGAGAGAGGGTCAAGGCAGTGTCAAAGGAAGGGAGAGAGGGTAGAGTTAGGCATCGAGTCAAGTCGGACCGAGTTAGGGCTGACCTAACTCGAACTGATTTTGTAACATCCCGAATTTTTGCCAACTTAAAAATAGACATCCTTAAGCAATGGGTCGATCATAACACCGTACTGACCTCTCAGAACTCAATCTCAAAGTTTAAAATCTCTTTTTAACCTATTTCTTTTAAAATCTCACCTTTCACCGCCTTATTCTTCAAATTTTTCTAAGTACTTTCATATTAGACACGAATCCCAAAGTTTAAGTGATGAAGAACAATACTTAAACTAAAATTTACCATAAATAGTAAATAAATAAATAAAATGAGTTTTTCACTTGTAACATTTTAGAATCTCATGAAATAAATAGGTTATTTCGATAGAGCAGCTTCTCCTACCCCAAAATCATATATCGCACATCGCGTAACTCATTCTGGTTTGTAAAATACACCCGTTTCAAATATCGGGTAGCGAAACCACCACCAAATAGGATAGCGAGCTCGGCGATGGCATCGCCATGACAGTGAGGCCTAGCTATAGAGCGGGCCGGGCAGGCCGCAACGAGCCAGGTGGCCCATTTTCTGCCCCATTTTCTGTAATGTTGGTTCAACTTTAAAAAGTCATATCTCCCTTAATATAACTTTGATTTAGGTGATTTAAAAGTTAGATTAAAGCTTGATAAGTCTAGTTCATATAAAAATAAGTGAAAAATATAATAAAAATTTTAATGTAGTTAAATATAGGTCGTTGTGACAATTGTCCAAAAATCATTAGTTTAGACAGCTGCTGCTTCTAGAATTTTTAGAATTTTTCTACAACATGAAATCTCATGAAATTTGGTGAGATGAATTGAACTTGATAACGAACTAATAAAAAAATAATTAAAATAATATACTAACTAAAAGTGCCAAAAAGGAACATAGAACTGTCCTAGGACCTTATTCTGTTGTAATTAGAGCGGAATTTGGTTAAGTACTAAACTAAATAATTGATGGATTTGGCTTGAACCACTTTCTATATGAACTACAAGACCTAAAACCATTATAATCGCTAACCCAACATTACCTAGAAATCTATGATCAATCTCAAAACCCAGTTGCTCTCGGGAGCACATTGAAATTTTGTATCGGACCTGGACCGCGCATCGAAAGTCCGATTACCACAAAACTATACGGTTATGACTGCCTTACTGGGCTTGATGACCCTCTAAAAAATCAAGTCCAAATAGTATCCCAAAACACACAACTTGAGCCCGAAGCAAAGTATGTGAGAAACCCGAATATCTTTAGAAAATGAACTAAACTTAAGTGATTTGGGCGGTTCATTTGCAGGCCAAATTTAAGGTTTTAGACCATCAGATTCTAACCCAACTACACCCTCGGATCAGAAAAAATTTTCAATACATGTCAGTGTACTTGTGGCCCTGATCGAGTAACGACGACCGTTAAACTGAAACAGGTCCTCCGCGGTCGATCCACTGATCCGATCGGATCAAAATCTTAACTTGACCTAGATATGATGTCAGGGAACTTGCCCCTGACCGTGTGCAGGTAAAAGACCTCCAGATGAACTCTGTTGGCCCAAAACAGATGCATTTTGGCTATAACCTAAGTATACCATGGCCCTGGGGCCATTTGTGTCAGTTCTGGGCCTATATAAGGACCTTAACCCACCCCTCTCTCATTCCATACGAATTTCCTAACCTTAGGAGAGAGGAGAGAAAAGAGAAAGAGAAAGTGAAGAGAAGTGAGAAAGAGTTGTGGTTTGATGTTGGGATTCGTTCCTGCCACTCCACGGGCTGAATCCCTTCTCCCGTGTTGCTACACCAACGATTCCGAATCCATTTATGGGTAAGAAATCCTAACCCTAATCTGTTTTAGGTATCCAAGTAAATGAATCGATGAAATAACTAGCCTATTTCGTGATTCAAATAGCCGTTGTGCCATAGACAAAGACGTAGTATTCAAACTAAGCTCAGTACGGGTTTACCGGCGAAAGGTGCAGACTATAAACATTTAGGTTATGGTTTTCAAGGCTTTCAATGTCAGTTAATGATTTATGACTGACTTAATTACTATCATATATGTTTAGATACGATGTCTTTCGTATATTACATATATATATATATATATATATATATATATATATATATATATATATATATTATGTTGATTTTTAATGCATTCTACATGTTTGTTGAAATGTTTAAATGAATATGGAATTATGGTTTATGCTTGTTATGACTGATGTTTAAGAATACATGATTGTTATACGTATGGCAACTCCCTTGTGAAAGGAATTGCTATCAGATACGTTATAACTGATTTATTACATGTGTGTTAATATGTGTAGTCTAAGTGTTTGGTAAAATGCTTGAATGAGAAAATGCTCGTTGAAATGTATTTAATGAGGGTGTTGAGATAGGATTGTCAATCACCTTATCTATAGCTACAGTTTCCTTCATGTAACCTATCTTACTACTATATTGTTTATAGATGTAATGCCTATGTATGATAACATGTGTTATGTGTTTGTTAAAATGCTTAAGTGAGAGTTATATTTGGATTGGTTGACACATGTTGTCTCTGACTATCACATGTGAATACTATTGTTTGGAATGTGATTAGGACTATTGCGTAGTCCAGGCAATCGGTAATGATTCCTGAATTAGTGGCCGAGGTCATTTTCATCACACAAGACACGTTCGATGAATCCGAGTCATACGCTGTTTGTCGACAGTGGTTAGGCCACGTAGAGTGCTTATGCACTCATGTCGATTAAGTCAACATGCACTCGTACCAGTCGAGCTTATCAAGTAAGCCGATTAGCCTAATGTATGTTCACCATGTATGGATATTATTGCTTGAATCTAAAGTACCAACTTACCAATGGAAAGCCCGTTTAACATTAGTACCACAATCCGCTAAGACTCATGAGCAAGGCATGGTGGTATGGGACACCGTGGTCGAGCTGTCGGCCTACGCTGGGGCGACGAGCCTCCTCGTAGTGACCAGTGAGCAAACCAAACTCGTGAGCCGAATACAGTGGTATGGGACATTGTATTCGAGCTGTCGGCCTACGATCAGGTGACGAGCCTCTCGTGGTGACCTCGAGTATACTCTAGGACTACGCTAAGGCGACGAGCCTTTTCGTAGTTACCTCAAGTATAAAATAGGCCTACCCTGGCGTAGCCTAGCTGTGGTCCCCAGTCCAGTTGGTGAAGAGCCTTCAAAAATAGACTGTCAGTTGGTAGGGTGTTGGTGGTGTGACCTCGAGTGTGAATTAAGCTTACGCTAAGGTGACGAGCTTCCCGTAGCAACGTACAGTGTAAACTCGTGAATTTGCCTATCGTATGTGATTAACTAGGATTGACGACCCTAGATGGATCAATGTTTGGGTAAATAATACAAAGGGAGGTATCTTAGCTTCCCAAACCTTCTGTATGAATAAGTTTAATTAAGAACTTGGCTAATCATGTACATGCATCACATTTGCATATGCCTTTAGGGTTGGAGTTGAGCATAGAGGAAGGGGTGGATGCCGCAATCGTGAGATGATGTCGCAAAGGGAGTAGAGGCGAGGACATGCATCATTATAGCATATCATCCCTGCATTAACAAGAGTACTTAAGACATGATTGTTGTATTGCTTTATCATTACTGCTTGACTAAATTGATAACATGTTAACCTTTGGTTTATAGTTTCACTGAATTAGCTACTCATTCTCACCTGGGACGGTATTTTAAAACACCAGCCAGACTCTGGTTTAGATGCAGGTGATGGTGAGGTCTATACAGCAGAGTTGGACTTCGTAGGCAAGGAGGAAGGATTCTCCTACGTTCAACTATCGGTCGGATCTATGTAGATCTCATACCGATGCGGAGGGACTACTGGGATACTTGTTTAGTTAAACACATTTACTTTCTACATTTTATATGGTTAGAAACAACGCATGTATATATTTAGCCTGGTTCCATACTCATACTCTGAAATTTGTGAAACGTTTTTATAATTAAATGTATATATTTCAGTCTTCCGCTTGCCAAATTACATTAACTCTGAAGTATGATATGTTGTTTTAGTATAATCACACTCATGTTTAAATGCACTAATATGGAAAACATTTAATCATTATTATCTATGTTGCATAAGTGATGCATTGGAACTCGGGAGTAGAGCTTTGCTCAACCCCCGATTTTCAGGGCATTATAAATTTTAAAATAGACCTGATCCGAACTTGACCCAACTTGATACTGAGTCCACCATGCCTAACCCGATCTGGGTCTGGCCTAGACTAATCCGAACCGAGTTTGACCCAGTCACAAGTACCAAGTCGGGTCGAGGCGACACTCAGTCAGGTCGGGTGTAACAGGTATCCATGAGTTGAAATCACAACTCAAAACTTAGGTGCAGTTGCCAAAATTGCACTCTCCATCAGCTACATGGCATCTTAGATCTGAAACGTCGTATCTAAGTTTTATACACATGTGTGCGACTCGAGTTTCAAATCGAGTTGAGTCAATACCGAGTTGGATTTTGAGTCGAGTTGAGTCAATACCGAGTTAGATTTCGAGTCGAGTCGAGTTACTGGGTGACCCAAACTCAACTTGGTTTAAGTTAAGATTGGACGAAGTCTACTCGTTTTTTATCAAATCACCAACTCAGTTCAGATCGAGTTGGGTCTAAATGAGTTAGATGAGTCGAGTCGTCCCGTGCCCAGCTCTAGAGGGGGGAGAAAGATGGATTTTGGACGCTTGAGAGAGAGAGAGAGAGAGAGAGAGAGAGAGAGAGAGAGAGAGAGAGTGTGTGTGTGTGTGTGTGTGTGAGAGAGAGAGAGAGAGAGAGATAGAGATAGAGAGAGAGAGAGCACGAAAGGAGGGGGTGCGAGAGGGTTAGGGCAGCTCTCTCACCGATTTGTTTATACCTAATTTCAAAAATTCGATAGCATTTTCCATCGAATAACTAAAACTGCATTTGATGGCAAATGCCATCGAATTTTCTCGTCTTTTTTTGCCCGTTTTCACGTAGTGATAGTTGGACTTAAAATGGTTGAATTAATATTCAAAAACCATTATCTTAATAAATGTCCTTCACATTCCAAACATGCACAAGAATCTTATTTCGAATTATCTTTTGAACGAAGCAAGTCTAAAGCAAATCAAGTCATAATAATCAAGAATGTCTCATTTGTTGGTAAAGATTATGCTTATTCAAATTGAATGTAAAATCAAACAAAGCATCGTCGTCTTTTCTTCCATGGTGTGCACTATCTCGTTGTGGGATGGTAGACTATGACATATGATGCTAAATTGATTACAATTATGCTTGATTATGGTATTCTTGTAAACTTTAAAAAATAACTAATTCAAAAAGTGTAAATAATGTTTTCAATCCAAAAAAAAAAAAAAAAAAATTGTATCAAAAGAAATTCTAAATTACTTGCATTAATTCACGTAGACATGTGATCTCAAATTCTTACAAGTGAATATAATAAATATTTTATTACCTTCATTGATGATTATTCTAAACATGCATATATGTACCTATTAAAATCTAAGAACGAAGCACTTTTAATTCATAATTTTCAAAATTGAAGTAAAAAATTAATTAAATATATAAAAAAATCAAAATCGTTCAAAATAATAATGTGGTGAATACACTTTGAATGACTTTAATATTTTTTCCAAATTAATCTTTCAAAATATTATTCTCTATTCAACTCAACAAAATGAGAAAAACCTTTTATTTTATACGTTACATTCTTAGATTGTTTGTAAATGCAATGTTGCTAAGTTTTATTTGTCTTCTAGTATTATGGAGAAAGCCTTTTATTTTATATGTTACATTCTTAAGACAGTAAATATAACTAAATTTAAGATAATACATATATGAATTATGGAAACAAAAAAAATCTCCCCTCTCTGGAGATCTTATTGTTTCCTGCGGTTTTTCTTTTCATTTTGGGCATGAGGAATGAAGTGTTAGTGTGGTATTAGCACTTGAATTTACACAGTCTATGCACGCTATAGAGATCCATTTACTGGGCATTATATCATTGGGATAATGCATAGAGATCCATTTGCTGGGCATTATATCATTGGGATAATGCATCGAGAGCCTCTTGCACTTGTTCACACCAAGGGGTGTAACTATCTCAAAGATACAACAACGTACACGCTTAAATCCAGCAGCAACAAAAATAAATAAATAAATAAATGCAGAATTTCTATCTGAATTTGTCCTTGGAATTGAGATTGCTCACTATCTTAGTTTCAAGCACGGGTTTGATAGTCATCAATTAGATGGCTAGGATGTTCTGATCAGTGTGATTTTAGAGATGACCAATCCAATGTGCCCCACAATTTGAATGGTCTAGAAGGTCATACATGAGTACCACATGCGAGGAGGATGAGTCACCAAACATCTGAAAATGGTGGTGCACTATCACAAGATCTAGCCCAAGATGTTTCAGTTTGAAAATTCAAGCTTAGGTATGCCAAAGTGAAGGATACTTGACCGGTGAAAATAATCTCTCCCAATCATATTACGCATTCATCTATTTTCATGCATTTTAGGCCACCTGATTAGCCGACCAGCTTAAACTTTGGGTCAGACCATCTACAAGGTGGGATGCAACTGACAGACGGGTTGGACCTTTGACACATGTGTGATAGTAGCACGCGTATTGGTGTGTACAAGGGTTGCCTTGTGACACGGGACTGTCACAACCGAATTAGCCAGAGTTGTGAAAGGGAGACAGCTGCCTTCTTTTTCTTTTTTCGTTTTTTTCAATAGTAAAAATACAGACAAACCAATCCATT
This sequence comes from Magnolia sinica, assembly GCF_029962835.1. Taxonomy (NCBI): domain Eukaryota; kingdom Viridiplantae; phylum Streptophyta; class Magnoliopsida; order Magnoliales; family Magnoliaceae; genus Magnolia; species Magnolia sinica. The sequence goes on along the minus strand of NC_080574.1, from coordinate 113,178,563 downwards.
GATGAGTGATTTTTGCATGGGATCCTATCAAACGTGCTCCCAACCTAATGGCCAGTTCAGATGGTTGAATTAAAATTTCCAACGCGACTAGTGGCACTAGATCATTTATCTTAAAGATATTATTCTATCATACATGAGGAGTTCGTCTTAACAGTGATCATGTGTTAGAGATCAAGATCTTTGATACGTACCAAACAGGGCATAAAAGACTAGCTTTCAATCAATGTACGGGGAATAAGATTTTTATTTTTCCAATGGCTGAGAATTTGAGGATTTTCTTCAACAATTTCATCAGCCCTTTAATTGGGAATGGGGATTCTAAGAATGTTGTCACCTGAGAACTCAAGACCTGAACCCATGGAATCTTAACATATCTTTTGTAGCACTGGAAAGATGAAAAAATAAATAATAATAATAATAATAATAATAAATAAAAGACTTAAAGAAGATTTGACGAGGTGCCCCTAAAATCCATTGCACTCAACCCTACATGTGCCTGCACACATTTTGTTTTGTTCACAAAAGCAGCCATGGGTCCCGCCACCCATGTGAACTTACCGATGGTTGCAGCACCATTTCCCCACCTCCAAAGTCCAATTGAGACATTCAAACATTCACAGGCGGAGAACCAGCATGCCACAGGATAAACATAGTAATTTGAAAGTTAAATAGGGAAATTCACCCAAAAAAATTTTTAAAATAAAAAATAAAATAAAATAAAAAACAAAAAATATGTTGGGCTGTGCACCCAAAAGTCCCTTATAAATTGAATATTTGTGTAAAGCCCCAGCTTGGTAGAAGTATATGTGGAGACATCATCCAAGTATCCAAGTCATCCTATTTTTACCCAAAAGTCCCTTATAAATTGAATATTTGTGTAAAGCCCCAGCTTGGTAGAAGTATATGTGGAGACATCATCCAAGTATCCGAGTCATCCAAGTAGCGGCAGGCAACATAATACCCTATGTAAGTCAATAGTGGCTAAAGTTAGCTCAAGGGTAAAAAAAGTCAAAAGAGATTATTTTCTTAATGACCATGAAACCTGAATTGGCTCAGGTTAACCCAACATGCATCCCTTTACGGGGCACGCATGGCTGCTTGCTCAGATGATCCCAACCATAGATCCATTGGGCAGTATACCATGGATGTTCAATGGTCCAAAACATGTGATACTGACCATCCAGCTGGTGGAGCCTTCAGATTAAATGGTCAGACTCTCCATATTCAACTGGAAAAATGGATCTGATGGTTGCAGTTTTGGACCACAGCTCATCCACCATGGTTGCCACCAGACAGACCACTCAGATCATCTGACCAAGTAGCCACATAGGCTGCCCATGCAGCAAAACAATCTGGATGAATGTGATTTGTGACTCGCGGGCAAGGATCTTCCATGATTGACGACAAGCGCCCAAAAATGAATTTCAGAACAGTAGATATATGTCCTGACGTCAAAGATTCAACTATTTAAAGAGAAGAATAAGGTACAGCTTGTGGGGCCTAATGGAACACTGTTAATCAAACTTTGGCTAGGAAGATGACATATAGGACCCAAGGAAACTGGGCTCTAAAACAGAAAGGTCAGAAGCTTACAGGAAAATGCAACTGGTCTAGATCTAGTGGGCACGAGTCATCTTCACTTTGGGACCGGCCTTCTTCATCTGCCTGGCGCGCTCTCTCTCTTCCTTCTTTCGAATAGCCTCAGCGCTGAGCTTCGCCTCGGCCTCCTCCATCGTCTTCCTCCTCTCTGCCTTCTTCTTCTGCAATGCTTCTTGCCTAGCAAACTGTAGTTCTTTATATGCCTCCTGGGCTGCCTTCGATCTAGCTGCTTCTGTCTTGGAGCGGGCCTGCAACATATGAATCAGAGCAAATCAACAAATGAGTCGAACTGACACCGAGCAGCCTGCAATTGGATTATGTGTTTACAGGCCCAGGACCCACCTGTGGGCTGAGTTTGTATCGCCCAATTAGATCAATATAATAGGGTACAAGGGCCACCAATCTCGTCAGGTCAGCCATGTTGTTTGCATCGGGTAGAGCAAACTTGAACATCAGCACCTTCCGGTAAGAGCCAGAGTGTTGATCGGAGAAATGCAATGAAATGAACCACTTCCCGTACTTCTCAAATGCTTTGTCGCCAAACACCTAGACAAGACCGAATTTAGATCATAAGCTATGTTATGTAATTCACTGAAATCACATCCTTGAAGAGCAACAGATAATTGCTTCAGAGAACCAGCAGCAGAGAGAATATAGCTAGCTAGCCCCAGAAAAAACATGTGTTTCCACTGGAAAAGAAAAGAAAAAAATAAAATAAAAATCCCATTTTGGAGTCGGCATCCCAAGAGGCCCTAAAGATTTGCGTATTTTGACACAACCTTGGTGGAAGTGTTTGCATGCTTCATTTTCTGACTTCTCCCTTTAGCTGCTGGTAAACATTACAATGCTAGTAAAGTTGGCTGATTTTTCACAAATAAAGTTTTTGAGCAAAAGTACGGTTTTTAAGGACATTCATGTGAAGCTTTTTTTTTTCTTCTTCTTTTTTTTTTTCTTTTTTTTTTTGGAGAAAGGAGGGAGCGCACCACCTGCATCTGAAGGTTAAGCAAAGTTCAAAATGGAGCTTCTTTTGCAGTTTTCACTTACTGTTTTGCCTGGACAAGTTGGATATCCGGACTTAAGACGGTGGCCTGACCAGATCCAAATTGAATTCACCCAGCAATATATATGCCTTACTGAAATAAATGGCCTCAAGAGTGTAGTGTAGTGAAGCAATTCATAGTTATTGCAGAATCAATTGATGCCAAAAACGATTTACTTCAAGAGAGAAGAAAAAAGAAAAAAAAAATTAAGATTCACAAACTGGGAAGAAAACTACGTGAAAAAAGAATAAATAATAAAATAAAAATAAGTTCCACAAACTGGGAAGAAAACCATGTTAATATTGAAGGGAAAAAGGAAGTGCTTATGATATCTTCATACATGCAACTCACAGTAGCATCCAATTTAGCAAAGCTGCCACATCCACAGCCAAGCCATTGGAAAGTTGGGTGAGTACTTAAATCTAGAAAGGTGGCATAAAAAGCAAAAGCAGGGTAATTTTTTTTTTTTTTTTTTTTTGTGTGTGTGTTAGCTTGTTAGTACACACCCATGTCAGTACACACACTCCATGTTAGCCACCCCCACTAGGGATCAATACCAAGACCTCTAGTGTTGAAACGAGGTATCTCCACTCAGTCTGCCAGTTGAGCTATGGATCTGGGTAAATATAACATACTAGGAACAAACCAAAATTCTGAACCAGTATGCAAGGTGGTCCTCGAGCAGAATACTGAAGCCGAAAGAAAAAAATTCAACACTTCCCTTTGCCTAAGGTATAATCTTTTGTAGCCAAGACATGCACCACACACACTAGGAGACACACTTCTGACAGAAGTTGCCACTTAAGGCACCATAGATCTTTTGTTCTTCTTCCATGTACTCCTTTTTTCTTGTCTTGTTGTCTTTTATTAGTGACTAAACACCCCTTCTCTCCTCTTTTTATTCAATTTTTCCTTTCATCATTTTCTTGATTTACTTGTACTGAATTGCTCATTACACGTGCATGTGGATCAGCATCTTTGCGAAAAGCTTTCAACTTCACACCCAAGTCACGGAACCTGTGAATCGCCAGTATGTATGGGCAATGAGGCAATGCCCCTCCTATGGGAAGGCTATACATATCATTCCGTTCTTGATCCGTGCCTGTTCATCTATAATCAAACAAAGCAATCATATTTACCCCGTGTAGTGAATCCTAGTTCTCTGTAACATGAGTCATCCATGTTTTCTCTCCCACAAAATCTACAACCAAAAGCCTCCTCTAAGAGGAACATTAGGATCTTCTACCAAAGGCTTCAGAGTATACTCGAGTCTTCAGTTCTGACAAGTGGCACCAATGGTTCAGTAATCCAGACTGCTGGTCGGTTGCATCCTGATGTGGATCAACCGTGTGACAAAAAAAACTCAAGGATTGGATGATCGTGGACTTTTAATATTGGGACGTTTTCAGTATAATGACTGTAGCTCCATATCTCTTCTTAATCATCTACCTGCAGGCCACAAATCAAAAGCTTAGGACCATCCTATCAATGATATTTGTGGGAGTGGGACGCAATCCATCCATACTTGGACACAGCAGACCAACAGTCTAGACTACTGAACCATGGGCCACACTTGCCAGAATTGAACCCGTGCACTATGCAAAGCCTCAGGTCAAGGATCCAATAATTCCTTCTAACAGAAAGGTTCATGGATCAACCTTTGCCATAATCAGTGTTTTAAATATCGACAATATCGGCCGATATATCCCACATGTGCAATGCGAAACGCATAATTAGTGGGACATATCCCACATGTTCGATCCGGTGAACATTTTTTTTTTTCCGATTATTTTTTTTTCCAGTAAATTATGTTAAATTAGTGTCAAATTGTTCCAAATCCATGATTTTTCATGTTTTACATAAAAAAATCACGGATTGGGAGCTTCGATTTTGAGATTTGGAGAAGGACCGAGTTGTGGAAAATTGAAAAAATTAAAAATTTTCTCAATTTATCTCAAATCGGTTGCAATCTTTATGTCCAAACATGAAATCAAACATGTATGTAACCTGATCTGGTGATTCTTCTTTTGCTTTTGAATGTATTGTTTGTATTTCCACACATCTTTCTTACATTTATAAATTATATGAATAAACTTTGAATACACTTACATCAATTTAGTTAGACAACACAGAGATTAGGACCCCATACAAAGAAAACCTATTATGTGCACTTTTTTTTTTTTTTTTTGTAATGTTTTGATTTGTAAGCGTCTATTGATGTCTTTTTAAACAATCGGTTGCAATCTTTATGTCCAAACATGAAATCAAACATGCATGTAACCTGATCTAGTGATTCTTCTTTTGCTTTTGAATGTATTGTTTGTATTTCCACACATCTTTCTTACATTTATAAATTATATGAATAAACTTTGAATACACTTACATCAATTTAGTTAGACAACACATAGATTAGGACCCCATACAAAGAAAACCTATTATGTGCACTTCTTTTTTTTTGTAATGTTTTGATTTGTAAGCGTCTATTGATGTCTTTTTTAACAATCGCTGAAATTTCATTGAAAATTTCAACTAATTTCCAATGTTTCCCCATGTTTCCAAAAATATCAATACATTATGTGATACAACCGATATATCCCATGCGATAACCGATATATATCTGTATCCCAAGGGTGCGATATGTAACGCGATACCGATATTTCGAACACTGGCCATAATTATATGATCCTCGACCTGGGATGTGTAGAACCCTCTGGTCCTTGATTTATACAACTGTGGCCCATGGTTTGGAGATCCAGACCGTTGACCTGATGGGACAACAGTAGACAGCCCATGTCTCAAATATCTCATCGATGGAATAATCCTAACCCTTTCCTTGGTGGACTGCAAATAGAAAGTTATGGAATTAAAACAGCTATACAAAAACATGAAAGTATGGGATGATGGCTAAGCTCTTCCACCCTAGGAGATTTTTGGGGCATCATCCAGGCAAAAAGGAGAACAATAAATCAATAGTCTAGATGACTGAACCATGGGCTCCACTTTTAGAGACTCAAACCCACAGAAACTATGCTTATCTTGGGTCAAGAATCATATGATTCCACTTTCTTTGACCTTTACTGCCCCGTATCAACTAATAAAGAAATCATGTTTCCTCCCCAGGATATCCACACCTATATGACTCAGCACCCTAGATTTGAAAGAAAAGAGTGAAACAGGACAAGGGCAACAAAGGACAAGAAGAAGAAAAGAGAGGCAATCCTTATGTCTGCCTGCTTCCCTTCCCTGAAATGTCGTGGAAAACACAGGTAAAAACCACAGATATTCAGCGATGGTGACTCATGGTCGAGGCTGAGCAACATCAGCATAATCCATCAGTGACACAAGGACTTACTACATTCCTAATGCAGTGCATCTCCACACTCATATCTTTCTCTGTATTTACAAATTGACAATCCTTTTCTGTAGAACATGCCAAAGCGCTGTAATGTTCTAAAACCTTGTTTTGCTTGAAATTACTGAACCGAGACAAGCTTAGACCCACTGACATGATTGCTAGATTTATTTATTTTTGTGGCCTTTGATCTATTTTACATGAATGGTCCCCCTTATCCCATATATCATTGAATGGGCTCCTCCTGTAGCATACTTAATTATGATTGTCATGGCCGTTCATTATGCACAAATGTGTGAGATGGTACCTATGATGCATGGATCCTTCGAATCCCTTGGTGCACCTTTGTCAGGTATGAGACAACATTGCCATCAGTATGGGATCCATGTAGATGTCGCTCAGCCGTACCCAAATTTTATGGTAAATGATATAAAAACATGTTCAAAACATAGATCAAAAATATGTTACAAAATCATAATGAGAAAGTCACCCCGCCAATACACAGTTGCCTTGGTCATGCAATAAGTGAGAATGAAATCAGACAAACCATGACATGATGTGGGTCAAAAAGGTTACTTAAGCAATCAAAATGGGTTTGCAATTCAGGACAGGATAAATTTGATTATGATAAACCTCTTGAGTGTACACAATGTAGGACAATTATCTTGGTGTGACTAAACTATCATGGATGTTGTTCATCAATTACATGGTGTATTATCCAATGATATTCTTGAGAAAAAGTTGCTCTGGGTACAACTTTTGACTTCATTGTGGTGTGTGATTTATGCTTCATGTCCTTGAGACCTTTGACTACAGGGTTCAAATGGACTGTCCCCAAGGAAACATACAGTACTTGACATGAACTAGCAGTGTTTTTACAGCGTTCTGAGCAGCCAAGGCCCGCCTTTCCGTGATCCAAACATTTCATCTGGTGGCCCCACCATGAAGGATCAGTCTTCAAAGAATTGTAAGCATCTGATTTCCGGCTTAAAATGAATGGATAAAAATAAATAAGGTCAACAATCCATACACAACTCATTGATTGTAATCAACCTATGTAATAGATTATTAGATAACACTTGATTGTAATCAACCAATGTAATAGTCTATTACATTGCACCTATAGAAGTTAAAAGAGTAAGTAATAGGATTTTATTAATAAAACTTGTATTCGGAGAGGAGATTTAGTGCACATGCACCGCAAGCTAGGGTAAAAGGTAGGAATCAACAGACAATTCTGAGAGGATATGAATGGACTAATGCAAGAAATTCCGAATGGAGAAAGGATATTTGTAGGAGGAGATATAAAATATCATATAGGAAAAGAAAGTAAAGGATATGAGAGGTTGCATGATATTTGTAGGAGGAGATCTAAAATATCATATAGGAAAAGAAAGTAAAGGATATGAGAGGTTGCATGGAGGACATGATTTTGCGAGAAGAAATGAGATGGAGAAAGCTATCCTTGATTTTGTAGTGGTATATTGTTGGGGAACCACAGAAGCACACACAGATGAATCAAGCAAAGTACTCAAATCGCACAACCAAGTTCAAACACAAACAAACCGAATTTTACATGGAAAAACCCTTGCGGGAAAAAACCACAACACAAAGCGACAGTAATGCACTATGAAAGCAGAAAATTACAAGAGATAGAGATTACCAATTCGAACAAGCCTCAAATCTTCCTCACAAGCCAAGTTATGCCCTTAAAACCCTTAGGAACGAATTTAGAAAACCTAGAATGCCACTCTTTCTACCCAAATTCCGATTACACCTGATATATATAGCATAAAATCGTATATATCACAATCGGAATAGAAAACAAATCCCGCACTTACGCAATTTTGCGCACTCGCTCGATGGCACCTTCAATGGGACTTAGATGGCATCGGCGATCTGGCAATGGCATCGAACACCTTCGATGGCATCGAGAAAACACCAAAACATTCCAGCGATAAAACATGGATTTTCCGGATTTTCCCGATGGCATCGAGTGGTCCATCGATGGCATCAACAGACCATGTTGTTTACAGATTTGAGACATCAACAACAATCTCTATGTCTTCAACATTGATTCTTCATAGCTCCTTTTCCTCATCTCTCTAATTTTGCCTTGCATCATAGCTCCACCATCATTTCTCGTGCATACTCCGTTTTCTTTTTTACGCCTTCGCCAAGCCCAGAGAAGTTGTATAGAACTTGAACTTCTCTGTGGGAACCACCTTAGTGAGCATGTCAGCCAGATTCATGCTTGTGTGAATTTTCTATAGAGTCGCGCCTTCTTCCTTAAGTACCTGTCGGATAAAATGGTGATGCACATCAATATGTTTAGTATGTGAGTGATAAACATATTTTTTTAGCCAAATTGATCGCGCTCACCCCCCCCCCCCCCCTCTTTAAAATAAAATTAAAAAAAAAAAGAGAGAGAGACTATTCCAGCCATTGATAGATAGGAGCATTATAAGAAGTCCATGACAATATATCATATCCACTACTTCTCCTCCTTCCTTCTCCCAACAACACCAAGTGGTGAATTCACCTTCTCGCATTAGCCATGTCGTAAAAATAAAAAATAAATATTTGCATCCCCTTCCTTTAGCCACACTACCATTGATCTCTACTGCCACTTGATCTCCTCTCTCATTTTCTTATTACGTTCTAGCTTTAATGCAACTCTTTTGAATTTATCCTTCATTTTTGACACGGAGATTTCTTCCTTAACATCAAGGATTGGATCTTCGATGGAATCAAGGCTTTAACGGTTTCGGTGTACCAAAATGATCTTTTTCTACTCCTTGATGAAACCTTTTGGTTTCTTCGGTTTCATAGTCAATCTATGACTGGCCCACTCTTCCACATGAATAGAGCGGCCCACCAATCCTTCACTTTTACAACAAAAACTTCCTCTTCAAGCTACATCAAGTCGAACCAAAATGGTATCGCTCCCCACAATACACAATTTGTTTCTAAAATAACAAGATAAATAGCCTGAGGTAGGCCTAGAGATAGCCACTTAGATCACCCCCAAGAAATGGTCTTCATTGTTAGTCCAGCTAAAATGGCAAACCCCACAAAGGGCAACTAGCCTATGACTATCCACCCAGTCTGAAAACTCGTTCATACCCAAGGGAGGTTCTACATCCACCTCTCCTCCCATGAGAAAATCTAATCACATTGAAATCTACACTCATGTGCCAAGGTTCACCCCCATTTATTCCTAAAGCTATTCAACTCCCATAGAAAGTCAACCATGTTGGCTTTGGATACACGGCCCATAAACTACTATAAATTTCCACATGAAGCTCATGTTAATTTCTTATAAGAGAATAGAAACTATAAATTGCCCCACAAGCTCATCCAATTTACAAACTGCATCCGCTCTCCAATCCACTACTATGCCTCCTAATGCCCAAATAGAATCCAGCAAAACCAGTTCGAACTATTGCGCCCACAATAAAAATGGGGGGAAACATATCAAAAGGTTGAGATATTTACCTAATGCATTTTGTCTACAAGAATGGAATAACGATTTGCATCTCCTCCTTCTCAACTGTACAAATCCCACGTATTTGTGATCTCTTCACAAGATAGTATGTCCACTTGGCATTCGATGTGAGAAGATTTATTCTTGAAACCTACTGATTACCTTTCCCTCATTTTTCATTCAACCCCCCATTTGCACCTCCTCAACCTTACGAATCTTGCATATTTGTGATCCTTCACTAGATAGTCCATCCACCTAACATTCCATGTGAGAAGATTCATTCTTGAAAACGACTGATTACCTCTACCTCATTTTCTTATTTAATTTCGAAACTCACTCCTAGGAGATGAGCATGACTAATCTTCCCCCATTATCGTAGTTGACTGATGAATTAAGACTCATCAATTTACGATTTCCTCTTAAGGGCTATTCGGAAAGTTGGCAATAAAATCAATTTCAACAGATATAGAGCTTTTTTAATGTTTGTATTGTAAAAAGCAGCTATGGAAATTGACTATCATTATTATGCTTTTCCACGAAAAATGAGTGAATTGGTTTCTTCCCAAAAAAGTCAATCCATAGGCATTTCCACAATAATGAGAAACACCTCTTGTAGTTGATCATTGACTTTTCAACATTTCCATTAAAATTAACTGTGCAAGATAAACAATATATATTGACCATTGACCTTCAATATTTCCGTAATTTTCCACGTTATCCACTTTCCAACAAGTTTTCCATATCCGTGTTTTGGTTCTTCATATTGAAATACCTCCTTGGTTTCTTCTTGTATAATTTTGCACCAAATTAATATTCTACTTCTCCCTTTCTTCGAGGAAATTAAATAGAGCTTGAGAGTGGTAGACTGAGTGAAAGATACCTCGTTTCAACACTTGAGGTCTTGGTATCGATCCCGAGTGGGGGTGGCTAACAGTTACGCGTCAACTGACAGTGGGGGTGTACTAACAAGCTAACCAAAAAAAAAAAAAAAAACAAAATAGAGCTTGAGATTGTCTTCTTTCTTCCCAAAAGACGCTCCAACTGCTTTACCCACCTAGATCAAAGTCTCAAAAGCCCATTGTTGCCTCCCCCTTACCTCATGCACCCTTCCCCTATACACTCAATCCGACTCATCTACATCCACTTCCTGAAGTGTCGATGCAATACTTCCATTTATGTGGCTTTGTCCCCATGACATCCCCCAAATCACTAGCCTCTCCTTGCCACATTTTATCACCGTCCTTGTGCCACAGTCGGCAATTACCACTTGTGGATGCTAAACATTCTTATCTCTTTTTACCAACTATGGACAAATTTTCTTGAGCAGTTTGTCAGTGAAAAATCTCCCACCATTTAACATTTCCTCCACTTCATGTACCAAAGGTCCCAAGTTAAAATAATGTGCTCAAGTCGCACACCTAATCTGGTATCTTTTTAGGAAATTAAAATTTAGAAGATCGAAACAAGTATAGTTTAAACCAAAAAGGGAGGTAAGAAGTGCAATTAGGCCTCTCTACATTTTATGTGGAGAGGGCATCATGTGGCATTGTAGTGATTTGGGATCTGGATCTTATTCAGTTTCGCTTCCTTTCGGTTTTCCCATTACTACGATAATTGGCTGGAAATGGGTAATGATTACTTACCCCTATAATTATGTGGGGACATCACTTACAGTTGACTACAATGATTACATTATACCATTGTTTGTTTTACAGGGGTATCACTATAAAAATGGGCCTTTTGGTATGTAAAAATGTAATGATTACAATTTCCTGTACATTTGTATTTGACTCGTTTTGTGTCATAATTCTCTCTTAAACAAACACCCTGAAAAGATAACTATGGCCCATTTACTTTGAATTAAACCGGAAATTGGAAACCAAACACGACCTTAGAGGAAGTGGGACATGACTCGAGATGGCATTCACAGCAATCTTTTTTATCAATATTGTTTTATTTAAAGGGGTGTTCAGGCAAGAAGAATCCTAAACACGAATATAAACAACCCCTAGAAATTGGTCAACGTGGAAAATAATAGAAATATTGAAAGGTCAATTGTCAATATACATTGTTTGTTTCATTGGTTTATTTCAATGAAAATGTTAAAATGTCAATGGTCAACAGCGAGAGGCTTCTCATATAGTTATGGAAATGCCCATGGATTAGCTTTTTTAGAAGAAATTAATTTCCTCATATTCTGAGGAAAAGCGTAATAATGAAGATCAATTTTCACAACTACTTTTTACAATATAGATAGTAGAAAACCCCATATCCATGGAACTGACTTGATTTTCAATAATTTTAATGTTTGCAAACACGGCCTGAGTTTCATTATCAAACAACAATCATTCAACAATCCATACGTACCTCCACTACTAATAACTTTTAATGAAAACATCCTCATTGATCTCTCTATGCTTTTGAATGGTGGAGCCAAGTTAATGGGGGCGGAAAAAAATCACTTTGAGGATCCACCTAGCTATCAGTGTTAACTAAAGCCTCACCCCTATTACTATTCCCTCTAAACCTACTAAAGTTACAGTTAAATACAGTCTTGGTTCTAACAAAACACTAGAGCCTTAGACCAAAACCTCTGATTTAGTGGTTTATCCCTCCCTGGTCTCATCAACCAGCACCACTTCATCTGCAAAGAACATACACCAAGAGACTTCATCCCACCTATTGGCGGTTAATAAGATAAATTTTACAACTTCTCCTGACAACCCTTATCAAGCCACAAAAGCAGCAAAGACAGGAAATAGAGGGAAGACGTGAAGGCAATACTTAAAAAATAAATAAATAAATAGAGGCAAGAGAAGGTACGGGAGTGAAACAAAAAGGAAATAAGCATCATTTTTTGTTTTGTTTTTAGTTTTGAGTTTTGATGCAAGAAGGAATGACTATTAACGTAAAAGATTTTCATAAGAGAGGACAAGTGACTTTGGAATTGTGATAATTTAGGACGGTTTTTGGTTAAATCGTTCCATTTATCCATTACTAGTTCTCTCTCTTCTAGGATTCAGGGTCCTATTCATCACATTAGGTGGTACCTTCGGGCATCTTTGTCCTGCCCTTTTCTTGGTTAATTGGTAAGAACGAGGTGCTTGCAATCAGTGTTCAGAGTATCAGTATCATTACATGTATCAATGACTTGGGATATAGAAATATGTAATGATATCTTCGATAATATCACAAATACCATCTAAGATATCCGTCTGATGGAAACATTAGAAAATGGTGGAATTTTCTAGTGATAGCTCAACAAATGTTAAAAACCATGATTACACACTTAGAACTCAAAATATACAAAAATAATTGCACATAATAGGTTTCCATTGTATTACACTATCAGATAAAAATATTTAATGTAGAAATATGACGCTAATGCACTAATTTTTAAGAAATAATGCAATAATTCAACACACATAATGCACTAATTTAAAACATCCCTGGGAAAGATCCCACAAAAAAGTTCAAATAAATTGGGTTTTACAAGTACTTTTTGTTGGATTCTACAGATATTAACACTGATATTGTCAATAATATCACATGATATCAATGATACAATATAGGAGAAATTGTAGCAAAGGTGCAAGCTACATGTAGAGAGAAGAGAGAAGGCACAAATGGTTTCAACAATGGGCAACCCATCTCCACTTTTTCGTATGTTGTGGCGCACCACGCTTTAGATATGCCTCCATTTTGGGCTCATATCCTAACATATGAGCCAACACAACAAACGACATCGATTTCACACAAATATCACAATGGGCCCCCATAGAGCTTTTGTTGCAGTCTCCCTGCTACTATGCTTCGTGCAAGCTACATGCAAAGAGAAGTTCTACGGTCTAATTGCATTAGGGAATTGAAAAGATGCAAAAAAACTCTAACCACCGCAATCTTTTTGTGGGTGAAATGTGAATTTACGCCGAACAACAACCACATTTTCCAATTCCCAAAATACCCATGATTTCATATAAAATGTCTTCCCATGTCCTTTGAAAATTTAAAGTTTTTTGCCCTATGAAACTAATTGAGGGGGCAAATTTTTCCAAAAGATGCTCACACTATATATAGTATGGATTATCAAATGACATTTTACAAATTTTATTTTACCTACAATACATGTATCGTTGATCCAATGATGCCAATAATATCACCAATATTATTAATAATATTGGCAACACCAGGAACACTGCTTACAATCAATGACCTGAGAAGAAGGAACATGATCATTCTAAATGGGTGTATCTTATGTCAAAGAGAAGCAAAGTCGGAGGACCAGTTATTCATGCACTGCCCCTTCGCATTGGAGGTTCAAGTAAAATGGGTTATGCCATGCTCGATTGGAGAGTTATGGCACAACATGATTGGCATGAAGGAGATCTTCCTTAAGCCAGCTAATCCTCACCAATTTGTGGAAAATACGTTTGAACGTAACAATTGGAGGTCTCAAGATAAGTCCAACTCAACAAGGATTGTCTTTTGGAAAGCAAGAAGGCTAGCAATAAAGTAGGATACATTGCTCAAGTTCTTTGCAAATAAGGCTAATGACTTATTCTCAGGTTCTTATTGGTTTCTTCACCTTCGTATTGTCAAGATGATGCCTTATCATCCTCTTTGTATTTCTTTCACATTTTTCCAATAAAATTTTGTTGTCTCCTCAAAAAAGAGACGTGACACTTGTAGAAAGAGAAAAAGTAATGTGGAATTGGGCTTAAGAGCTAAGTACATGGGAATAATGTGTTTAAGTATTGACAAGACACGTGATTAGATAAAATTCAAAGTTGAATTGTGCAAGGAGAAGCATATAAAGAATGGAAGACAATCATTTCCATAATTAAGATGGATATATCAACCAATCTCCATTTTGTGAAAAGCAAAAGGCCCTAATCAACTGACAATCAAGGTATTGAAAAATGGTATTCACAAAATGTGAAGAGCACAAAGCTTTAATCAACTGGCAACCAAGGTGTTCAAAATGGTTACATAACAGCCGTTACATAATGATAATGATTCGAGCCGTTACACATTATGAGGTTGTAACAACCCGTTCCGAAAAAATCGGACCGTAACGGCCCTGTAATAGTCCGTTATGATCCAAATGACCCACCATATAAGCCCCCATGGGCTATTTTCACCATTTTTTGTCATTTCTCCTCCACTTTTTGATATCTTTGATTCTCGAGACTATTTTTAACCCTTTTTCAACTAGATTTGTGCAATCCTTAAATATTTAAGCAGTTTTCAATGTTAAAGATCCGGGGCCAAATTTAGGGAAAAAAATTTTAAAATCTATAAATTTATTAATTCAACTTTTTTTGAAAGATTTTTTTTTATGATGACAACGTGTCCCCACCCCTTATTAAGGCAAGACTAATCTCTGTGGATGCACGCAATCACCCGCAAACCACGTGCATCAGGTAAAGCACGAGGAGGGGAATCGAACTCGTGTCTTTGGATTATTAATTCAACATTATATTACTAAGTAGACCAAATTTTGCTAAATTCATGTTCGATTTGACCATGTCTGTATAATTCTTCAACTTTTTTATTTTTGTTGGTTTTTATATAATTTCCAGCAATTTTTTATTTTATGTAAAATACATAGTGTAGATCGTTCAAATACATGCATGGAGTTTAGATCATTCATGCACTAAATCAGCATTTTTCATCTCTTTTTCTTTCTTTTCTTTTTTTGGTATTTTTTGTAATTTTAGATCATTTTTTGAATGAATATAAGGTCAAATTTTTTTTTTCAAAATTTTTTTTTTCTCAAATTTCTTGGGGGGAATGATGTCAAATGCTTAGAGATATGCATTAGCAAGATGAATCCCATAGATTGCATTAATTTTGGCCTGGTTTGGGTTGAGTCCCAAATCGGCCCGAGGCTATTCATCCGAATTTAGTTGTATTTTTATCTCAAATCTCTTGAGAGATGGTGTCAAATAGTTAGGGATATTCATTGGTGGACTGATTTTCACATATTGCATGAATTTCAGGTCGTTTTGGGGGCATTCAAGTGGTCCCAAATCGACCTGATACCATTCATCCAAATTTAATTTTTAATTTTTTTTCCTCCAATTTCTTGAAGGAAATGGTGTCAAATGGTTAGGGATAAGCATTAGTGTGATGAGTTCCACATACTACATGAATTTCGGGCCACGGAGGCATTCGAGTGTTCTTAAATCAGCCCGACACTATTCATCCTAATTTAATTTTAAATTTTTACCTCAAATTTCTTGAAGAAAATGGTTCTAATGGTTAAGGATACACATTAGTGGGGTACGTTCCATAGGTTGCATGAATTTTGGGCCATCATGAGGGCATTCGAGTGGTCCTAAATCAGTTATACTGTGATTGTTTGTGGTAAAATGACTATATAATTATCTCATCATTAGATTCATGTCAAATGTAATCTTATTAATATTGAATCACTGATATGATATTAGATCTTTAGAAATATGAATTTCGAAGGTTGTTTAAGCCTCTCTGGTTAATAAAACATCAAGCAGCCTGAGACAACATTCTTACCAAAGAATGGTCCACTATGCCATCATAAACATGTTCAAAACTATAAAAGAATATACATTTGGAAACCTCTCATTTTTTTAGAATTTTTCAGATATCTTTGCAAATTTTTTTCTTTAAAAAAAACAAAATAATCAATCGTTACATGGTCACAATGGCCATTACAAGGGCCATAATGGTCGTTACAACCCATAACGTAACAATTGTGTGGCCCTCCATTGCCATTATGGAATACCTTGACAATATCATTTTCTAGATCCTTTTTTTAAGGATAATAGTGATTGTTTTTATTGATTAGTTGCCATGACAAATATCAAAGCAACAAAGAATATATCCTAAAAAACAAATCAGATTACAGCCTAGAACCACAACCCAAACATAGAAGACATTTCATAAACATTTACATTGGAGTCCCTGACATCCTAAATACCCATTCTACTACCTCTCTCATGGACGACTACCGCACTATCTCTTCCCACAATCAACATTTATTGCGAAAGCATTGATTTTCGCACTCTCTCCAAGTATTCCATAGGAGTGTTAGCAAGACGAGATGCTATGTCAGTAGCCCAAGGAGTTGGTGATGAGAACATCAGAGCACCATACCAAAGGAAGGCTAAGTCAATCTCCTTATGGCTAGACGACTGTTACATGGGGTCCACATGGCCCAATTTACATTCCTAGCCACGTTGAAAACCCCACATGCAAGTTCATGCGTCTTTTAAGACCCTACACTAGGAAGATGCACGTGGGCTGCATATAGGACCTTGGCGGACACAATGATCGGACCGTTAGATCATCATCGTCGGACATCTTGATAGTGGACCCCATGGGCCACGAAATTGTTTAGTTATTTAGATTATTTACATGCTTCATTATTTTTAGTTTAGCTTATATTTGTATTGACATTAGAGAGTTAGGAACAACTTTTAATTTATTAAGCATCTTTATGTTAAGAATCTTATCTGGGAGCATCTTTTTGTAAGAAGTCTTTTCTGAAACTATAAAAGAAAAAGATGGGTGTATGAAGCCCTAATGCCATTATTTTGGAGGGAAAAAAATTTGTGTTATCTTCTTTATGTGATTTGAAGAATACTTCATGTGATTTGAAGCTTGGATGTGGTGTGATTCCATTCCCCATTCAACGGAGGTGCGAGGCTTCCATCTATCATCTTCCTTCTCTCTTCATTTCTATCCAAAAAAGGTATTTTCCCAAAAACTTCATCTCTCTTCTTCACTTCCTATCCAAGACCATCCAAATCATATTTTTCTTCAACTTTTCATCGAAATCAACCATTGAGAACCCAAAAAACACTAGCCAACGACACACACGTGCGAGCCCCCTAGGCTGACCGTACGGACAACCAGTCAATCATTTGATTTCCCCTTGCTTCCCACATCAAAACCCCTTGATTCCCCATTCATAACCCTACCTTAAACCATAGATCTCCAATTTCCTACTTTCCCCAATTTCTAAAAACCCTAATTCCAAAATCTTCAACTTCCAGGATCGTACGGACAACCCTATGCTAAATTAGAAGCTTCATCCTTCCATCGGGCCTAGTTTTAATTGATTTATGTGATTTCTTAGCATAAATTCAATTTTATTTCCTATTGTTTACTCTTAATTACTTGGTGGGTTAGCATTTTTTGTTAATTGAATTACTTTATGGACTCTTACATAATCTTCATGTTACATGCTAGCATTAAATCATGTGTTCCGCATCAATTGGGCTTCCATGCCAAGCCCAAAACAATTCGAACCGATTGAGGTATAGCCCACTAGTACCAAAAGCTTGTAGGAACAGGTACCATATATGTTGCACAAATGAGCAATGCAACACTCATTAAAGGCCCACTAGATAAACATTCTAGACAACCAAAAAATAAAAAATTTTAAAAAGTGTGCTCTACCTATAATGTTGCAAGACAAGCAAAAATAATAAATAATAAAGATGAAGAAGAAGAAAGAAAGAAAGAGAAAGGAAAAAGTCATTTCACTCAGCCAACCATTACATATTTCCTCTAAGGACTCGTTTGGAAGCTTAATGTAGGTAAATGGGAAATGGAATTGGAGGTAAATGAATTGGGAGTAAATGGCTTGCTCATA
Source organism: Magnolia sinica (assembly GCF_029962835.1). Classification (NCBI taxonomy): domain Eukaryota; kingdom Viridiplantae; phylum Streptophyta; class Magnoliopsida; order Magnoliales; family Magnoliaceae; genus Magnolia; species Magnolia sinica. The sequence goes on along the minus strand of NC_080574.1, from coordinate 113,160,444 downwards.
TGTGTTTGGATGGAAGTAAATGAAATGCATTTCAAATCCAAATATTCTGCTTGGATGAAGTACATGGGAGGAATTGGAATGCATTGGAATTTTTCAATACATTCATAAGAACATATGTGATATCCCAAGCTTTAATATCTCCAATTAGTGTACATAAGTGATATTTAACGGAATGATTGTAATAAGCCCATTAGAATATATACTTTAGCAAAAAATGAGGAAATTCCAAGCCTCATGTGGGCCACAAATGTAAGGATCACAAACAAGCAACTTGCCAACATTTTTTAACCATCCATTTAGACGGTCAACCTTTGGACAGTTTGGATCATTCTATTCGTGTGATATTAGTGATGCAGCCGATAATTGGATTGTTTTGAAGTATCGTCAATGTACCACATGTATGGCGGACATGTGCGTAATGGCACTTTTGTTTACTCATGCGACTCTCAAAGGCAGCTCAAAAGGGGCATATCGCCCCCATTTACTTCCAAATCCTCTCTCAGAGATAAGATTTCATTTACATGCCCATTTACTCCCATTTCATTTCATTTCCATGCATTTACTCTCATCCAAATACACCTCAAATTCCATTTACCTCCATTTACTGCCAATTTTCCCCATTTATCTCCATTTACTCCCATCCAAATGGCCCCTAATCGAAGCCATGTGCCATATTCAAAAACTATCCAAAATAGTTCAAGGGTTGTTTGGATGGGAGTAAATGGAGGTAAATGGTATTTAAGGTGTGTTTGGATAGGAGTAAATGCAAGTAAATGAAATGAAATGAGAGTAAATGTGCATGCAAATGAAATCCTCTCTACAAGAAGGATTTGGAAGTAAATGGGGTGAAATGCCTTTTTGAGCTCCATTGGAGAATTGCACGTGTAAACAAAGATGCCGCTATGCACATGTCCACCATACACATGCCACACTAATGATACTCCAAAATCATCCAAATATCGGCTACATCACTAAAATCACAACAAAAGAATGATCCAAACCGTCCAAAGGATGGTTTAAAACGTTGGCAAGTCGCTTGTTTGTAATCCTTATGTTTGTGGCCTACCCAAGGCTCGAAATTTCCTCATTTTTTGCTATATATTTCAATGGGCTCATTACAATCATTCTATTGAATATCGCAAATGCATACTACGTTGGGATATTAAAGCTGATTTGGGATATCACACATATTCTTGTGAATATATTAAAAAAATTCAAATGCATTCCAATTCCTCCCATTTACTCCCATCCAAACAGAATTTTTTGATTTCAAGTGCATTTCATTTACTCCCATCCAAACACAACTGTGTAAGCCATTTACTCCCAATTCCTCCAAATCCATTTCCCATTTACTTCCATTCACATGCTCCCAAACGAGCCCTAAGAGTAACTGCTATTACTCAAATCAGGATCTTCGGCAGCCAAAACATCACAGCACTCCACAGAACTAATGATATTTTTATAACTCCAGAATCAGTATTGATGAAACCATATGCAGTAAAGAAAACTAAATGATCCAGTTGAAGGGAAAAAAAAAAAGTCAAAATAGAAAAAGAAAAAAAAAAGAAAATAACTAGATCAAGCTCATTCAAATGATTCACACCTGTTCGAGCACAGCCTCTGTGACAAGATCCCCTGCTACTTCCTTCGATTCTGCCACCACTGCCAGATCCTCTGCGACCCACTTTCGGCCTGCAGGCACCGACACCAAATTCGCATACCGCTGAAGATCCCTCACCTCCTTCTGCATCGCTTTCGCAGCCTTCTTCCTCGCCAATGCAAAAACCACCTGATCCATGCTGTCCTCGTTCATGTAGACCTCAAACGTGATCAAATCTTTGCTTGGGACGATCAGATTATAGATCCTCGCGATCAGATCGTGCCTGCACTTGAGCTCCATCGTAGCAAGCAGGCCCTGGCAGAAGCGCCGCCCGCTTGCATAGAACTTGAACACATCCTGTCCTTCTTTCAGCAGCAGTGGGGTGTCGTTCCCATCGCCGGTGCCCAAAAGGCTGAAATTCTTCTCAAAGATCGTATCCTTGGTCGCGAACTTCGCGGCCCACGCCAGCGCAATGTTCTCATTCTCACGCTTCCCGGTGAAGTAGTTAAGGATGAAAGCGATGAGGAAGGAGACGGACACAATCTCAATGGTGTAAGAGCGGGGGGCTGGCGGTTTCGACGGCGAGATAGGATCGGACGGCTGAGATGAGGCAGGCGTCGGATCGGCGGAGGGAAATTCGGACGGGACCGGATCAGTGACTACAGGGAGGCCTTCAAATTCATCTTCATCCCAATACTCGAAGGACGGCGCAGACGAAGAAGGTTTTGGGGAGGGAGGATCGGACGGCTGGGATTTCAAAGGCGGGCCGTGGTCGGTCTCTTCAAAGTGGGATTGGGTGAGAGTGGGAGGGGGGAGGGGTAGATCGGTAATTAAGGAAGGATCGGAGGGATTTTCTTCTTCGTCTTCGTCGGCTTCAAAGCCTTCGAAGTGAGGGGAAAGAGCAGAGCAGCGGTAGAGGTGTTGGGAGAGGAGGGAGACGATGGACATTAGGGCGAGGTAGTATAAAAGGGTGTCCCCGCGGGGTAGGAGGAAGGAGGAGATCGGTGCGGACCACATAGACGTTGTTGCCTTCGCCATGGTTGGAGACAGAGGGGGAGGGGGGGAGTTGATGTAAGGAGAAGACTGGGGTATACTATATATTGATGGGGGTGCACCAGTGGTACCGGGACCACCGTAAGCTGCGGTCCCACTGGTAAGAAGTGGATCCTACGTGATATATATATGAAATCTAATCCGTCCATCCAATGATTCGTGTTACTTTACTTCCATAGATAAAAACTTGGCACGAACGGAAACATTAGTGGGTAACAGAACAAGGGACAAGTTAAGAGGGAATTCCCACCCTTGGTCTGAATGGTGGTCCAACGTGTTGTCTATACGGAATCCAGGCCGTCCAGACCCGTTGTCTGCTCTCGATGGATGGTTGTAATAAACATTAGTCTCTTTCCTCAACTCATATGGGCACTGGTTGAGAGTCAAGTGTAGATGTCTCCTCCCTACATTTCCTTGTTTCTATGGACCATCAGAGTTTATGATCAATCTGATATCTGGATCTTATGGGTAACGGAAGAGAACTCATCCAATGGACGGGTTGGATTTAGAGCATACACATCACGTGGGCCCAACATCTTCTCCGTAACACGGTAAGCTTCCGTGGTGCGTATACCTGTGCAGAGCTCACCATTTCACCTGGAGTACCGAACTGTCCGTGAGGAGAACTGTGAAGATATCAAAGACGGTGAATGCTTGATTGAGAATGACTACACCGTGAGGTGTGAAAGGAGAGTGCCTTCCCGTTTACCTCGGACGCGGATTGCGTAGTACCCCCGCTCGTCCTTAGCTCCGAACGGACAGTTCTGTGGGCGGGCCCACCGTGATGGATCTGTACATCTAAACTGTCTATCCCTTTTCTCATATTATTTTAAGGGACAAAAAAAAAATGAGACAGATCCAACAATCAAACGGACCACACCGAAGGTTATTCTTACATTTAATGCAACTGAAATTTAATGCTTTGCACATTTTAATGCAACCAAACTTATTATTTGGTGTGGTCCACATGAGCGTTGGATATATCTCATTTCTATGTTCATGCCTTAAAATAATATAATAAAAGGGATTGATGGTTTGGATGTACAGATGCATCACGGTAGGCCTGCCCACAGAACTGCTGGTTCTGAATTGGGGGGTTGTACACAATCCGCGTCCGTTCCCATTCAGGTTACCTCAGGATGACTCCACCGTACGCGAGGCATATGGCGGGGGATTAGGAATGAGATGATATCAATGAAATGAACTTAACTGCCAAGTGTACAAAATGGATGGATGGATGGTTAAAAACAAAATGTTTGATGGCTTGAATTCAACACATGGTTAAGATCTTTTTTTATTACGGTCTAATTTCCCGTATACAAACTGTTCTTACGTCCTGTTTTGCTCAAAATTTAATAAACAATGTGCTTGCGGTGCGTGCGCATTTAAAATTTATACATAGCGATATAAACCGCACTCCAATGACTCGAAACACCAGATAAATAAATAAATCATGAGCGATTGTTTGTGGGGACACGGATTAGCCACCGCGAAACACGCTACTGAAGTGACGTCACCAAGTTCTCTGAGCCACGCTATACACCGTAACGTGTGTTTTGTATCTAGTTCTTTGAGCCACACTATACACTATAATGTATGTTTTGTATCTACGCGGCACATTCCTTTGGAAAGACCATATCAGGGCATGATCCAAAGAATGAATTAGATCCAAAGCTTAAGAGGACCCCATCACATAAAATAGTGGTGAGAGTGATACCCACCATTAAAAAGTTCTAAGGACCACAAAAGTCATCGATTAAGCTAATATTTGTGTTATCCCTTCTTTCATGTGTGCGTTAACGCATGAATAGGTTGGATCTCAAATAAACATCACGGTGGACCTTTAGAAGGTTTCAATGGTAGGCATCACTCTCACCACTATTTTCTATGGTGGGTCCACCCTAACCTTGGATCTGCCTCATTCTTTAGATCATAACCTAAAATGATCTCTCCAAATGTATGGACGGTGTGGATACAATACATTCATCATGGTAGGGCCTACATAACTTGATACCTTCACTTCAGTAGCAAGTCTCACCATTCAACCTGTCAATGGCTAATCCACGTCTGGTTATTTGTAACTAAGAACTGCAACAATTTGGTCATTAATTAATTCACCTATAAATGAACCACGTGATTTTATTAACAGAATTGTTCATATTTTTTATATTTAAAAAATTTATCTTTCAACGTTAGCAGGTGTTGCCCTTATGATGTGGGGCCACCTTAGATGAATTTTTAGTGTATCTATACTGTTCATCTGTTTTTCAATATCAATTTAAGAAGAGATCTTAAAATTTAAGTATATCTAAATCTCAGGTGGACCAACTCACGGGAAACAATGGTGAATGACCATTGACAGCTTTTTATAAGCCTCACGTTTTAAGTTTAGTTTGATATATATATACTTTCCTTTCATTCGGATTTGATTAACGTTATAAGCAGGTTAGATAGAAAAAATAAAAATTTAAATAAATAAATAAATAAAGCAAAAATACTGTAGATCATAAGGAGTTTTTAATGGGGGGGCATTCAATCGTGTACCATTTGATATTTGGATCTACTTAATTTTTAATAACAACGTATTAAATTGGGCTGAAAAAACAGATGAACGACATGAATATACAACAAATCACTAAGGTGGGCTCCACAATAACTCCCACTAAAGTGTTACCCGGGCAAAAGGACACGGATTGTGTCCTACCCTAGCTCGGATGGTAATCCATTCAAGCAGGGCTCTGTGGGGCCCACCGGGATGTAAGTATTTTATCACACTGTTAATCGTTTTTATATGATCATTTTGAGGTATGAGCCAAAAATTAAGATAGTTCCAGGGCTTAAGTGGACCACAAAGTAGGGATTGAATTTCCACCATTAAAAACTTCTTGGGAGCTGGAGAAGTGCTAGATCAAGCCAAAATTTATGTTTTCACTTCATCCAAGTCTGCATGACCTTATTAATTGGTTGGGTAGTACAAAAACATCACGGTGGCCCTTAGAAAGGTTTCAACGGTGGGTGTCATTATCACTGCAGCTTCCTTTGATGTGGTCCACTGGAGTTGTGTATCTGCTTCAATTTTTGGCTTATACCTTAAAATGATCATATAAAAATGATTAACGGTGTGGATAAAATACTTAAATAACAGTGGGCCCCACAAAGCCCCGCCCGGGTAGGACGCAATCCGCGTCCCGAGCAAAACCAATTTACATGTGCCACCTCACCGCATGATAATAGATCTGACCGTTCGTGAGGAGGAATCTGCGGTGAAAAGTGCCCTTGCATGAAGATTAATCGGGACCGTCAATGGGCTCTTAGTTGCTAGAGGGGGCCGCTGACCTAGATTCCCTGTACCTTGATTCATGGAGTTTCGTTGGCAAGCATATTGATTAGGGCTATACACGAGTCAAGCTAACTCGAAAAGCTCGCTCGACTCGGCTCGACTCAGCTCGGATTGACTTGGCTTGAAAGGCTGACTCAAGGCGAGTCAAGCTTGTTTACTAAAGCTCGAGTTGAGTTCAAGCCAAGTTCGATCATGGTATATTTTAACTCGACTCGACTTGACTCGAAGCTCGAGCTCGAGCTCGACTCGGCTCGAGTAATATATTTTAATAATATATATTAATATATTATATTAATATTAAATATATATTTAAGTTAAAAAAAGAAGAAGTTAAAACTTAAAAGTTTTTAGTAAAAAATTCTACCCAACCCTACTCGTCTTCATTTCCTTTTTTTTCTTTCCCTTACCCTACCGAGGTAAACTCGACTCAACTCGAGATAAACTCAACTCGACTTAAATGGAAACTACAGAGAGAGGATGATCATTGCCCCTATGGACCCCACATGGATGAATGGTGGGATGTAAAATACATTAAGGTGGGACCACAAAGTGGCCTGGATAGCCAATCAAGGCTGGACGCCCCAGCCTGGGCGTCCCAGCCTAGTGGGCCATTCCAGGCCGCACTACGGTCGGTACAGGGGCCCGATGGCCCTAAAAATTTGCAGGATGGTCCTTCCATAGATGGGTCATAGCTTTAAAAAATTTCGTGATTTTTAGATGGTCAAAAGTATTTTAATTAATTTAAATAAAACAAATTATTCAGAAAATCTGGTTAATCTGGACATCCCAACATGATGAGCTGATCTAGACCTTGCTACAGTGTGCATAGGGTCCATTGACCCTAAAATTTGGTAGGTGGGTCCTACCATGTGTGGACCACTTCCTTGTAAATTTTTATAATTTTTAGATACTCAGCAGTATTTTAATTAAATTCGGAATTACAATCTGTCTAGAGTGAAATGTTGTTGTCCATGCATTGTTTATCCAATAAGGTGGGCCCAAACTTCATTTAGGAGAGGAAAAATGGATGTTTAGTATTTTTTTTATAAAATACAGTAAGGTGGGGTCCACAAAAGTGGTCCACCCCTCAGAGAAACCAAGCCGAAGTTTGTGTTTTCCCTCCATACATGTGGGCTGGACAGCCCAACAAGGTGGACCGCCCACCCCTATGGGCCTCCCTTTTTGGGTACCATTTCATGGGCTATCTAAGGTGTGACCCACCACACCTCAAGGTGGGGTCCACACCTTCTTATTATACCCCATAATCATAAAGAAAATAGTGAAAATCATGATCCAAAATCCATACCAAACATTGAATATGACAGTCCATGCAACGGTCCAGATTTTTGGACAGCAATACATGGATGGATATATCAGCCTATATCTCAATAATCTCAGCAATAAAAAGGGTGTGTGGTCTTCCTTAGTGCGCCCCACATATGTCCAGATCATGGACTTAGACTATGACACTTGCATGCATTAATTAAAGTGTCCAAGGATCATGGATTTGGGTGGTAGGGGCGTCCCACCCTGCTGAATTTTTAGGACATCCTAGGCCCACCAAGTGGGCCACACACACATTATCATCCACACATCAGAGAAAAGAGAAGAAGAAAAAGGCAATCTGTCTATGGGGTAGGGCCTTGCCACTAATGGGCCCTCCCAAGAATCAATCTCAACCATACAACTATATTAATTGAACATGCAATATTAAACTAATGCATGCATGATCTATGACTAAAATGGGTGGTTGGGATGCCATCCCAACATGACTTCTAGGGTCTAGATACCCTTAAAATGAAGTAGATAATATAATACATCATGATGGGGTCCATGGAGAATGGCCCCATCATGTATCATGATATGCATGTAGGATGGGCCAAAGGGTCACATCCAGGGGGTTAAATGGGATCCTCACCATGGATTGGTGGGTCCCATATGATCCACACAAGAAGAAATAAGAAGATTTAAATGTAGAAAATCAAATCAGCAAGATCATAGTTACCCACTTGCGTTCTCACTCCCAAACTTCTACTCCATAAAGCTCTTGGAGGAAGGAATGGATTTTAATGGTGGAGATCTGGTTCTAATGGAGGGATTGGGAGTATGTTGGGGGTTAGGGGCTGGAGAAGAGAAAAAAAATGGACATTGGAGAGGGAGGAGTTGCTAGCTATGGGAAGAAAATGAGAGGGAAGGAAAGATAAGGAGAGAGAAAAGTCATCATGAGTTTGTAAGAAAGTAATGATGCCTATAGGAGGAGATTACTATGCTGTAGGTTTTAGACTAGGCTTGGGTAGTGAGTTGAGTGGGTGGTGTTATTCCAAAGAATTGTGTAGTGTGTGTGTGGTGTGTGCATGGGGAATTGTGTCATGGAGGTGGTTCACATGCATTTGCACAAAAGTGGACCACATGATCAAGGGTCATACTATATAATGCTCATAATTTTTGATCCACAAGCCAGATGGATGCACAAGACACGTCATTAGAACCGCAACGATGATGCAAAAGATATCGCATAGGTCTCGGGTTGATCCAAGTTGGGTCTACGTGACCGGACTCAAGGATGACTGCAAACACAATCCGAGGGTCGCGGGTCGCTGAAATTCGACCGGTAGGACCGCGGGACTATAAGAAATGAAATGCATACTCACACACACAGGCACATGCAGAAGCTTAGGTCAGGTCTTACATAAGGGCCCCGTGGATGCTCCTTGAGAGCTTTATCTTTCTTTTTTCTTGTTCTTTTTATCTTGAAGACTTGTGGTTTTCAAATTTTTGTTAATGGAAAGAATATTTTGTTAGTTTTTATGATAATGTGTTGCTTGGTTAATGACCCAACCTCTATTCTATGGGTTGGGCGTTTTGGTCGCATACTCCTTTGTTTCAAGAACTACATTAGTCGTCTTGTCGATAGGTTCCAGCTCTCTTTGTTTAGAGGCCAAGTTGCTTTAATAAGGGCGTTTATCTCCCTCGCGAGGGGAGCCCTTGGTAGATTTTGCAAGTCAAGAATTAGTACTCGAAAATGTAGATAGAACGAACTCCCTTGAACTGAGATTATTATTATAACTTCTTTAAAAAGGTAAGTAGATCATAGACAATGTAGATAGAAAAGCAGGACTTGGGACTGCACTCGACAAACTTAGGCATGATAGACTTTCAGGTGCTCGGTGTGTCATGGGTGAGGCAGAGCTCGACCCTCCATGTCCATAAGTTAATACGTTCTTGGTCGACTTCTGGTAGTCACCATGTAGGGGCCTTCCTAGTTTGGACCCAGAGTTCCAAAGTCGAGTTTCATAGTGTTCTGGAATGTCTTGCGAAAGACTAAGTCCCCGGTTTGGAATCTTCTGACTTTCACCTTGGAATTGTAGAAGTGCACGACCTGCCGCTACTGAGTTGCGGCTCTTAGTTGGGCTTGTTCTCTTTTCTCCTCGAGTAAGTCCAGGGCAAGCATCATCAGTTTGGCATTCTGATCCTCATCATAAGACTGGATTCACATGGATAGGAGGCCGACCTCTTCCGGGACAACTGCCTCGGCGCTGAAGGCAAGGGAGAAAGGGGTTTCTCCTGTGGCCATTTGGGTTGTAGTCCTGTATGCCCTGAGGGTGAGGGTGAATTCCTCCGCCCAAGCCCCCTGAGTTTTTTTAAGCTTGGTTCGAAGGTGGCTCTTGATATTTTTGTTGATTGCCTCGACCTGTCCATTTACTTGGGGATGCCGAGATGATGAATAAACCAGATTCCAAGATTTTTGCACATAACTCGGAATCGATTGTTGCCGAACTGTTTCGCATTGTTGGAGACGATCGTGTGAGGGACCCCATACGTCATATAATATTCTTCCACGTGAAGTCTGTAATCTTCTACTTGGTGATCGCGGCCAGGGTTTCGGCCTTTACCCATTTAGTGAAGTAGTCGACAACGACGACTGCGAACTTAGTTTGCCCTTTACCAGTTGGTAAGGGGCGGATGATGTCGATCCCCCATTGGGCGAACGGCCATGGTCCAGTCGTAGGAGTCAGCAGCTCAGGTGGCTGATGAGGTATCGTCGCAAATCACTGGCACTTATCGCATTTTCGGGTAAATTGTCCCACGTTTGCCTAGATCGTTGGCCAAAAATAACCTTATCAGAGGATTTTGTGGGCGAGGGCTCAGTTGCCTGAATGGTTGCCACAAATTCCTTTATGAGTTTCTTTCAGGACATACTCAGCTTCGTCAGGTCATAGGCATTTGAGGTAAGGGAGGGAGAACCCCTTTTTGTACAGGATGTCTCTGAGCATGGTATAACGAACTGCTTTGTAGTGGAGTCTGTGTGCTTCCAGCTGGTCTTTAGGTAGTTTACCTTCCTTGAGGTAGTCGACTATCAGGTCCATCCAGGTCGGACTTGGATTTATGGAAGCACTGTAACATGATCGGGTTCATTGGTGCTTAGCTCTATTAGAAACTTGATTGGGATCGGTTTCGGGATATCATGTGGCCAACTTGGCCAACATATCTACTTTGGAGTTTTCTAACCTGGGGATCAGGTTGATGTTACACCTTGGGAACTTGCTAATCAGTTCTTGAGCTTTTTGTAAGTAGGCCTTCATTCTTTCTCCTTTTTCCTAGTATTCACTGGCTATTTGGCTGGCGACAAGTTACAAATCGTTGCAAACCTCTAAGTGTTTAGCTCCTATTGTTGATGTCAGCCTTAGCCTAGCTAAGAGGGCCTCATATTCTGCTGCGTTGTTCAACGCTTGGAATCTGAATCTCAATGCATATTGTGCGTAGGTCTGGTCTATTACTTCTAGGACTATACCGACCTCACTGCCTTTAGAGTTGGATAAGCCATCAACATGCACCGTCCACATTTACAGCTCTAGTTCGGTCACTTGGCTTCCAGGTCGATCGACTTGGATGTTAGATGGAGCTTCCGGCGAGTCATCCCCGGGCATGAGTTTAATGAGGAAGTCGGCCACTACCTGTCCCTTGATAGCAGTGCGGGGGCGATAGCTGATATCGAACTCGCTGAGCTCAACTGCCCACTTCGTGAGTCTTCCTGATAGCTCGGGCTTCTAAAGCACTTACCGTAGGGGTTGGTGTATCGGGACTAGGGCCAGGGCGAGCTTCTCAATGCTCGGATACCTAGTTTCTGATGGGACTAGGGCCTTACTGACGTAGTGCACGAGAAATTACTTTCTCCCTTGTTCTCTGATAAGGACTGAACTAACTGCAACTGACGACACTACAATATATAATAGGAGCGGCTCTCCTTGTTCGGGCTTTGAGAGTAGTGGCGAGGACCCCATGTACCACTTAAGCTCCTGCAGGACCAACTCACACTCCTCTGTTCATACTGCTTTTTGGTTTCCTTTGAGCTATTTGAAGAAGGGTAAGCATTTATACGTAGCTCAGGAAACGAATTGACTGAGCACGACTACTCTTCCTGTTAGGCACTGGATTTCCTTTGTTGTCTTTAGTGAGCTCATGTCGAGCAGGGCTCGGATCTTATCGGTGTTTGCTTCTATTCCCCTTTATCTTACTAAAAATTTGAGGAACTTTCCCAAGCTAACATCAAAGGCATATTTGCTCAAGTTAAGCTTTATTTGATGTTTCCTTAAGATTGTAAATATTTCCTCAAGGTCAAATGGGTGGTTTGCGTCCTTGATGCTTTTGACTAGCATATCGTCGATGTAGACCTCCATAGATTGCCCGATCTGTTGAGTGAACATTTTGTTTACAAGACTCTGATACGAACCACCAGCATTCCTTAGCTCGAAGGGCATGACCTTATAGTAGTAGAATCCTTTATCGATCATGAAGCTCATCTTTTGCTTGTCATGAGTGTGCATTACGATTTGGTTGTAACCTGAATATGTGTCCATGAAGCTTAAGAGCTCGTGTCCAGCTATGCTGTCGTCGAGCTGATTGATTCAAGGGAGAGGGAAACTGTCCTTGGGGCACGCTTTGTTTAGGTCTGTGTAATCAACACAGACCCACCACTTTCCATTGGATTTATTCATCAGGACAACGTTAGCTAGCCAGTCCGGATAGCATATCTCTTCCATGAAACCTGCCTCGAGGAGTTTCCCAACCTCCTCTCCAATTAGTGCGTATCATTCTGCTTTGAATGCTATCCTCTTTTGCTTAATCGGCTTGTGGTTGAGATATGTCGCCGAAGGAGAGTCATGATTTCGTCTTGCAGTGTTGGGGCCAAGGGTGATCCGACCTAAACTGTACGAACAGGGTCGGATTCATTGAGGGGGACGGACACGAGGTCTTCCATAGGGCATCTTCTCTTGTTGGACTCTTCACGAGGATCGAGGGAGGCAAGGTTTATTACTCGGTGCTTCCTTAATGTTAAGGAATAGCATTGCCGAGCTCCTGCTAATCACTCTTGACCAACCCAGTGTTGTGCTCGATGGGGAACTTCATTGCCAGATGATACATAGATACAACCAACCGTAGGGTGTTAAGTGAGGGTCGTCTAAGGATCACATTGTAGATGGAGGGGTAGTAGACTTCCAGGAAGTCTATCATTGCTGTCACTTGGTTTTTTCCTTCCCCAGCAGTGACTGGGAGTTAGATTGTTCCTTTCAAGGTGACGTTGTCTCCTACGAACCCAAGTAGAGGTGTCTTGACAGGTTGGAGTCGGTCTCTCCCGACCGACATCTTGTCAAATACTTCGGTGAAGAGGATATTTGCCGAGCTGCCGCTGTCCACCAAAATTCAAAATACTCTGCAGTTGGCTATGGTCATAGTCACCACTAGTGCGTCATTATGGGGTTGGTGGACAGCTCTGGCATCCTCCTCAGTAAAGGTTAGGTCGAAGGGAGTCATCCTCTGCTCTTTTGGAGGCCTATTGGCGACGTGCACTTGGTGTTCTGGAGCGTTCTGACCGATACTCCGAGCATAGGCCCTTCGAGCTCTATTGGAATCACCCCCTCTAGCAGGTCTGCCGAAGATAGTGCAGATTTCCCCCTTGGGATCGTTGTTAATTGGTCACTCGTCCTTAAAGTCCACTTGTTCTTCCCTCTTGGTGATGTATTCGCATAAGTGTCTATTGTGGATAAGGGCCTCGATCTCTTCCTTCAGGTGGAAGTGGTCGCCCGTCGAGGGGTCGTAGTTGCGATGGAAAGCACAATACTTTCTTTTATCTTACTGGTCGACATCGGCTTTCATCTTATTCGGCCACCTTAGAATTCACTTGTTCCAGACTTCCATGAAGACCTGCTCGGGCATCGTGTTGAGAGGGGTATATGAGCTGAACTTGCTATCGGGTCATTTGCTCGGGTGTTACCCTCTTGGGTGCTTGTCCTCTTTCCTCCTTTTACTGTCGTCAATTGGAGTTGGTTCTTCCTTAAGCCGTTTCTCCTTGGCTGAGCTTCCCTTCTGCCAAAGAAGCCTATCGTAGGTTGGTGGTCTCCTTGTTATTCGAGTACTTCTGAGCTCTATTGAGGTGGTCAACCATAGTCGTAGGAGAATTTTTATTGAGTGAGAAGAGAAATCTTCTATCCCATAGGTTTCCTATTATCGCGGTTGGGCGATCTCCTCTGAGTGTGTTTGCACTTGTAGCACCTCTAGCTTAAAACGCTTGGTGTAATCTTTTAGCAGTTCTCCATCATTCTAGATGACATGAAGAAGGTGGGATGCTGGATTGAGGCTTTTTTTTCCTCCAATGAAGTCAGCGATGAAGACTTTACTAAGTTGCGTGAATAAGCTGATTGATTGTGGCTTCAACTGTCGAAACCACATTCGAGCGGGCCCAATCAGAGTTATTGGGAATGCTTGGCTGTAACACCCCATACTTTCCGATACTCAAGTGTTACCATATAACCTGATTTAGCAGAATGCAAGTCTAGCTTCAGCAAACATTCATATGCTTCCTAGTTTAAATCCGACTGTTAAAAGAAATCCCCACCTACAAGACCAAGCGATCCATTTGTTATTACTTGAGAGGGACCATCGCGTCATTAGAGAAACCTATTTTAGGACACCAATCACTTTGATGAAGGGATCAAAGCACCCACTTTGATTTTTAGGGCCTGGATCAACAACCTTCCTCATGACCATGAAATAAGGCCAATTATGCCATCATCATCAAGGTCAATCATTTGGTTTAGATTATATCTCTGTTCAATCACAAGATCGACCATCTAGTCATCCATTGTAGACCATGGAATGTCATGATCATTAATCATGTGATCGTTAGTGAACACCCACTAACACTTAAGCATGTTTGATGGCTAATCCGGATCATCTAATCCACTATCTAGTAGTCCATGATATCTGGTCAGGCGAAGTCCCCACTCAAATGTGTTGGATTGGCTATTCAATTCAAGATTTAGTATTAGACTTTAAGGATCTGATATCATCGAGTAATTAGTTGCATAAACTGATCCAAGGCCATTGATTGATGATTTAAAACAAGTAGCCATTGGACCTTAAAAGTGTCCATTGAATCTTGAGATCATCTAACGATTTAGATTATGAGCATATTTAATCGCAAGTTTGGCCATTTGACCATCCATAGTAGACCTTAAAAGTATCCATACCACTTAGACAAGTTCCTAGGACTCTGGAGCGTGTATTGGAATCAATCCAACCGTTAGATTGATCGAATGGTCAGGATATCGAAGAGTGGTAATTAGGCATCCATACAGCATGTTCCACTTAACAGTTAAAATGTTTTGAGAATTAGACGTACGACTCGTAGGTTTTGACCTACCGCAAGGGCGACTTTGGTTAGAAGTAGGCCCTACAATTCTAAATTAAGATAATAATAATTATAATAAAGTAATAATAAGACATTAAAACTATTGATTGCTTACTAACATATTATGAGGGTCTTGAATATACATATGGTCCATTAGTACCGGATCAACGCAATCAGCACTAAAAGACCCTAGTTTCGTTAGTATGGCCCACCTAAGCGTCAAATCTACCACATCTTCAGTTAAGGCGGGTTAGTTGAACCACGGAACATCATGGATGGAGTGGAATTGGAAAATACATTACAGTGGGCCCCACAGATTTTAAAACTAATTGTTGGATTGTCCATGGCCATCAACCAAACACAAGGACCCATGATAGGAATTAATCACATCCTAAATAAGCAAATGAATCATCATGCTTCCTCTAAACTAGGTGGGGAGCCCCAAGGATCACTAAAGATCAAAGGTGGACATAATTTGACCATTGAATGAATGGGTATCACTATCTGGAATGCAAATCATCAAATAAGGCCCACCTAAGATTTAAAAATGCCTAATCTTTGGTCAAGGGACCCGTTTAGTCCCATAGGGCATCATGGACGGAGTGGATTTCCCACAAGCATCATGATGAACCCCACATTAGTGCAAGTGTGCAGCAAGGGCAGTGCACTAGCGGTGCACTGGACAACACTGCACAGTCAAATCGGGTCTGACTGAGATTTCCAAAGAGGGAAAAATCCTTCTTTCATGTTCCCGCCAACGTTTGTTTTAAACGAACGAACGTTTGTGTTGATCTGTGGCCCATCATCACGGCCTAGGGCCATGATTTGATCCATCCATTTGGTGCGGACGATCATTCTGACCAAACCCCACCAAATCCTACGCCTGGGATCCCGCGTGCAGGCACACAACCCTTGGTGCAAACATGCTATACAAAACACATCACCTTCCAAAAACGATAACCTCTATCCCTTCCTTGCCAGCTGTTGCAATCCGCGTGAATCAGCAAGGGCTGATCTAGACCGTTCCAAACGAAGCATTCTCAGTAGTTCATCCTAGCAAAGCGGTTTAGGATTCCCTGCATGCTTAGGAGAAAACCGCGGCTAGTTTTGCCAGCTACGTACGACCATCTCCCAGCAGCAAGTAAATCCAGGTCGTCTACCCTTCACCCGACTGCTCTTAGAGATCCAGGGCTTACTATAAGGAAGAAATAACCTAAACAAAGGGCACGACTCCACCCTTGCAGTTGCTCGAGAAAACCTACCGTTTTCTCCTCCGTCCAAACCCACCACCCAAAGCATCTTCAAGCTTAGATGAGGCGCATCTGGAAGCTCTCTAGCTTCCCTACGGACTGACTACAAGAGTCGAATTGGTTTAAAAGATGGCAATGGTGAAGACGTCATTAATGGCAACCATCTTCTCCGTCATTCCAAACTGAGTCAAACTGAGTTCAGGATGCCGTTTTCAAACTCTCACCATCTGATGATGGTGTTGGAAGGGAGAGAAGGAGAAAGAAAGTGAAAGAGAAACAAATGATAGAGGACGAGAGATTTCGAGGAAGGAGTTGGCATTTGCCATCATGCAGCATGGGCAGCTCAAACCAAGCTACTGATGCGATTGCCAAGTCTGCTACACCTAAGGTAAGTCCAGCAACCTTTGTACTTTTAAGAAACATAAAAAGGAAAAGAATGGAGGGAGAGAAAGTCGAGAAGAGTGCAACCGTGTTGCACTACAACTCCCTTCCTTGCCGAATCAGCATAAACCTGACCCGACTCGTTGGGCCTGCTGAGTTCGAACCGAGTTAGGCCAGGCTTGACATCCCAATGTTAGACGTCTCCATCAGAAAGAAGAAAGAAAGGAGAGTAGGAGAAGGAAGATGGTGTTGTTTGATCATGGTGGTGCCGCACCATGTTAGGTTGAGTGATGACTGAGACTCGGACTGAGTCTGACCATTTGAGTCACACTGACTCACCGAGTTAAATGGGTTTTAGTCTAGTCCAGTAACCCCCACTGGCATGATCATGATAGCTAAGAAGAGGAAGGAAAAAAGAAAGGAGAGGAGAAGAAGAAGAGAGAGAAAGATGAACTTGCTGCCATTCGAGTTAGGTTCGAACTCGAAATTAGGTCCAAGGCATGCAACTCGCCAGCGAGTTGACTCAGTCTGATGCCCACAACTGAGTTGACTCAGCAAATCAATTCTCATCTTGGTAGTAGCTAGCATGTATTGTTAGCTCTAAGGGATCTGACTTGATCTTTTTGTCAGATTAAGACCATCACACTCAGTTGTGCTAAATTGATTCGTCAAGTCGAGCCGAGTTAACAAAGGTGAGTCAACATGTTCTCACCATTTTAGACTTATTTCGATGCACTGTTATCACTGCTAGCAATGTCTTTATTAGATTTATTAATATTACTAAAGATTAGCCGTTATTAGGATATTTACGCTAAAACTAGTTATTACAAACCAATTTCAACTATTAAATCGTAATATTTTATCTATCATTCTTAAATATTTGTTATTGATAATGGATTGTACTAATGGGTGTCGTCATAATGATTATTAACAAATATTAACTGTAATACTAATGTTAACAAATATTTTAGAATTATTAAATTAACATTGAAATTAATTGCACATCAACTAGGGTTCAAACCCTAAAAATCTAGCCTAGACCTAAGTAATCTAAACCATAAGTTATGATCCCAACCGTTACTAGATTATCCATGATAATGACTGTTATTACAAATAAAATTACCGTTACTAAATACTAGTATTTTATTTATCAATCTTACGTACAATCATAGTAGAGCACACTATTTACTACATCGCAAGGATTATTAACGTTGCATAGCTAATCTTAATCATGTCATTGAGGATAATGGTTATTTTGTGATTATACTTCAATTAATGTTCAAATCCTAAAATCTAAGTATGAGACTAGACTCTAGGGTAAAACTCTAATGCTACATCAAAACCCTAAGTGGTCTAAACCCTAGGTTAACACTTCGAATATAAGTAATGAGTTAAGATTGGATCTAATGGTACAATTTCATAACTTATGATGGGATCCAAGTTTAAGGGCGTGCGCACTTCCTAATAACATTAGAAGGCGAGTCGACAAACAAGTTGATGATTCTTTCCCTTGAGCTTTCCATTTTTCCATTAGCTTAAGTTATAGTTTTTATTTTAATTTATAATTGATATCTCCATTTCATAATCACGTGTGTTAATTGTTGGAATTAAATTGCTATATTACATGCTTAATATTTATCCTGCATATTTATTTCATACTTGTGGATTATTTATGGATTGCTTATGGGACTTAAACTGGTACATCAGTAGAAAACCCCCACCTATGAATGTACACCCATACTTGGGATGTAACTCAACTGGTAGTGATCCTAATGGACCTTCGACTTAGTGGTTATTGAGTGGT
Organism: Magnolia sinica; assembly: GCF_029962835.1. Taxonomy (NCBI): domain Eukaryota; kingdom Viridiplantae; phylum Streptophyta; class Magnoliopsida; order Magnoliales; family Magnoliaceae; genus Magnolia; species Magnolia sinica. The sequence continues at coordinate 113,142,327 of NC_080574.1, read as the reverse complement.
GGTTTAAATTGATCATAGATGTGGGCCTACCATCCAGGGTTGTTGTGTCCAATGATTTTTAAGGACAGTTTCTTATCGCATAGTTTTGATATTTGCCCTACGTGACTTAGTTTTAATAATTGCCCTATGTGGCTTAGCTTTGATGTTTGCCCTAAATGGCTTTGTTTTAGTATTTTCCTTAGATGGGTTCGACATTTTATTTTGTGTAACCATGCGATGGTAAACCCCATATACTGAATATGATTGGCCATTAGTCGATTGGGTTCCACTAAACATCCTAAGGTCGTAGCCTCATGAGCCAAAGATGGTGGAATGGGACATTATGCCGGAGCTGTTGGCCTACGCTGGTGACAAGGCCTCGTAGTGACCTTGAGTTTATTTAAATCGACTGATTGTAACTGGACTAATGATGGTTTAGCTAATTATGCATTGATAGCATATTGACAATGACGGGTGGCTAATTCTGGATACTACAGCATGTGCCCTACGCTTATCGGGGTATCGTTTCTCTAGCTCCTAGACCACTGACTATCAGCTTATTTTCGAGTGACGAGCCCAATTCTAACTAATGAGCATTCCCAGGTCGATTATTGTATGAGTGACGAGCCCAATGTTTATACGAATGAGCATCCCCGGGGCGATGTGCATTCATACATCCATGCATTTTAATAAAACTATATCTTGCCTGTTTTGTATTATTTCTTATTTTTCTATGCTTACCTAATGCAGCGGTATGTAATCTTGAGGGGAATTCAAACTGAGTTGGCCACTCATCCATCAAATATACAATTGCACAGGTAGCATAGGTGGCGTAAATGATATGCACATTCACATTTCGTGAGGAGTGGGTAAAAGTGCCAGGGATGCATGGCTGTGTTTGCTAAGAGAAACTGCGCGATCTTGCGGCTCCAAATTATATACATTTTATTATTTCTCTTGTATAAGTTTTGTAATTTTTATATTCATATTTGTGAAGACATTAGTTTGTATAAGTCATTATGGGCAACCTTTTATATATTTTAAATGTAAATGCAAAATTTTTGTTATGCCAACTTGTCCATTTTACGCTTATCTGCTAACTCTGATAAAAGAAGAAGATCATATAGGGGATTTAGCTCTTTTTAGGTTAACACTCGGGTTTTTGGGAAACGGGTCATATACTCGGGTCCTGAAAACACGGGGCGTTATATTGGCACACGACCACGATTGGTGCGCAATGTAGTTTCATCCATGCTCTGAACAACTCTAGGTTTTCAGCTAGATCGGTAGTCCCCGAGTATGGGGTGATCTGGGGCATTCGAAACATGGGAGGGATTTGCATGATCATTATGTCGACGGTAATGGGAGGCTCCATTTCCTCTAGCATCACCTCTACTGGGGTAGGGGCACTCGGTCGATAAGTTTGCCACATGTTGCCTATGTAACCTCACAAATCTTTGAGCTCGGCTTCCCAGGGGCTCTCGCTTTCAACTACCTCTTCGTCTGCGCCCTGGAAGCCTTATCACGCTTCTTTTTTTCCAACTCATGGCATAGGTCGGTCTTTGTTAGGGTGGCAGTACCAGAGACATGGGAAGGTATAGGCTTGGAGGCGTTGTCCCATCCACCTTTAGAACGAGTAGGTGTCTTAGATGCACCGCGAATCTCTGGGACCATTCGTCCCAAAGCATGCTCGGCCTCTTAGGTCGAGCGGGGTTGCAATTACTCCAGTAACTTCTTCATAGAGATCATGTTGTTATTTAATACTTCGACTTGTCATTCAAGGGACATAAGTCGACCTCCACGGCCACAGGATTGTTGCTCCGGACCCGCAGGTGCAGAATCGGCTTGTATCTGTGAAGAGGAACCTCCCTGACTGGCTGACTGTTCCAGCTGTACTAGGTCGAGTGCGCCTGGGGTGGCCAGGGCTTTTTTTTCTTCTCGCCATTACTGGATTGTGATCGAATAAGAATAATTTTCGAATGTCGTTCCCACAGATGGTGTCAAACTGTTGATGCAGAAATCTAGTCAGCCCTCCCTGACTCATAAACCTGCACAAAGAGTAAATAAAGTGGACCCTGGCTCCTGTCAGGGACCCTCCGATGCCAAAGTCAGGGATCTGGGTTTAGTTAAGTGTTGAGGGTATAGGGCTAGAGATTGTGAGCACCTCTTCCCTCTAGGGATCTTCTTAATTATTTATAGATGCGAAGAGGCGGTGGTGTAGGGTATGGTCATTCCTACTTTGGCGAGGATAGAATCCTAGTAGGATTCTGAGTTTGGGCAAAACGGGGATCTTTCCAAATCTTCAGCGAGAAGAACCGTGTTGGAGATAGTCTCCGTGATCTTCGGCGTGGATCGCGGAAGAACAACAACGTTGATTAGGTCAAGCACGGTCTACCGTTGGAGCCGAGCTGGACATAATGGTGAGAGGTAGAGCTCTTCTTGGTTGGTCTTTGATCCGATGAGGTCAGACTTTGAGGTCGAGCCTGGCATATTCATTGAGGTCGAGCTCGGCATATTTGTTGAGGTCGAGCTTGGCAACCGAGCTCGACCTAATGTTGGGAGATGGGGTCTTCCTCCTGGTTGGATGAGAAGTGAGGGTGCTTGGGCCGTTGGGTCGCACCTGTTGCCACTAAAACACTCAACTTGACCTACTGACGGTAGGTTGGTATATTTTCCCCATAACCATGAGTATACCATGGATCATTATAGTAATTGTGATCAGTTTAAATATGTAGGGGTGGTGGGCTTGGATTGTGCTACATATGCGCAATGTTTAAGAAAATTATGGACTCTTGTAAGTTGTAATGTGGAGATTCTAGGAGGAGTAATAGTTATAATGGGTTGAACTACTCTAATCCAAATTCTTATTTTAAGAAAAAGAGTCTTAGTCTTCTCACCTACATAAATAAATAAATAAATAATACGCATCCCATTGTAGGTTTCTAAAAGTATGTATGGTTTGAAAGATCAAGTTTTATCCTCGCATGTCAATACTAGACATGGCTTTTCATTCAGGTAGGTTATTTAGGTAAAGCATGAATGATCTCCATAATTGATGGTTAAGACAATCATTTATTTTATAAATTTTCTACTTATATGATGTGGGATGTAGATCAAGCACGTTCCTAACACACATGGACCGGAAGAAGCTGAAGGAGAAATTGATAAAATTTAGCATACTTCGACCGGTCGACAAATCTGGCCAATAGGTCAAAATTTTGCTAGAAATTCCGGATTGGTTGTTGGACATTTTTTTCCAATTTCAACAGGTTGACAGATCCTGTGTCAATTGATCAATCAAGTCAACAGGTCGAAATCACATAATTTTTACTTTTAGTATCTGGACATTTTTTAAGTCCGTTCGACCGACTGACTCGACCGGTCGATAACGGGTCGACAAATGGCAAAAATTTGCCCATTTTCATAATTTATTTCCTTATTTGATTAGGATCTTTTTAATTGTGTTTTAGGGTTTGTTTAAGGTTATTTAAGGATGCTAAACTCATTTTTTCAGTAGTCTATCTATCAAGTAAAATTCCTTAGAGACTTTTATTATATCTCATGTATTCAAAAAATTTCTCTTGTGGATTCAAGGTGTTTATCGATCGAGGAAGATGGTGATCGACATCATCACGTCCTTCCTTGCGTTAGTTTGGTATTAGAGCAAGGTTTTTCCTCAAATTGGTGGTTTCTAACGATGGGTCAGGCAACAATCCCATGCACGGTGCTTTAGAAAATTATCCTTTAATGGTAGTGGCTTTCAAAATAGCACAGCAGGAGAATCGACAAGTCATGCAAGGGCTGCAAGTTGCTCTTGACCGTATAACGGGGTCTTTAAGGCAACTTAGTATTCATGGCAATAATCCACCTCTGGTAGGCACTGGAATTCGCAATCGTACTGGTTGTAGGGTGATGCTAGCGATGGGTCATAGAACTACACCTGAGGAGGCGGGATCCAGCGATGAGGAGATAAATGACATGATCCTCCAACATCCAGGATGAGGCGACGATTGAGTAGATCGGATGGATCAATAATTCATGATGAAAGTCGATCTTCTTAGCTCCACATCGAGGACTTTCTTGATTGGCTACTTGAAGTCAAAATTTCTTTAACTATATGGACATCTCTTAAGAGAAGAAAGTTAAACTTGTAGCCTACAAGTTTAAGGGCAAAGCTTCAGCTTGCATGGACGAGACAAATGAAGGCGTCAATTTGCACATGGTTGTAGATGAAGCAGGTAATGTACACGCGATTCCTCTCAATGATTATGATTAAGTATTATTCCAACAATACCAAAGTTGTTGGCAGGATAGCCAACCAGTGAGGGATTATTTAGAAAAATCCTATTGTTTGTCTATGAGAGCCGAGGATAGTCAATCGGTGAAGGGTTATATAGAGAAAATACATTACTTGTCGGTGAGAGGCAACATGGTCGAGATGAGGTCACGACGGGCCACCAGATTTATCAGTGGTGTATGGTGGCCCTTGTGGAAAAGGAGAACTAACCCAATACTTCTAAAGTGGATGAGTAGCCTCTCGTAAACAAATGTAATTTCATTAAACACTCTGAAGAGACATTAGTGATAATTGCATTAATAGAAAAGAAAGCATATGTGGAATTCATGAACATTTTAGAAGATGTAAAGCCATTGTTGTAGGAGTTCATGGCGATTATGCTTGTTGAACTTCCCGATGAATTGCCTCCTATATAGGAGATTAATCATTCTCAGGTTGGGTTTGTCTTCAATAACATGGAGGATCAATCTATCGACTAGGCCCAATTTGAGGTTGTGTATGCCCGAGTTCCTAAACTTGCACTCGATTTGTTTCCATTGCCTAAATTACCTAGGATGAGGGTTGCAATGGAGAATATGGCAGTTCAAATAACAACTATTCACGTTGATGTACATAAGAAATTAGAGAAGCCTACTGTAGAGTACAAGGTATAGGCTAATAAATGTCAGCACCCAAAGTTGAACACGTATTGTGAACCAAGTTTGTTGAAGAACTCGGGGAAGTTGAACACGATCGTGAACCAAGTCTGTTAAAGAACTTAAGGACAAGTTTTTTTTTTCAAGTGGAGGGGTCTGATATAGGATGTGGATCCAGCATGTCCTTAACACACATAGACTGGAAGAAGCTCAAAGAAAAAATCAATAAACTTCAGCATAATTCGACCAGTCGACAAGTTGAAATTTCACCAGAAATTCTAGATTGGTTGCTCAACAATTTCTACCAGTTTCAACAAGTCAACAAATCTTGTCAATGGGTTGAAGGCCCATCAGGTAGATTAATCGGGTCGACAAGTCGAAATTCACAGAATTTTTAGTTTTAGTCTCTAAATGTTTTTTAAGCCCGTTCGACCGATTGACTCGATCGGTCGACGACAGGTCAACAGACGGTGGAAATGTGCACGATTTCAGAATTTATTTTCTTATTTGATAAGGATTCTTTTAATTGCATTTTAGGGTTTGTTTAAGGTTATTTAACAATGCTCAACTCTTTTTTTAGTAATCTATATATCAATTAAAATTTCTTAAAAAACTTTTATCATCTCCTTTGGATTTGAGAATTTTCTCTTGTGGGTTCAAGGTGTTTATCAATCGAGAAAGACGGTGATTAATCTCATTACATCCTTCACTGCGTCATTACATCGCAACAAGGATCATTGGCTTACACATTATTTATATAGAACCTTAGCACATTGAAAATCCACAATAATGAGATTTGTGCTTATACATTTAGTGGATACTTGATGATCTAGATATTTTCTTTAATGACAAAACCTGGAATCCTTGTATTTCAAATAAGTAGAATGGTTGTCATTCTTAAAAAAGAATGTCGATGCAATGTTGCAAATAAATTGGCAAACATAACAATAGAGTGGACAAATCCAAACTAGGACATAAGTGCAATAAAGCAAGAAAAAGCCTCATTATCAAGCTATCAATAGAGAGTAGGCATAGGCAAACAAGTGGTAAGCTTAGTCAAGGAAACGATGCGGGAGCCAGATCAAAAGAGACATTAGCTAGCTTAATGATGAGAGTGTGGTGTCTCTTACTTATGATTTGGGCTCAACCACCAAATCAACTTAGGCAATTAGATTGAGAACGTGCAAAGAGCTGCATAGGCCAAGAATATGCTTTAAGGCACATTTGCAAGGCGAGCAAATCATCATTATGAACTTTCAAAGTGAATCCTCCAATTGAAGCATGAAGCTTCGTTAGACTAAAGAAAGATAGTTGCAAGAATTTGTCTCTAGGTCCCCCAGGCATTAATCTTAAAGACAACACCCTAGATTTCTCTAGAAGATGAGGAGAAACATAAGAGATCAATCTGGGTATGGCATATTTCAGTGGATGAGAGAATCCAACTACTCCTCAAAGATAAGAACCTATTCATTAAATGCACGAGCAATTTGTGGATTGGGGAATAAGTGATTTAGAGGTCCCAAGCAGTTGAGATAGACTCAGTCGCATAAAGCGCAATGGATAGCCCAAAGATGAAATGACATTAGATCTCACATTTTTAAGATATACCTAAGGGTGGATTCCTTGGAGAGAGATTTGTTAATGAAAAATATGACTATTCATTTCCCTCCAAATATGCTAAGATAATGGTAAAAACAAAGCCTACTCAATAAAGAAATAACAAGATCACCCAAGATTTCCACAAAAAAGGTGACAAACTAGGATAAGAGAAGGCCAGGTAAAAAGAGAAACCCATCTTTGAATAAAGCTGCTCCTGGATCCAATAAGGGCAATAAAAGAAGAGATTGCCATTAGTCCCAAGAGCTCATAGGAAAAAAGTGTAAGAATCATTTCT